>NC_061812.1:39608674-40208674 GCF_021462225.1 Girardinichthys multiradiatus | reverse complement strand
CCTAACGGACATATTTAACACCTCGCTGACCTATGCCATTGTCCCACCTTGTTTCAAGACTGCCACCATCATACCAGTGCCCAAAAAAGTCATAATCTCATCACTCAATGATTCTCGCCCTGTTGCACGAACTCCCATCATGATGAAGTGCTCTGAGAGGCTGGTAAAGAACCAAATCATCTACAACCCTCCCCCCCCCCCCCCCCCCAGAACTTTGTGAGCAAACTGGCTGCCTTTGGACTCAACACCCCCTGTGCAACTGGCTTCTGGATTTTCTCACAGAGGACACAGCCTGTACGGGTTGGCAAAAACACCTCCAGTGTCATCTCCCTCAGCACTGGCTCTCCCCAGGGATGCGTACTAAGCCCACTGCTCTTCGCCCTAATGAGCCAGGACTGCTGTGTCAGATTCAAAGCGAATCATATCATCAAGTATACGGATGACACGACAGTGGTGGGTCTTGTCAGGGACAACAACAAACCTACAGAGAGGTGGTGAAACACCTGGTGGACTGGTGTGAAACAAACAATTTAATCCTGAATGTCAACAAGACAAAAGAGATTGTTATTGACTTCAGGAAAAATCAACCAAGTCACAACCCCCTCCTCATCAGCAGCATCAAATTATTGGGGGTGCAGATCACAGACACCTTTACCTGGTCCCTCCACACCTCCACAGGGCTCAAACAATTATGAAAGACTCTTCCCACCCCCACCATGGAATGTTCTCCCTGCTGCCCTCGGGCAAAAGGTATAGCAGCTTCAAATGCAGAACAACCAGATTCCGCAATAGTTTCATCCCCCACATCATAAGACTGATAAAGTCTCAATAATCCCCCTTCTCATACAAACAATAGTCACTGTACATGGTCACTGTGACTTCTCACAATTCATCCAGCTTCAACATAAATTTGCACTATTTATATTGCCCTACATGTATACTTTTATATCTGTTCATAACTTTCTAATATATTTATTTATTTGCCACAGTCCTGTTGTATGCTTATATTTATGCTGACTTGCTTTTATTTTATTTTTTTTTTCTTCTGATTTTTATTGGGAGCCTAGCAGCATAATCTTGCTCAAATGTACATTGTGAATGTGCAGTTAAATGACAATAGAAGTCTAAAGTCTATTCTGCTGATCTAATAAGTGGGGAAGCCTAAGTCTCTTTTTTGGGTATATATTTACCCACCTGGAGAGGTCATTAATAAATTTCATAATATCTCCTATCACTTTTATGCAGATGACATTAGGCTGTACTGCTTCCTCAAATGTTCTGACTTTTTCCAAACTGTCTGAATTACTTGTGGGAAACGAAGTTAAATATTGGTTAAAATACCTCTCTTCATCTGAAGACTGAAAAGTCTGATCGATATTTTTTCTTTAAGAGTATGGTTCTTCTGATCAGGTAACATATAGGACTTTTGAACTCGGCTTTCAAGTTAAACTTATGCCCCTTTTCAGTTAGTCCTTACTCCGTGTAGTTTTGTACAGCTCTACTCGATTTTAGGGTTTTCCGATATAAATAGTTTAACTAGTAATGGTTCCACATAACCGTTATTATTTGTAGTATCTGCTTGCTTGCGGTTCAAAGCGAACCGAGTCGTGCTGAAAATGCAACATCAAGAGTGTCCGTCACTTATTGGTGGGAGGTGTCACTTGTAACATCATATTTTATGAAGTAAGATATCTTCAACTGTATGCTGGGCTTATTGTGTAATGCTAGCTTGTATATATGACCACTATAACAAGCTACCATTAGGTAGCGTTAGCTTACCCTCACATGTCCTCTTGCTTAAACCCTTCAGATACCACTCCATGGTTTCCCTCTCTCATACGACAACAATAGACAGAGCAGCATTCAAGGCTGTTGTGTTTGTGTCACATACAAATCCCTTCACGTTACGTTTTTAGACTGTACTATTGACGATCCTGCCCACATTGAGATGGTACTCAATTGTAATGAAAATGAACCAAACAGTGTAGACCCCACCTGATCCAAGTAAAATAGGTACTAATGGAAAAAGGACATTATTTAAGCAATTTAGGTGTTGTTTTCAACCAATCATTGTCTCCTACAGGTCACTCAAACAAAACTTGCCAGAATATGGTTCTATCATTTAACAAATATTTTCAAACAATGCTAGTGGAACTAGGCAAGTTATAGAATATATTCTAAGATTTTCTGTATTTCCACTTAGAGTTGTCTGTACCTGTTCGTCCCAGTTTTTTTATGTACAGCAAAGCTTGCTAAATACCTTAAAACCTGTTGCAAAGAGGTTGTGGGCAGATGCCCAGCGACTCAGTGAAGGGTTGAGAGGGTTTTTTACGTGTATTGATGGATGTACACGTGCTTGCTGGCTGTTGTTAGCATTCTCCTCGTAAGTACTAGGAGGCCAAGTGAGGAGGGAGGGATGAGCAGCCCTGCTCTGCACCATATGCCAAATATGAGACTGCTTGCCAATGTGTTGAGGATACTGGCAACTGCTAGGATGGCTGAATTCTTGACAGAGAGATGAATAATTTAACATGTGCGAAGCTAGGTTCTGTTGGGATGAACTAGGGTGCCTTAATACATGGAAAAGGGAAAAAGACCACAGAGTGTCTGCAAGTAAAACTATTGTTTAGAAAGCACTGCAATTTTCTCTTTTTTGTCCCTAAAGATGTCAACAACGTTGAACCTTTGGGTGCAAAAATGAGTTGTTTTTTTTTAGTATAGTGAATTGGTTAGATGGGACAGAAATAAGCACAAATTATTGGCCATTATGCATATCACAGACCAGTCTGATCACTAAAAGAATACAAAAACTACAAGAGATTGTTGTAGTCAGATTAATAACATTTATTCAGTCAATACACATTTAACTGAGTATGCTTGTTAGATATAAACTCATAATTAAGCACACATTTCCAACAAGCCACTACTAATGTTCCTCATATTCTATAGCATCCTTTCAACATTTACATTGTTTCAAATTTTCTAATAAAAAGGGACTCCTTCTAAGGGAGGGCAACATGCAACAGGTCGTTTATATTCTATAAAACCTTCTATGAGGTGATCACATGGTTACAATGAAATTACCAAAATTCACCATAAAATTCATGGACCTGTTTTTTGGTGATGTCAAATCATCCATCAACCTCGATTCCTTCTTGCAGCTAGAAAAAATTTGAAATTGCTCTTAGAATAAATTACTTTCATTTTTATTTTGAAAGTTCAAAACCTCAACCCTACTTTCTATGGCCATTCTAAGCAGCTGTCACACTGTTTCTTATCTTGCCGCATATGTCGGAGTGTCTGAAAAATTACTTTTTGTGGGTCTAAACCTGAAGAAATGAAGCACATTTTTGGGAAACATTAAGCACCTGAATATGAAGATATGACAATTTTTTCAAGCTGTTTAATGGAATAAAGGTAATAACACGTACTTCATGCTGTCGCATAAGTACCAAGCCTGTTACTTTCGCAGTGATGTCAGTAGGCCATCTTTGTATTACTGATTGCCTGACCATCTGGGGATGCAAGTTCAGGATTCCATACAGTCTATTAGTAACCCAAAGTATTCACAAAGTTATTTGACAAATTATTCAGAAAATAGGTCAAAGCTCTCAGCTGGAGCCACTCCAGGTGTTCAGCATGCTGAGGTTTAGGAAGATGTCATCAGTGCAGACAATGTCCAGTTACCATAGCATGATCTTAAGAAATATTAATGGGACATTGCTGCAAGAATAAATAGTTGCTGCATAAATTCAGCAGCAGTGATGCATATGTGTGGTATTCACAGGGTCTCATATTTCAGCACTCATGCCACATATGTTTTCCAGATGCAAATATAAAACTGAGCCACAGAAATAATGTAGCTTGATTATTTGCTTGCAAAAGTATCCACGCCAATTTAAACATTATCTTTGTTTGTCACATCACAACCAATTGCTTAAATATATTTTATTGGGATTGTACCAAATAGACCAAACAAAAAGGTAGACCAAAACAAACTTGTGCAAAGTGAAAAGGAAATGATAAATTGCAATTAAAGTCGTCCTAAATAAAAATCTAAAATGTATTTTGTGCAAGTCGTTTGAAGCCTCCAACAGGTTTTCCTTGGGGATTGCATGATATTCAGCTATGTTCATCTTCCCTTTCATTGACCAATTTTCTTGTCCAATGCTGGTGAAATGCATCCCCAAAGCAAGATGCTGCCATGCTGATATTCAAGTTGATTTTCTTTGTTCTTTGCTCGTGCAATTCAAAAAGTTACATTTTGTTGTCATCTGACACGAGCTCCTTCTAATACAGGGGAAGGCACTTATTAGGACAGCAATTATTCAATACAAATACCTGCAATGTTTTTCAGATTTATGTTTCAAAAAGCTTTGAAAACCATGTATCATTTTCCTTCCAGCTATAGACTTAGCACTACTTTATGTTTGCCACAGAAAATTCCAGTTCAAGGGTTGTGAATACTGCAAGAAACTGCAACCTGTTGCAATGTCCACAAAAAGCAACACACAATTCTCTGAGGTTTCATTGACAAAACATAAGAGTAATATAGACATAACATCAAGAGTTTGAAGATAAAGATGAATTCTGCTGCTGGAGGCGATGGTATGAAAAATAATGGAAAGAACTGATTCCATCCTGTTTAAATGGTGTTGCCTTGATAATAGGCAGAGACAAATGCAGGAGGGTACATGGATGTGACAGCAAATTTTCTTCAACAGTGTCTTTATGTTTTGTTTATTTCTCTGTCCTGCTACCATTTGTGACTTTCCATTAATCATCAGGAATTGATCTGTTGACTCCTCTTATTTACCTGTCTTTAATATCACAGTGACATTTTTTTCAAAAACCTATTATGGTGTAATCATCACTGTCTCTCTCTTTTGTCTCCCCCCCCCCCCCCCCATTTGTGTGACAGATACCACCCTGTCCAGTGAGCGTGGTAAGTAGTGCTGCCGTTCACTCACTTGATTCAGAGCCATCTGTTTGTGGACTCCACCAGCGATGGCATAGTGGCTGTTTGCACTGATGTGGAAGGAACTGCTCTCAGATGCTATCCTCAGTGGGTGGGTGGGGGGTCTCAAGGACCATGTGCATCACCAAGTTCCTGTTTTTCTCTCAATCACAGTGAATGTCACAGCAAATTTAAAAAATGAGGGGAGAAGCATCAAACGAAGGCAATTATGAAAGCAGCATCCACACACCCATGGGGCCAATCAGAATTTGAGTTTAGCATATTTTCTCGGCATGCTTTTTGCTTCGACCTACTTAGTCAATTTACCCCCTTTTGACTTCAGTGCTACTCAATAACAGGTCGAGAGGGAGTATCTTTTTTTTCTTTGACTCTTTCCAAGTTTAATGGAACCCATGTCGATTTAGACTAAATAAAAGGTAGATGGATTCCTCCACTACGGCGGTCTCTCATTTTAAATATGCTTCCTGTCTGCAGTGCTGTCACTGCTGGATTCCTAATCTTACTAAAACACTTTAATCCCCCCATCAAACAGCACAACGTCGAAGTCCTTTTGCCGTACTGCCTTTGTTTGCCTCTATGATTTCCATGTGTGCCAATGCAATTGTGTATTGTTCAGGTATCTGGACAAGGCACTCATTCTCTCCCAATGCTTTGTTTTCCATTGACACACCTGTATGTGGCATCTTCACATTGTTCTGATGAACCTGAGAAAAAAAGTTATCTGGCTGAACTCACCACAACTGGTGACAATTTAAGGTGATCACTGCCGAGTCATTCTGATGCTACAGCACCGATCGAAGTAGCAGACAAATATCCAGATGCTTTGACTCTGGTCTGTGGAACATCAAAGAGGCAGCAGGGAACAGGAGTGTAAAGCTGCAGTTTAGATTGGGCCCTTGAGGGGTTTTTCTGTGTGTGTGTGTGTGCAGCTAAGGTACCCTTTGCTTGGTGGTGGAGGAGGTGATGATACACAGCACAGTGAAACTGTGTGATCAATATTTTATTGCTAGCAACAGTATCCTAGGCTTTTTTTTCAAACCCAGCCATGACCGCAGAAGAAGAATGAGGAAGATTTATTCTAATTTGTGGTGTTGATTTTTGCCTCTCCTGTAGCTTAACTTCACTGCTGCTCCTACCAGAGATGGAGACTCTAGTCTGGACTCAGGCCTGAGTAACACTCGCTTACAAAAACTTGACTTAGACTTCAGACTTGAATTAGGCTCCTGCTTGGTGCAAACTTTGTGAAATAAGAATAACATCAAAAAAGTTAATGCACCTCAGTAATTACATTCAAAAAGTTTAACTCATATAGATTCATTAGAGTGATATATTACAAGCTTTTTTCTGTCTATTTTGATGATTATGGCTTATACCGTATGAAACCTCCAAATTCACGTTTTCAGATGATTAAGATATTACATAGGACCATTAAAAAAAAAAAAAACTAAAAATATGGCCTACTGAAGAGTATGTACATCTACTAGACACAATATGCCCTCAATATCTGGTTAGGGATTATTTTGCATGCAATTGCTGCATCAGTGCAGCGTGGAATAGAGGTGATTAGCCTGTGAATCTGCTCAGATTACTAAGGTTGATTCAATAGTGGCCTTCAACTTGTCTGGATTGCTATCACTAGTGCCTCTCATCTTGCTGTTGACAATACCCCATAGATTCTCTGTAAGGTTTATATCAGGTGAGTGTGCTGGCCAGTGACACTATGGTAATTAAAAAATTAAACAGTTTTATTCTTTGTCAGAGTGGGGACTTGCCCCTGCTGGAAATTCAAATCAAATTCATCATAAAACCTGTCAGCAGAGAGAAACATAAATAGTTTTAGAAACACAGTGGATAAACACGTGCAGGTGATATGACTCGTCAAATCAACACTGATTTTGGAAACTTCACACTGGACCTTGAGACTCTGGGACCTTAAATTTCAAATGAATGAAAATTACTTTGATTTACAATCCTGTCATGCCTGTTGTTATCGATGCTGCTTGAGCATACTATTTTACCACATATTTTCCTTCAACTCAACTTTCCATTAATTTATTTGTATACAGCCAGCTCCTATAGCAATGACATTTTCGGTTTTATCCTCCTTGTGGATGGTGTCAATAGTGTCTGCTGTATCACTGTTAAGTCAGCAGTCTTTCCAATGATTGTGTACCTCGTAATATAGTCATAACACATACATGCATGCATGCATGCATACATACATATATGGTGTTTCAGTATTTTTTGCAAAACTTGCTGTTCTCTAACAAGGAGCTTAACTACAAAATTCACAACAGGTATTTGATCCATGAATCAACCAATACATTTCCTGGTTCAATTAGAATTTGTATTTAAACAGTCTTCCTCATCATGCTTTTCACATTTTGACATCATGAGACTAAGATGACAACTAGCCATTGATCAACAGTACTTGGCAATTTTGAGGCTTCAAACAGGAAGTTCCCGGACTGAGGTGTCCACTGAGCTTAGATCATCACAGAGAGTCATCAGCATGTTACAAAGGAGATACAGAGATACTGGAAGAGTCACTGAAAGGCATAGATGTGAACATTCTTTTGTCCTGTTATCAGTGTGGGGGTGTGGACAGTGAGCGACAACGGTGCCCTGCGGAACCAGATGATTAATGCCACTCAACTCCAAGCACATTTAAGGGAGGTGAGAGGCACCCACGTGTCATGTCAGACCATTCAAAACTTTTTACATCAATGTGGTCTGCATGCTACATGACTTGCAAGGTTACCTGACCACAACACCAGGCACCGGAGTCATCGTCCTGTATGGGCCAGAGAGCATTTATGCTGAACAGGGGACCAATGTATGGAGGACCGATCCTGACAAAATTAAAAATAAAAGCAGAAATATATATATTTTGTTTTTCCTTTTCCTTACACATGCGTTTTCATCAAGAAATGTAAATGTTTTCTTTTTCCTTTTCCTTACACATGCGTTTTCATCAAGAAATGTACATACATATTGTGTTTCCTTTTCCTTAAACATGCGTTTTCATCAAGAAATGTAAATGTTTTCTTTTTCCTTTTCCTTACACATGCCTTTTTTCTTTTGACATTTCCTCGTCTCTCTTTTTCCTTTAACGTATGCATTTCTGCTTCATTATGCAAATGAGGAGGGCTGCCTTCTTCTCTCCAGCTCCTCTCCTATTGGTCAATATACAGGAAGGAGGAGGATCCATGTGCAGGCCGAGGGTGTGTCCCAATTCAGGGGCTGGATCCTTCCAAGTGTGTACTTGTGTGCTGATTACATCACAGCGCGGCGCGTAAAGTCTGTCAGATGCTGCCGACAAATGTGTCCTTCTTTTGCCCGATTTGAAGGATGCGTTGTGAGTATCCTTCGCGGTCCATCTTTTCCCAGGATTCATTGCGGGTCAAAGCGGTTTGGTCAAACAGGGGCAGCCATGGCGGACCACAGTGGCAAAAGCTGTGAGTAAACTGTGAAAAATTACATTTTCTGTGACACAAATGAACTTTTACAATGTTTTTAGTGTGGGAATATAACTGTAGACGTGAAAAATCTGCTTGATTTATCAAGACTTCGCTTAATTTCAAACGTGCTCCGACGTTTTCGGAGTTTTCCGCTCCCACCGTAGTAACTGCCGGTTTGCTTTGCCAGTCCTACCGGCAGTGAGGCGAGCTAGACCCGGTAGAGATTTGACCGGACTGTCGGCACTGAGCTCCTGCTGCCAGTCATCACAGTGAACGTTAAACACAAGTGATTTCTAACAGTTTATGTTAGTATTATTTTAATGTATTGTGTCATTTGTTCATGTAAGTCGATTTGACATTACAGGTGATATTAAAGTTAACCTGAATAAATGGACAATTTTATGTAATCTTACCTGTGTGAACTTAATAAACTGGCCCGTCTGCTCCTTTGTACCTAAACAACAACAACAACAAAAAAAAACATCTTGCTTAATATCAGTGTAAAACAAGTCTTTTTTAAAAATTTTACATTTGTCTGAATTTGCAGGACATATTAAAATATTTCTATGCAAATGCCTAAAACAAGCTCTTTCAAACTTTTCACTTCTCTACTGAGATTTGCTTGCATTTGAAAGTGTATTTCTCTTCAGCTGTACCTGGAATCACAAATTATTATGCTAGCCGAATTATAAATATAGTTTTAAAAACACATATAGCACATTTCTTCATCAAATATGAATATTTAAAAGCTTATTTATTCTCAATCACACTCTCCAGCGATATGGTAAGATTACATAAAACTCCGAAAACGTCGGAGCACATTTGAAATTAAGCGATGTCTTGATAAATCAAGCAGATTTTTCATGTCTACACAGTTATATTCCCGCACTAAAAACATTGTAAAAGTTCATTTGTGTCACAGAAAGTGTAATTTTTCACAGTTTACTCACAGCTTTTGCCACTGTGGTCCGCCATGGCTGCCCCTGTTTGACCAAACCGCTCCGACCCGCAATGAATCATGGGAAAAGATGGACCGCGAAGGATACTCACAACGCATCCTTCAAATTGGGCAAAAGAAGGACACATTTGTCGGCAGCATCTGACAGACTTTACGCGCTGCGCTGTGATGTAATCAGCACACAAGTACGCACTTGGAAGGATCCAGCCCCTGAATTGAGACACACCCTCGGCCTGCACATGGATCCTCCTCCTTCCTGTATATTGACCAATAGGAGAAGAGCTAGAGAGAAGAAGGCAGCCCTCCTCAATTGCATAATGAAGCAGAAATGCATACGGTAAAGGAAAAAGAGAGACGAGGAAATGTCAAAAGAAAAAAGGCATGTGTAAGGAAAAGGAAAAAGAAAACATTGACATTTCTTGATGAAAACGCATGTGTAAGGAAAAGGAAAAAGAAAACATTTACATTTCTTGATGAAAACGCATGTGTAAGGAAAAGGAAAAACAAAACATGTACATTTCTTGATGAAAAACGCATGTGTAAGGAAAAGGAAGAACAAAATATATATATTTCTGCTTTTATTTTTAATTTTGTCAGGATCGGTCCTCCATACCAATGGGCCTAAGTGCAGTTCTCTGATGAAAGTGGATTCACATTGAGTTACTGTGCGGGCATGTGTGTCTGGTCAATACAGAACTGCTCTTCACTTTGTGAATAGTGGAGTGACAAGCCCATACTACCCGAATAACAGCATTAATCCAGTCATTGTGCCCCTGCATGAACACAGTCCTAATTTCATCTTCATGGACGACAATGCTCCAGTATATAGAAGTTGCATCATTAGGAAATGGCTGCTGTGGACTAGGGAACCTCGAATGGAGTGGCCTGCACTTCACCAGACCTAAATCCAGGGATGAAAGTGAGCCGGTACCGTCAGGTACTGCGTACCACTAAAAGATTTTGCGCTGGTATGCAGTACTGGGAAGAGGGAAGAACAGCTGTCTGCTATGAAGCCGTCATCCAGAACCAGTTACGGCTGCAAAAATTCACGAGCACACAAAGAAGATCAGATCCACTACCAATAGGCAGTCTAAAACACGACTTAATCTGTTTATAAATATAGCTTTTTTCCCCTCATTCCAAATTGTTTCGGACTGTTCTGCTATGCTGGAGCCTCAATGCTCTTGCTTTGCTTCTCTCCCCTCGGAGCTCGAGGCTTTTGTGAACGGCCAGCCTCTAAAACAAGCACTGCTACGTTTAATGTCTGTCTGCTCGCTGCTAAATACCCCAGTTAAAAGCAAAGGGAGAGTAACTAGTTGTGTTTCATGTTATTTTGCTGAATTACAACAACACAGTACAGCTCAAAAACACCGCTTATGACCAGAGATTTCACATACACTACTCGAGAGCGCATCCGTGCTTACCTCCAAAACAGAGCGGTTGCCAAGGAGATCGATGTGTTAGATTTAATGGACTGGGAGAATTTACACAGGTGGTGCACAGACATAAAAAACCGCCACTTGCATTAGGACAGGACGAACAATAAATCACTTACCATCTACAGACTTTTAAATAAAACCTACGAAAACAACCAAACTGTCACATTTTTTTATTTAAATGAAATCAAAACTTGACCACAATGAAGAGAACAATAACTTCTTGTTCAAATGAAAGACGGAAACTGAAGAGGAAAAGTTATGCATCAGAAAATGGACTGATTACATGACTGACTGATATACAGGGGTTGGACAATGAAACTGAAACACCTGTCATTTTAGTGTGGGAGGTTTCATGGCTAAATTGGACCAGCCTGGTAGCCAGTCTTCATTGATTGCACATTGCACCAGTAAGAGCAGAGTGTGAAGGTTCAATTAGCAGGGTAAGAGCACAGTTTTGCTCAAGATATTGAAATGCACACAACATTATGGGTGACATACCAGAGTTCAAAAGAGGACAAATTATTGGTGCACGTCTTGCTGGCGCATCTGTGACCAAGACAGCAAGTCTTTGTGATGTATCAAGAGCCACGGTATCCAGGGTAATGTCAGCATACCACCAAGAAGGATGAACCACATCCAACAGGACTAACTGTGGACACAAGAGGAAGCTGTCTGAAAGGAATGTTCGGGTGCTAACCTGGATTGTATCCAAAAAACATAAACCCACGGCTGCCCAAATCACGGCAGAATTAAATGTGCACCTCAACTCTCCTGTTTCCACCAGAACTGTCCGTCGGGAGCTCCACAGGGTCAATATACACAGCCGGGCTGCTATAGCCAAACCTTTGGTCACTCATGCCAATGCCAAACGTCGGTTTCAATGGGGCAAGGAGCGCAAATATTGGGCTGTGGACAATGTGAAACATGTATTGTTCTCTGATGAGTCCACTTTACTGTTTTCTCCACATGCGGGAGAGTTATGGTGTGGAGAAGCCCCAAAGAAGCATACCACCCAGACTGTTGCATGCACAGAGTGAAGCATGGGGGTGGATCAGTGATGGTTTGGGCTGCCATATCATGGCATTCTCTTGGCCCAATACTTGTGCTAGATGGCTGCGTCACTGCCAAGGACTACCAAACCATTCTTGAGGACCATGTGCATCCAATGGTTCAAACATTGTATCCTTAAGGCGGTGCCGTGTATCAGGATGACAAGGCACCAATACACACAGCAAGACTGGTGAAAGATTGGTTTGATGAACATGAAAGAGAAGTTGAACATCTCCCATGGCCTGCACAGTCACCAGATCTAAATATTATTGAGCCACTTTGGGGTGTTTTGGAGGAGCGAGTCAGGAAACGTTTTCCTCCACCAGTATCACGTAGTGACCTGGCCACTATCCTGCAAGAAGAATGGCTTAAAATCCCTCTGACCACTGTGCAGGACTTGTATATGTCATTCCCAAGACGAATTGACGCTGTATCGGCCGCAAAAGGAGGTCCTACACCATACTAATAAATGATTGTGGTCTAAAACCAGGTGTTTCAGTTTCATTGTCCAAACCCTGTACATATGCATGCATATATGCCACCAGTCCCCCCTCTAGCTCTGCCCCTAAGTACCGGCAAGAATTTAAAACTACTTTCCCCCGTTCCTAAATCCCATAGAAAACCTATGAGATCAGCTAAGTCTTGTAACTTTGTACCCCAGAACCTCAACGACCTGAGTGTTGCTCTTTAAGAAGAGTGGGATGCCAAGCCTCAGCAGACAATAAGTTGACTTGTGAACATCAGGAGATGTCGTTGTCCAGCTGTAATTGATGCTCAAGGGCATATGACATTGTGACATTGACATTTTTCTTTGTGGTATAACCACAACTGTTGTTGGCTATTGTTTCAATTAACTGTCTGAGATGAGAAAATCACCATGGCATGCTTCTACTTAAATGCCCTGCTTTCATAATATAATAATACTGTAGCGTGAAGCTTTTACATTTTCCAAAAATTTCACATGAAAGCCAAAATCCCAATTTTTTTGTGAGTAATGTATATACAGGGATTAGCAGGCACTGACTGCGTCATTGCAAAGAGAATTACAGTTCTCCATAGTGAAAGCACTTTCTGTCACAGGGTGTTGTTTTTGGAGTGGACCAGGTGCAGTCAGGCAGGCAGAAGCAACTAGGTAAGTGAAAAGGTTTTAATTTAAATAAAAACTCACATCAGGCAGGTGGTGGCAGATGTAGGCATAAATATGGACAGGCTTGGCATGGTGAAACAACAAACACTCATCAGCAGGTGTGGCAAAGCAAACAGTTGTGGACAGGCTTGGCATGACAAACATTAAAGGACATGAACAGGCTTGGCAAACAGTATACTCCAGCAAGGAGTAGACAGGACAGAAGAGTATATATGAAGCATGACATAGATTAAAGCAATGAGACTGATAGGACTTAAGGAGGTGGACCAAATGAAGCTGATTAAGGTGGCAGTGGCTGAGAATGGAAACAAAATATAAGAACTAAACAGAGATACAAAGACACAATACAAATAAAGAAAACCTCTTATAGAAGGAACATAACTAAATGCAGCATAAACAGAATAAGTAAAAAAGTAAAGCTAAAGGAACTAAAGCACTGTCTGGAAAACATAACAAATCATGATCAGAGGCAAGCCCCAAAGCAAAACTCAAACACCTTCAAATCATGACAACTTTCTGTTTATTTCAAGAAATTCAACCTTAACAAGTGGTAACCCATTTGTTACATTTTTTAACATAAATGTATATGTTTTTTTTTACAATTGGGTAAATATGCTTTATTAATTTTTAATATGGAGTTTAAACGAAAATTCAACATGGAAGACTCACCACCCCCGCCACGTCCAATCACTCCTCACTGGCTGCTCCAATCAACGGCAGGTCCGCACTCCTCGTCAGCCAATTATCTCCCAGGGCATCACTTTTAAAGACCCTCTGCATGGAAAACACCGCTCTTCTGCTATGCTTCGACCCTCCTCCACCTCTTCTCCACCATGGGCTCCCAACTCCTTCCATAGCAAGGCCTACACCACCACCACCAGGATCGGATCCCAAGGGGGGAAGACGTACCTAATCATAATCCTAAGATGTTTATTCAAACCTACTTCATCCTCAGCGTTTACGTCTCCCTCAGGGGTCCAACGCCAAAGAAATAATCTTTCATTAATAAATTATTTAACCGTCTTCTCGTTGTTTCTCCTTTATGTGAGTCTTTCCAGGTTGAAATAATGTACAACCATTTATAATGGATTTTTTGAATGATTAATTAAATCTTTACAAGAAAGAAACCTGCCAAATGTTTATGTTACTTTAGATTTAGATAGATATATAAAGACAAAACCATACATGGTTTGGAGTTATAAATACCTGAAAGAATGACTCGACTTAAAACTTGACCTGAGCTCTGAAAAATGGTCTTGTGAACATTTCTAGCTCCTACATTAAATCTCCGTCTTGTTGTGATACTCATTGATTTCTTTCCTTTTACTTTACTGCTTATTAATCCCATAATGTGAATTATATTCCACAATAAAAGGTGGAGCAAGACAGTGTAAAGTAAAGAGAAATTAAAAAGCAGCGAGAGGAAGCAAAGTTAGAGCAAGGTCTATTTGTCCTTGCTCCCTTTCTGGAACACAGTCAGCAGTAAGTGATCCAGAAGATTGCTCATTGTTCAGCAGAGTGCACATTATTTATGCCTTTCAATTTTGGTTTTCCTACATGTGAAAAGCACGAACATACATTGTACAGCATACCTACTATGAAAATCACCTATTCTTTGACTTAACAAGCTCTCTGCACTCTCTCAGCAAGGACGGGGTGTGTTTAGAGTTTGCTGATAGGCATCCTCAACCTGAAGTGGCTGCTGGCACATCCTCTCCTAGCGTTATTGGGTGTACCTGAGGCAGGAGGGCAAGGTGTAATTGCGATAAGAGAAACAGCTGTGCTTGGCTGCTTTTAATGCCCTTATCTGTAATCTTCAGATTGATTATGGCTTTTTCTGCCAGCCGAGCAAATTGTTCAACCCCTATCAACCAGACAGAAAAACACCTTAAATTTGTCTTGGTGAAACATGTTGCATATTGAACTTGCCTTATTGTAGTGTATACTGATTTTCAGCTCGGTTCGCTCATAGAAGTCATTAGGATGCATATCAGTGACAATAGCAATGGTCAGCGTTTGTTTCTGTTTTTTTTATCAGCCTAATTGACAAAGCTAAACTGTTGCTCGTGGATGCACAGACAATTTTGAGAATTGGTTACGATCCACAAACGTCTGAACTGAAGGTATGTTTCTCTTTCTGTCTTTATTCTTTCATGGATTCTTGCACCAGCAGATGTTATACAGTACCTCCACCACACAAGTGCATATTGGCCTTGCATTCCAATGATGCATAGAAATATGTGGCTTTAAAGAGGAGCTAAACCCCAAACCAACATTTTTTGCAGATAAACTGTATAAATTGAGGCTTAAGGCTGCTATCCTGTTCCTGTGTATTTTTCAAATTTCATGTACAGTTGTTTAATTCGGCAATATTTGTCCTAAAACCATCTTAGTGTTGCCCTCTTTGGGTTGAACGGTGGTTACTGCAGTGGAATTTTGCTATTGGCCAAATGGTACAGCTTGGTACATGCTTACGTCACAGCCCCTGCATTCAGGTATAAAACAATCTCACTCCGACATGCCACCCACAGCGAGTAAGGAGTTGGACTTGCTCTTCCACTGCCTCGGCAGCGCCAGCTTCGTGCATCAGCGAGTCAGTGCCTTCAGCCAGCGGCTTGAACTGTTAAGGCTTGGTGGTGGTGGTGGTGGGGTGAAAAGATCTTAAGAAAAGGCACTTAAGAGAAAAATAGACAGATTCCAAGTCAAATACATAAATTCCAAATTCAAGACTCCTTATTGTCATGTCACCATAATTAAATTTAGCTGAGACCCAGCTCAAAATGTAGGTTATAGAGACTTACAAAATTTAGAAACACTATTGGAAAATAAGACCACATGTACATGGAATGTGGCATGTACTATTTACATAAAGTGCAGCTTCTGCTCACACAGTATATGAGATGCACTAGTGGTTTGTCTGTCTGCAGGGATGTTTAGTTTGTGCATGAAAGGGGACAATTTCCTTCACTGTTTCTGATTCTAGTGGTCAAACAATGTAGTCACAATGTAGATGGTTAAAAAGTTCTCCAAGGAAATCCAGCAGATTGCATTGAGTCACTCTTTGCAAGAATCCTTCCTTCTGAGCATGCAGGTAGCGACAAAAAAAACCAAAAAACTCCTCTTTAACAGGAAGAAATCTCTAGGAGAACCAGACATACAGTACCACCCAGACTGTTGCATGCCCAGAGTGAAGTATGGGGGTGAATCAGTGATGGTTTGGGCTGCCATATCATGGCATTCCCTTGGCCCAATATTTGTGCTAGATGGGTGTGTCACTGCCAAGGACTACCGAACCATTCTTGAGGACCATGTGCATCCAATGGTTCAAACATTGTATCCTGAAGGCGGTGCCGTGTATCAGGATAACAATGCACCAATACACACAGCAAGACTGGTGAAAGATTGGTTTGATGAACATGAAAGTGAAGTTGAACATCTCCCATGGCCTGCACAGTCACCAGATCTAAATATTATTGAGCCACTTTGGGGTGTTTTGGAGGAGCGAGTCAGGAAACGTTTTCCTCCACCAGTATCACGTAGTGACCTGGCCACTATCCTGCAAGAAGAATGGCTTAAAATCCCTCTGACCACTGTGCAGGACTTGTATATGTCATTCCCAAGACGAATTGATGATGTATTGGCCGCAAAAGGAGGCCCTACACCATACTAATAAATTATTGTGGTCAAAAACCAGGTGTTTCAGTTTCATTGTCCAACCCCTGTAGATGGTGAGTGTTTCACAGGTCCAGTTTTGTGAATATGGTGGCTCCTTGGACATCCTCGAATGCTGAAGTGAGCAAGGGAAAGGAATATTTATTCTTAATGGTGATGTCATTAATGGCTCTGTAATTGATACACTGGTCTTAGAGATCCATCCTTTTTAGACACAAAGAAAAACCCTGCCCCCATAGGTGAAGAAGATGCCCGAATGATACCAGTTTTAAGCGAGTCGTTTTTGTATTTTTCCATTGACTCCTGCTCTGAAACTGACAGGCGAAAAAGCCGGCCTGCTGGTAATGGAGCACCAGGAAGTAGATCTATGGCAGAGTCATATGGGCGATGGGGACGTAGAGAAAGAGCTAGATTCTTGCTAAATACTTTCTCTAAGTCATCATACTCTATTACATTTGTTAAATCTGAGGGAGTAAGGACATAAGGCCAGAGGGGAGGAAGTAGGGACTACAAAACGAAGACAAGTAGCTTGACACTCGATGCTCCAGGACTCAATGTGGGATTCTTTCCAGTTTATGTGTGGGTTATGATTCTTAAGCCAAGGGTGACCTAAAACAACTGGGGTTTCTTTTGTGGGGAACAGCAAAAAATAAATTGTTTTGTGATGTTACCTGATGTAACTAATTCTAGTGGCTGAGTCTTCTGGAAGACACAATTTAAAGTTCGGCCATAGATCGGTGACATTTATGGGAGGTTCAAGGTAGCAGACAGGAAGGTTAAATTTCTGGATCAGGGCTTATAAGATTCTGTTCTGAGCCGGAATCAATGAAAGCCATCAAAGGAATTTGTTCTTCTTTGATACATAGGGTGGTTTGAAGCAGGAAACGGGGGTAGTTAAATTGTTGAACTGCGCCCGCCAGCAACCCATTGATTGCTGGCGGGCTGACTCTTTGGGGCGAACTGGGCATTTAAGACGAAAATGGCCTGTGGAACCACAATAAAGGCACTGTCCTGTTTTAAATTTTTTTGCTCTTTCGTCGGGAGTGAAACCAGTTCTCCTTATTTGAATGGGTTCAGGGGATGACTCAAACTTTTCAGGTTTTGTGGGTGCTTGATTTTAAAGACTTCTAAAGGAAGAAAAACCCCTGACTCTAATTCTCTCATGGATACGGTTATCAATGCGAATAGCAAGACTAATGAGACTCTCTAATGAGTCAGTTTCATCCCTGTAAGTGAGTTCATCTTTTAAGTCTTCATTTAGCAAATTTAAGAAAACGCATTTTAAGGCATAACAGTTACAGCCAGATTCTGCAGCTAAATGGCCACAGATATAAGTGACCATAATTTTTTAGCTGCCTCATCACAATGCTGATTGGGAAGGAAGGTTAACCTGAACAAACTGATGAACTCCTGAAATGAGTGATAGTGAATAGAAGATTAATTTATAATGGCCTCTGCCCACCTTAAGGCCTGGTCCCCGAGTAACCTGATAATATAAGAAATCTTAGACACATCATCAGGGAAAGACTGAGGTGATCAGTAAAAAATCTAAGTACATTGTAAGAGAAAACCCTTTTTTCAAGATCACTTGTAAATGGTTCAGGAGGAGAAGGAATCATTTCTTTGACGGAATAACGAACCTGGGCAGGAGTTGACAGGACTTGAGCTGGGGGTAGAGGAGAATAAACAGGATTCATTTGTGGTGCAAGAAACCTGAATATTATTTCTGGTAACTGGTGATTCGTAGTGCTGACTGATTGTTGGATCTGACTTTGCTGTTGGGCTAATGTTCTTAGCATAGTATTGTGTTGACCTAACAGAACTCCCTGATGGGAAATAGCTCCTCGTAATTGTGTTCGAGTCCATTTGGTCAGCTCGTTCTGTCATAATGGGTTTTTCTTAGCCTCCGAGATACACAACCACGAGGACAAAGACAGCGTTTTAACAGTTTATTTTGAAACACAGATAAAGGTCGGACTGGAACCAGGGCTGGAGCTGGTGGATAAATGCGGGGTCTCTCTTAAAGAGAAAGACAGAAGCTGGTAAACACTGGGTGGAAACGGAGAAACTGTGAATGTGTTCTTTTAGATGCTGACTTACAAGGGTTGGGTTCTTGACAAGACTGTGGGAAAATAAGTCCTTCTCCAGGGTGGCTTGACGCTGACAGGCTGTGAACAGTTTTTGGAGGATGAATTGCTTTCTTCTCTTCCAGGAAACTCCACTATGGTTGGAGAGTTTTAACGTTGGAGGGTGGACAGGCAGGTTGACGGGTGGTTCTCAGGTGACTCTTGAGAAGCTGGGCTTGGAGTTTGAAGCAGAGAGGAGGCTCAGGGCTGAGGTGTCGAGGCTGGAGTTCCCAAACTCCTCTGAACATGACACGGGTAAAAACGGAGACCAGAAAGGTTCCACGACTTCCTTCAGTGAAGGGTGATCTGCAAGGCAGGGGGAGAAAAACAAGGAGATTAGAAAAACTCTTTGGAAGCCAGACTGCAGAGAAGCAGAGGTCTAGCTGTTACCACGCCAAGTGAAAAAAACAAGCTGACGCCTCCCTCTGGATTTCCACTCCATAAGTAGCCCAGCTGATTGCTCTCAGATGAGCAACACCTGTGCAGCAGCACCTGCCAGTCACACCCTCCACAGAGAGAACACAGCACGCAAACACAGCCTGCATGCAGACTGCACACAGCCGGTATACAAACCACCGTGGATATGACAGGAGAAATTTTGATCTCTCCTTTTATTTTCATCAGAAGTCTTGCTGCAACATTTTGGATCAGCAGAAGGCTTTTAACTGCATTTAAGAAGCAGAAAATTTAAAGTCACCCAGGTTTTTATGTGTTCAAGTCATGCCTGTTGGTTAACTAGTTGGATTCATCAGCGAATATGTATAAATAAGGCTGAGTATTATCAGCAATACAGTGAAAATTTATCCTATGCTGCCTGATAATTGTACCTATTGAAACCATATACTGCTTATAGATAGAGAATCTGCAAAGCACTGAACCCTGTGGTACTCCACAAGTAACCCTGGAGGGTGAAGAAGATTTATCCTTTACATCAGGGGTCCCTAATTTAAAAAAGCAGGAGGTCCACGGCCTCCCTCATCCAAACCCTTTGGGATCCCTTTGGGATTTTCTTTCATCTTTATTTAACAATAGTTTTACTCACTGATCAATTATTCATACGCCAATGAAATCATCTGTTGAACAGAAAAGTGCAGTCCAATTTAAGTATCAATATTAAACACACTTTAAATGACAGTGGAGCTGGGTTTTTGCATCTTGGTATAACGGTTCTGCTTTTCTTGTTGTGCCTGTGGCAGGCATTGTAATTTGCTTAACCTTTACCTTAAGTTCTTGTCCTTCTTTTCCATCTAAAAGTGCTTCTGTAACAGCCTCCATGCACTTTGTGATCATTTCCCAGTCCAGTCAGTGAAAGGCTTTTTGTGTTTTCCCAAAATCCACTGTACTCACAGTGAACACTCGTATGCTCACTGTTGTGCTGTAAGAGATCGTATGCTTCTGTCCATGCATCCTTAAATGTGTGATTTTCATAGTCCACTTTACGTATTTCTCATATGTGCACCACCAAGTCATTGTACTATCAGCAAGCGTGAGCTCCTAAGCTATTAACTTAGCAACCTGCGTTCAAGGACCTGCATAGCTTTTTCTTTGTCGTTTTCTGGTGGTTGGCATACAACGATGTGGTGCATTACTGTCACCAGCTGGCTTGGAGTGTTTACACTTTAACCATAACCATCAAAACATTTCAATTGCTTTCTTTGGGTAACATCCTAATTTCGTATTGTCATGGTATGATTTTGAGTCAAAGACCTTATATGTTCTTTTTATCCAACCATATTTGCATGTGCAATGACTTGAACTTAATAACCCAGATGTTTGAATCAACATAACATATTTGTTTTCTTATTGAATCCAATGCCTCCTAATGCAGCAAGAGGAAAGCAGCACATACATACTGCCTTTCTTTCATCCACTGTCTGACCACTGTTATAACTGAAACATGTGCTGCTACAGCAAAACAGAATTCCTGAAATTTTCCAAAGAACTTGTTTCAAGCCATGCCATGTGCGTAGCTAAATTTAGTTAACAAAACAGAGAAGTTGGCCAACCTAGTAATTCCTGATTCGCTACAATGTATTATAAAATTTAAAATGACCAGAGATTCAAGACAATATAGTTCAAATTGAAAATCAATGTTAAAGCTATTTATTGTTACCTTAATGTATACCTAAAAGTGCGCAACAAAATAGGACAGTGGTTTTCTGGAATATTTAATAGAACATGTGTAAGATTATTAAATAGATACACACCAAACAGATGAAGTAGCTAAAAAAGGTCTAATAACATAAAGTGCATAATTTTACAAGCAGTTCAGCATTTTAACAACTTGTGGCAGGAATTTCTGTAGCAACATGGCAGCTCTGGTTTTGATATCACAGTACTGTTTACCTGATGGCAGTAGTTCAGAAAGTTTATTGCCAAGGTCAGTGGAGCTTTTGACATTGAACCCTGTTAGTGTAGCAGCTCTGAAACAGATCCTGGACACGCCATTGATCTTTTCAGCTTCCCTCACTATCTTCTGCAGGACCCTCCTTTCTGCCAAATTACATCTGGAACCTTGCTGATGTGGTCCCCCAGCACACTCTTAACCACAGCTCTGTATAATGATGTGAGGATGCTTGTAGACAGTAATGTTTGTTTCAGTTTTCTCAGAACATGCTATCTCTGCTGGGCCCAGGTATGTAAGTCTGTACTCTAAGGAATTTAATGGTGTCTACCATCCTCCCTGCATAATTGCTAATGTCGAGAGGTGTTTGTTCGGGTTAAGGTTACTTCCTTTATTTTGTCCATGTTAAGTTGTTTATGCTCCATGGTGTATGTTGCATAAACTGTTGCATACCTAGGTTTGTATTTATAAATCATGATGTTTCTGAGTTTTTCAACTATTAACACTTTCATTTCTACCTTTTAGCATCTATAGAAACTACAAATGCACTGATCAGCCTTTCCTGGTCAACACTGAGTTTCAGTTTGCATTAAAGTCGTATTTGCTGATTATCATCAGAATCAGAATCTGAATCAGAAAAGCTTTATTGCCAAGTACGTTTTTGGACATACAAGGAATTTGGCGTAGTCGGTGCAATACAGTACAAATTAAACATTTTGACCAACTCCATTTTTTTCTTTAAAACTATAACACCAAAAGAGAGACAATGTGCTGCAGGTTCTTCAGATGTAGTAGTCTTTGATCAGAACAGTTTTATTAAACTTGAAACATCTATCAAAGTAAATTCTGTTGTTTGTTGCATTTAAAAGAGTAAAGCTCAGACATATTCATACCTCTTCATAATCTTTTAACTAGTTTCAACATGTTTCTTCTAACTGGAAAGGGTGTAGACGTGTGTCAAATGTGATACAACAATGTGCCATACAGTTAAGCAAAAACAAGTGCAAAATGATTAATAGAAATTGCAAATTGTGAGAATCTGTGGGAACATTCGGTGTACTATACCTTTTCAAATAGCGCAAAGCAACCTAATTAACCTGAATT
This sequence comes from Girardinichthys multiradiatus, assembly GCF_021462225.1. Taxonomy (NCBI): domain Eukaryota; kingdom Metazoa; phylum Chordata; class Actinopteri; order Cyprinodontiformes; family Goodeidae; genus Girardinichthys; species Girardinichthys multiradiatus. Next base: position 40,186,395 of record NC_061812.1, on the reverse strand, counting down.
ATTGGAAGCAGCTGTCTTCATCAACAGATTTCTGCAACTGGTCTGTGGCAAGTCATGTCTCAAATATAAGAGCTCCGGGACTGTGCATTGTGGCTGCTTACTGCTCCTGAAAGGACTACAAGGTAATTTCTAAATGTCTTCAGGTTCCAGTGACCCCAGTAAAAAGTATCACCAAAACATAGAAAACCTTGGACTGTGTGGAAAATCTCAAAGTATGTGGAAATAAGTCAAATTGACACTTTCGCTGGCTTGGTTGATGGTGACGAGGTAAAAAGATTCCAAGAATCACCACTGAGGCCACCCTTAAGAAAATCAGCCATGCAAGTGGCAAGACCTCACACCGCACACCGTCCAAGTCACACGTCATGGGACATTGGACGTTTCAACATGACAATGACCTAAAACCCAAAACTAAAATGGTGAAGAAATGGTTAGCTGACAAAGATCTTAAGATTTGGAGTGCTCAAACTAGAGTCCAAAATCTGATCGATATTCTGTGAAGTGAGCTAAAGATCACGGTGATGCAAAGGATGCCTTCCAACCTTAAAGGCATTTGAAGCTGAAAGATACCAGTGGACCAAAGGCTTGTCAGCAAAAATGAGAAGTGTTATTTATTGTCTTATTTGTGTGAGTTCCCTGTGTCATTTTCAAGCATTTTCAAGAGAAAACTTGGTTGAAAAAAAGATCTGTCAATCAAAATCTTCTAGGGGTGTGAATAATTTTGGGCTTGACTGAAATAAAATAAATTCAATAAATGGGAAAAAAAGTAACATTTTTCTGCTGATCAGAATCCGTCAAGATAAAATGTGTAGATTTTAGTGTCTGGCACCTTGATTGGTGCATCTCCATTAATTCAAAATTGCTGACTTTAAAAAAGAAGGGGTAAGGTTAGGGATTAAAATGGATTCATGCTTGAGAGATAATAATGAAGAAATATAATTGCTGTGTTCACATTAGTAATCCTTGAACTGTCCTCTACAGTAACTAAAATGTTGGCACCAGAACCTCTAATACAACCACATTTCTGGCTTTTAAACTTTTTAAAGTGTGACTTAGATGGAGTTGTAGTCATTCATATTTGATTTGCTCTAATAACTGCCTTCACATTGGCCTCCACTCCAACACTGTTAAGCGGCTGGGTTGTCCAGTTCAGTTGAAACCAAGATGATGAGGTCAGTACCTTGGTTTTGAATATAAACAGATTTTCTTACCCAAGACCAAAAATATTTGAAAGTTTCTACTGTGCCACATATAACCTCACCACATGTGAACCAGATGCAATGTTTTGTGTAGTTACACTTTCTGGTCCTCCGTTCCACCTTCCTGCCTCTTCTCTTTCACTTGTTTTGAGTAGCTGCTAGAGCTGAAAGAGCAGCTAATGGTTTGTATAATGTTTCCAAAGCTTAGGCAACAAGAGGAGTTAATTTCTCTAAGACCTTCTGAAAACAACACAAACAGTAACAAGGCCTGAAAGTGCAAAGAGAAGAGCCAGCAAGGCAGTCCACCTGTCTTAAAATGTGTCAGCGAGGTCTTCTCTGTGAGCCTAATTGTGGCTAGAGCCTTTTTTTCACCACAGATTTTGGATATATCCTGCATTTGCTTTTGCAATCTTTTATTGGCAGACTAATGTGTCTGATAGGGTAAGGTTTTGGATCAGTATCGGTAAAACTAATGTTGCCAATTTCAGAGGCTATGTTTACCTGTATGAAAGTGATGCTGAAATGCTCTTCAAGCGTGGTTAAACCTTTATGTTTGTTATTGAACAGAAATGTTAAAGAAGACAAATGTATTGATATTGTTTGCATCAAATGCCTTTACAGGAAGAATTCCTGATCATTTGCACATATCTTCTCTAAACTGTGGAGAAGCATGCAGCCTTTTCTGCCTCACTTCCCGCTCAGTCCCAATTAAATTTTTCTGCAGCAGATCTCGAGTTGATGAAGACGGCCACTAAGAGCTCTTAAAGTAAGTCACATAGCGCCTATGTGGTGGATGATTTGTGCAATAGAGAGGAAGCAGTATGAAGGAAAACAAACAAGCATAAAAATGGCAAATTTTTTCTATCCAGTTTAAAACTTGCTGTTCCGAAATCTTCACGTTCTTCTTAAAAAATGCTGTCAAGCCTGCTGTAATCGAGAAAGAACATGAAATCTGATTAATTTCCTTTTTTTACCCGTAAACTATATTTCAAGCACCATCGAGACAACAAGCATTACTGTGGAAAAGGAGAAAAAATTAAAAGAACTGCTGGAAGCTGTTTGATCTCACGGCTTTGACCAGCTCTCCCAGCTGAATGGAAACAAGCTTTGCTCTGGCCTTTTTGCTACAAAGCCTGAGCAGGGGAGAGAGACACAGAGGACACTGCCTAATGGCTATGAGTCTAACTTTTCCCACAGGATTACATGTTTGAGAAAGATAAAGTTTGATCTATAGTTTAGTTTTTTTTTTCCCAAGAGAAAAGGGTTATTTTTTGTGATGCAGACAAGAGCAGACAGGAAAACCTTCTGAACCAGCAAGGTCTAAAGCTTTGTGCTGATGTTTGGAGAATGCAGATGAAGAAATATTCATGATTTAAAGGGTTTGTTTCACTTCTATTGTTTCTGAGTCTTCAATGAAGATTAATATATAGCAGTGTTGTCCAGGCCAAAATAGTTAAGCAGATTTTTTTTAAATCAAAAAAGCTAAAACTATTTTAATTGTACATTTTTCTGTATTCACCTGCTCAACAATAAATAAACATTTTCTTATGAAACCATGTATTCTGATTTTAGTAGAAAAGGGACATGCAATATAAATCAATGAGGATCCATAACATAAATGTTTACCTTATTTAAAAAAAAGACAATCTGGTGTCTCAGATATTTTGGTCAAATCTTTTCTATTTTGTAGGTTTAGAAAAAACACCTGTATTAAGCTAAAGTCAATGAAGGGGTGAGCCCAAGTCTGTTTTTGATCAAAAGTAACTGGATGTGTGTTGTCCAGTTGGACTTTTGAACTCCTTGCATCAATAAAAATCTCACCCTAAAATAATTTCACGATATATGAATTGTGGTCACGGGCCGCACAAAATCTTTCCAAGAACCTCAAATACCTTGATATAAAAGGACTGTTGGTTGAAGGTCGCGGTCTTCAGACCAGGTCTCTACACCTCAGTCGACCTGAAGTCTTTTATACACTTGAAAGCCAGAATGTTAAACAAATAAATAGTTTAGTAATACACAAATTATTATATGATGTTCTTGCCACAGTCAAGCTCAAAGCACATGAAAAGCTTGCAAACAGAAGCAGGAGAATCATTCTTGATCTCAGTAGCCAATTGTCCTGCATGTTTTGAAAATTTTCTTGAGTCATAATAAATCTTCTGCAGATCTTGGTGACGTGGAAAAATGAAGTAAACTATCTGAACCACATGCTTCCCATGAAAACATAAAAAACACGCAGCACAGTACAGAAATGGTGAATTGAGATTCAGATTCCGACAAGAGTTGCAGTTAAAGCATGGACTCCAGACTTGACTTCAACTTGTACTGTAAAGACTGTAAACTTGACTTAGACATGTGTTCTGAGTCTTATTAATATTCTTTATCTTGTATATTCAGGACTAAAAGAAAGTCCGTAACTAAGCTACAGACGGCACATTTTATACTGTGAATGAATGTGCTCAAATTGCTAGTAATGGTTGCCGATCGTGGGCTGTTAAAGGCTTGTAACTATCTGTTCATGTTTGTTGTAGCTTTATGAACTTGAAGACATGATTCTCTAAGTCTGCTACAATACGGATAGCAGTGCGTGCTGAGCAACTTGGCAGTTGGTGTGGCCAGCAAGAAAACATGAATCATAAAAGAAAACGATATACAACTTAACACTTAAAACCATAAGAAATATACAAAAATACAATTTGGATTGACACATACATGACACAAATTATACTGAACACAGCAGAATAGTGTTCACATTTTTTACTCAAGGTTTTGATGTAATTTGACAATCCATGGATGTTTCTAGAAATTTAGGTAGTTTATAAATTGTAAATGTATTTTTCACTATTAGCAATTTAAAATATGGCAGTAATATACATTTTTTCTTCATTTTATGTTGCGCAGATGTCAGTAGTTGAATCAGTTGCTTGTATGTTTCGTATGCGTCCTATATACCTGCACCCAGTTCAGCGTAAAAATAGTAAATCTTAGCAATTAGCATGTTTAGCATATCTCTCTCTGTGTATATTCTACATAATGTAGAACCATAAGTACAAGATTCCTAAAAATCTGCCAACATTGCTATAGGTTGAAAGCTTAATGGTTGAAGTAGTGGAAGGGAAAATGTTGTAGACGTAGTGGACAGCCATCGTGTTGCTCTCTGTTCAGCCTTCCTGTTATTTGCTGAAAGTTTCATTCTCACAGACAACAGTGTTGACATGTACATAAAAGAAAGTATTTTTTACCTTTAGATAACGTCCTACATCTCTGTACGTTCTCTGACTTTGTTTTTAAACCACTTTACTGATCCTGAAAGTAGCTACATTTAATTTCGTCCTGGTCTTATATTAGTGTAAGCCATCATGTAAACTCAAGCAATTAGATCACTTAATCTTATTTTACCCAGACTGAGACTGATGAAGACACATTTCTTGGGGTTAACATGATGGGATATTATAGACAAAGGTAAATGGCATTACCCTCTTTAATGTCTCACTGTTTCATCATCATCTCCTGCTGTGGAAGATTTTAACCCCTCATCAGCCCTCCTTCCATCCCTTTATTTATCATTTCTTCTTGGCACGTCCAGCTTTATAGCTCCTCACTGTTTTTCTATTGCTCCCAGGCAAAGCTGCAGAACAAGTACATCTTTGGAACTCTGTCATTCTTGAAGGATTGAAGTATAAAGTTCTATGGTACTAATTTTCCCTAGAGGTCCAGACCTCAAAGAGGTTTGCTCATGATTGGCATCTGGATTTGCACATAGAGCATAACTTTTTTCCCAAAAGAAAAAAAACAAAGGGTAGTTTTCTGCACATTTCATTCAAACATTTAGCTTCTAAAAGCAAAATACTTAAGTTTCTTTTGTGTGAAATTTACCTTGGAGATGTGTTCGCACTGGCTTTTAACACTTTCATTTGGTGCTTTTCTTTTTCAAATTAGTATTTCGTCAGCAATGGTTTGGATGTCAATCACAGCTGTCTCCCTGTGTTCTTCATAGAGGCAGAGATTAAGTTACAACTTTTAGGCTGTGTTAAGTTTGTGTGTGTGTGTGTGTGTGTATGTGTATGTGCATGTGTGCAAGTGTGTATGTGTGGGTGTGTGTTTGTGTGTGTGTGTGCGTGTATCTGTGTATGTATAATGGCACAAATAAGCTTGCTGCATAAGATTACTACTTGACCTGCCTTCATGAGGTCCATGTCAACATTCAAGCTGACAGAACCTGCAGAGTTCCTCTTTTTTTGTGACGTTTATTCTAACAGCACTTCCCTCAGTGCAACCAAATGGGTTTAATTGACCCTAACTTGACACATTAATGTTATTGAAACTCTTTCTGACTCCTCTTTGCTCGGCTGCAATTTTTGTTTTTTAGTTTAGTGGCAAATTTGGCATGTGGAGCACATTCCGGCTCTTTGAGCCTTTTCCATTACAGACATAACAGTGCTGTGTAATTATTGCTCATCTGCATTTGAAAGTAGATGCCATTAAAAGCTGAAGAATTAAGCAGTGAAAATTGTAAAGTTAAGCACGTTCCACTTGTTTAGTTAACTTGCACATGTGGAGACTTTATGGCCCTAAGTGTGTTATTTAGAGGATCGCGCATCCAGTCATTTACATGCATTCATTTAGGGCCTGAAAGTTGTATTAAGAGCTTTTATTTAATTTAGACCTTTCTTTTTCATGTTTTAATGATAATACAACAAACATCTTTAAAACTAAAAAAGGAATCCTGTGCACAAGCTTGAATTTTTATACAGATTCCAAATTTTACATTTAGACTATATGAATACATACAACCCCACTAATATTTGAACAAATGTCGTTTAACTGCAGTAAAAACGCAAAGATTTTGTAGCCATCAACAAGCTTTAGAAATAATTTTGGTTGGATATTTGATCACTCTTCTTAGCAGAATTAGTAGAATCAATTTAAGTGCTTGGGTTACTGAAGGAAATCTGTTTTTTAGACAGAGTACACAAAGTTTTAATAGGTTTTATTGTGGGGCCAATCCAGAAGCTGAATGTAAGCCTGCTTCATCAATTCCTGAACAGATTACTGACTTGTTAGAACATCCAGTAGTGTCTAAGCATCAACTATCTGAATGAAGCTGTTAATCTCATATGAAGGGAAATTTAGTGTCATTGCTCACAGTGAAAAAACAAAGAAAAAAAATTTAACAAATAAACAAGCCCCAAAGCCCTTCTGGGGAGAGGTTCTCTGTTAAGACGACATCAAGATTGAGCTATACAATATCAGAATCAGAATCAGAATTAGAAAAGCTTTATTGCCAAGTACGTTTTTGGACATACAAGGAATTTGTACGCCCAGATGGACGTAATGACAGCAAGCATGTTAGTACACTGCAGACACCAGCACTAAATCTCCACACCGTAACTCTCCCGGATGTGGGGAAAACGGTAAAGGTGGACTCATCAGAGAACAATACATGTTTCACATTGTCCACAGCCTAAGATTTGTCCTCCTTGCACTATTGAAACCAACGTTTGGCATTGGCATGAGTGACCAAAGGTTTGGCTATAGCATAACCTCAGCATGTTACAGTCAAAATCACTTAGCTGTTGCAATTTTCTTCCTCATCATCCACCAAAGCAGGTTCACTACCCAAGTCTAGGCCCAGCAGAGTACAGCACACCAATGTTGGTTTAAACATTAAATCAATTACATTTGATTCTGGTCTCCCAGAACTTTATTTTTTATATAGAAATCAGGACAATTACATTAAAAATAGACACCTAATGCAGTTTACTATGTTTGTCTTTGTAAATTGTTTTTATTTCTGTCATGCTCTTATTTTACCATGTTTTTATTTTAATGCTCTGAAAATTCAACACTATCATTTAGTTAAATGCTCTAAGATTCTTTCCTGTTGCACAAGAAAGACAGTGGTGGATCTAGGTCAAATTTCCTGACTACTGTATGGTCATGTAGTTCACACAATTCATGCTGTAAATCCATAAGATACCACAGACATCTGAATTAAGTCTGTTCCATACTGTATTTTATGTCAAAAATGTATAGGAATTATAATATGTGTCATCTTGTAACTCTGTAACTTGTTAATTTAATATGATTATCCTATTTAGGCCTGGTAGTTTTATTGATTTTAGGTAGTTAATTTGCCACTCATACACTAAGATTAACCTAGGGCAGAAATTCTTAAGAAGCCAATTAAGGAACTGAGACCTTGATTAAAAGTCTTTGGAGCTTGTCTTCACTTTCTTATTTTTCATATTTTAACTGTAAAAAATATTTTTTTTCTGCAATTAAACTTCTTTTAGGATAAATTTTTTTCAAAGTGCCCAAGGGGGGCTCTAAACTCTTCCAGAGTAAGTTCAATAAAAGGAGGTCAGAATATTTTAACCTTACTATCAACCTAAATGGATGGACCATTGATTGTAATCTGGGTATTTCAACTTTCATGGAATTTACTAAGATTAAAAAAATTGTGATCCTATAATGATGATAAAATTTAGGAGTCTATAGGACAAAAACCTACCAACAGAATGAATTTTTCTCATTTCCAAATTTAAAATGGCACACTGGTGTTCGCAACAGCATCTTTTCACACTCCATACTTTTTATATCAGATGTACACTACCGTTCAAAAGGTTTAGAATGCCTTTCTCATTTAATGGTTTTCTTTATGTTTATGACTATTCTCATGGTATTCTCACCGAAGGCATCAAAACTATGAATGGACACATATGGAATTATGCTGTATATTTTTTACAAATAATTGTAAAAGAACTTTAGTATGTTTTATATTTTAGACTCCTTTAAGTAGCTGCCCTTTGCTGTGATGACTGAAATATTAACCTTTGACCAACTCTCAATGAACCTCTGGGAAGTTCTTTCAAGACTCTTTGGAAAACCATTTCAGGTGACCATCTCATGAAGCTATTGGAGAGAATAACAAGAACGCAAAGCAGTAATCAAAGCAACGGGTGGCTATTTTGAAGGATCTAAAGTATAAAAATGTTTAGAGTTATTTCACGCTATTTGTTTACTATATAATTCCAGGTGTATTCATTCACAGTTTTGATGCCTTTGGGGAGAATCTACAATTAAAATAGTCATTAAAATAAAGAGACCCATTAATTGAGAAAGTGTATCTAAAACGTTTGACCGGGGTTATATATAGTGCCTGCATTTATTTCACTAATAAAGATGGGTAAAAAAAAAACGTCAGTGTTGGAGAACTGCTGCAAAGAGTGCCACCTTGGGATCTTCAAACACATTCTATACCAGCTGTTGATGATGTACAGGGGTTGGACAGTGAAACTGAAACACCTGGTTTTAGACCACAATAATTTATTAGTATGGTGTAGGGCCTCCTCTCGCGGCCAATACAGCGTTAATTCGTCTTGGGAATAACATATACAAGTCCTGCACAGTGGTCAGAGGGATTTTAAGCCATTCTTCTTGCAGGATAGTGGCCAGGTCACTACGTGATACTGGTGGAGGAAAACGTTTCCTGACTCGCTCCTCCAAAACACCCCAAAGTGGCTCAATAATATTTAGATCTGGTGACTGTGCAGGCCATGGGAGATGTTCAACTTCACTTTCATGTTCATCAAACCAATCTTTCACCAGTCTTGCTGTGTGTATTGGTGCATTGTCATCCTGATACACGGCACCGCCTTCAGGATACAATGTTTGAACCATTGGATGCACATGGTCCTCAAGAATGGTTCAGTAGTCCTTGGCAGTGCCGTGCCCATCTAGCACAAGTATTGGGCCAAGGGAATGCCATGTTATGGCAGCCCAAACCATCACTGATCCGCCCCCATGCTTCTCTCTGGGCATGCAAGAGTTTGGATGGTACGCTTCTTTGGGGCTTCTCTACACCGTAACTCTCCCAGATGTGGGGAAAACAGTAAAGGTGGACTCATCAGAGAACAATACGTTTCACATTGTCCACAGCCCAAGATTTGCGCTCCTTGCACCATTGAAACCGACGTTTGGCATTGGCATGAGTGACCGGCCGTGTATATTGACCCGGTGGAGCTCCCGACGGGCAGTTCTGATGGAAACAGGAGAGTTGAGGTGGACATTTAATTCTGCCGTGATTTAGGCAGCCATGGTTTTATGCTTTTTGGATACAATCCGGATTAGCACCCGAACATCCCTTTCAGACAGCTTCCTCTTGCGTCCACAGTTAATCCTGTTGGATGTGGTTCGTCCTTCTTGGTGGTATGCTGACATTACCCTGGATACCGTGGCTCTTGATACATCACAGAGACTTGCTGTCTTGGTCACAGATGCGCCAGCAAGACGTGCACCAACAATTTGTCCTCTTTTGAACTCTGGTATGTCACCCATAATGTTGTGTGCATTTCAATATTTTGAGCAAAACTGTGCTCTTACCCTGCTAATTGAACCTTCACACTCTGCTCTTACTGGTGCAACGTGCAATCAATAAAGACTGGCTACCAGGCTGGTCCAATTTAGCCATGAAACCTCCCACAGTAAAATGACAGGTGTTTCAGTTTCATTGTCCTGTAGGCCTTTTCAGCTCAACGCTTACAAATATAAACATGTGGAGTTTGCTACACTCTACTAGGGTATTAACTGGAGCTGTGTGATTTGGTCAGATGAGATTAACACCTATTGCCCACAGCACGGTGAAGGATCTCTGATGCTGTAGGCCATTATTCTCCCCAAAGGCTTGGGAAGAATGTGATTTTTTACTAGGTACCTACATGATCTATAGCAGCCATAAAATGCCACTGATGAAAGAAAGTAATTTGGGGTGCGGCCCTGGCACAGTGGTAGGGTGCGCGACCATGTATCGAGAGGCTTTGGCCCTCAACGTGGCTGCCTCCTTGTTCTAGTTCTAGCCACGGCGACCTGTGCTATATCCCCCTTATTTCACTCCATTTCCCGTCTGCCTACTTTCAAAGAAACATGACAAAATAAAAGCCAATAGTGCCACAAAACAAATCTAAAACAAACCCATAATTTTACATTATACACCTTAAACGTGCTAGTCTCCTTTTGTACCATTTAGAAACCACTAGTCTTGTTGCCCTCCTTCCTACTCTACAAAGCTGTAGTTTCATTATATCAGTAAAATCTTTGGAATAATGAAAAATATTGTCCAAATCTAACATCTAATTGCCCTTTCGCTGAATAAGCATTTGCTTATAGAGTTCCTCTTAGGATGGGTTACAGCTCATTTTAGCTGGGTCTCCTGACAGTAGATCCAAAAACCTATAACCGGCAGTACTGACCTAGCCCTAGATCATCTGAACAGCTCTGTCTTATATAAGTATTTTTTTCCCTTCCTGTCACCCCACAAGAGATATTTGCTCCTAGAAATTTAAGATGATTTAAGTTCCATCATTGGTTTTCTTAGTTATTATTTCACTGCAGATGCAGTTTTGGATTCATTGAAAAGCTCAGTTCTCTTGATATCACTTGCTTGGAAGTGAAGAAAAAAAGACAACATATTGCTAGCTCAACCTTTAAAAACTGCGAAAGTACAAATTGTTTTCTTTCACCCCAGTTCTGCAGCTCCATTATTCTCTCTCTGAGCCGTTCTGTAGATTAGCTCTGCACTGTGCTGCTGTAAGAATAAGGCCAGTTAGAATCAAACATTAATCAGCTTCTGTTTTATAAGGCAGAGGAAGCACCCATAGTCTCTGGGTCTCCCTACTCTATACCCTGAGCCTACCCTACCACCAAATGTTAATGTGACCGCCATTACTCATTTATGAGCTGTTCACTGTGTGCTGCCCAAAACCTGATGGCGTGGCATTGTGGGTGCACTGCAGGTGGACAAATGTGCCAAAGAGGCAGGGGCAAGGCCAGATTTTCTTTTTTTTAAACAAAAAATAGTTGTATCTGAAGAATAATGTTTTGGGTGGATTATTACATTGAGCTCCCTGAAATAGGACTGAAGTGTTAGGTTGTCAGGAAAAGGTGTCATGTTATATGCAGATCATATTTGAAGTAAGAGAACACAAAAGAAATGATAAAAATTAAATTTTTCATCAAAATCTCACTGTCTTTGTGTTAAGACTGCACACTGCAGTGCATTCAGACAGTAGTTCTGAACCAAGTTTTACTTGGTATCCAGGACACTGTGCACTGCAGGAAATATCCTTATTCTTAGTACGGCGGCATCAATAAAGCAATGAGCAAATACAAAGTGACACATGCACACATTGTTTTATGACTATGTGCAGAGTTGCTCCAAGTCCCAGGCGGCAAGACAAACAGTATTTCTGATGACATAGATACACATATAGCTTCTCAGATCTTCAGTAAAACATATGTGTTAAGAGTAAAAAGAAAGAGCAGCTGTACATCAGATGGTGTAAAAGGCACATAAAGATCATGCTTAATAATTCATCATGCGCTAGAGCTCAGAAATATATATGAAAAACAAGAATAAAAAATGAGAAAAAACTGAAAAATGACAGGTGTATATGTATCCATGCTTTTTGCCATAAAATTTCTGGTGTCCCCAGTTACCGTTAAAAGTCAAATTATTAATGAAATGAAGTCCACTATTGTGCAATGTTTTTGTCACGATATGTCAGTATAAACACACCTTTTCTGAAAGGCCTGAGAAGCTGCCACACTACTAAGCAAGAGGCATCACACCATGAAGACCATGGGGGTCTCCAAACAAGTTGGAGACAACATTGTTGAGGAGTACAGTATAGGTCAGGGTGGGGTTATAACAAAACATCCAAATCTTTAATGTTCCTCTGGAGTACCATCAAATCCTTCATCTTTAAATGGAAAGCACATGGTACAACAAACTTGCCAAGAGAGGGCAGTCTACAAAACTCCCAGACCAGGCAAGGAGGGCATTAATCAGAGAGGCAGCACAGAGACCAAAGCTACACCTGAAGAAGTTGCAGAGTTCCACAGCAGAGATTGGAAGAATCTGTCCATAGGGCCACATTAAGCTATACACTCCACAGAGCTGGACTTTATGGAAGAGTGGCCAGAAAAAAAGCCACATTTTGAGTTTGTCAAAAGGCACGTGGGCAACTCCCCATTTGTATGGAGGAAGGTGAGACTGAAATTGAATTTTTCAGCCACCAAGAAAAACGCTATGTCTGGTGCAAACCCAACACATTCTATCAGCCCAAGAACACCATCCCCACAATGTAACATGGCGATGGAAGCATCATGCTGTGGGAATGTTTTTCAGGAGCAGGGACTGGGAAAGTGGTGTGAGTTGATCGAAAGATGGATGTTGCTAAGTACAGGGATATTCTTGAGCAAAACCTGTGTCAGTCTGCCTGTGATTTGAGGCTAGGACATTGGTTCACCTCCCAGCAGGACAATGACCCAAAGCAAACTTCTAAAGCAACACTCGAGTGGTTTTAAGGGGAATCATTTAAATGTGTTGAAATTGCCTACTTAAAGTCCAGACCTCAAAACAATTGAGAATCTATGGTAAGACTTGAATATTGTAGTTTATAAGAAGCTGGAGGAGTTTTGAGTAATGGGCAAAAATCCCAGTGGCAAAAGGGGCAGGCAAGCTGATAGAGACTTATGCAAAACAACTTGCAGCTATAAATGCCTCAAAAGATGGCTCCACAAAGTATTCACAAAAAAATACATCTTCAAAGTTGTAGGCATGTTCTTTAAATGCAATGTTCCAAACTCCCAAACAATCCAGTTTTAGTTTAGGTTGTGAGGCAACAAAACATGAAAAATGCCAAAGGGGTTGAATACTTTTGCAAGGCACTGTGAGCACACCTTTAGCTACAATGTTGATAGTAAAAGTTGGTCACAAGTTAAAAAGAAAATCCAGACATCTTTACCACTGCTGATATTTATGTAATAGTTAACCTAGTATTAGACAGCTTATGGCTGCTGGACGCTGAGGTATTAAAGACAAAAATAGCTTTGAAAGGCCATCCTTGTGCTGTTATAATGTACCAAACACAGTTACATTTAACACTTGGCGCTTTTGAGTGGTTGAGATATCCCTGCTTTACTCTCACAATAATGTGTTTGAGGAACAAAAGAAAACAAACAGTGTGTTAATGTTGATTCCATTTTGAAACTCTAATAACTAAATATTAATAATACATTGTTAACATACTAATAATCTAAACAGCAAAGTGTAAAAAAAACAAAAACTGATGCATCTGATATAGAGCTGAGAAATGCAATGCATAGAATGTGCCTTATGCATTTTCCTAAGATCTCTGTGCTTTGACAGATCATCGTCACATTCTAATTCTTCATGATCTGACATTTTATCTCCCACTCATGATGTAATGACATAGTATCGGGTGGCTTTAAGGCATTTAAAAAAAAAAAAAAAACAGTTTTCGAACAGTTTTTATAGAACTAGTTAAGAACCAGCACCAGCTGGTTTAGCAGTGGAGTCACTCTGGTGTAAAAGCTCTCACAGATCCTAAAATCCCTACAGATACCTTTGTGCTTGCTGTGACTCAGTGTGTTTGTGCAGCAGGTTGTCACTTAGCTCTCTGTTGCTGTAACCCTCTGTGCAGAAGTTCCAACGAGGTGTTGTTTTGTGAAGTGGCTGATGATCCAGGATGCCACAGACTGTCATGAGGTGCTGTTTCCCAAAAGTCCTTGCTCTTTGTCTCACATTTGAAACCGGGACACTGTTGCATCAGTAGAACCAAGTGGATACAGTCCATAAAATCCTTGCTCTGTTGACCACATGTCAGTATTTCTATGTAGCAGTTACAATGCACTAGGCCCTATAGAAACAACATCCTTCTTGAACATAATAGAGGAGTTTGAATCATGTATGCACACTAAATATTTTAAATGTAATCAAGTGGCTGTTCTGTAAGTCTGCAAATAACCACCTATGATGCACATGAAGAAATAAATCACAGAGTTTTATGTTTATTTTAAGCAAACTTGCTAAAGAAGAATGTCTTCTCCTTCATCTCTCTCTTGCCTATGGAGGCTTCTGCATTTGTGGCCTTGGGGGGCTTTCTCAGCATGCAGCAGGAGCAGGAAGTGTGTTGCCTGTAGCTAAAAGGTACCGACTTCTGAGTGTTACACAGCTCACACACACTCACACACACACACACACACGCACAGGTATACTTCTCTCCTATGGGAGTGCTAATCTCCTGAGAGATGAAAGGAGACTCCCACTGCTCTCTGATCCCTGTGTCCTGCTGCGGCAGTTCATTTGGTGCCTGGCAGCGAAAGCCAGGTTCTGTTGATGCTCCCACACACGGTGTCCTTGACCGGCCCCAGATGCAGCTTCGACCACATTGCACACTGATCCAGAGAGTTCCCCATCAGAAATATATGTTTATTTGGCAGCCCTTTTATAGAGGTTTTCTTTGTGCTGCATCCCTGTCAGGTCCAGAGAAAGGCGGAATAAAGGGAAGCAGAGAGGAAATGTGAGGATGAAGAGAGAGGGAGTGTGTGTACATAGTGAAGACCTCTTCAGACCATTCTGAATCATGTTGTGTCCTCTTTGGAAGACACCCGTTAATGCTAGATTAACTATCTCCTCTTCATTATTGGAAAGTGAGTCCTCTTCTTACCCTTGATGCTTTGAAGAGATTTAGAAGTTCACCCACAGTTCATTGACCAGGTTCATTGTGTCTGTGCGTGTGTAGTCCTACAGGCTGATCAGGAATGTCAGCATGAGCTTCTGTACATATACAGCTGGCATAGTCAGCCATTTCAGGACATCAGGCAGTAACAAAGAAAACTGTAAATAAATTCTTTATCCTGAATTACAACAAGGGTAAAGGGGCTTGGTGCAGAGCTGCATCAGCCTGCCTTAGCCTTATACCAAATCAGTAACAGTCCCCACTATAGGTGCATCCTGAAGTGGGGACTATACACAGTCATACAGGAGTTATGACTGCTGACTGACTGCTGACTGTCTTTGTGGTAGCTCTCAATGTCATGATTTTTTAAAGATACTTAACTCCAAGGACCCTTATTCAGCACAACAGCACTTAATAAGGGAATTGCCTACCTATGTCCTCCACATTTAATCACAAATACAGTCCAGATGACTATCTTCCCCTCTTTTTGTACTCTTTAATTCTCAGCTTGACTGCTAGTTTAAATGTGAATCTTTGTGCTGAGAAGGAAAAAAAAAATCCTACTCTACTGTCTGCAGTTGTCATCAGCACCCCCCCCCCCCCCCCCCCCTGTTTACCCAGTCAGTATTTTAAAGGCCCTGCCTATTTTTATGTGCATAGCTTTCTAAACTGTGCTCATTTTTTCGTTGGTCTAAACCAGACCTAGGAAATTTACAACCCTTTAGATGTTCCTGACCAGCCTGCATTATCTTTGCATAGATCGGAATATGCTAATTATCAAAATAGATTCAACACATCAGGGTACCTAGCTGCTGGTCAGCATCCTCTGCCCTCTTTAGTGTAAAAATAGATGCTGCAGTATGAATCTAAGTCCAATAAACTTCTGGGGTGCTTGTGAGGTAAAATATAAATAAAGGGGTGTGAATAATTATGGGCTTGACTACAAATAATATGTTCTTGGCAATCTTTGAAAGAGGATTTTCTGTGTCTTTCCAAGGGACACAGGTACAGCAAAAACAACAAGATCCACAGGGGTATGATATGAATATAACTTTTTAGTGTTCATATTTTATTTTTCAGTTGCAATTTCTAGTTTTGCCAAAAATATGATAAAACATATCAACAGGTTAATTGTGTTCAGCGAATAACTGACAGTCATGGTAGCTTATGTAGCCCTTTGAGAAAGATAATTCTCCATTATCTAAAAGAATACAGGTACTACTGGTGGTATTGTAGCTGACTAGTAATATTTAGAATAAATGTTGGTGCTATTTATTTGGATGTTAGAAAACTATAACTATAACTATAATTTGGTAATTGATGTTATCATTGACAGGGCTAACTGCTGTTAGCAATACAAGCTAATGCTCATGTATTTTGGTACATTTTGTGCTTTCTCACTTCAGCTAATGCTATTATAAAGTTGTAAGACCAGCTTAGTGAGAAATGCCCTACCTAGAATTCCAACATCTAGGCTTCTGCTAACGTTTTTTGAACATTAAAACTTGGAAATCAACTCATTGTTAAACATTGTTAAAACATTGTTAGGACACAACACACCAAATTAAAAAAGTCTAAAGACCTGTTGTGCTATCTTTTTATGATGTCTTAGAAAGATGGTAGTACTTGGAAAACAACGTTCTTTGATATAAGAAGTTTGAGGGCGAATTGTCTAAAGAATCCTGGCTTTCGCTAACAATCTAAATATTTATCATCTTTTAGAATGATGTCAATCATCAGTGAGACTTTATTGATTGTTGCAGCTCCCACTCATTCTGTGCAATGTAACTTGCTATATCCACTGTGTACAGATATCCAAAGACAAATATATTTCTAGAAGAAGGAGCTGCAGAGAGACCAGCTTAAAACTCTAGTTATTGAATCATATGACATTTAAAGCAAATTGCTTATTAAAAAAGTAAGAAAATCTCAAGGCTGAACTACAGAAAATCTGATGGGACAAAACATCTATCCCTGTCAAGTAAAACTGAAAGGAGACACTGCATGAATGTCATGAGTGAATTAAGTGGGATGCATTTACAATATTAACATTAGACCATATGGTGCATTTTTCTGACTACATATACAGTACATGCCTTCTATTTTAATAAGGTGCCACAATTGGAATCAGGGACACAAAATCATTAGTAGGACATCCCTTCTGGTAATAGTTATAAAATTGTAACATGTTCTATATTCATCTATATTGTGGAGGACATGTCTAAGATACCTTTTCAGCATTCTCTCCTCTAAACAACTGAGAAGATCAATAGCATTTTTGTGTTCAAAAATAAATATGAACCTGAAGTAGATTACTGTCAAACTTTCTCTCTCTCTCGCTTCATTGCTTTTTTTTTTTTTTTTTACTGTTTTGAAATAGTAAAACCATTTTTAAATGTGCTAACTGAAGTGATAAAATGACAATTAACAGCAATTTCTTCTGTATAAAGTCAAAAATAAGATGTTTTCAGTTTTACAAGTTAAACTGACCTGTTATTTTTGTTTTGTAATGTTTCATACTGGGACAAAAGGTAGAACCAAAATGTGAAAAGGTTACTCTGAAGAATTAGAGGAGTTTTAACACATTCTCAGACATTAATTAGCTCGTTGGAAGTTTTCTTGTCAACAGTTTATTTTCAAAGGTCCTAAAAGAAATAGCAGTGCTCTGATCTAAAAATTAAAACCTTACTGTGGAGTAAAACAAAAAATGTAAATCCTGGTTCGATAGTTAATTATGTTTGTGACAGCTCAGAGGAGTGTTTCCATCTTGAGCATCATTTTAGATTCAAAGTCTCCTGAATGCTTTCATCTAAGGTCTTCTAGAACAATGTTCTTCAGACAACCACTCAGGAAAATGTATATATAATATGCAATTGCAATCATTATTTAACTTGTCATGGAAATAAGAATCCATGTTTTTTATCTCCTAAGAAAAGTTTGAAAAAAAGCACACTTGTTGTGAGTGCCACTGAGTCAATGTGGCTCTGGTGTAAAACCACTTTGAAAGATTGGTATGACTAGAAACCACTCTTTCAGCTCAGAAGATTTACCATTTAGATAGTTCCTAGCATTTCAATATACTTCTTTCATGGGAATGCTATTCCCTGATGGCTGTGGCCTCTTTCAGCGAGATAATGCACCCTCCCACAATGCAAAAATTGTTCAGGACAAACAAGTTCAAGTCATGGAGACTCCACTTTGTAACTTAAAGGACCCAAAGGATCTAAGATCTTGGTACCACAGCACACCTTTAGGGATCTAGTGGAGTTCACATAGTCAGGGCTGCTTTGGCAGCTAAAGCGGGACCGACACATGATTAGTCAAATGGTCTTATTTTGTGATCTGGTTGCTTGCATGAAAAAGGTTTTGGGTTGAAATCCCAGCAGGGCCTTTCTCCATAGAGTTTGCACGTTCTTCCCATGCATGTTTGGGCTCTTTTTGTGTACTGCAGTTAGGTGTTACTGTGTACGTGCATAGTTGCTTGTCTCTGCATTGCCCTCTGATGGAGTGGTAACCTACCCTAAGTCTAGCCTGGGTCTTCCCCAGTGAACACTGGAGATAGGCCACCAGCTTCCCTGCAACCCTGCACGGATTAAGCAGGTGTACAAAAGGGATGGATGTTTGGTATATGTAATGCAATGTATTTTATCCTGCGGTTGTATTTAAGTATTTAATGACCTGGATACAGATCAGATAAATTTTTTCTCTCCATACACAAAAGTTTAGACTTGAAAGAAACTTCCCTTTTACTGTGTGGTAGTCCCGAAGGATTCCCGCCAGAGTCCTTTGCAATGAGATAATCAATGGCTCACTTCCTATTTCCTATTTTGTTACACACTATCCCGTTTTATGGCAAGGTTAGCTCCACCAAGGTACCTCTAATATCACTTACAGAACACAGAATTACAGAACACATTTGTGTTGTAAGCTAACCTACTGCAAAAACAGGTGGAACATGGTCCCCCTTACAAAAGGAAGCCTTTGTAAGCTCATAAATAATTGTGGTTGATGATCAGGCTGCGTAGAACACATGGAGGTCACCCCTCTTGTACAAGTAGGGCACTTTTGTCTGTAGAGGATTTCAACGCATTCACCTCCCTTCTGTCTATCTTGAAGTAGCTGCCGTCAGCAGGTTTGGAGCAGGAAGCGCCTGGTTAATATTTAGGACAAAGCACAGTGAACATTAGTTTTCCCCCCAGGCTCTGCTATCCTCTCTCAGTCTGGTGCCAGCGGCACGACAGGTGCCGTTTCAGCTCGGGATGTGATAGATGAAAGGCTTCTTGTCTGAAACAGAAAATAAATGCACCGTGCAGCGAAACAAATGAAAACAGAGCTCTCAGACACCTTGAACTGGATTAATCAGACATTAGAAGGTGCTCTCCTGAGGCATAGTCTGTCTCGCCATTCATGAAAAGAAACTCCTCTATTAGTTGCTCATTAACAATATAATTAAGCACCACAAGATCCCGCTGTATTTTCATTTGCTTCAGTGCACCTTTGTTAATTTTTGTTTTCTTTTTTTCTACAAATCCCACTGATGATCTGCAATGTTTTCTTAGCTAATCCACTTCATTAGGGTGACTTTTTTGTGTTGACACTCCGTGTAGCTTGGCATTTATTATAGTCTTAACACACACACACACACACACACACACACACACGCACAAATATGTTACTAAACCTCGTTACACGGCTGTGTGTTTTTGCTATCATTGCTGTTCAGTGCGAGTTAATGATGCGTAGAGAGAAGGGCAGTGTTCTGGGGTGGTTGGAGGGACAGGAGATTTGTACCTGCCTACTCCTGAGACGCTCATTAAGTCACACAGGGTACACATCGTGTCATTAGTGCAAAGGGCCATATTTGCTGCCTATTTACATACGATCTACTTGAAAGTATGTCTTGCTGGGTTGAAAAGCTTGTCTAAAAAGTGTTATTAAGGAGATCAAAAAGGCACAAGCCTCATAGGAGTTATGTATAATGTATATAATGAATCATTTTCAGGTTTTTGAACTGAAATAAATAAACTTTTCAATCATATTCTAATTCATTGAGATGCACTTGTCTTAATTTTCCTAAGGAACTCGGACCGTCGCAATCCCTGGGACATATTCATTTTCACTTTATCATCACAAGTACTGCAGTGCAGTCATACGCGTACATTTACACACTTTAAACATACCTCCTTTTCTTCTCCACCCCCACCAAAACTAAAATCACCTGGTAGAACAGAGTGACCTCGTTCTGCCAGAACCCTTGTCATCCTCGGTACTCAGTCTCTCTCTCACGTACACACACACACACACACACACACACAGATATACCCATGCAAACATTTGGTTTTCTTTCAGTTGTGTTGATCGCAGTGAGCATGCTCCCTAAGCAGACCTGTTTAGTGATTAGCCAAATGTAGCAGTGTACAGTTCATGTAATACAATAAATCCCACATTACTTTCATGAGGAACTTAAAGCCCCCTAAACAATTATTTAAGCCTCAAACACATTCATCTTTTTGCAGTAACATAATCTCACAATGAAAAAAAAATTTTTTATAATTTTTAACTTCCTTATTTTATTAAATAAGGAACAATTTTCAACATTGAAAAGTAATTTAACAAATGATAGGTGCCAGAATGATTAGCCCTATTAGAGTAATTGATGCATTTTTAACTAATACTTTGAGCAGTGTCTGGGAACCATTAATTTACTAATCAAATACATCCTGTTAACACAATTAGTTCTAGTAAGCCAGATATTCATTGACTCTCGTAAATCAGGAAATGACTACAAGAAAATAGCTACCACCTAATCTTGCCCATATCTATATTAGAGCAATTATTAAAGCATTCACAAATGGAACGGTGACAAATAAGGCAGACAAGGCCCCAACCTTTCTTGCATCTACATATACAAAACAAATCTCTGAACCTTATAGATTTTCATGAAATTATGATTTCATAAAAATGTGCACCGCTCAGTCGCGATCGGAGGAGTTTCGCATCACCTCCAGGCCACTTGGATAGTTTTACTTGACAATAGAAACTTGTCTTGTTTTTTAGTAAACACATGCAATTTCGTTGGCAGTTTTTGGGCTAATGCATTTAAATGTCTTTTTAAGTCTTCCTTCATTAAATCTGAGTCTTCAGTCTCAAAAGATCAGGCCAAACACCGTCTATGGGTGCCAGTAATTACAGCTATATTTACCACAGAAAACAGCAGTCGATTACTTCATTGCTAAGAAATTAAAATAAAATAATTTCAAAGCAATCACAGTGAGTTCAGTTCCCAGGATTTCCAGTGGGACTGAGCATTTCACTAGTTAATAAACGGATTATTAAAACAGCCATAACTGAATGCAGTATTAGAGGTCCATAGGTCCCCAGTGTAAGCATACTAACAAAACATAGCACTTAAAGTAAGATGCTTAAAGACAATAAAAAACTAAAATGCACTTCATACTTTTAGGTAAAGTAGTGTAATCAGGAAATGATTATTAACTGTTTTGTTTTGCATCCCCTCTCTTTTATTGATCACTATAATAACCTGCTCTTACACTAAACTACCTTTAGGCCCCAAACTATATTATTATTTGTAATTAAAAGACTTACAGTTTGAATATAAATATAAACTAAAAACACCTTGATAGACTATTACTACATGTATCTATGTGGTCATAATTTCAATATATATAGTGCCATTAGATGGCTATCATTTAGTGCAACATAAATGATTTACATTTAGTGTTGTTTGTTAATGCTTTGTGAGCCAGTAAATTCAAATCACAATGTTCAAGGTGCTTCATACATGCGTAAACATTTTTGTCAGTGTACTTGAGATTTAACTAAAGAAATGAAACTCAAATGTAACAACACTGAAACAAAATGCACTTCGAGCATTTATTTAACATGTATAACGTACTTTCAAAACTGCAATTTTCAATCCTTAGAATTTAAAAAGACACTAGATGACTTCAGTCATGGTTGTAAAACTACAACATTTACCTTGTAGAGTTCAGCTATGTAAGGTTTTTGTAGCCTACCATATATTTTTTACAAGCCTTTTCACGCTGGCCTCATCATTGTTTAACAATTAATGACCGACTTTATACAGTCTTATTCAATAAATTAGAATATGTGTTCTGATGAGGCTCGTTCATGAGATTAAAGCTAAACATACTCTTCATTAGGCCGAATATTCCTGTAATAAAATTAATTTTAATTGATCTGATGTAATATTCTAATTTTAAATGTTGTGTTTCATTAGCTGTAAGCAAGAAATCATCATAATTAACAAAAATAAAGGCTTGAAAGCATCAGTCTGTGTATTATTAATCTATATAATGTGTTTCACTTAGAATTGGGTTACTCAAATAAATGCACTTTTCATTAATATTCTAATTTATCAAACATGACTGTATACTAAGCCATGAGACTGTTTAGCCTACTTCCTGTTGT
Organism: Girardinichthys multiradiatus; assembly: GCF_021462225.1. Taxonomy (NCBI): domain Eukaryota; kingdom Metazoa; phylum Chordata; class Actinopteri; order Cyprinodontiformes; family Goodeidae; genus Girardinichthys; species Girardinichthys multiradiatus. The sequence continues at coordinate 40,164,197 of NC_061812.1, read as the reverse complement.
CAGACAGGTTCTATTTGAGTGATGTGTTTAATCTACAGGTCTGTCAATAATTTGGCCTGGGTGTGGCAAGTGAAACTGAACTAATAACTAGTTAATTCACGGTTTAACAAAGGGGTAGGTATATTTTCACATCGTTCTAGATTGGTTTGGTTTATATTTATTCAGGTTATTTTTGTCTGAAGGTTTTTTAGTTGAATAATGTTAATTATAGTGTTTTATTTGTTTTATCTGTTTTTGAATATTTTAAATTAAAAATGCTATGATTTGTGGGTGTTTTTAGGTTCTTCTTTTTCTTCTTCTTCTTCTTCTTCTTCTTATTATTATTCTTGAGAGGTTTTGAATCATGCTTTCGTTATTTTCCTGGTCATGCTTTAGTTTTGTCTTCTTGTTCATGTTTTGTCAAGGTATGATCTGGTTATGCTTTAGTTTCATAGTTTACTAGTTGTGTTTAAGTTTGTATTCAAGAGTCTCTGTTTTGCTTCAGCCACGTTTTGTTCTCTCCTGTAATTAACGTTATTTGGTTCACCTGCGCCTAGCATTCAGTCTCCTTGTTTCACCTAGTTCTTGCTCCATATATACACCTCTGTTCTGTTCATTCCTCGTGGAAACATTAAAGATCACTCTCTCTGTTCATGTCATGTCCTTTGACCATGCCAAGCCTGTCTTGCCAGCCTGCCCATGTCTGTTTTTGCCTTCACCGTCTGTAGTAAGTTTTGTTAATCAAATCATTTCACTTACCGTCATGCTGCCTGCTCGTCTGCTTTCCGGGGTCCTCCGTTACACCGCACCTGACAAAAATCCACTTTGGCAGACTGGTTGGCTGCATGTTTTATTTCGCACAATCCAGAGACTAACTCACACCTGCCAGTAGTCACACTGTTACTGTTTACCACCTTCGTTATTTTAAGGTACTTTAAATGAAAATGATTTTGTTTTCAAAGTTCCAGCACAGAATTTGTACAAAAATACTGGCACACCTCACAGCTCTTTTTGTGAAAACTGAAACAGTGAGAAGTAGCAAAACACAGAGATTGTCCATATGAAATAGAAACAGGCATCTATTGCACATCCTCCTCCATTGGTTATGTGCCTCTGATTGATAATACTATAAAATCAAGTATTGACTTGGCAGCGGGAGATTCTCAGGTTATACAATACATCATTTTATTGACACAAAATTCTAAACAAAAATTTTTAACACAATTTAACCACTTTTATTTAACAAAATATTCCTCCTACTAAAAAAGTTATCAAATTCTTATTGATTGTTGCTTGTTGAATTCCTAATATTATCTAGAACATGTATTTCTTATTTTGATTTCTAAAACACTGAGTAAATCTATATTTTGAGGCTTTTTTCAAGTACCTATATTTTTTAGAGTAACACAAGCATCACAAGGTAATAAATCAGGCTGTCTGCTCACAACTGTTGTCTGCTGCTTTAAACATCTGCTGCTCATACACTATAATGCCAAAAGTATTTGTCTGTCTACATTTACATGTGCATGAACTTTGATGACATCCTATTCTTAATCTATAAGGTCCAATTTATTGATGGATCCACCAATACCAGCAACGGCAACTTTAACACTGCTGTAAATATCTTCTACAAGGTTTACGTGTGTGTTCATGGTTAGATGAGAAAACCAAAATTGTAACCCTAATTCATCTCAAAGTTGTTGAGGTCAGGACTCTGTGCAGGCCAAACAAGTTTCTCCACATCAAATTTTATACACCCGCAGCCTTGGACGTGGTTGGAACACCAGAATTCATTGACTTGGTGGTGTGATGCAGTGCTTTTGGCAATGTAGTTTACTTTTTAGGACCCTAATACAATGGTTTTCAGTGTTTTTAAAAGAAGTACCTAATTTACCAAGTACCATCATCTTGACGGATGTCTTAAACAGCTTTAGGACATAATTTGGACTTTTTCTGTTGTGTTGTTTAGGTGTTGTGTTTTGTAAAAAGGTAACACAGCAGTCAAAAGGAATGTTGTTATCCTTTGCCATTGCTTGATTGCGTTTCATTCAGCAGTTCAACTTCCAAGCTCCAAGTTGGGTTTTCTCTCCAACCTTGACCTCTAAATCCAATATGGTTGTCTTGCATATAAAACTTAAAAATAATTGTTGTTAAAACAAATAGCTTACTTGCCTTTCTGACAGTGTTGCATTCCATTGATCATTCACACATGCACCTCCTTCAGTGTAAATGTCACTACAGTTTGAACAGTACAAAATGGAGATAATTTCTAACAGAATGTTGGGTCCTGCCATGGATTACAACAATTAAAGGCCAGTTTGATATTTTCTGGAACTTTCAAAATAAATCACATTAACCTACTTCCAGCACAGCCAGGAACAGGAACAAGAAGGGAGTAACAGCGGATGTCACTGTTTGAATAAAACCCCCACGTTCCAACAAACCACACAGGTCCCCAGCGGAGCTGGAAGGAGAGATGCTAATGTCTCCTTGTTGGCAAGTGGACATGGAGTTTTGATGAAAATTCAATCTGGAAGACTCACCTTCACCACCGGCTGCGTACTATGACTCCATCATGTGTCTCCACTCCAACCAATCAGCGTCAAGTCTGCATTCCTCCTCAGCCAATCACCCTTCAAGGCTTCGCTTTTAAGGACCTCCAACCATGGATCTCCCTGCTCTACTGCCGAGCTTTGACCCTCCTCCACCCCATCGCCACCATCTGGCTTCCTAGCTCCTTCCAACTCCCTTATTATCGGGCTTACACTACATCACCAGTATCGGATCCCAGGGGGGAAGACATCTCTAATCCTAATCCTAAATCATTCATTCAACCTTATGTCATTCATAGTATTCATGTCTTCCTCCGAGCGCCAAAGAAATAAACATCTGCTATTTAACTTCTCTAATCCGCATCTTTGTGTTTTTATTGTGAGTCTTTACAGGATTGAAATAACTGTTGAAGTTGGATCCAGAGTAACTATGATCACATGCAACAAAGTTAGGTAATGATTTGCTGTTCGAGTATCTGGCATTTATTCAATTAAATGTCCAATGAGACAAGCTTGACTTGGCCTCTGAGGCCTAGAGAAGCAGCCCTAATGGAAGCGGATTTCCCCACGGCCTGGAAAAAAGGCCAGGACCGCATCGCATGCCTTCCTGCGTGTACGTCCAGGTAGCGAAAGCTACCCCGCCGCATCGCAGCCACTCAAGGAGCTGAACGTGCCTTTGTCATACAGTTCTGCCAGGCCAGCTGAAAGCCCTTCCCCATGGAGGTTAGCTGCAAGTTAACCCTTTGTTTACCCACAAGTGGATGCATTTCCTCAATGCCCAGGACAACTTCTCCTCAGCACGGTTCACGCAAGAGGTAGTGTTTGGGGAGAGAAGATTAGTTTAGAGTTAAATAATCTAAATAATGTTCATTTAAAGACATTTGTTTTTGTTTGTGTTGAGAAATTCAGCTACAGTAAGTGCTAGCAAACTAGCACTCAGCTAATGATGTGTTCTGTGTTGTGTTTTTTAAGTTAAGAAAAACTTTAATTAAAGGGTGGTTTTTAAACAGAGGATTGGACAGAATGCACCATCCATGCTTATGCATTTAAACCCTTTTATTAGTGGTATTTTAAAGGTATGTCTTTTTTTCTGGTCACCAGCTATAAGCTTCTTTTGTTAGCTTCTAACCGCTAACGGCTAAAAACACGGGCTCGCCCACTTTATGAGTCAGGTGAAGATCATTTACCCAGAAAGGTTGTTAGTTTTCAATCTAGGAAATAATATTTCCTTAAATATTATTTTACTAAACGTGATAACTAATTAAACACCATTAAGACCCATTTATCCATAAGGTTTGGTTCTTATTCACAATAATATTCTCTTACATATTATTTTACTAAATAAAAGGCAGCTAATTAAATACCGTTGAGAATTAGTCATCCAAATGGTTGGCTTTATTCAGCAAATCATTCTTTAAAATGTTATTTTATTAAAATAATGATTTATCGTATCTTGCATTGTGAATGGTTGTTTGAAGGTATACCAATTACTGCCTAAGTTAGTTCCAAGACTAACGTAACTTTATTTCTAGATTCTTCAAGATAATCCTTGGTTCTCAAACATAAATAACATTGCATGGTAATGTCGCATCACTCTTTTTTTGTTTTCAACCATCTTTGATCGACTTGTTTATATTGTACATAGTCCATTAGTCTTCCTTATTCTTTCATTCTACTTGGTAGTTTAGTTGGGTTGTTTTAGCATAGTAAAGAGTTTGTTGATTGAAATATGTTTGACTTTGAGTTGACTTATTATTCTTGTATTTTAAGAAATTGTGTGAATTCATTCTGTGTACAGAGTTTTGCTGTTCAAAAATGCCAGAGCTCGGCTCATCCCTTTCAGTTTTGTCCTAATACCCTTATTGGGTTGGTGTTCACAGGACAACCCTTAAAAAGACCAAAATATTATTTAATAAAATATTAATATTAAATAATATGTTCATATTCATAATCATAACCCCAATAATTATGGTAAACTGGTATTATGGTATACTGAGGACATTAGTTATTTAATCCCACTGGTTTCCATAGTTGTAGATGTGACATGGTGAAGTTGGAATTGATCAAAGTTCTGAATTTAGAGGCTATGCATCAGTAGCAAACTGGTATATATATATCAAATACCAAAATTGCTAGTACCACTAAATGCAATGCATGTTTAGCAAGTGATACTTATGCAGACGTTTGAGAACCATGATCCTAATAAGAGTGATGGGTGGAGCTCTTTAAGTTTCCATATTATGACTGTTTTTTGGAGGTGGACATATTTTCAAACAGCTAAGTTTATCTTTTTTGCAAGTAATCAAAAAGTGGTAAAGCTTTCTTTCATTCAGCTGACCAGCAGTGTGCTGCAACACTGACCCAATTATCAAGAGTAAACATACCTATTTATTCTTTACAAACAAAAACAGGTTTGTGAAAGGCATCATAATACCGTTGTTGCCTATTATTATGTGCAGTGCGCACCAATAGAAGCCCATTTTGGAACAAACATGACAGAAAAAATTACCTAAGGTGTTAGTCAACTAAAATGTTAATTATGACAATTAGGTAATATTATATCTTCCAGGAGCCTTCTTTTCTCAGCATGTGCTTCAAATTCTGGCAGATTTTGTCCTGTATTTGCCAAACTATGCCATAGCAAGTTAGTGCTAGGATTTCACACATAATTTTGCTCCCAATTTTAAAGTGGCTAAAATTTCATCCAGACTGAGGTGCTAAGTTACACACAAGCACTATGGAAGTTTCTTATTTGTTTTACAAATGTGAATAAAAATTTAAATTCAGCGGAATGTCTCTTCAAATAATCCAGAAAACAGGCCAATATGCTGCAGCAACTGTTTCAATAACATCAGAAAGATTAGAGATAATCATTATTAATTTATTCGATTCAGAGCAGAACAGTAACCAGAGACGACAGAGAGTAAAGTGAGCATGTGTATGCAAATTCACACGCGAATTATTTGCCTGTATAAGTGGACGTACAATATGTGCATTTAAATTTGCATCTGACCTTGTATCTGTGTGGTCTTATTGATGTGCATTGCGCAGCTAATTGTGTCATTCTGGATGGACAAAAAAACAAAAATCAAGAGTGTCTGTTAGTCAGGTTGTACTATGGTGCTCTCAGGTAAAAGGAAAAAGCATTTTCCCCTGCATGACAGGCATACCCTTAACCCATACCCTTTAATGTTAACTGTTTCACCTTTTGCGTGTGTGTGTGCCATACACTCACTTATACACTTCAATGGATTTTCTTATACAGTAATTATACACATGGTGCTTTAATCAATTAATGTGATACATAAAGCCAAACCTGATTGGATTTTAAGGACTTGCAGCAGGAGCCGTCTGATTGCACAGATTAAGCCATTCGGTTAACAATTTGCACTTCTTTAACTTCATTTTATAGCGCTTAGAAACGTGTACACCAATACATTTGTGACTAAGAAGTCTAAAGAATTGAAGATCTACAATAAGATTGTTGAAGAAATTGTTAAAAGCTCATTTTGTATTTGTGCTTTCCTTCAAAATGCACACTTTAAAAAGAGAAAAAGTGGTCCATTAGTGTCCATTATTAGCTAGTCTAAGTGGACTGTTTCATCTTGAAGAGGGCTCTCTTGTTATTCCCTCTCTCTATTTTTTATCTAATTTTAAGCCTACAGAGCTTGCAGTTTTTTACTAATGATGCATTCTTTAAGTTCCTTCTTATTGTTTTAGTCTTCAATCTACCTTGCTTTTTGCTATCCATTGTGCATTTATTTCTCCATTTAATTGTTTCCTATAAAGTTATCCAAACCAGTAGAAATGGTGATTCTCAAGTAAGAACAGTGACCTATCAGCTGACAGATGAATCTCAGAGGAGAATCATTTGTCCTTAAATCAAACATGAGCACTCTGTTTTTTTTCCTTTCTCTCTCACCCTGTTTTTTCTGTTATTTCTTTTAATCAGTCACTCTCATAAGGTTGCCAGAATACTAATGATAGACCAGTGGTGGAAATTTGACAAATTAACTCTGCATAAATAGAACATGTTTCTCAACTGTTGCAGGAATGCAAACAAACAAATTTGATTGTTCAGATTTGTGGAAAAAATCAGAATCAGTGTGACCCAGTTAAATCCAATCCGTTCCAATAAAAATGTCACATACATTCTAACCCTGGACATTAGCAATGTTAAGTATTTTTTTCTATCATTCTAAAGCAAAAGCAGAAACAAGTTTCTGTAAAATAAAAACAGAAATAAATAGTTATAGACCGAGTTTTGTCATCACCTTTCAGCATTTAGTATGGAGTACCATTAATTGTTGCTGTTGTGTTAGGATTTGGGCTCAGTGCAGAATGCTCTAGGATATAGAACACTTTCCCCTGAGTCATAATGGAAATTTCTTGTCCTTCCAAATAAATAAATAATCCTCTCCATCATGTCAAACTGTTATTATTTTCATAATAGATCTGACCCACATGCAGAAGAACACTCTGAGGAAACAACTGAATCAGTGAAAGGGGTTTATTTACAGCAAGTGAGTCTGGAACGTGAACATGTGAATCGCCAGCTGTATGGAAAGAGGGGGAAGAGAACTGGTGAAACGGGGAACTGTTATGTTGCAGAAATAACGAAAGGTAACTATTGTCATCAGGAGAATGGCTTACTAAACAAGTGCAGTCAGGTCGCCAGGGGTAGAGGGAGTCGGGATCCAGGTGTGCGAAGCGGAGAAATCCAGATGGTTTCACTTGAGCTGTAGAATGAGTTCTGGTGAGTTCAAGACTTAGTTCAATGTTCAGGTACTTGCGTTGGAGGGCGGACAGGGTATGCTTATGCCTTGGTTTAGAAGACGGAGGAAAACAGGAAGCTGCCAGCTTGGTCCTTGGAAACGAAATCCACCACACGTAGGCAATCTTGATCATCCAGAAACTTCTGGAACCAAAGTCAGTGTTCAATGAAGATAATCAAAAGATTCAGGCTTCTGCCTGCGAAGGAACATACACAAAGTCAGCTTAGAGACAAGGAACGAAGCATAGCTTAGAAGTGACTGAGCTTGTTACCACTGAAGGCAAAGACTCTGGCATCGAAGTGCTGGCAGCCTCCTGCTTAAATACTCATCCATGCAATCAGCAGATCAGTTGCACCTGTCACCCAGCACACCTGAGAAACTCCAGCTCCATCTGGAAACTGAAAACAAAGTTGCACACAAAACACAAACACACACTCTAACCCAGACCCCGACACAAACAGATGATTGTCCTAGAGAAACAGAGTCGGTTGTCTTCATTATTTATGGTTTCATCGTTGTTCCACTTTACACTGCTTCTTGCAATGTTTTGTATAGGATTATTGATTATATTATGCAGAAAATAACTGCAATTTGTGTGTTATCTGTGTGTGTTATAGCATGGGTATAGATGAGAGTTTGAATGAAATATTTCAATTTCCATTATTTTCAATACATGTTTACAAATACGTATTTTAAACATAGAAACTGTCTTTTTAAAAGTAAAAGAAATTAGATGTCAGAGGTTCCACTTTATAATTGTGTTTTGTTAAAAAGTGTTCTCAGATTATTTATGGTATCATTTTGTGTTTTTTCTTAATTCTCTCCAAGTCTAAGTTATTTTACTGTTATAACTGTTATTTAACAGAGACCACCTACAAATACCCTTCTTAGTATCTTATGTTAGTTATACTTTCGAAAATATGTTTTTTCAGTTCTGTTCCATACTTTGCTGCTGCCTTTTGCTAGAACGATAATATAAATACAATTATTTTAAACATTTCTTATTAATTTACAAATTATAAATCCCTGTATCATATCAACTTGTATCTTATTTCTTTCAGTCTAAACATATTGAACCAGACTGAATCATGGTTGGGTGGTGAGTTAAATTGTACTAAATAAAAATAAAATGTTTTCTGCTCATTCTTTTCTATTGTATCAGATCAATGGCGGTGTATATGTGTATTGTATAGACTTCTAAGCAAATATTCCCAACCTTGCTAAAAGTCTCAGTTAGTGTAGTTTTATGGTATTCCATGGTAAACTTAGTGTTCCATCCATCTGAAACAGATCTAGAGATAAATACTTTTTCTTCTATTTATCCAAATAACGCTCTAATGAGCAGTGCTGCTCTTGGAAACACTCATACTCCATTCTGACACAGAAAGATAACTTTGGATACCTTGCAGGGCGCACATGCTGTGATACCAGCATGTTCTGAGAACACACCAGTCTTTCTATACTTTTCATTTTTTACACTATTTACCTCATGTGGAGAGTTAAAGGGGCTGTGGACTCCTTAGCTCCCTCGCTTGCAGTGTCTTATATGCAGTGTGCTGTGTTGATGTTAGAATTTAATAACAATGGCAGAAACTAGGAGAGGAATCTTCACATTTGCAAAAATCCAAGTTATACAAGTTATGTGACGCATGACAAAGTGATGGAATTCAGCTTTAAAAAACTTGTAAACTTTGCCTTTTTTCTCCTTATCTTTTAAGAGATAACTGCCTCATTTCCTGTCAAAAACAAACTTCTCGGCAATTTTAAATCTAAATCTGCCAGGGGTATGAACAATTTTAGGTTTAACTGTAGTTTATAAGTCACATTCAGCAAATACAGAAAGCTGTGTTGACCAGAATGATATTTTTAAAAACATAATATATACCTGAAGTTGAGGTAAATATTTCATACTACCTCCTGCATACTGCAGGGGAAGCGACCATTTTGATCACATAATAACATAACTATAATCATATAATTATGATATGATTTCTGGTATTTAGTTTTGATTCAGTCTTGCTTTTTTATATAAAGTTTATGTCTGCATACATATAATGTATGAAATATATTATTATATATTATTGCTATAATTTATGGGGTTTGAGGACATGTTATTGGGGCTAAAGCCCTTGGAAAGTAGACGTAGCCATGACACAGTTGGTTGCATCATGTTGTACTCCCCTTAAGTCTTATTGTACAGGCTGTATATCAGTTACCTGAAAAAAATCATTGCAGGCTAATAACATGACAACAATGCGTTAAATAAAACAAAAATACAAAAAATAATAACCTCACACGCACCACACCCAGTTGCTCAATCAGAGATCCTCCCTAATTAATTGTTTCTAGTGATGTTCGATACCACGGATTTCCTTTCCCATCTGGTATTCAGTAGAATTCAGGCTGGTATCACCAATACCGATCTGATACCGATACATTGTGCAAATACACCTAATATGCCTCATAAATCTAAGAAAAGTGTTGCTGTTTTACAATATCGGGTGACTCAAATTTAATAAATAAATAAATAAATGCCACAATTATTGCACAATTTTGTCAGTACCTACATTTTAAAATACTGATTTAACAGTTAAACCACATTAATTAAACATTAGTTAAACCAATATGTACATTTTATAGAAAAAAATATATTTTCATGTATATATTTTTTACAGTTCACCATAGCTGTTTTTTTTTTTTTTGTTTTTTTTTTTGCAATTGCTCTGAATAATTTAATGACACCTAGTTCATGTAATCCACTTTAAATAATTAGTTTCTTAGGAAACCTTACTTGAATCTAGGATTTGTTTCCCATGAAATGATCTCAGTGATACATATTCTTACTTCAAGCTGAACTCATGGAGCTTTTTACTGAAGCCTGAATTTATTTAGTTACTTATTTCATGACAATAATATTAATTTAAACAACAATTTACCGCCACTCGCACTGTTCCATATTTTCTCTCTCTGTACCTGGATAGTGCCTCCCTGCAGCACCGAAGGACTCCACCAGAGACGTCTGTCTTGCCCTTGCAACAGCAGCACCAGACACTGAGCTCTTCTCTTCTGTCTGCCTTATCATAAATGCCTCGTATTCTGCGTTCTGGTTTAACCTAAGGTGTTTCACAAGGTTTGTTGTGTTTCCACAACTCCTCGCTGTTTTTCCACAAACATCACAAACCGTGGTTGTTAGTGAAGCTGAAATATCTCCACACATATCTCCGTTTACGCTCTGCCATTGTGTCTGAGTGACTCACTGACTGAGCACCAGTGGCACGCTGCTTTACATTATGCATTTACCTAGGCAGAAGGAAAAATAGTTCCCACCAACCAGAGAATTTAGACAAGATCTCAATATCTTTCCACAGTGATCCTGTAATGATATACATTACCTCATATGACTGAAATATCAAAAGGATCAGTGTTTTGATATATTATGGATAATATTTGAGAATCGCTTTTAGAGCATAAAGATCTGATATTGGGGGTATCGGTATTTCAGTATGAGTTCACACATCACTAGTTTTTAATATGTTTGAGTTTTTTTTTATTTTTATCCAGGGACCAGGTGTGAGGTGTTTGACGCAGATGGTTACAGACTTGTTTTTATTGGGATAAGGAGCTGAAGCTTCAACATGTGCCGAGTGATGGGGGCATAAATAACAAATTGCACATGAGGTCATTTGATGACAATACAAAACTTTCTTCCATCATTCGTCTGAATTCATATAAAAACATCTCATGTGAATGTAAAACAGTGACACTCAGTGTCCTATTAGAATTCTTGATGTGAATCCTAGGAAAATGGGACTATATTTCATTCCAAAACATGTTACAAAGGGGTACTTTTCCATCTGTCTGCTACCTCTATAACATTTTTCTAACTGCTTCAGTTTGCATATAATGTTGGATTAGGTTGCTATACCCATTTGTTGATCCTACTGTAAAGATAGATTTTGTGAACGTGTTGGTTTAATGAGAAATCCACCTACCTATGGTTCATAGAAAGTTATGTTTATTAATGGTTTTGTTAATGTTAACACCATAAACACAGATGCCAAAGGCAATCCAAGTATGACAGCAGTGTGTTAAGCAAGAAAAGTCTAAGCTAGATGTTGGATAGTGCTTAAAAACACAATAATAATGTGTGAACATCCTTTTTGATGAGAGTGCTGTTCCACTTTTACTTATGTGCCAAGTTAAGTATAATCCACTGTTTTATTTTTAAGAATTTCTTTAGCACTAGAGGCCTTTATTTTTGGCAGTAGGCATACAGGAAGGAGGGGCAAAGACAGGGAGAGACATTCAGCAAAGGTCGCCAGGTCCGGGACTCGAACCCAGGACGGCTGCTTTGAGGACTATAATCTCTTATATGTGGTTGTGTGCTAACCCCTACACCACAGGCGCCGCACCCAATCCAGTTCAATTCAATTCAGTTCCACTGAATTCAATTCCACTGTTTTTTATCAAACCTTTATTTCACCAGGTAAAGCATTAAAAAACATTTCTTATTTACAATGTTAGCCTGAAATTGCTAAAACACTTAAATAGGAAAATGGGCAGAGGACAACAAACATTTGCAAACATACAACAAACAATACGTTCAGTCAATAACACAATTACATGACTTCTTAAAAAGGTCCTTTTCTCTAACACAACTCAGTTTCATGATAGGTTATGCAGATGCCCTGTCTGCACTGATGAAGATTTACCCATCTATTAAAACTGCATGGTTGCAATAGCGCCATCTGACACACTCTTTTATGTTTTTTGAGTAATTCAGCTAAATAAAAATTGTAATAATTTGTGATGCTCATTGAACAAGATGGCAAAAAAATCAAACCTTTCTAGAAAAAAAAAAAAAAAAACTTAGTGCTTCCTAATGTGAATTCACACTGTTTGGTCAAATTCTCATGCTCTTTTTGATCCTTTTCACTGGATATGTATTAATAGAGCAAGAAAGAGATGTACAAATGATCAATAGTGTTGATTCTCAAAGAAAACAAAGTCACTTAGAAATTGAGAAGGTGACAGTGACAATATATGATGTATGTGACTTCCTTTCGTTACGTTTAGACCTACCTCAGATGTGTTTTAATATGTACCAACAAACGTAGCAGGATATGAAACAGTGAGCAAATTTTGTGGGTCAAAATTAGGAGAGCAATTAGGAGAGCAAACGTCTGCTGTTCACATTCGGTTGAAGGTTGGTGGAGATGTGTATTTGCATGTGTCAGTGTGGCTGCCGCAATACAGATTTGTGCTGTGTTTAAATTATTTATACTAAGTCTGCTTAAAGTGCTGTTAGAAATTGAAAAATTTAAGTTTTTTGGCAATTTCTTCAGTGTACAGCAGCTTATATCTGAAGATGTGAGTAATCTGTTTCCCTGTAATAATAAAAAAATGGTTAATGGAAAGCTTCAGAGAATATAAGTTGTAATAGTAAAACATTGATTCAATCTTCCAGCTTCCTCATGAGCCACTATAGAATAAGCAGTAGAAAATGACTGACTGACTGATTCAATCTTGACACAGACATTAAAGTTTTTTGTGAGATGATCAAAATAACCTTTAAATAACCACCACCAAATAGCTCTGTAAATGTAATGTCTATGTTGCCATTAGTAAAAACGAACACTCCTTTTTAAAATTTTCAGCACATAATGAAAGTGTGTTACAGTTTAAATATAACATCTAAATTACTTTTGAACAAGAACATCTATAAAACATCTGAGGTCAGCATCTTCCTCACAGTTGACCCAGCAGGGTTGTACTGAAATATGATTTTATCAAATTTTTCTTTCAGCTAAAACGATTATCTCCGAGAACTCATGCTGGGTTTATTTAACTACATGGCTACTTGTGCCATGATTTGTTTTCCCAAAATATATGTAATTAAAAAGAAAATGAATTTTGAAAAATATTGTCATAATTTCAAGAATCATGAAGTTTGCGTGGGTAGATTTCTGCTCCAAATAAAAAGACCAGTGTGACAGCTTTAAAAGTACAAAAAATGTCTAAAGAAAATGGAAGCATTTATTTCATACAGACTGCTAAGAGATAGTGTTGAAATAACTCTGCTGGTGGAGGTCATGTGAACAAAAACAGATATAGGTTTTCACCAAAATCAGTTCATAACTCACAGGCAGTGCATTTAACACCCACTGATTATAGTCTTCTATCAAAGTTGATTAGATTTTCTCTGCTCTATAACAACATTCACATTCTTTTGTGTCCCACACAGTGAGAAAACCATATGAAGACTTGCCATCAAAATAAGTCTCTCTTTTGGGAAATATGTTACCTCTATATTGAGAATGCCTGTTTAAACAACCAAGAATCTTTTATTATTAACTTAAAGAATTACACCAACTGGCAAGTTTTCAGTCCATCCTCTCATATGATGTTCAGTCATTCTCAATAATTGTGCACTGACTAATGGATTGACACCACTAATGACCCTTTTTCCACTGGCTTAATTTAGCCCGAATCCACTCCACTCAGCTGAGTCAAGACTTCATGTGACGTGAGCAGACTGCTGTTCACTGATTGGTCATAGGACCAGGAGAAAAGAGAAGGTTTTAAACGATAAAATTAATAAAACTCAAAAGCGACTAGAACAATATTAGGGACAATATTTGCTGAAGTGGGTCAAACCAAAATATAATTTCATTATTCACAAATCGTAAACCATGCCTGAAAGCTGAAAGAAAAAAGGACATCATGCAAGCTTTCTGAATTCCATGCAGGCTGGGCGCTATATTTAATAACATCCTAAATCAGCTCATCACATGTAAAATCAGTTGTTCAGACACACATACATTTCCCCCAAAATACACAAAACAGTACCACCATGAGTGTGTGGTTCGGAAATTTATTGACGGTCCTTAAGCGAACCAGCATCTACAGGAGGACGGAGCACGCAGAGAGCAGCTGCCTCGTAATCAGACTGCCTGCATCTGACCAAACGAGAGGAAGACCTGCTGAATCCATGGAGCACGAATATCCAATATCCAACCTAAACTTCCTAAATCAAATGAACTTTAGCTAAAGCTTGTGCTCACATAGTATGTATAATCCTAATTAAGGTATAGGCAAGGTTACACAGTTAAACACGATTTTAGGGTTTTGACACAAAGGCAAAATTATTGCTTTGATTTTATTTTAAACTGTCTTTAGCGTCTCATATTAGCAGTTAGCTTGGTTAAACTTTAACTGGAAACAACATATGTGTTTGTATTCCTTATAGAGAATAAAATTCCTTACTTCTTCACCCATTAACATTGTCTACCCCAATGTCCCGTTGCCATTTTTAAATAAAATGTAAAATTTACTTTTTCTTAATAGATTCTGTGTTTATATTATTTTATTAATTTATGAGGGATGTCTGTCTCGTTTCTTATCAGAAACATTAATAATGTCATAATGCTGGTTTAGACTCTGATACCACACAACCACGAGAGGCAAAGAGAAAGTTTTGAAACAGCTTATTTTCAATTTTCAGTAGATGCGAGGATGAACGGGAACCAGGAACTGGGTAAGCGGGTCAATACTGGAGTTATCTAGGCAGGCAAAAAACAAATTTAGACGGGTCCAGACTCAAGGGAAAAAATCTTGCTGTTAGTGATTTGTTAGATGGACTTACTGAGTGAGAGGCTGGGTAAGGAGGTAGGGGAATAAGTCCTTCCCCCACAGCGTCTGTGGTTGGTAGGCAGTGAGCTGACTAGTTCCTGTGATCTCCAGTTAGAGAGCTGTCCTTTCTCTGTGGGGAAAAATCTCCGCTGCGACTTGAGGCGAACGATGGAGGGTGGACAGGCAGGTGAATATTCCTCTGAGTTGGGTCCGACGGTTCTCCTTGAGAGGATGGGCTTGGAGGTAGAGAGCAAGAACCATGAGTCTGAAGGCGTCGCTTTTCTGGGTTTCCACTCTCCTTAAGACACGACTTGGGGATAAGCAGGCGCAGGTTACTCCATGAGAACCCCGACTGGGCAAGATCTGTAGAACAGGGGAAAACAACAAAACAATTAGTTTCCTCGGAAAAAAACCAAACTGCATTAGAGCAGGGGTCGAGCCTTTTTACCACTTGGTGAACACAACGGGCTGACGCCTTCCCTTGGTTCTCGACTCCTTAAAAACCCAGCGTATTTCTGTCAGAATGAGGAACACCTGTGCAGGAGCCCCTGCCCGTCACACCCTAAGAAAAAAAAAGGAAAAAGCAAAAAACACAGCAAGGCCCAGCATAGCACATAACCTGCACACAGACACTGTGGAAGCTGACAAATAAGTTTAAATCTAAAAATGCCAGATGTATGAATAATTTGTGGCAAATCTGTAGCTCCTTAACTCTGGCTTAACTAAAGTTGCTAACCTTCCTGTTATCTTCCATTGTGTCTCACTCTCAATTCTTATGTCTCTGTTTCCTCTGACTCATTGTTATTGAAACTAGTTAACTTTGAGTCTTCACTCTGTAGTCAGTGTGTTGTAGTGCTGTTATGGAAGCACTGAGATATGTATTCACTGATCAGAAAAATCTGATCAGAAATATATCAGATTTTTGAGTTTCTGACTGGCAAGTGTCTGGTTAAGTTGAACAGTCTGAATTTATAGGAATTCAGGTCACCAGCTTATTTCTCTCTGCATCTTCAATTTTTAAAAAGCATGCTGAAAGAATAAATATATTTCAGCACTGTGTGCATCTGGGTCAATGACGTAACACCAAGGTTTAAGGAGTAACAACAGTCAACAGTATGCAACAATTTTCAAGGTAATGAGGCGTTGGTAAATCCTATCACTTATTAATTATAGAAACTATCATAGGTTCTAAAACATTTGATCTACCCTGGGTGGTGTTTCCCTGAAGAATACAACTCAGATAAAGAGCACAGCGAAGGTTTGACAGTTTAAGTTGCATGGGGCTTAGCCTCCTTTGTTTAAATTGGACTCTGATAATTTCCAAGCCATGATGGATGCAGATTGGCCATGTGAGATTGGCTACTTTAAAGGTCTGCTTGGCAGTCATTTTTTGCAGTAACACTGAAGTTAGCTTCAGATTCCAGGTTTCCGATTGAGGTTCTAAGTAAAGGGCTCCTCAAAAGTGGAAGAATATATGGACCTTTTTCTGTCTGTACAACATGCAGCTTCTTCTCCATCTGTCATCTCCTCTCACTCTGCCTTCAAGCTAATGCTAAGTCCGTTAATGTTAAGCTGGATGTATGTGCTTCTAAGGGTTTAACTTGTTATTAACCTGTTAGATTTACTGCACAAATGGCATGTAGTTGAAGGTCTGCCTACATACAAGTTTGGGTTCACCTAAATGTTGTTTCAGTGTGTGCAACTATAAAAGTTGGGCACAGTAGTGCAACCACTTAGATTTCTAATTAGCCGATATAATTAAAGCAACGGTCTTAAAAATAACCTCTGATTAGTTTTGTCTTGATCTTGGACCTTGTTATGTTTGCAACAATAATATAATACTTTGAAATTAAACTGAATGTCTAATTAAAGGTTGTTTGATAACAGCTTGTTGTCTCAGTTCTAGTCTCTCATTTATTCTTGTTACTCTCCACTCAACAGCCTGTAGAAAACACAGAGTATTACATGCATACAAACAGCTGTTTGAGGTTTACTTGTGTATACATGACAAGGGAACATATTCTGTATTTGCTTTTTATCATCTAACAGGCTGAAATTTGTTTATTACATTATGAAGCAATTCCACTATATATAACTCTAAGTTGTAGATGTATGTCCTAAAAATGTTTACACTTCTGATACCGAAACATATTCAGTCTGTTCACATGGTTAGCCAGATTGCCACAGTCCATCACAAATTAACTCATAACGGAGAGATGCAGTATATATGTTGCTTTGGTGCATGTGTGTGCATATTTTATGCAAGAGTTACTCAAAGGCTGCAGTAGTGACCCACTAGTAATAATACTTAATCTTAGGCGCCACTTCACAGGCGTTCTGTGTGCACTGGTGAATATTCCTTCATTTGAACATGGCAAATGATCAAATTTGCCGCAACGGCAGGATAGTACAACCTTTTTTCTGTTTCATTCAGCTAATAATTATTTGACTACTTAGGGGCATTCATAGACTGTGTATGCATAAATCGACTTACCTATTCACCATCTTGGGATGAACTTTAACTGTCGTTATGAGCAATCTTTGACTGGCACATAAGCCCAATAACAAAACACCACTCAGGTTGGGATCGGGGAGGCAATTCCTACCAATCACAGCCCTCCAGTTGTCGCTGTCATTTTCCACGTTGGCACTGAAGTCTTCCAGCAGAATGACGGAGTACCCGAGGGGGGCACCACCCAGCAACCCAGCCAGGGATACCAAGAGGACCAGGTACTCTGCACCACCCGTAGACCAAAACAACAGTCAGAGACCTTCCCTAGACAAAAAGGCACATTGTTACGACCGTATTTTCCACTGGAATAAAACTCCAACCCCAACACGAGGTGACTGAGATAGAGGGCAACAAGCAAACCCACAACACGTCGAACCTTGAGGCGGATGGGCTACACTGGGTGCCACTCCTGTCAACTAAGAACAGAACTGGCAGACCTGAGGCTAGAATTTGCACAGGCTCAACAAAATTGAACAATAGAAGATTGGAAAAAATTCCGTCGTCTGATGAGTCTCGATTTCTGCTGCGACATTCGGATGGTCGGGTCAGAATTTGGTGTCAACAACATGAAAGCATGGATCCATCCTGCGTTGTATCAACAGTTCAGGCTGGTGGTGGTGGTGTAATGGTGTGGGGGATATTTTCTTGGCACACTTTCGGCCCCCTAGTACCAATTGACCATCGTGTCTACCTGAGTATTGTTGCTGACCATGTCCATCCTTTTATGACCACAGTGTACCCATCTTCTGATGGTTACTTCCAGCAGGATAATGCCCCATGTCATAAAGCACGAATCATCTCAGACTGGTTTCTTGAACAAGACAATGATTTCACTGTACTCAAATGGCCTCCACAGTCACCAGATCTCAATCCAATAGAGCACCTTTGGGATGTGGTGGAACGGGAGATTCGCATCATGGATGTGCAGCCGACAAATCTGCAGCATGTGTGTGATGCTATCATATCAATATGGACCAAACTCTCTGAGGAATGCTTCCAGTACCTTGTTGAATCTATGTTGAATCTATGCCACGAAGGATTAAAGCAGTTCTAAAGGCAAAAGGGGGTCCAACCCGGTACTAGCAAGGTGTACCTAATAAAGTGGCTTGTGTGTGTGCATGTGCTGTAGTTCAGTATTACAGAGCCAGAAACAGATTTTCAGCCTTGTTTATATACTCTGTACTTTTGGCTCACTCTTTAAATTATACAGTAACCCTTCATGTTTTTTTTCTTCTTTGCTTTGTTTTGATGATAATGATTTATGCCAGACCCAACAGGAAGTCCAGATATAGCTGGCTGTCTCTCAGGCCAAAATGCCGACTTCCACTCTTTTGATTGCAGAGCAATTAATGTTTAATGATTCTTTATCACCATTCAGAAAGTGGAGAGCAGAAAAGGCAGTGAAGCTGCTCAAGTCAATTTTAATATCCCTGGATCACTGTCTGTGCCTTGTCGGGCTCATATCTTCATTATCTCTGTCTCTATCTGTTTAATTTTGTCTAAGAATTGGCAAAGGATCTGCAAATATGGAAAATGGGGAGAGAAGACGTCCTTTTTCGCCGTTATGCAGAGCTGAAAAAAATCAGATGTGACTCTGTGCATCTAGCTCGAGGCAGGAGAGAATTGAAAGAGTTTGAAGAGTTGACACAGTGAGTCAGAGTGAGGCAGGAGTGAGTGTGAAGGACATAGACGGAAGAGCAGTAGGTATCTGCACTGACAGCTTTCTCCTGCAGTCTGACAGAGTTTTGTTGGAGATCCCAGGTTTCACCTCTGCTGCCGCTCCAGGGTTTGGCTCGACCTTTTCATACTTAGTGTACAAATATTCCTTCGCACAGTGAGCTCTCTTTTTACGACCCCCACCATCACCACCACCACCTGGGCCTGTAGTCATACAAAGTGGAAAGAAAAAGTGGTTTGAAAACGATATTTTACTGTGCATTCCAAAAGTATTCACTTTTGGAATGCAAAAGTGAATACTTTTGTTTACTACATAATTCCATACGTGTTCCTTCACAGGTTTGATGCCTTCAGTAGGAATCTGCAATGTAAATAGACATGAAAACAATATGGGAATGTGAGTTGTATATCTGTAACATGTATTAGTTGGTTACAAATGGCTTACTGCCTGATTACTAAAATATTCAACAACTGCAGCTCTGCTTGTCATAGATTATCTTCTGAAGTTAGGTCCACACTTTGACCAGGCCATTCTAACATACAAATGCTTTGATGTAAACCAACTACAGTGGCTCTGGCTGTATGTTGAATGTGTAGCATCATGTTTAGACTTGTGAAGGCATCACTCCAGAATGCTGTCACCACCATATTTACGGCTGTTCAAAGCATTCCAAAGCTGCCTGCGATGTTAAATGGAGTCTGTAGAGCGATCAACACTCAGACTGAAATGTTAAGAGAGCAGAATCGCAAGCTGGACACGATTTTTGAACAGAATCGCAGTCTACCAGCACTTAGACTCAGAGGTTAAAGGATATAATCTTGGAGAAGTTTTACGCTTGAGATCTGCGGAAAGTACCAGAAAGTTGGCTTTTTGGATTCGTAATTGAGACATACCAGTAAAACTCTTAAGGTAGTTGGAAATTCACAACTGCCTGAACCACAACATTTATTGTTTTACTAAATCTGGTGCCCCAATGTGGCCTTGGCAACTTCTGCTAACTGGCAATCGACAAAATATCTGCTGGATGTTATATAAACACGACGGTCTTCCCCAGCACTCCCCTACCAGCTGTTTGCTCATATGACTATGCGGCCGATTGATAAAACTTCCACCTCTCTTCTCAAGGACAGTGGCGCTTCTATCAGTGTTGACAGTCTAATTCTTGCAAACACACTCAGACTTATATATATTCGCACCCTCAAGATTCCACCGTACCCTTGCTAACTCTTTATTTATGTGTGTGTTGCTTACCTCTGCTGAGATTTCTTTGTACTATTTCAGACTATTCTGCTCAGGATAGAGTCTGAAATATGATTTGTTTCCCTCCTATCTTACTTTACCTAAATGTGTGATTTCATTACTTTTCATAGATTTTCAGATTTCTCAGAAGGATTACCAGCAAAAGCCAAATATTAGTATATGAAAATTTGACTAAAGCTGTTTTTACACCAATGACCAGATATTTTTTAGATTTCTTAGAAGGATTGTATTACAACAATTTCATACCAGTAAAAGCCAAACATTATTAGTAATTAGATAGTTTGGACTAAGAATGTTTTATACCAGTGACCCAGCTTATTTGAATGATGGGATCACAACTGCCTCATACCAGCGACCTCAAGGATTAATATTATCATTTCTCTTCTAGCACAGGATGAATTTGTTACCACAGAGTACTTAATGAGCTAATTACCTCTGTTAGAAAGACTGGATTAGAACCAGCTCTAACCAGTAAACTCCCAAGGTTTATTAATGTCATTTGATTTGTTTTTCTGTGTTTGATTTTCTGTATCATTGAAAAGTTTTTCCTCTCGTACAGCATTTTGAGTGCCTTGTTGCTGAAAAACACTATAAATAAACTTGACTTGACTTGACTTGACAAAGGGGATGGTGGGCTCAGGATAATGAACAGTGAATTTATCCTGAGTTAAAATTACACAAAGTTGAACTCTGTTTACTAGTTGGAGATTTCAGAAGGTCGTTAGTTGTACTGGATTACATTTAGGGTGCTAGAGTACCAGGGGGTGAATACAGAAGCACACACCACCTCTCAAGTTTTTATTTGTAAAAAAAAACAAAAACTTTGTATGCACCCTTGTATATTCTTTCTAGCTCACAATTATGCACAACTTTACATGAGTCTGTCACATTAAATACCAATAACATGCATTAAAGTTTTGATTCTAAATTTATAAGTATGGGAATTTTTTGAAGGGGTGTGAATACTTTTGTAAGGCACTGTATGTGTTGACAGATGGTCAGCACTGTCAGCACAGCATCATCAGACCACATCTCCCCTGAGGCAGAGGTTTGGAGCAGCAGTGCTAAGAAGGGCTATAGCCATCTAGATCCCTGCAACAGATGCTGCAGACAATTCAGATGCCACATGTGTCACACTGCATTTCATACACAAGCATGACTGTAATGCCCTGTGCAGAGTATCAGTTCAGGTGTGTCAGTATAGTGGAAATTGTTTGATTTCTTTCCTGCTTCGTGCTGCAAACTAACTCTGACACATAAAAGCTGTAAACCTCATTCTGTCTCTTTCATTTTTCTCCCCCCCATCAGCCTGACTGTCTCCCTGTCTGCCACTTCATCACGTCCGAGTTTCCATCCATTGCCCTTTCTCCTCCTCCCCGATGCTGCATCCACTCTCCTCATTTCACTCCGCTTGTCGCAACTGTAGTTAATAGAGAACACAGGGAAGAAAAACAGATGAGCAAACAAGTCCGCTGCCTCAGAATTCATCCCCCTTTCCACTCCGCTCTGCTTTTCTTCCACCTGCAATATTCCTTTGCCACTCCTCCCACACAGGATGAAGCTTTAAATGAGAAATGTATTGTTTCCTTCACTCAGTCAAATCGAAAGAGTAATTGAGTTAATCTGTCTGACGGCTGTCTGTTCGGGATGAACAGATTGCTTGCCTCTGTTGGCTGTGATGGAATCACAGCTTTAAAAGATGGAATAAAAATGTCGGTGCATATTTAATGACAGTCAGCTTGACATTTCGCAAAAAGCTTTTCATAGGAAGTACTCGTTCTTATTTTTTTTCCTTGCCCTGACGAATCGGAGGAAAAGTCATTTTATTCTGTTATTTCATTGTTGGATTTCTATAAAGTATCAAGAATATTTTATCAACTAGTAAGTCTCAAATCATGTTTTCATTGTTTATAATTTAGATAAACATGTAAAATGCATTGAAGGCAAACTCTTCAGTTAGAATTGTAGTCAATGTAGCATTGCAAAAGCTTTCAAATGTTTAATAATACAAAACATAGCTTACAAATCTATACAAAATCTATACAATAACCAAAAAGCCCAAAACATAAACTGAAGATTGTAAAACTAAATGAATCCAAAAACAATAAAGGAACATGGTGGAAAGACAATAGAGGGCAGAGTAGGATTAAGCAGTTACGAGCAAAGAACCATAAGGGAATATATACTGAGGAGAATTGATAAATGGAACAAGAAACAGAGACTAAAGAGCAGAGTAGAAGCAACTCAGAGTGCTATCAGACAACAGAGATAGAGCGATTCAAGAGAATGAATGGCAGAACAGGAACAGACCAGACACTAATAAGCAGTACCCAAACAGAAAAATTAAAACCAACAGGCAACTGGGAAACGTAGAAAAGAGGCAAAAGGAAGTAAAGTGAACACAGAACAGAAAGGGCCAGACTAACCAAATTAAAATAGGAAGCCACTAATAAGAAACCATAGACAACTCCAAAGGCAAGAAACATACCTACCATAACATAAGTCCTGTATATGACAAAATCTGCCAATACATGACTGTCAACTTACAAGGACATGCTAATAGAGCATTGTTGAAAGAAAGCCAGAAGCAGTTCGGGCAGCAATTTGTCTCGAGCCATGTAGGGGATACAGCAAACTTGTGAAGCAGGTGCTCTGGTCAAATGAAACCAAAATGAAACTTTCTGTCCTATTTGCAATCACCATGAAAACCACCTCTGCACATCACCCTGAATCAGAACAGCCAAAATGTGTGCTCTTGTAAGAGTAGCAGTAATAATATTTCTTAACTACAAGAAAAAGTTGCCATCAAGAAACGTACTTCAGTTAGACTAAAAATGTATTTGGTTGACAGAATACTCAAGTAACTCTGTGGTTGTAATGCCTGGTCTATTTTTAGGGGGTGCCAGCCAATAAAGTATAAAATAATGTGAATATTGTGGTATTTTCAAATAATAAAATCTAAATGCTACAAACATCTTTACAAAATAACCAGTTAAGTAAAAAAACAAAAACAAAAAACCATCCCGAAGCCTATTTTTTTCAATGTGAAGATTACTGTATACTGTATATCCACTTTCATCAGCTCAGCAGACAGAAGATAACTTCAGGACAAGGCAGCTTGTGTACATTCGTTTCCTCAGCAGGAACAATAATAAGTAGAGGCTGCAAAAGATGTAAAACTAGGGTAACTGTGTTTTTTCTTTCTAAAAGGAAAACAACCCTAAACATGCAGTCGGGGCTACACTTGTATAGTTCAGATCAAAGCATATTCATGTATTAAAATAGCCCAGTCAGAGTCTAGACATTATCCCGATTGAGAATCTGTGTCAAGAGTGGAAATATCCTGTTCCCATGCTGTCCATCCAATTTAACTGAGGTCAAATTATTTTGCAAAGAACAATGGGTAATTTTTTAGTTTTTAGATGTGAAAGACAGTAACTTCAGCAAAAGGTGGGTGTGGGGGGTGAAAGTAGCTTTTATGTTAGTCTACTTTATTAAAGCCCCAATAAAATGCATAGAGGCTTCTTGTTTAAACATTTGTACAAATTCAAGATGTATGGTTACTTTTGGATGGCACTGTGTGTGTAATGCTAGACAGGCAGGCTTCTATGTCACTTCAATTATTTAATATACATTTTCTTCAGCCTATAATTTGCTAGCTTAATAATGATGAAATATAAATCAAGAGGTGAATATTAGTCGTCTCCTCGCATTCAGCATATTTGCCTGTGTGGGCACAAATTTGCTTATCCCACCTAAAGAGTAACCATGCCAACATAGCAATTGTGCCTAATGGATTTCACTGTAGCGTTATTGCTGAACACACAAATAGTAATGGGATGAATAAAAGCTTTTTTACCATATGCAGCAGAAAGATTGAGTTCAGTTTTACAAGTCTTGGCAGGATTATTTGATTTTAGGCTTAGATTTTATAGAGCCTTCTGAAGTGGTGAAGGGGAAGGGGGCAAAAGGTGGTGGGCACTGTTAGGTGATTTGCCCAGGTCTTTGAGGAGAATTGACTGATTGGTTAAATTACCATGCCACCTCACACATACACTAATTATACAACAAGACAAGAAAGTGCTTTTGCCAGAGATATAAGGGTTTTTTCCAGTTAGAATGGTTAAGGTTAGAAAAAAGTGAACAAAAAATAGAGAGAGGATGTTTATTATACTTTGCTCACATAATAAAGGAGCAGCTCTAGAAAACAAACTGGTAACTTGTTGAATGAAGTAGGTTTGCTATGAGTAGACCTACCGCACAGACTTTTAAGAAATTCACAAATTCTACAGTTTTCATGTACCACCACCTAAAACATTTTAAACCATACTACAGCAGTACCTGAGCTTTCCTTTTGTTGCGTTTTGTCACATAAGTAAGAAAGCCCTAAAAATCTCCAAATATCAATATTCAAAATCATAAAAACCAAGCAAGGTCCCTAACATCAGAATACTAGGAGGGAAATTAAAGGTTTCTCACTAACCCTGACCTCAAAATCCAAGACGATGGTCGTGCATTTAAATCACAAAAGATCTGCAGTAATAAACAATTTATTTGCACTTCTGGCAGGAAGTAGTAGGCAATTGTAGGCAGCTCTTGTTTATGTCTTCCAGTTTCTAATGGTGAGTTTTCAATATATAATTGACTGCTCCTACCTTTTGAGTACCATCCATTTTAAGCAAAAATCAATGTGGTTAAACTACTCAACTTTTTTGTCTGTTGGAGCTAATTAGCTCTACATTACCACAGATTTGCTTCCTTCCTAGCTGATACAAAAATTGTCCATCTAAAAGTAGTCAATTCGGTAGTGGTACTATAGTTTGAGATCAGTGGCGGATGCTGGTCTTTCAAGGAGGGGAAGCTCAATTTCAAGATCGCTGATTCACTCATTTCACTGTCAATCAAAAAGGGATTCAGCCTCAGACAGATCATCCAATCATCATGCAGAAGTTGAATGTCTGGGCCAGCCGAGACCAGCCCACTGCCCCATAGACCCCCAGAGACGCTGAGCGTCCAATGGGCGGGACAAAGCCCAGCATTTATCCAATCACTCGTCTCTTTTCGCTGCTGCCGAGGCTGCCCCATAGACCCCCAGAGACGCTGAGCGTCCAATGGGCGGGACAAAACCCAGCATTTATCCAATCACTCGTCTCTTTTCGCTGCTGCCGAGGCTGCCCCATAGACTCCCAGAGACGCTGAGCGTCCGATGGGCGGGACAAAGCCCAGCATTTTTGCTTCGCTATTGAACTCACTGTTTAAAGCACTGTGAATGAGTGAGAGGAACGCCGCGTTGTTACCAGTGATAAGAAGCTGATTCTGCACAAACGTTGAGCACGTTGTAGCGGATATTTAGTCAATGACATGTACACACGACAGTATATATTTGATCACTTATTTTTTGACATTTTAGGGGAAACTGAGCTTCCCTTGCAGTCTTAGAGCAATTGCCACTGTTTGAGATACATGATTTTAGACAAAACTTTCAAGTTATTAGTGCTAATTTGCCTGAAATTTATGTAACAATACTATGAATGATTAAAAGGGAAGGTTAAAAATTGTCATTGAACCAGCTTTTGGTACCTTTGGAAATGTGGGCAGGTGCGATGACTGTGGACTTCCGATAACACAGTGGACCAACACCAGCAAATGACATGGCACCCCAAACCATCAATTGGTTGTGGAAACTTTATAGTGGACTTCAAGCAATATGGATTCTGTGCCTCTCCACTTTTCCTCCAGACTCTGGGATCCTTGATTTCCAATGAAATACAAACTTTACTTTCATCTTAAAAGACTTTGGGTCACTAAGCAACAGTCCAGTTTACTTTTTCCTTAGCCTAGGTAAGACGGTTCTGATGTTGTCTTTGGTTCAGGAAGGGATTCATTTGTGCATAGTGGCTCTTGATGCGGTAACTCCAGCGCCTGTCTACTCTTCTTGAATGGATATCCCTTGAGAAATTCTCAAGGCTATAGTAATCTCTGTTGCTGGTGCACCTTTTTCTACTACACATTTTCCTTCCACTCAGCTTTCTTTGAATATGGCTGAATACAGCTTTGTGAATAAAAGCCTAAATAGGCTTTTATGGGTGCTTGTTGACGCTAGACGTCTAAGAACAGTTAAAAGAGTAACAGTATCTTAAATAGCCATGGTATGCATACAACGATCTCTGAAAACACTACATGTCAAATGTTGAAGCAGATAGGCTATGGCAGCAGAATATCTAACCAGTACCACTTCTGTCAGCCAAGAACAAGAAACTAAAGTAGCAATTAACAAGGACACACTAAAGGTTTATAACACATATGACAATGGTTGCCTAGTCACATGAGTCGACATTTCAGGTGCAATATTTAGATCAATATGCAATATTTATGGTCAGAATGTGGTGTAAACAACATGAAAGTATGGATCCATTCTTTCTTGTATCAACAATTCAGGCTGGTGGTGGTGCAATAGAATGAGGAATATTTTCCTGAGACACTTTTGGCCCCTTTGTACCAATTGAGAATTGTTTAAAAGCCACAGCCTACCTTAGTACTGTTGCTGACCAAGTCTATCCTTTAGTGACCACAGTGTCCCCATCTTTTGTCTCCAGCATGATAATATATCATCTCAAAAAGCTCAAATCATCTCAAAATGGGTTTTTGAACATGCCAGTAAGTTTACTGAAATTGCTTCCATAGTCACCAAGTTTCAATACGATAGAGCACATTTGTGATGTGGTGATACAGTTGATTTGATAACATGTGGCTCTGACACGTCTGCACCAACTGTTTGAAGCTGTCACATCAACATGGGCAAAAATCTCTGAGCAATGTTTTTGACACCTTGTTGAATCGATGCCATGAAGACATAAGACAGTTCTGAATGCCAAATGGGTCCTACCTGTTACTAGCAATTTGTATCTAATTAAGTGGCCGGTGAGTGTGTGTTTCTGAGTCATGTTCCTACATCGCTTTTCTTTACAAAGCCACACCACTGAAGCCAATGTCCAATCTTGGCTATTGTATCCGAAATGCCCCAGAGTAGCCCTGAGATGTAGTACTTAGTAAAACGCTCTCTCTACACAGAAAATCTTCATTAAATCCCTCAGTCAGTATGTTTAAAGTTCTCTCCAACATCAAGGTCAGAGCTTTCAGAATCGGCAGGTTACCTATCTGTCAAGCTGTGCTATGAATCATGATGAAACTTTAAAAATGGATAACAATTAGCCAGGAACTCCTGCTTTACCATCTCAATGGTTCTATTTACTGAGCAAAGGAAAATAGAAAATATTACATCTCAGGATACTGCTACAGTGACTCGAGAGATTACTGACAAACAATGCAAAGTGTACCTTGTGAGTCTGTGCAGAGTACAAACACTTTCCATTCAGTGAGTAGCCTTTACTAATAATGGCACACCGTCATATTTGTAACTGTGTGACTGTTAAAATAGATTTGTAAAGAGGAGGAGATGACAGCTGAATAGAATTAAGAAGAGTCTCAACCTTAAACAAAATGAATGAGGGAGTGCCTTTCTGCATTTCTCCTTCCTGACAGTAAATTAAAATGCGCTTGAATCTCAAAACAGGTTGCAAATTACTTATGAATAGTGAATATGAATAGTTAGCAGTTCTATGGCAGTCCACCGTCTGCCACCTGCCTTGCGCTAGTTAAATCAGCATTTTCACTTCCTATTCTCTGGGTTTCTGACAGTGATCAGGGGAGTTGAAGCACTGCTGAGCCGAACTGTGCTGACAAAGCCAAAAGGCTGTGCACTTCAGGTTCTGGAGTGGCTGGATCGATGAAGGGTCGTCACTGTGGCCTGGGGGAAACGACTGCCGCCATCCTCATCCACCTCCCTGTTACTTCAGTCTTCAGTGGCAGTCTTTGGTATTTTAGAGCCTGAAGCTGTGAAGCCCGAAGCAAAGCGTTTCCTTCACTGCAAACCTAGTTTATATAATGATTTGAAAGTTTATATATTTTTTACACTCAAGTTAATGCCTGATATTTATGTCAACAAAGAGAAAATGTAATCTTGAAAATGTATGTTTGGTAATGCTTTGCAGGGTAAAGCCAAAGAATCATGTTGTTTTCAGTATAGTGCAGCAAATTAAATGAAATAAAAAAGCTTTGTCTGTGCTGTAAAACTGCTAATTTAATGATCCTGCTTTTAAAAACACGTCCTTGGTGTGCTTCTGTTTTACTTTCTAGAAAATGCAGATTGAATTGGTTTGGCCTTAGATCCTTAAGCTTTTATTACAACAAAAACAGAAATTATCAGACATCCCTGAGGGCCAAACAGTAGTTTTGAGAAGTGCTTTCAAAGGCTGGCAACTAGCCACCACCTTCCTGTTGCCAAGCTAATGGATCCAAATGGCATATTTTAATTATTTGTAATTGGGATGATAATAATAAAAGATCCATTTTATTACAAAACATATTTAATAAACACAAAGATAAATTCTTTATTTAATACTGTTTATTCTTAATCTAGTAAATCATATCTTGCAGTTTTATGCACCAATTTGTAATTAAACCCAAAATTGCAGAAACAGTCCTGTCAGATTTTTTGTTATTTCATCACACCAAACTAAATACATAAAGCGTTTTTCTAATGATTTATTAAGGAAAAAAGCAATCCGAAACCAACCTGGCCCTATAAAAAGGTAATTGCACCTTAAACTTAGTAACTGTTTGTGCCACCCTTAGTAGCAACAACTGCCATCAAGCATTTGCATTCACTGGCAATGAGCCCTTAACACGACTATGGAGGAATTTTGGCATACGCTCTTCTGCATAATTGTTTTATTCAGCCATATTGGAGACTTAATGAGCAATTATTGTGTGTTTACGGTCAAGCTTCAAGATATCAACTGGATTTAAGTCTGTACCTTAACTAGGCCAATACAGAACAATCTTTTTCTTATTTTTTTTCTCCATTCAAAAGTGGTCTTGCTTGTGTGCTTTGGATCATTCTACTTCTACAATGAACAGTGCTGCTCCTGGAGAAGCAAAGCAGCCAGACCATTACATCACTACTGCCATGTTTAACTGTTGGTGTGATGATCTTTTCTGGAATTTACACCAGATGTAATAGAAAATTACATTACAGAAGGTTCTGCCTTTGTCTCATCAGTCCATAGAATATTTTCCCCAAAGTTTTGGTGATTATCAAGATGTTTTTCTAAAAAATGTAAGATGGTCCTTTGCTTTTTTTGGGTCAGCAGTGTTGTTTTTTTGTCTTGGAACTGTCCCATGGATACCATTTTGTCCATGTTAAAAGACTTGTTTTTGAATTATGAACATTGAACTTAACAGACAAGTGATGCCTGTAGTGCTTTAGATGGTGTCCTAGGTTCATTTGTGACCTCCTGGATGAGTCAACAATGCTCTTCGATTAATTTTGGTAGTCCATCCTCTCCTGGGAAGGTTTATCACTATTCCATGTTTCTTTTCTCACTATGGTTCTCACTGTGGTTTGCGGGAGTCCCAATAGTTTAGAAATGGCTTTGTAACCCTTTTCCAGGTTGATCCATGCCAATGACTTTGTTTCCCATCTGTTCTTGAATTTCACTTAGATCAGGGTATGATGTGTTTTTTTTTTCTTTTAGCCTTCTTCATGTTGTCAAACAGGTTCTGTATAAGGGGTTTCTTGATTTTACAGGTATTGGTATAATTAGAGCTGGAGTAGCGTATCATAGAAAACCAAGAAAGTGGTTAATCACAGTTAATGAATTAACCAGACAGGCAATATACACTGCTCAAAAAACTCAAAGGAACACTCTTTAATCAGAGTATTATATCAAGTCAGTTAAACTTCTGGATAATTGATTTGGTCAGTTGAGTAGTAGAGGTGTTGTTAATCAGTGTCAACTGTTTTGGTGGTAATCAAATTAACAACAGTTGTACTAAAGGGGCAACAGTTTAACAGGCCGCCCTGTCGAGGCTGGTTCACTCATTACAAGTGTTTTCTTTTTGCATGGACCTGACATAGTGGACACATTTTTTATAAAGGTTGAGTTTGGGACATTGGAAAGACTATTCTAAAAGTTTAGGTTTATGTAACCCAAAACCAATTTTGATGTGTTTTTGGGATCATTTCGTTGTTGTAACACCCAGTTGAGTCTACTATCAATGACATGGTCAAGTCACCCTCAGATAAGAGAAAATTAGTTAAAAAACATGCACTAAAATAATGACAACTAAAAAAGAAGGTGGTGTGGTTTAAAACCTTCAAGTCAGACTAAAATTTGCAGCTGTCCACATGGATAACCCAAGTGCCTGGTAGAGAAACGTTTTATACTTAGTCAAGATTGAGCTATTTGGCCACATGACAAGAAGAGTGTTTGGAGGAGTCTTTCATACCTAAGAACACTACATCAACTTTCATGCAAAGTGGTGGTAGTATAATGCTGTGGTGCTGTTTCATTTGAAGTGGTACTCGTGCATCACCCAAAGTATGTGAAATAAACAGGAAGGACTACAATTTTTTTAACTTCAGCTTAAATCATTAGTGTTGTAGTTTATAGCAGTAAGCTACCAAAAGATTGTGTAAATAAGATTGAGAATTGAATATACACATACTCCAACATGACATAATAGTGACTATGCAACATCCATGGTTTCTCTGCAACTCCCTAAGAGACATTTAAGCAAATATTAGTGGGAGTGTATGTAAACATCTGACCATAAGTGTAGCATTTTCTTGCAGTACTGCATTCTTAACAATGTTTTTAAATGGCTGCCAATTCTGACAATGGTCAACATTGCCACCAAAGACAACTTCCACATCAACCCCTCTATATATAGCAACTTGCTTAGGAAGGGCAATAAAGTCTATTCCCATCAATTTGGCGATAACATGTATACCCTAGCCATTCCCACCTGATAACCTAAACAGAGTGATTCTTTATAGATTAATGACTTGTCTCCAGCTAATGTATTTTTATCACAAGGTCAAAAGATGTATTATCAGTTAATGAGAAATACAGAAATGTCTGGCATGAGAGAGGCAGTGAGGACGTAAACACACATTGAGACACTCATTTGACCTTTTGAAAGAGTTTTTTTTTTCTGGCCTGCGGTGAGTTTTCCTGCGGTGATAAGAATAATGGTTTTAGCGCCACTGCCCGGGGAGACCGACCTCCCATTTCTTTCGAGTAGATGGTTGAGCCGAGAGGTTCGGCCTCTCTTATTGAGCCTCCTACATCTATGGCTTACAATGAGGCTCAGGACTGCCCACTTAAGGGCTAGCTCTATGCTGATGATAATGGCCTCTCCTGATCTCTCTGATAACTGTCACTTTGGGATGTGTTAGAAAGGAAAGGTGGAGTTGAGATTATAAACTAAAACACTCTGGCCTTAATTTTATGAATCATATGTACATAAAATGTCCTTAAAGACTTTAAAGACAAAAGGGACAATTATGGGTTGGGATGTTTTTCCCTTTTGTCTGTTGACTTCTTAAGCTGTGTGGGATTTCTCGGTTGAGTATTGTCCAAAAGAGAGGAGTCCACTGATGTTCTGTGTAATTAAATTTCACTTTAGGTCAAAGCTTTACTGCAAGCTTTGAATACATGTGAAACACTCTGTACTGAAATCCTCCCTTTACTATCTCTGTAATCTTGACATTTAAACAGCATTAGGCAGTAGGGTTCATCAAAAGTCTTTAAGAGAAAAAGTGGAAATGTTAGATGCAAATGATTAGATGGGTGTTTAATTGATTTTTTCCTCTTTTTTGACAGTTTTTGTATGAGCCTTGGTAATTATATAAGTGATATAGTGGTTCAAATAAAGTTTTGCCTTTGGTTGTACAATTCATCCTATAATTCCCCTTTTTGTAAGATACATTAATGATTTCATACATGTCCTAGCTTAAACTATGACTATTTAAAGACTGATATTGTGCAATTAGTCTGTAGTTAAAAATCTGTACCTAATTTTATTACAAATTCAATATTATGTGCAATAAAATAGAATTTATTAATTAACTTTACTTTTTCAAATGTCAATAGGTTTAAACAAACTAAGGCTTTTGCCTAAGTGGAGTGAATTAATAAACTACTCATTCTTTAACAACCATCTCTGAAAGACAATCTGTAGCCGTGAAAAAGGTGCAAGTCAAAATACTGGTTGGCATTAAAAAAGCTTAGAAGAAGCTGATGCTTTTTAAAGCAAGCATGAAGATTGGATTTAGTAGACAATCAAATTACCAATGTGTTTTTATGGGTCCAGAGTTCAACAAGCTTGTGTGTGTGTGTGTGTGTGTGTGTGTGTGTGTGTGTGTGTGTGTGTGTGTGTGTGTGTGTGTGTGTGTGTGTGTTGCCATATTAACATTAGAAAAGATAAGGCATTGTAGGTTTAACCATCCTTCAGTAATACAAAATAAATAAACCACAGCCCATGAAGTCGACAGTGGGCCTAAATCAGGCCAATTTTGACACTTATAGCTCAGTTTTGGCATTAGCAACTGTTATGTTGGTGAGCTGTGGCCAAGAGGTGAGAAACCAGACATGATGTAAGACATATTCAGGCCATTTTGAAGTTTTTTGTGGGTAAGATTCGCCACTGACCCCTGTCTGGGTTTAATCTATTCAAATACAAATCTTAGGGTTGTAATAGGATCTCACAAGATCTAATGGCAGACAATATTTAACCCCCACTCCCTTAAACCTGAGCTAAATAATTCCAGTCTTACCAGACATTTGGTAAAACACAGTTTTAGGGTGTTTGAAACCTTGTGAAAACACATAATATGGCAATTTTACAGCTATGTATGATGGTTTCTTGTTAAAAAAAAAACAGCAACACTTAAAGAAGTCAAATATGCACTGAATTATTCTGTTTGAAATAGTTTAGAGACTCTTCAAAATACATGTCGTTATGTGTGAAATCCTTATTCAATTAGTGGAAAGAAACAAATTGGGGATTCTTAGATTTTTTTAATATAATGTTAAAACCTTGTCTCACATTGTTCTTCAGGATTCCATTTTTTGTATGTATAGGTGGATCTAAGCATGAGGTAATGAAGGGGGCTATATAGAGCATCAGGTCCTGTCACATTTTTGAAGTGTGGGTGTCCCTTTTTCTGTGCTCATGTTCTGAGTAGTATTGCAATCAAGGGTTTTAAATTCACTTCAGGATGGGATATATTCATTTTGTTTAATTATTATTATTCTTACTTAAGGATTGACTGACCATCTTGGGAATTAAATTAAAATTTTCTATGAGTTCCCCCAATTATTTTTGTACATACATGGTTTCTCTCTGGGTACTCCTGTTACCTCTCACAATCCAGAAACATGAGCGATAGGTTAACCTGGTTTTCTAAATTTGTTTCTTACACATTTTCTCTTTGGAACTGGAGCACCAGACACTGGTATCTATTTTGACACAAAGATGGAGGGTCTTGGAATGTTACTAGCCTGAAAAGCAATTATCTTATATAGTGTATGCTTGAGTTCTTATGACCTGCCTTCTCTATGTAGCAGGCTTGGATTTCTGGAGGAATCAAGCTAAGACTCATATGTGTGTGCTGTTTTTTTCAAATGAAGAAACAGTTACCTTACTGTTACTAAACGTTTATCATTCTGTGACACTGTCTTAAAGACTAAATCAAAATGGTTTGAAGAGATGAGATCTGCTTCAATGGAAAAAAATTCAGTTGAACAACCATTGTGGCAATTGTGGGTATGAAATTGATACTTGGTGTATCTAACCTCTGAGATAGCCTTGATCTCTTCATGAGGAAACTTGGGTTGAGTTTTGTTACCAGTCTCTGACTGTGAAGACTAATGGGGGGCCAGGGCCTTTTGCTGGGCCCTGGGGGCTTTGAATTGAAGACAGGATTAGAAGGAGATGGATGAGAGAGTTGGGTAATGAAGGAGATGTGTCATAAGTCGAATTTATGGCTTTAGCAAACATGATCTGGGCTGGAGAGCAAAGGCTGGTGAGAACATAAGAGGTGCTGAAACTCATATATTTTGATCATACATTTTTATCACAGAACAACTTTGATTTATTTATATGATTCATCATAGAAATGTGAAGTTTATGTAAACTCATTACTGCAAAATTAGACCGTCAGTATTAGGGTGTAGCACAGATTCATTGCTCATGTTTCCTCTTAAAGAACTCTGTCGAACCTAACAGATTTCTGGTCCTATGTAAGCGTGTATTTGTAATGCTAATTTGGGGCAATTGCAAAGAATCAAATCAAGTTGCTGAACACAGCAGCTAAACAATCACCAGGGAGCAATGCAAACACTTTTATGCTAATGAGAAGAGGGGAGTGAGGAGGAGAGAGTACAAATAGAAGGAACCAGAGAAAATAAATTCAAACCAAACGGCTCAGCAAGCGGATGAGGGTATTGGAGAATGAGAGCTCCGGGAGGGAAAAGAAGGCAGATGAAACGGGAGAACATAAAAAAGGATGGGGGAGAAAATTTAAAAGCTGATTACTCTTTGAGTGAGTCTTTGGTTTCTCTCCGGATCTGGGCAAGGCTGGCTGTGCTAGGGGTTGGTCAGAGAGAAAGAGCTTGTTTTTCTGTCCTTAGTGTCCTTAATATAGTGTTTATTAAAGCCGGTCTCCAGGGTAATCACATCCCGCTAAAAATAACCATTTAAAAGGTACTGCACTCATGAACTCTGGAAGCAGACTGGGTGCTGTCATATGTAGTTTTCAAAAACTGAAAAATACCTTTATCTGAGGAAAACATGTTTTTATTATAGCTGTTACATGCTTGAGTGACAGTCCTGTATATTTCCCAGAAGCCCAGTCTACCCCCTGATCCTTGCCCACAGTTTGCTCACACTTTTCTTCTTTGTCACCAGGCTCAGCAAGGTCCCTCTGCCTCACTTAAGGCTATGTGAAATTATTATATTGTACCAGGAGATAACAGACACTATGTAGCCTCGCAGCACTTTTCTTGCTTCACCTCCTTAAAAGCGATATTGCTGTGTTAGAGCGTGGCTCTTTCTCTGTTTGTGCTCAAATCGAAAGGGAAGTTCTGGTGAGTGGGAGCCAGATGAAAGGAATACAAAAAAGATTCAGTTTATATGTTAGTGCAGCTATCTGCGGTTTCAAAAACAAAGCATTCCTCATTACCATAGCTCTCTGGGAAGGGACAATAGCTCAATTAGGGGGGGTTGGTGGAGCCGTAATTTCCCACCTTGATGGAAGTTTTGTGCAAAGAGTTGGAGCCAGATTTCACTGACAAGGTCTGAGTTGAAATTAGTCAATAAATCCTGATGAGATGGTCAGCCAAAAGTCATGCAGAAAAAGTTCAAGGGTGGTTGATGGTCATTGAGGTTCAAGGCTGTGTAAAGTTATGCAACATATTGCATGGTGTATTTTAGGATGATATTGGCACAAATAAGTATGGAGATTCGAGGTGATCTTTGTAAATTTGTGTTTAATTTTTGTTTCACCCTTTATAAATATGGGACTTAAGTACCATATTTGGCAGTTTTTCCTGCCAGGAACAAATCAGTTGTTAAACCTTTTGAAAATATGACCTGTTCACCATTAGATATGAGGTTGTTGTGACTATGAATATATTATTTAATATTTAATATCAATACTTTAATATTTTATCAAATAATATTTTGGTTTGTTAAGGGTTGTCCTGTGAATACCAGCCCAGTAGGGTGGTGGTATTAGGACAAAATCGAAAAGGGTGAGCCAAGGTCTGACATTATTGAACAGCAAAACTCTGCACACACATAAAATGAATTCACGCAATTTCTTAAAGTACAAGAATTTATTAACAAAAATAAGTCAACTCAAACTCAAACATATTTCAATCAACAAACTCTTTACCATGCTAAAACAATCCAACTAAACTACCAAGCAGAATTAAAGAATAAGGACTAATGGGCTATGTACAATATAAACAAGTGGATTAAAGATGGTTGAAACCATGACCGAAAAAGTGATCCAGCATTACCATACAATGTTTATGTTTGAGAACCAAGAATTATCTTGAAGAATCTGGAAATGAAGTTAAGTTAGTCTTGGAACCAACTTAGGCAATAATCAGCATACCTTTAGACAACCATTCACAATACACGATCAGATAACATATTATTTTAATAAAATAATGTTTTAAAGAATGTTCTGCTGAATAAAACCAACCTTCTGGATGACTAATTCTCAACGGTGTCTCATTTGCTGCCTTTTTTTATTAAAATAATATTTAAATAAATATTGTTAAGGAAATAGTAAAATATTTAAGGAAATATTTTGGAAAAGAGACAAATCTTTCTGGAGAATTGTGGCTTAATGGTGTTTACTTAGTTATCAAGTTTAGTAAAATAATGTTTAGGGAAATATTATTTACTGGATTGAAAAGTAACAACCTTTTTGGGTAGATGATGTTTAGTAGGCGAGAACGGTGTTCTTAGCTGTTAGCAGTTAAAGCTAACACCTAACACACACCTTTAAAATACTGTTAATAAAAGGATTAAAATGCAAACGCGGACGGCGCGTTATGATCAATCTTCTGTGTTTAAAATCACCCTTCAAGTAAAGTTTGTCTTAACTTTAAAAACACACTAACACAGAACACAAAACTGAGCATGTGTGCTGCAGATAGCCTGCTAGCACTAAGATAGCAGAGTTTCACAAACAAAACCAAACTTTATAAAGTGAAAAATGTTTAGATCATTTCATTCTAAATTATTTCTCTCTCTGCCCAAATCCCTAACCTCGTATGAACCGTGCTGAGGAGAAGTTTGAAGAAAACTCTGTGAACAAAGGGTTAGCTTCAGCTAACCTCCGTAGCTGTGGGGAAAGCGACTCGCTCTGCCCGCCGACCAAACTGCACAGTTGCTATGGTAACCACAGTGATGCGGTCCCTTTTGTCCTCCTTTCAGACCGGGAAACTGCTTCACTCGGCATCGTAGAGACAGCGTCTCTGCTGGGAAACTCTCTGGAAACAAAGTTTGCCTCTGTAGACCTCAGAGAGAAAGTCAAGCAACGCTTGTACCTTAGTTACCCCCGTTCTTGAATGAAATACCGGATACACAAACAGCAATTCATTCGTACTTAACTTAGTGCATATGATCGAGTGACCGTATGACACTCTTGGATCCAGTTTGAAGAGTTATGTCTGTTTGCCAGCAATGAGACAATAGCGCGCTGTATCTTTCCTGCCAGCTCTGCATAGGGGTCCGGGTGGAAGAGATTGATTCACTGGAAAGGGGTGCTTTTGTACAGACAGTGGCATCATGGGAAGTCCACTGTCACCCCCCCTTCCTTAGTTGTGCTGGAAGTCGGTTAATGCAGTTTATTTTGAAAGTTCCAAAAACGTTTGTACCGCATCTTGATGTTGTAATCCATGGCTGTGGGTCCCAACAAGCTGGTTTCCTGTTTGAAGGTTTACCAAGGCTTTAACAAATTATGGTTTCAAAAGCACTATAATTACTGTGGTTTAAAGTCCTTTTAGTGAAATACTAGAGAAAATCTCATAGTGACCTTAAGGCCAACACATACTCTGCAAGAACAGAGAAACTTTTTCTTTCTCCC
Source organism: Girardinichthys multiradiatus (assembly GCF_021462225.1). NCBI lineage: Eukaryota > Metazoa > Chordata > Actinopteri > Cyprinodontiformes > Goodeidae > Girardinichthys > Girardinichthys multiradiatus. The sequence continues at coordinate 40,126,297 of NC_061812.1, read as the reverse complement.
AGGGCCGATGGAACAATATGAAACTATTCTGTTCTTGCAGTTCTGGTCTGGAAGTTCTTGCAACCTGTTCTTGACACATATTCTAGGCAGAACTTATTCATTGCCCGATGTCCGAGAATATATAGTGGATGTGCTGCAGTGGGAGAAACCCATAAAGACTTACTGGGAGTTCTGCACTTTAGATCTTGTGAAGTATAAATTGTCCTTGCCTTCAAGACTTTGTTCCTATGACCAAATATTTTCACCTTACTTTTATCTTGAGTGATGTGATTTTCAATTTCTAGCTGTCACAGACTCAGGTATCTTTAAAAGTCATTACTATTGTGTCATGTGCATACAACAAAACCATAGATTTTTAAATAGATTTCTGGATCCACAGCCTTAAACTGGACATACGTATATGAGTAGTCGAAACTTCTTCAACTTTCTGTGGTAAAGAGCAAATAAGACCTGATACATTTTTACTGAAACCAGAAAAAAAATTGTTCCATAACCATTAAGAAAATATATGTTCCATCACCTAGAGAAAGACAAATTCGTCTCTTTTAGATAATATTTCCAGTATCGAAAAACTCACTTAATGATGTTGGAATCTAAATTCACTCAACCCATTATTCTTTGTAAGGTAACAGTCTTTAATACTACAGTTGGCTATTGAGCAGCTAGCTGTAGGCTGGTTACAGGAGGAGACACTACCAATAATTAACAGCTAATATCAGCTTGGTATACTCTACAAAGAAAAATGGAAAAAAAATGGACAGTATTTTGTGTAATAGATTTCTGTAGCTTATTAAATTCAGGGTGTCTATTCGATATTCTTGCTTCAGTCTATGTTTTAAAATCTAAATAAAGAGATATAGGTGATAACATTTCAAAATAGATCATATCCTACATTATTATTATTATTAATTGTTGGATAAATTTCTAGATACCATGAAACCATGGTATTTTTATTCGAGGTTATCATACCTGAGAATCTCACACTGACCTGTACCTACTTGTAGGGAGATTGAGTCAGATGCACAGGTGCCCCCTAGCTGTGGCACTCTCAACACTTAGCAAACCACAAACAAACCCACACACACTCAGTATTCACATATCCACAGAGCAAAGAAAAGCTCCTGGGCTGAGTGGTGGAGTATTAATCACACTGACGCCTGGCACTGCGATCTGTGACCTAGTCTTTTAATTGCATCCGCTCTGCCTTGCTCCGGCTCTCCCTCTTTATCTTGCCTTTTTCCCCCCTTACTCATTCCTCAAGCCGCCTCATTCCGGCACCCCTGAGAGGAGACTAATGTAGAGATAAGAGGGAGGGCCATGGATGTGCAAAATCCAAACACTCGTTCCAAGGAGCTTCCTGCCAGGACTCACAAGACAGCGAATGGAGCAGCACTTATTACATGGTGGGATTTCAACTGACACGTAGAGCAAGCCTTACTGCGTAATATGATGATGTACCAGTGTGATGGCACTTAAAGATAATCAAATATTATAATCTCTAAAAATAAAGTGAAAATCTTGAAAACAAAATAACTAAATTGTGCAACTATGTCAACAATCCTGAATGTGTCTTTCTGTACAAGTGACAGATGTTTCAAATCAGTATACTGTTTTACAAATGTGTTCTTACCCCATTAAGTAATCCACATTATTTCACATTGCATTACAGACCTTAATGCAGTTCATTGGGATTTTATGTGACAAACACAAAGTAGTACATAATTGTGAAATGTAATTAGTAAACCGAAAGAGTAATGGGAACTGAAAAACTACAAAGACATGGCGGTCCTCCTATACTGTCATAGCAAACAAGAAAAGCAATAGTCAGAGACACAGTAAATAGGGCCATGGTATCTCTGGAGGAGCTGCAGAGACCTACAGCAGGTGGAAGAATCTGGCGATGCATCAACTACTAGAAATGCACTCCACACTGCGGCACTTCGTGGAAGAGAGGCAAGAAGAAAGCCATACTTGAAAGAAAGCTATTAAAAGCTCTGTTTAATATATGCTAGGTGCTCTGGTCAACGTTGAACTTTATGGCCCTCATGCAAACACTGTGTGTAAATAACGCTATAAATCACCCTGAACACACTATCCCCATTGTCAAACATGATGGTGGCAGCATCATGGTTTGGGGATGCCTTCCTTCAGCAGGGACAAGGAAGCTGGTCTATGGCAACCAATAATGTACTAACGAACAACAATGTAATACCTGCCAATAGCATAATAATAATAATAGCATAATTTTAAATGTGATAAACCAACATCATACTAACTGGGTTTTGAGTTTTCAGACAGTCTGTATCCAATCTGACCGAACTTGCAATAGAGAATGTCCCTAGATATGTAAGGCTGCTAAGATAAACTCCAAGATGTTGGCAGCTGTAACTGCAGTAAAAGGTGGTTCTGCAAAGTATTGACTCAGAGGAGCTGAAAACAGATGCATGTCACACTTTTAAGGTTTTTTATATGTTAAAGTTTAAAAACCATTACACATTACAACACACTGAAGTTTCTAGCTGTTGCTTAAAGTGTAAAAAACTTTTATTATGGCTTTGTTTCCAGAGGGCCTTTTTTTTCCTTTAACATCCACGCCTTTGTACGTGTGGAAGGAGGTTAGGTGTGATAGGACTGGGCCTGAAAAGATGTTCATGTGTTGCCTATACAAATGTTACTGTGCACCCTGCGACATGACAATGTTTTTACTCAGCCCTGTAAGAGGAGCAGCCCAAGATAACAAGAATGGGGTGTTTAAAACATGAAACATGAGCACAGACACAAACACAGGCTGACAGCACTTTCTCAGCTCCAAACACACACAAATAAGAGAAGATGACACCAATATCCACTCATGCACCAGGTGTAATAATCGTCTATGCAAAGAGCTCATGTCACACTCTCCCACTTCGATGTCCGTCTTCTCCTTCTCTTTGTCTTTATCTCTCTTACTCCTGCTCCTCTGCACACATGAGACAACAATGGTTCACGGACACACACACACACACACACACACACACACACACACACACGTCGCAGTGACTTCTTTTTTGTGAGAGTGAGCTGTCAGAAGGAAGTGTGTGGGCCTTTGTTGAAACAGAGAACTGCAGAGGCTGAGAATTTCATTTCCAACTGTGGCCCAAAAAAAAGAATGCAAGAAAGAAGAGCTTTGCAGGGAAGTCACATTGTACCTGCAGTGTTTTTAAAAAACAGCAGCATGTAAATTGAATTAGTAATAAGTATTCCAGTGGGGATATAGTGGGCTGGATGTGAATGTACTGCACAGGATGCCTGAGGTTTGACTACAGTCCCACATATTGCTGCACTTTATGGAGATGAAGCACAACATAGATCTACATCTATACTTGCCAAACCTGCTGGTTCCTGCCGTTCCTCCATGATTCACCAGAGGATATAAACTTTTGTCGTATCTCACTTCTCGTAGGTGGATAGAACTTTACAAATGAAATATTTCGGGGAACTGACCACTGAAATTACATAAATGAAATAAATCAAGTATAGCTCCATAGTTATAAGGTCTACATGCAAACTTTTGGTACCTGTGTTAAGGTAAGACATAAAAGAATATTTTTCAAGTAGAAGCACTATTATAACTCTTACTATGTCTGATTTATTTGGTGGTGTTTCACCGACTTTTAGAGTCGGCAATAAATGGGCTCAATCTGCCTGCGGGTTCGTTGGGCTTTGAACGTTTGCATCTTTTCTGGGATTTTATGTGATAGACCAACACTAAATAGTGCGTTTTTGGGAGGTACAAGGAAGATGATACATGGTTTTAAATTGTTTTACGCATAAAAACTTGAAAAGTGTTATGTGCATTTGTATTTATAAAGGCCACATTTGTAGAGGGCACAATTAGTCGCTCTATTGACATCTTCTCCCAGCTCTACTTGAGTTATCATGGGCCCTTTGGCTGCCTCTCTGATTAATTCTGTCGATTTAGGTGGATTGACATATCTTGGTAGTTTTGCCGTTGGGCCATGGTATTTCCTGTTTCAGATAATTAACTAACCACTTATCTGTGTGATGTCAAAGCTTGGGTAAATGTTTTATAACCTAACCCTGTTTTAAACTTCTCCACAACCTGTCCTGTCAGCTGTGGTTCTTGGTATTTGTGATTCTGTTTGTTTACTGATGTTCTCTAACAAACATCTGAGGCCTTCACAGTAAACCTGAAATTATACTGAGATTAAGCTATACACAAGTGGACTCTATCGACTAATTAGCTGAATGCAGAATGTAATTAATTACAATGAATAATCATACCAGTTATTAGATATTTCTGTCATTGGCAGCTGGTTTGTTGGTGGACCAATGTGCAGACAAGGGTGTGCGACCCACATGTTGAGCAGGAATGTCTTAATATGGAGAACTTACCAGGAGTTGGACAATGAAATTGAAACACCTGTCATTTTAGTGTGGGAGGTTTCATGGCTAAATTGGAGCAGCCTGGTAGCCAGTCTTCATTGATTGCACATTGCACCAGTAAGAGCAGAGTGTGAAGGTTCAATTAGCAGGGTAAGAGCACAGTTTTGCTCAAAATATTGAAATGTACACAACATTATGGGTGACATACCAGAGTTCAAAAGAGGACAAATTGTTGGTGCACGTCTTGCTGGCGCATCTGTGACCAAGACAGCAAGTCTTTGTGATGTATCAAGAGCCACGGTATCCAGGGTATTGTCAGCATACCACCAAGAAGGACGAACCACATCCAACAGGACTAACTGTGGACACAAGAGGAAGCTGTCTGATAGGGATGTTCGGGTGCTAACCCGGATTGTATTCAAAAAACAAAACCACGGCTGCCCAAATCACGGCAGAATTAAATGTGCACCTCAACTCTCCTGTTTTCACCAGAACTGTCCGTCGGGAGCTCCACAGGGTCAATATACACGGCCGGGCTGCTATAGCCAAACCTTTGGTCACTTATGCCAATGCCAAACGTCGGTTTCAATGGTGCAAGGAGCGCAAATCTCGGGCTGTGGACAATGTGAAACATGTATTTTTCTCTGATGAGTCCACCTTTACTGTTTTCCCCACATCCGGGAGAGTTACGGTGTGGAGAAGCCCCAAAGAAATGTACCACCCAGACTGTTGCATGCCCAGAGTGAAGCATGGGGGTGGATCAGTGATGGTTTGGGCTGCCATATCATGGCATTCCCTTGGCCCAATACTTGTGCTAGATGGGCGCGTCACTGCCAAGGACTACCGAACCATTCTTGAGGACCATGTGCATCCAATGGTTCAAACATTGTATCGTGAAGGCGGTGCACCAATACACACAGCAAGACTGGTGAAAGATTGGTTTGATGAACATGAAAGTGAAGTTGAACATCTCCCATGGCCTGCACAGTCACCAGATGTAAATATTATTGAGCCACTTTGGGGTGTTTTGGAGGAGCGAGTCTGGAAACGTTTTCCTCCACCAGTATCACGTAGTGACCTGGCCACTATCCTGCAAGAAAAATGGCTTAAAATCCCTCTGACCACTCTGCAGGACTTGTATATGTCATTCCCAAGACAAATTGACGCTGTATTGGCCGCAAAAGGAGGCCCTACACCATACTAATAAATTATTGTAGTCTAAAACCAGGTGTTTCAGTTTCATTGAGAATAATTAACACAGACAAGCAGGAATACAGAGAAGTCCAGGGAAGTAACATACATGTTTAAACACAAGAATGACCAAGAACTTAATCTAATAAGAATAACAGCAACTAAACAGGGAAGTGTAGAGAAATAGACCTAACACTGGAGAATCCTGACAGTTTCATTTGTAAAAATGTAGAAAAAAATGTATAATTTTAATTCAACTTCACAATTATGCATTTGTATTGTTTTAATACATAAAATTCCAATAAAATATATTGATGTTTGTGGTTGTTCCATTAGAAATACAAAAAAGTTCAAGCGGTAGGACTACTTTTGCAAGGCCCTGTAAGTCAGATTTATTGTTTGGTTATCGTTGAAAATACCTTATTTAAAAGCTAAAATGACTTTATTTATACACCTGTTTTTTCTGGAGCTTTTTAATTTTGCACTTATTTTATAACTTTAGTTTACTCATCAGTGGGACCCATCCTTCTGTCTATCACAGCCTCAGCCTGGCAAAAAGTACTGCTATTTGCAAACTGAGTGGGTGGCGTAGATTTTCCTTTTGGCTTCATGTTTGCGATGGCATACCAGAGGCAATGTTTACTTAGCACCATGGCACAACTGCGATGAACAGCACCTCGATAAAGACAGGCTCCATATGTTCAGTTTGGACCTCTTCACAAGCTTTATTCATACCTGATTCTCACATTTCTATTCACACATTTACCTTAAAGTTATCCTCCCTCTTGTGTGAACCATGTGATTCACAGTGTCTTGTGTATCGCACAGCTCATGTCTCTAAGTGGGAGGCAACCATGAATACAGCTGGTGTGTAATTTGATTGAGAGCTTTATGAAAATCACACATTTGTTTGTAATACCAAATGTTAATAGGAAAATGACCTTTCAAAATGAATTTGAGTTTTGTTCGCATTTTTAGGCCATCTCACTTTCACAATTTTGATAGTCATGTACAAATTTATCGGCATTTCTGGTAGAGATTTGTTAAAAGACTTATAATAAATTAATCTTGTGCATGTTTTTTTCAATAAGGTAAAATTCCCATGTTAAGATTTTTCTTATATTACAACAGTTAAGAGTTCTGTAACATTTTATAAAGTTGGCAGATTGATCTTTGCACAATCTCTCTAGCTCATCCAGAGTCCTGGGTTCTCTGTCATGCTCCCTTCTCTTCAGCTCACCCCACAAGTTTTCTTTGGGGTTTAATTCTGGGGACCAGGAGGGCAATGGAAAAATCGATTTTGTGTGGAATCATTTCAGTGAACATTACCCAGTTGAAAGATCCAGTATTGACAGAGTGTGCTTTGGTATGGCTTTTAGCAAATGTTAGTATTTATAATTAATACCTATTACCAAAATTGTTAACAAAGGTTGAATATTTAAAATTTCAGCAAAATAGGACAGGTATTTTCTTGTGAATACCAGCCTAAAGCGGCAGTATCATAGAACAATAGGTGAAGGAGGAAATTCAGGCACTGGCGATTTCAAACTGCAAACCCTGCACACATAGAAAGACACAAACGGCTTTCCAAATTATAAGGATTTATATATATGCAAATATATACAAAATAATTCAGCTGTACAGAGCAGCAGTTTGGATTCTATCTTCTTCAGTCAGTGGGAAAAATAGCTTTGTCGACATGATTAGAGACACCGCTTCTTCTTGGGAAATCTTTGGCTCAGATTCTTTTTCTGCAAAAGCTCATACAGAAAAGTTGAAACAGCTAGTCTAATTTTCAGCCAGTATACAGTCTTTGAAAGCACAAACAACAGACCGTACTTAAGGTTTTGGGATCCAAGGAAGATGCAGCCTTTACTTGGCCAGCAAGATCAATGACAATCAGCTTTTCTCCCTTTTGCTGCTCTGGAAGAGCTACGGAAAAAGAGGAAGCGTTCTATTTTGTGTCAGAGTTTTGTTGACCTAGGATGTGCAGGGGATTCCAGCATGGACTCCTCTTCCCTAGGCGCTTTCTTGACAATAGGCTAATGCTGTGCATTCTGGGAGTCAGAGTTTTTATCAGTCTCTTATTTTTAGTAGTTCAGTCATTGACTGGGGCATAACATGTTGTTTTTCCACATTTTCATCCATTGTTAAACATCAAAGCCACCTGGGGTGTTCCTTGCTGAACAACTCAATTTAATTCCCGTCTAACCAAAGTATACCCTTCCAGGTAAATTCCCAGTAGCATTTAGATAACTCCCCATGCTTACATTTATGATGGTAGGACAGATGAAGTGTTTGGCCTTGCTCCCAAACAACCAATTGTCATGTAGAAAGTCTCTAATGGCTGTTATGGAGACCTGCTGACCTTCAGTTTTCTATCAGTAAACTGGAGCTTTGTTGGTAAAAATAAATATGGTTGCTCATCCACCCTAGTGACCAGTGTCTGAGGAAATGGAGCAGGGCTTTACGCCATATATAAGCCCCAGGTAAACAGAAAGTTATGGATGACTAATTACAGGTTGCAATATCAATCAATTTAAAACATTAGGTATAAAATAGCATTTGCATTTTTTATGGGGATTGATGTTGGGGTGTGGTGCTACTGAATAAATGTATGCAAACATAAGGTTGGATGTTTCATTGTGAGATTATACTGCTGCAATAAAAGATACATGTATTTTCTGGCTATTATTTTTCAGGCTGTTATATTATTTTTGTCATGGTGTGACATTTTGGACTTTGTTTTATTGTTTCTTGTGATGGTTTATTTTGTCTTGAGGTTTCTATTTTGGTTTTTGTATCATGTTTATTAGTTTGTTTTGCTCCCTCTACCACCTCCTGGTGTTTTGTTGTTTTCCTCCCTCAAGTTTCCTTTATGGTTGTTTCATTATTACTTTGTATGGTTTTATTATATTATTATTATTATTATTATTATTATGGTTCTTTATTCTCCCGGGATTCTTTTAGTTTAGTTCTCATTTAGTATTTATGTTAGGTATTTGTTCTCTCTCTCTCTCTGTTTAGTCCTCAGCTTTGTTTCTATAATTTCAGCCTTCCTTTTTAAGTAAGCTCCAGTTATTGTTTACGTTTATTCCAGTCCTCGTTTCCTCCTTTCCATTCTCAGTTTGTTCCCTTAGTGATACTTAGGTTTGTTTACTTTTATAGTCTGGGTTCCCTTATAGTTTCTATTTTGTTTAGGCCTTAGGTTGTTGTTCTTCAGTTCCCTCCAGTTTCTGTTTCCTTTAGTTCTTGGTTATACTGGTTATTCTTATGCTTTTGGTTATCTTAGTCTATAGTTTTGCTTAGGTCTATGTTTCTCTTTATTGTTTATTAGTTCCACCTGTCCCTTCTGCCTCCCTGCCTCCTTGTCACACCTGTTCCCTGTTTCTTTGATTACCTGCCCTTTGTTATCCCTCAGTATATTAGTTGGTTTTGTGTCATTGTGTGTTGCTGGTTCCTCTCCGTTACTACCCCTGATTCTGTTTCGCTACGTTTTCCTTTATTGAACTCTTATGTAAGTTTTGGTCTGGACTCTTGTAGTACCTGCAGTGATTTGCTACGTGTTTGTAGAATGCCTCTGAAAATAAATTCTGAAGACTTCTTACAACATGCGCTTCCCATGCTCTGGTCTGCATTTTGGTCCGACTCAAAATCAAACCTTGACAATTTTGGTATATCTTTGCCAATGGTGCCAATAAATATGTCCACATCTGTAACTGTAAGGTTTTAAGTTCTATGCTACACTACACGTTTGGGTCACACAAACTATCCAGGTTGGTGTCAGGGGGGAGGCACATTTTATTCTGGAAGGAGGATAGATAAGAATGAGAGGAGGATTAAGCTGAATGACATGGAGTCAGAGTAGAAAAGCAAAGGATCTGTGAAAGCAGATAGAGGAGGGATGAGGGAAAGAGCAGAGCCATTCACTGCTGACAGGTAAACATGTTGTGGGCGGCCTACAGAGGGATGAGGGTGGTCGATCTGTGTTGATGCAAGGAGCAGGCTGTGCAGAGTAGCCTCACATATGCATTTTGCACATGTAGCGTTCTCATAAAAGTGCAGGTGTTGCTCCCTCCTTGGTTTTGTTGCTGATCTGCAAGCATAAGAAGACATTACTATAATTAATCGCATATACTGTTTCTGTGTGGGTGTCCTAACATAGGGAGAACTTCATGGTCAATGGTCATTTCTGCTTGCCTGCCCTGTTTGAAGCAGTGTGTGAGCCGTACCAGCCGCTCTGTTGGACGACATTTTCTGCACTGTGCAAGTCCAGAGAAGAGCAGCCAAGCAGAATGACATTGGCCTCAACAGCCCGCCAAACATCTCCGTGGATAGCAGAATGCAAAAAAATATAGAAGAAACACTCACAAAAATAATGAAAAATACAACCACACGTTTATTGAAAGCAGCTTCCAGTAGGACCTGGAGCCAGATACAAAACATGTTAACTTTTTTAATTTCAAGACAAATTTAAGACAAGAATTGAATGGAAAGGCAGCAAACTTGTTTTAAGTAAGTAAGTAAACTTTATTTCTATAGCAATTTTCACAGACAAAGAATCACAAATGCTTCACAGTAATCAGAACATACAATATAAAACATTAAAATTGAACAATAGAAAGTGGCAACATTGGGTCATTTAAGACTGGAATGCTTGTCTTAACAAATAGGTTTTTGGAAACATCTGCTGAGTCCAGAGAGCGCAGCCCGACAGAAAGTTCATTCCAGAGTCGAGTAGCAGTAGCTTTAAAAGAACGGTCACCCTAGTTTTAAAGAAGGTTTGTGGAACCATTAACAGGTTCTGTCCAATGACCTCAGACTACAAGTCAAGCTGTAAGGCTTAATTAGGTCACAAATGTAGGCAGGAGCCTGTCCATGTAGGGCTTGAAAAGGTAGCACTAAAATTTTAAACTAATACGATACGTAACAGGGAGCCAGTGGAGAGATTTTAACACAGGTGTGATGTGACCCCTCCTGTTGGTTCTGGTCAAAAGCCTTGCTGCTGAGTTTTAACTAACTGCAGACGAGCCAGCTCTTTCATGTCAAGACAAGTAAAGAGACTGTTGCAATAGTCCAACTGTGAGGATACAAAGGCATGAGTTATCATTCCAATCTCTGGACACCATGGATCTTAACTTGGTGATGTTATGCAGATGAAAGAAGCAGTTCTTAACCAGCTGCTTAGCATGGTGATCCAGTGACATGGCCTCATCAAAGATAACCCCAGGATTCCTCAGTTTGTTTTTAGCCGAGCGGCTCAGATCACCTAAGTGCTGTTTAATGCAAGGGATAGCACTATCGGGGGCTATAATAAGGGTCTCAATTTTCTCTGAGTTCAGTTGTAGACTATCATTGCCTAACCACTGCTTCACTTGTGTCAGGCAGTTGATTAGGGAGCTTAGCTTGTGAGCCTCTGACACCTTGAATGAACAGTACAACTGGAGGTCATCCGCAAATAAATTGTATGAGACCTTGCTGAACTGTTGAATTATCTGACCAAGAAGAACATATAAAAACAAACAGGAGGGGTCCAAGGACAGAACCCTGAGGCATGCCACACAGTATTTTGCCAGGCTCTGACATGATGTGGTTAGCCGACACACTGAAGCTCCTGTCAGCCAAATATGACGTGAACCACTGAAGTACTGGGCCCAATATTCCAATCAGATTCCACAACCTGTTTATGAGAATCCAGTGGTCAACCGTGTCGAAGGCCGAAGACAGGTCTAGCAGGACCAACACTGTTCCCCCTTCCCGAGTCTGCAGCCATCATGATGTCGCTAGACACTTTAAGTAATGATGTTTCTGTAAAATAGTGTTTGCGATATCTGGACTGAAACTTTTCATAGACATGTAACTCTAAGAAGGATGCAAGTTGTAGAGAGACCATCTTTTCCAACAGTTTGGCCAGAAAGGGGAGTTTAGATATTAGCCTAAAGCTATTAAGATCAGAATGGGCATGGTTAGCCTTCTTCAGTTTAGTTTCAACAATGGCATGTTTAAAGACAATGGGGAACATGCCAGAAGAGAGCGACATGTTTAATAATCTCGTTACAGATGGTCCAATTTTGTCAAAGACCTTCACAAAGAGCTTGTATGGCAGTACATCTGCAGGACTGGTGGTTTCATTTTAGCAAACAATGCTGAAGTATCTTTGAAAGACACTGGATTAAAAAGGACCAAGCCTGGGAGGGAGGTTCAGCAAGAGCAGGACTACACAATGAGGGAGGTGGAATTTCGTCTTTTATGTCCCTGATTTTGTTTAGGAAAAAGTTCATAAAGTTATTACTGTCTGCATTGCAGAGCACAGGAGCAACTGAAGAAACGGGAGACACAATAGAGTTAATGGTGTCGAACAGCACTTCAGGGTATCTCTTGTTGGATTCTATGAGTTTTACACACATCTGAGGTTTTATTTTCTTACTTATTTTCACATGACCTAAAGAGAATCAAGACTAACACAAAACACAAATAGTAGATCCTAAGATCAGGAGACCTTCCTAAGCCTGTCTGAACAGAAGAAGTTGGAAAAAATTCGGTTTGTATTTCAATAATACTTCTAGATATTTATCAGATAAAATCCTTGAACATACCAAGATGTGTTACATATTTAAATCATTATAAATTGTACCCTATACATTGGTTACATATTTTATCAAATACTGTTTGATATAAACTGAAACGTTGAATTGACACACAAGCCTTATAAACCAGTTAAGTTACAGATTCTCACATTTCAGCCTGTGGAGCAAATGGCAGCTTGCCCTTACATTTAATAACACCATGAAATCCATCTGCTATTGAAGATTCAAAAATATTTGATGTTATTCTGCAAAGAAGTTGAACATTTACTTGACTGGTCACCCCAAGATGAAAAAGCTTTAAATCTGCACAAAACTGACAGCTATGATCTTTCCATCCATTTTCAGTAATGGATCGGTCTTGCTCAGAGTCACAGGACAGCTGAAAACTATCACTGTAGTCAGCATAAACAATTCACAGCTCACTAGTCCACCGTAGCGGCCTGACACATAGCAAAAAGTAGTTTCTTTCTGAACAGAGATTTTTTAAAGACTAGCTAAATTAGAGATGCATAGAGAAACCAGATGGAATAGGACGATTTTTAGATTAACCAGCCGTGACCAGGGACTAAATGTTTGCAAAAGCCAAGAATCCTTTATTTATTTATCAAGTGGATGCACTATAAATTTGCACTACCAGGATACACTGACAACATTGCTTGGTGTGGATTTTTTTTCTGCAGGACAAAGACTCAAAGTCAGCTATTTTCAGTATCAGCAATGTGTTTAAAGATGAAGTCAAAAGCTTTAAAAATACATTTATCAGATGCTGTTTAGGCAGGCTGCAAGAACAACTAGCTCAATTTTGGGGTGTTGCTTAATTTGCCTTTTTGTACTTTTACTGTTTTGGTCGTTTTGCCTGAGTTATTCTGAGACTCTGCTACTAATATAAATCAGTGACAACTGCCCAGAAAAGCCGGAAAAATATTTTGAAAAGTGTTTAAATATAGTTCTTGAACAGAAATTGAGATTGGGTAAAATCGGAGCATTACAGAAACTATAGATCAGAAATTGGCCTACAATCTCCTACTGGTCTGTAACTAAAGTGATTAATGTGTCAAACTCTGCACCTATAACAACCACCTATAAAGTTAGAAATTAAATGTTGCTATCTAGACGACTCCTGGTCGGCGAGTTTGCATGTTCTCCATGTGCATGCGTGGGTTCTCACGGGGTACTCCGGTTTCCTCCGGCAGTCCAAAAACATTACTGTTAGGTTAATTGGTCTCTCTAAATTGCCCTAAGGCGTGAATGAGTGTGTGCATGGTTGTTTGTCCATGGTATAGAAGATGAATGAATTTTGCCAACTAGCAAGTCATTATTTGTGTCACAGGAAATGAGTTCAAATGTTTACCATTCACATTCATTTAATTCCTAAACCAGTGAGCTTCAGAAAGCATGCCATGCATTGTCAAGTTGGCAATTCCAGATATCCTGTACATTAGCTGGCATATTCACATACCAGGTTTAAAAGCTACTGCAGAAGAAGAAACCGTCTGGCTAGGATGCCCAAACTGTGTTACTTCACTGTGTTTATACTGGTCAAAAAATAGAATTAAAGTGTAATGATGCATGTACATTATAGGCTTTCAAGATGAGTATTTAGGTATGCAGAACTAAGCAAAACTTTAACTGACATCAATTTTCTTTATTTTACATTATATATATATATATATATATATATAGTGCTTTACTGAATGAAAAATATTATATAACATTAAATGACACACAATATTCATGGCAGAAATAGATTGGACACTACCAACTAACCAAAAAAATAAAACTGCAAAAAAGGGAGAAATTTTCTTCTTTAACACAGCGTGAACTTTTTTACCCAAGCTTCCCTGTGATTTCTTTAAGTAGTCTTCTCCACGCTTCTTGAAAGAAAATCTCATTCCTCCTACCTTGTTGAGATCTAGACCCTAGGGAGGCCAGTCTGTGAATCATTGCATTCCTTCATGTTTTTTTTTTTTCTCCATGTTTAAGTCAAAGCTAAAATCAGAGCAATATTAGACTGTTCTTTTTATTATCACATCGATTTCTCCAAATTCCCCAACAACACTGTTGTTAATGCAGCCTCAAACTTTGACAGAAAGTCTCCAGGGTTTTGTAGGTCACTAAATCTGTCTCCTGATTTGATTTAAAATATTGCAACATCTGAAAGGTTTGCTTTAATTTTTATGTATGCTGAGTAAAAAAAACAAAATACACTTTCCTTTGAATATGTGGTATAGCTGAGGATTAGAAGTATTTTAAGTGCCAGATGTTGTTTGTGATGTTCCTATATGGTTTATTTATAACTAATAATATAAAAAATATATATTCTGACAGTACTTTCATGTTCTTTTACTCCTGATAAGATAACTAGGTGTTGAAGTTCAAAGGCAGTAATGACTGTGACTGTGCATGCATACTTTTTGATATAAGAAGATGTGTGGATTTACTAGGCCTCTGTCTTGTCAGCTGAGAACACAGCCTACAGCCTGGTTTTCATTTAATCATCTGAAGGTTTAGGTTTTTTTACAGGGACACTCCAAACTTTGCTAATCTGAGATGGCACAAGCAATTGCACACTGTAATGGGCAATAACCACAGAATAAAGTGCAGTCATGAGAAAAATAAAGTTTCCATGACCGACTACACAGTCAGAACAGTCAAAACTAAGCATACCCCTTGATTAGATATAGGTTGTAAAAGCTTCTTTATCAGCAAGAACATGAAGCAAAAATTTTCTCTATAATAGACTGTCGGTCTATTTTTTCTTACAGCAGTGATTCAGTTCATTGGGGATGCAGGCATTTTTTTCTACACATCTACCCAATGCAGCATTTTGAGTCTTGAATTTGACATTAAAAGAATTTGGCATACAGAGTTCAGGTTCTGTGACTGCACAACAAGCCCAAATCACCACCATACTTTACACTTGCTGTGAGGTATTTGTGGTGATATGCTGTGTTAGGTTTTCTCCAAACAATATGCATTTTAGACAAATATCTCTACTGTAGTGTCATCTTTCCAAAGCACATGGTTCCAGAGGTCTTGTGGTTCCTACCTCATGCTGTTGTGGTCTTCTTAGAGAAGAAATTTGCTCATTTCAAACCAGCTGTTCTTGTCATGAACTTCTACTGTCATGAACTTTAACATTCAGTATGCTAACTGAGGCCTCTAGAGTCTGAGATGTAGCTGTGGGTTATTTTGCAATAACTCCATGCATTGCAGAGTCAGATCTTGGGGTAAATTCACTGGGACATCATTCCTTGAAGGACAGACAACTGTATTCAAAGCTTTTCTTAAGCGAAATGAATTTGCTTTAATACCAAGGACCATGGAATCGTTAGGGTTGGTAGGGCAAGAGCACGACCTGTTTTAAAGCAGGCGAGGAAGAAAGAGAGAGAGAGAACAACAACGCTCTAGATAGAGTAATAAGAAGAACGTAGCTGCATTCTGTCATTGAATGCATTAATGCGTCTTAACAGCCAAATCAAATTTTATAAAAAAGTAATTTAAGTAGTGTAATGCCTGATAGTCATGTGATAATATTCATGCTACAGATCAGATCATTCAATGGTGGGTCTTTTTCATGCAAATAGCTAGTTTACAGCTTTGCTTGCGAATTTCCTTATATAATTTCTTAGAAATGAAACAAAACTAAAATTTAAGACAGTTTTAATGAAAGGTGAAAAGTGAACTGCCAATCCTGCAGCCAACAGTGTAATCTTTGTGAAGTCTTAAACTGAGTTTGTTGTATCATCACTGCATTTTGCCCATACTTTTAGAGACTTTAGAAATTAAAGTTCCACATTTTCGTTCGTGAATTATCTTTTTATCAGTAAAATTGCGGGCTTCAAATAGCTCTTAAATACCCTTTCCAGACTGATGGGCAGCTGTAATTGTTTCCCTAAGATCACTGCTGATCACACTCTATGTTCCAGAGCAGCAAGCTTCCAAAACCCCTGGTTTTATGGAGGTGGTCGCGTTGTTGGTGATCAATTAAAGTGCGTTTGATTAGCAGGCTGTTGTATATTTTTATAGCTTGTCTTAACTGTGCACTGTTTTAATGAACACAGAGACATTTGTAAATATCTCTAGAATGAGTAGATATACACAGAGTCTGGGTTACAAACTCAGTCCTGAGTGAATTCACACCAGCAGGCGCTGAATGGTAAACTGAGCATTAGCTTGGTGCCCTTTTAAGAATCAAAGATGTGTTTCCTAAGTGCAGGTGCACAGAGACAATGTGCACCTACAATGTGCACACACACACACACACACGTTCCTAAGCCATGCTCATGTCCTTAAGCCTCCCTTCTCCAGCTGCACCACAAGAGACTTGTCTAAGTGACAACAATTAGCTCGCTCAGTTCAAGCTAATTGAAGTCATTTACATAATACATGTGTGCCATCACAATTTATCCCTGGACAATTCAACTAGTTCTGTGTCATACAACGATCAAGCATAACATTATGACCACTGACAAGTAAAGCAAATAATACTGATTATCTCATCATTGTGGCATCTGTTAGTGGGTGAGATATATTGTATTATGCAGCACGTAACCATTTTATCTTGAAAGTGGATATGTTAGAAGCAGGAAAAATGGGCAACTGTGAGCATTTAAGCAAGTTTATGAAGGGGCACATGGCTAGATTAGTGGGTCAGTGCTTTCCTAACATTGCAATTTTCTGATGTCTTCTCACTCTGAAATCATGAGTATTTATTAAAAGTGGTCCAGTAAAGTAACAGTGGTGACCAGTGATAGGGTCATGGGTCTCTAACCTTATGCTGCCTATGACCGTGGAGCAAAGGCTGGCCCTTGTAGTCCAATCTAACAAACAAGCTACAGGTTCTCATATTGCTGAAGAAGTTTGTGTTTGTGTCATATAGGGCTTCATCGCTGCATATAGTCATGGCAATGCTGGCTTCGTTTGCCACTGAAAGCAGAAAGAATGGACATGTCAGAATCAGAGCTGGACCACGGAGCAATGAAAAGAGGTGGCCTGATTTGATAAATCTTGTTTTCTATTAAATCATGTAGAAAGCTGGATACATGTGTGCTGCTAATCTGGGAAACACATAGCACCAGAACACAACATGGGAAGAAAATTAAAGGCAGTTTGATGCTTTAATCAGTGTCCTTCTGGGAAACTTCAGTTATTTTATTGTATATGGATGGGATTTTGATACCACCTATCTAAGAATGTCTGACCATGTAAACTCTTTTTTGGAAACTGTACTTCCATGATGGCTGGTATCTCTTTTGGAAGGGTAATGCACCCCACCACAAAGGTGAAATGGTCCAGGAATGGTTCAAGGGGCAAAAGGAGTTTGGACTCCACCTTCCCAACATCTTAATTCCACCAGTTTTTTTTTTTTTTTTTTTTTTTTGTTATAAAAATACGGATTACATTTACTAACACAGACACACATCCTTAGAACTGTGTTTACCATCCGTCGCCATTACGTCTGGAATTACTCAGAGGCTGAAAACAAGCGGCCTCATTTGCGGGATGCTAAGCCGCTCCGGCTGAGGAGATCTTCAGCTTTATTAGCCCGTTGTTTGGGAGCTGCTTTTGACAGGAAGCGAGGCCATAAATTAAATAGATGGCTTGATAAAAAGCTTGCTGTGCAGAATTTTTCACGCCGTATTTTTGAGAAATCACCCTGCCATTCCTCATAACAGACGATGTGTTCCCAGGGTGATTTATGAAATCAATTTGTCTTGTTATCAGCAGCCAGAGTTCGTTAGATAACATCACAGAGCATGCATCCACATTTCTTGGGGCTACAATGAAACAAGTGACAGAGTCTGCATTTTTTTTGTTTGTATCAGACATGTTGAAAATACCAATCAGTCGTTTGAAGCATTGATGTTCCGTTGGACTGCGAAGAATATACAAAAAAAAAAATTTTAAATGATGCAGAGAGTTGATTAAATCCTGTAACAGAATGAAATGAATTTTTGTCTGTGATGGTTGGTTTCTCTGGTGCTTTGTATGCTGCAGTGGCACATTTCTGCGAGATGGCTCTGAACAGTCTGCAGTTTTGCTTTGCAGCCTCACACCATCTTTGTCTGTGCCTCTTTCCTAGACGATCACTCATATGTGAAGTGGAAAGACTGGAAACACTTTTACACCCAGACATCTAGTAACAGAAGTAGCAATTTGTGTGTGTGCATGCAAACGTGAGATTCCTCACAGCTCCCTTCTCTTTTGGGTCAGCGAAGCAGAACCCTCAAAATGTCATTCTAGACCTACATGTGTATTGTGCTGTGGCTGGTCACTCACCGTAATGTGCTTCAGACCATCTCTGCATGCTCTCCCTGGGGAGGTTGGGGAAATACTATTTTTTACCTTAGGGTCCAGTTTGGGGAAAAGGAATTATATGGAAAAGTATTAGGTTCCTCTCCGTGTTCAGGAGGAGATAAGCAGTTTGTTTTGCCAAAGACGTCAAAGCGGTGAATCTGAAGTGACAGCAGAAGGGATGAGATATTTCAAGATATGTCTTGATGGATGCGGTTTAATCTTAAGCCTGTCAGATGTGTCAAGGATTTGCAAACACCTTGTGAGGTAAATCTCCATGCGTTGCCGCTCTCTCATCCTGTACCTCCGCTCCCTCTTTCTGTCTGTCTTTGCAGTAAAGTTTGAGGATTGCCAACACAGCAGAGAGGTGGGCTTTGTCAGCAGCGACCCCAACTTCAACGTGAGGCCTGATGGGAGCGTGTACACGGAGCAGGAGGTGGCCAACCTCTCAGAGCCTGTACAGTTCATGGTGACAGCGTGGGGACTACATGATCCCCACATCTGGGAGACCACCGTAAAACTGGCCCTCGCTGGACATCTTCATCCTCTACCCCTTTCAAAGGTACAATGGAGTATAAGGTTTCAAAATACACAATAGCTAACTGCTGCCTTGTTATTTGCCTCACTATAGATGAAATATCATTTTTTTTAGCCATACATTGTCTCCTTTTAACACAGTTACACGTTCTTTAATGTCTTTATGAAATGCATGTGGCAGGCTTTGGTCCACATACCTGCAAAGATGATAATATTATTCGACCATGATTTGGATTAGATTCAAGACACGCAACTGAAGTTGAGGAATGACCAGATCTTCCTTATCATCAAGGATTCTTTAAAAACATTTTGTCTGCATGAGAAAGCTTATGGTATCCAGCCATGAGTTCAAAATGGCACGCAGCAAGATGAATCTTACATTTCCCCTCATAGCGGAGCAGGCAATAATCCTATAAAAGCGCATTTAGAAGTTATTATGTGATTTGCCCTGTCATATACCACAGACTCTACCCTTTGCTGTGTATTGTTGGGAACCTGACCATAAAGACTCTTTGGTTTAATGGGCCTAATTTGAAACTAGTGTCATGTGAAAAGATTAAGACACCTCGATAAATATTGAGTTCTTAATGAAAAATATGTATTCCCATGTCTACTGTAAATTCTTTTTTAACTTCATTGTAGGTAAAAGACAAAAAATAACTAACTCATTCAACAAAATCAACAGAAATGTTTATTATAAATCAGAAAAAGGTTAGAACACCCTAGCCCCCTAATAACTAGTTATATGCCCTTTGGCTAAATTAACTAGTTAAAAACCTTTTTGTTGTTTTCTGCCATTTTCTGACATCAGTCTTAGGAAAGTTCATCCCACTGTGTTAAAGCTAAGCATGAGCATCTCAATCAGATTCAGATCTGGATTGTGATTTGGCCCACTCAGCCAGCCTTTGGTGGATTTACAGGTACGTTTTGGGTCATTGACATGTTGCAGGGTCCACGTCTGCTTCAGCTTAAATTTTTACCTTTACCGCTGGTCTTATACTTTTCTCAAATACCCTCTGATACATGGTAGAATTCATGGAGGATTGTATGATGGTGAGCTGGCCAAGTCTTACAGCAGCAAAGCATCCCCAAACAATCACACTTCTACCTCCATGTTTCATAGTGGGTTTGAGGTTCTTTTCCTGGAGTGGTGTGTTTGGTTTTTGCCAAACATCTTCTTTTTACTGATGTACAAATAAATAAGTTTTTGAATGATCTGTCAAAGAACGTTGTTCCAAAAAGTCCTGGCCTCTCTGGAAAATGGTTGTTGCAACTGTTTGCCCCTCCTTTCATCATGCTGTCAGAGATCTCAAAACCTCTAGTTTCCACTGTATAAGCACAGGCACCAGGGCAGGAACGAAAGATGACTACAGGTCCTTCTCAAAATATTAGCATATTGTGATAAAGTCAATTATTTTCCATAATGTCATGATGAAAATTTAACATTCATATATTTTAGATTCATTGCACACTAACTGAAATATTTCAGGTCTTTTATGGTCTTAATACGGATGATTTTGACATACAGCTCATGAAAACCCAAAATTCCTATCTCACAAAATTAGCATATTTCATCTGACCAATAAAAGAAAAGTGTTTTTAATACAAAAAACGTCAACCTTCAAATAATCATGTACAGTTATGCACTCAATACTTGGTCAGGAATCCTTTTGCAGAAATGACTGCTTCAATGCGGCGTGGCATGGAGGCAATCAGCCTGTGGCACTGCTGAGGTCTTATGGAGGCCCAGGATGCTTCGATAGCGGCCTTTAGCTCATCCAGAGTGTTGGGTCTTGAGTCTCTCAACGTTCTCTTCACAATATCCTACAGATTCTCTATGGGGTTCAGGTCAGGAGAGTTGGCAGGCCAATTGAGCACAGTGATACCATGGTCAGTAAAACATTTACCAGTGGTTTTGGCACAGTGAGCAGGGGCCAGGTTGTGCTGAAAAATGAAATCTTCATCTCCATAAAGCTTTTCAGCAGATGGAAGCATGAAGTGCTCCAAAATCTCCTGATAGCTAGCTGCATTGACCCTGCCCTTGATAAAACACAGTGGACCAACACCAGCAGCTGACACGGCACCCCAGACCATCACTGACTGTGGGTACTTGACACTGGACTTCTGGCATTTTGGCATTTCCTTCTCCCCAGTCTTCCTCCAGACTCTGGCACCTTGATTTCCGAATGACATGCAGAATTTGCTTTCATCCGAAAAAAGTACTTTGGACCACTGAGCAACAGTCCAGTGCTGCTTCTCTGTAGCCCAGGTCAGGCGCTTCTGCCGCTGTTTCTGGTTCAAAAGTGGCTTGGCCTGGGGAATGCGGCACCTGTAGCCCATTTCCTGCACACGCCTGTGCACAGTGGCTCTGGATGTTTCTACTCCAGACTCAGTCCACTGCTTCCGCAGGTCCTCCAAGGTCTGGAATCGGCCCTTCTCCACAATCTTCCTCAGGGTCCGGTCACCTCTTCTCGTTGTGCAGCGTTTTCTGCCACACTTTTTCCTTCCCACAGACTTCCCACTGAGGTGCCTTGATACAGCACTCTGGGAACAGCCTATTCGTTCAGAAATTTCTTTCTGTGTCTTACCCTCTTGCTTGAGGGTGTCAATAGTGGCCTTCTGGACAGCAGTCAGGTCGGCAGTCTTACCCATGATTGGGGTTTTGAGTGATGAACCAGGCTGGGAGTTTTAAAGGCCTCAGGAATCTTTTGCAGGTGTTTAGAGTTAACTCGTTGATTCAGATGATTAGGTTCATAGCTCGTTTAGAGACTCTTTTAATGATATGCTAATTTTGTGAGATAGGAATTTTGGGTTTTCATGAGCTGTATGCCACAATCATCCGTATTAAGACAATAAAAGACCTGAAATATTTCAATTAGTGTGCAATGAATCTAAAATATATGAATGTTAAATTTTCATCATGACATTATGGAAAATAATTAACTTTATCACAATATGCTAATATTTTGAGAAGGACCTGTATGCCGTGCCCACCCTAGTCCAACACCTCCACCCTACGTTGTTTGCACGTGTGTTTGTGGAAATGTGAAATGTTGCAATGAATGCAGGTGTCTATATCTAAAGTACATTAAAAGTGGGGTTGTGGCTGGAGTGTGCGAAACCCTGCTACTTGGTGACATCTTTTAACAGATACTTTGATTTGGTAGGAAGGCTGGCTCTAAAAGAGGTACACAGCCATGTTTAAATGGCATAATATTTTATGTACGTCTTGCACAATTCAACAGAATTAAAAAAAAATCTATTAACATCAAAAGTCAGTAACCAAACTGAATAACTGTGGACATCCTAAAACAAAAACTTTGTTGAACCACCTTTGGATTCAATTTCAGCATTCAGTCTTGCTTTGTAGGAGTTGATCAGAATCCCTAATCTTGATGTAGCAATTTTTAGGCATTCTATCTTGCAAAGGTTCTCCACATCTGTCAGACTGTGAGAAAACCTCTTTTCCATAGCCCTCTTCAGGTGGGTCCACAGGTCCTTCAGGTTTGTGTCTAACACAAACCTGAAACCTGTTTTAGGTTAAACCCCAGATCATGATGGTGCCATCACTATGTTTCACTGTTGGCATGGTGGTGAAGCTCAATGTTGTGTTTTTGAAATTTTAAACCTGCTCTGGATGATTTTTTTTTTTAAAGGCTTTTATCTTAATTGTGATACATGGAAAATCCAGACACCCATTGTTAACAAATATTAACAGAAATTAATGTAGTTCTTCTGGTGTTGCTATTGGTCTTTGGCAGCCTCTCTGACCAATTTTTATCTTGCTTTTTTGTAGTTTATGGAGTAAATGGAAGTTTTTGTAATGCTTTGGATTTTTTATATTTGTCTTCAATTATGACTGTCTTCATTGTGCCATTATATATAAATAATCATGTGGAACAATTTGTAACATCTGCTGAAAGATACATTTTCACAAAGAGATCCTTGTGATCCTTTTTGAGCTCTCTGGGAACTATTGTTTTAGTTAAAAAATGCTAAAGTCAAGAAACGTCTAGAAAATCCAAGCTGGACTTCAATATAATAGATGGTACATGTTATCTAAAGAAGGCTAAATGCTGCAAGTGAATATGATGCTTCTGCACAGTATTAGTTTATAGGTGTGTATGCTTATGCACACAGATTATTACACCTTTTAATTCTTTTACATTCGAGCCGTAGTAGAGTTGTTGATATGTGCAGAAAAAATGTCACATTATAAGTTGAAAAAATTCTAAACTGATTTAGCATGGTATCTTTTTTTTCTTTACATCAGAAATATCTGCCATTCTATCAGCAGCATGTACACTTTGAAGAGCCACCACACATTTAATTTGCATTCAGTACTTTTGTTTCATCATCTCATTCCTTTTAAAAACTGGAACAACAGGTTGTGAACATTAATGTGGCTGGCACTCAAAGCTCCTGCTTTCTAATGAGCGAGCAAATGGTGATTACAGATTTCTGCTTAAGTCTTCAGCCTTAATTACTTACATTTAATGAAAGCTAAACTTAATTAAATTTGATTGAAAAATTGTCTAAAGGAATGTAAATTTGAGGAGCGGACTTGTGTTCTTGATTGGATGATTCATAAAAGTATCTTCCTGATTAAGTTCCCAATCAGAAAGTCAAGCCACAGAATACTGATCCCTATGCGGAAAGTCATAAAAGATTAACACAGTAAAATGCAACTTTTTGAAGTTTTGAAGAGCCTTTGTTTAAATATTTGCGCTATTTTCAATTGGCCTCGTTCGTCTTTACTTTACACACTCATACTCCATTCACAAACACTGCTTGTAAATGTTCTGATGTTGTCGTAATAAGTAGAGATGTGAACATATTTTCCATTATTTGTCTGTACCTTAACATAAACTACAACCAAGTAAATATAGCTACAGGTAGAGACATCTCTCCTCCAAGACAGCCCTTTGCTGAGTGACAAATCCCTCGTCATTTTTCTCCCTCACTACTTGTTGAACACCATTGGGCAAAATGTTCACTCATGTTTCTTATCATGACAAAAAGCCCAAGACTCATGTAGCTCAAGCTGTCACAGAGTGAGGATTAAAATTCTGCCCAATCCTGCGGGTGCAATAATGGAGACTGGGAAATAATTGACATTGACTGAGCTAATGTTCCACTCTGGTAGAGTCTGCAAAGACCAGGTAATGTAGTTTCACTGTATAATTATATTCCACACATTGTGGGGCAAGGGAAAGACTTAATAATTGAGAGGAAAAAAGGTGTTGTTTTTGATTACATCAATATTTAAAAATTTGTTTTTGTATGTATGCTGCATCAGTTTGTCTGCCACAGCAGTGCTTATGGGTTCCCCTGTCACTTTCACCTGATTTGTCTTGTTTAAATACAATTTTAACTGCAACATTGTTCATAGAAGTTTTATTATAATAATTCAAGTAACTATAACTGCCTTGATCAGAATAACTTTCTGATTACTTTTGTCCTTTGTACTTTTGAGTTCTATAATTTAGGTGTGGTGTATTGAATTATTTCCATATTTTAGCTCTGTTTGCTTAGTGTTGATTGTTCCCCTAGGTAGGGCTGGGTAATTTGAACTTAAAAATGTATTATGAAATATATTTCAATCAGTCAATCAATCAAATAAGCTGTATTGATAAAGCATTTACACACCCAAAGTGCTGTACAGATCCATAAAATAAGAGAAATAAAAACATGAAAAAGCAAAAACAAATTCAACATTTAGAGTAAAGCTAATAGAAAAGAAGCAGCTAAAACAATAAGAGATAAAAAAAAATTAAAACTAAGAGATTTAAAATCATTCAAGGTGTTGGCCATCCTTAGAGAGAGCAGAAAATCATTGAACTAAAATATTTAAAGTCTGTTACCAGTCTTACTTCAGT
This sequence comes from Girardinichthys multiradiatus, assembly GCF_021462225.1. NCBI lineage: Eukaryota > Metazoa > Chordata > Actinopteri > Cyprinodontiformes > Goodeidae > Girardinichthys > Girardinichthys multiradiatus. The sequence goes on along the minus strand of NC_061812.1, from coordinate 40,101,420 downwards.
CTTATTTGTATTTAAGGTATGGAAGGTATTTATTGTTATTTATTGTGATAACAATGAATGTGACAAAAAGCATTTACAACTTATTTAAACTCTTTTTTAGTCAACAGTTTGGCTGTGACTTCCAGTCATAGCTGTCAAATCCCCATAAACACAAATACCGCTCATCAGGCGCGTAGTTAGACCTGGGCTTCTGGGGCGGAAGCCCCGGATGTTTTCTGAATAGCCCCGGTCTTTTTGATTGAAGAAATTTAGAAGTATTAAAAAGATGCAGCCACATTTTTATTTAAAAACAATCAGATTTTTTCAATTGTGTTCCATATAATCACGTCCCGCTCCACCTAACCTGACAATGAGTTAAAAGGAGAAGACAAAAAATAGCTATTTGCGCACTTGCAGCACCACAAATGCACAACTACGTACACAGCCAGAACACCAGCTTACTCCAGGTCGACCTGCCTCCTACATTACCTGAAAAGTTACACTGACCGCCTCGAACAGGGCTTATTTCAGAGCAACCGTGGAGCCAACCGAAGAGAGGGAGGTGTTCAGGAACAGGTGGACGACGAGCGGTATAACCCAGATGAAGATAGCGGTAAAACCTGAATGCTGACTCAGGATGGGCTAATTGTAAGTTACAGCTAATCACTTACCCAGCAAGATATGAGGTGGAGGTTCACTCTAATGAGCACCTTCAGGGTCATGATGAGGAACTTTCACCTGAGCTACAGGTGAAGTTAAATGATCTGTGATAGAAAACTGCAGCAACCTTTTTTGTGAGCTTCTAGCCAGATTTGCATCATAATGTGAAAATATCTGGTCCTTTACTTCAGTCAAAATAAAAACATTTAATCCTGACGTAGCTGAACACATTAAAAGGTCCTTCAGATCAACAGATTGATCTCATTGCTGCAGCCGGTCTTATAGCCTACTTCTACATGTAGACAGAACCAGGTGTTGCTCAATAAACCAGGAAAATATCTCCTGGTAAGACGTAGTAGAAAGTGTAAAAGTAAGCCTCCCTATTCTCTTTCATATCTTCTGTGCTAATTCTAAACATACAGCTCTGGCTTTAAAGATGCAGAAGAAATTAAGAAATAAATCATAGCAATTAATCACAGGTGGACCATTGATTAATTACCGTAACTATTTTATTTTTCTGAATTACACATGTAATATTATATAAACTAAACTAATTAAACAAGGATACAGTTTTACTAAAGGTGAGACATACATACCATATGTATACAGTTATTAATAACTAATATTAGTACTGATAAGGTCCAGAATGAGGCTCTATGCTATATTTTAAACACCACAACTTAACACCCTTTCCTGTCAAAGTGTTTAATAGTAAGAACTGCACTAATGTCTCACATACTCAGTGCAGAACAAAAGACTGTTGAAAAATGTTTCCTTTATTATTTTTGGCAGACCAAATATCTTCAGAAGTGGAATGAAGGGCTGAAAAGATGGCGATAAAAGAGGACAGGTTCATAAAGGAAGGAACAATTTTAATAAAATGTTTCGAAAGCTAGGCATAATAAAATAAATGTCTGACTAAGATTTAGGAAAATCAACTTTATATCACTTTCCTATTTTGAAATATAAGAATAAAGACAATGGAACCTCAGGAGCGGAACACTGATGAGAATGTAGCGTTTAAAGGCACTTTATGTAGATGACAAAACAAGCACATTTATCTGGCCCAAAGTAAACATCTCTTTTCTAAATACCTCAACATCTGTCATTATTTGCTTCAGCAAAATGGTTTTTCATCAGGGCTAAACTCTGTTTCTCCTTGTCCTTCATTCTGCTTCTAACAGAAATAAAAAGTTAAATTATTGCAAACCTTTTTTGTTTGATTCACAATAATTTACATTCAGTCTAAAACCAGCAGAGACAGAGAACTGGTACAATATGTCCTATATTATTTTAATTTTATTTTAAATTACCTATAAATTGTCTTATTGAAATCTAAATATTTTGGATTTGGGCTAAAGCCCCCAATATTTTGACACCCTAAAAATGCCCCTGCTGCTCATTAAAACATACCTATTTTGAAATGGGGGTCTTCAGGACACCAGTGATATTAAAAAAAAAATTATTCTTATCACTAAACTTAACAAAGCATTTGTGTTTAATCATACTTTCGAACTTATTGATTTTTATTGATGCTCTCATGGAACCAACAGTGGAGAAAAATAGTATAAAATAACAATCATGACAGCACCTTCAGTTTTTGGGGTTGTCAAACAACATTATTTGGAACTTATCATTGTTATGATAAATCAAAGTTCTTATGAGAAATTGTTGATGATAATGATAAACAATACGATAAATGCCCATCCCTGCTCCTGTGTATTCCACGTTAAGCTGCTTGGTTGCTTAGCCTGGTTCCCACTCAACTGCGATTCATTCTGTTGACTGAACTCACCTGTTTTTTATGTCACAATCACACCTCCATAGTATTTAAGCTCCCTGGTTTTCATTGTTCCTTGTTGGTTTCTACTATTGCTCTCATCCTGGTTCCCATGTCCAGAGTTTCCCTCATGTGTTCTGTAAGTTTACATTTAGTTTTTTAATAAATCCTTGTCACCATGATCCTCCCGATTGCCTGTCTGCATTTTGGTGCCTCTCAAAAACCTGTCCATGACAATAAGTAAGTGAGCTTTGAAACAGGACATAACTGAAATTCAGTTGATCAAAGCAACATAAAACCTTTCAGTTTAAATTGCCTTGAAATTATATATTTATGCACCTTAAAATTTTTCACCATTTGTCAAATTCCAACCAAAAATGTTATTGTATTTTCTTGGGATTGTATGTCATGGACCAACACAAAGTAGTGGATAATTGTGAAGTTGAAGAAAAAAAATACACTGTTTTCACTTTTTTTTCCAATATCTGAGCAGTGTGGCATGTATTTAGCCCATTTTAATCGGCTACCCCTTCATAAAGTCCACTCCAGCCTTTGTATTTGAAATTTTATATAAATTCAGCTGTTCTGTAACGGCCTCTGAGGTTTTTTTGGTGAGCTTTAGCTAACGGCATCATGAAAAGCAAAGAACACACCAGACAGGTCAGGGATAAAGACATGGCCATCCAGCTAAACTGACAGGCTTGGCAGAGAGGGCATTAATCAGAGAAGCAGCCAAGATGATCATGGTAAGTTTGTAGGAGCCGTAGAGTTCCACAGCTCAGGTGGAAGACAGGAAAAATGTGGCACTCTGCAAATCTGGCCTTTATGCAAGAGTGACTAGAGGGAAGCCAATAATAAAAAAGAAAAACCCATCAGAAGTTCCTTTGCGGTTTGCCACAAACCACTTAAAGGACACAGCAAAGATGCTTTTCTTCAGCAGGGACATAGAAACTGATGGGGAGATAGTTTAAGCAAAATACAGGGCATCCTGGAAGAAAACATTACTTAGGCTTTAAAACACTCTGGGGTGTAGGTTAACCTTCCAGGAAGACAGTAAACCTAAACAAATCATGTTCATGTGTTAGACAAGGTCGAGATCTAGAACCTAATCCATTTGAGAGCTTGTGGCAAGCCTTGACTATTGCTGTTCACAGATGCTCTTCATTTGACCGAGGTTGAGCTGTTTTGCAGAAATGAATATGTAAAAATGTAGCTCTCTATATGTGAAAAGCTGGTACAGACAGACTAAAAACTTAAAGCACTGGTTGCAGTGGAAGAGGATTCTACAAAGTATCGACTCTTTGGGCTGAATACAAATGTACGCCAATCTTTTTAGATTTCTATTTGTAAATAGTTTCAAAAACAATTTATTATTTTCCTTCTACTTCACATTTATGCACTACTTTGTGCTGGTGTTTAACACAAAATCCTAATAAAATACATAACCACAAGTTTTGTGGTTGTAATGTGACAAATGATAAAGAAATTCAAAGGGTATGAAAAGTTTTGCACATTATCCACTGCATGCCAACCAAGAAATAATTTTTAAAAGGTGTTAGTAAGGCAACAGTAGCTCAAAGAACCAGTCGTTACTAACAAGACATGCGGCATACCATCTCTAAATGCACAATCAAACCCTACAATAGATGAGCTACAGCAGCAAAGACAACACTGGGTCCCACATCTACAAGCTGAGAACAGGAAACTGAGTCTACTACTCACACTGCTCTCTAAAACTGGAAAATACCAGATTGCCTATTTCTGTTAGACTGTGATATTCAGGTGATAGGGTCAGTATTTTTTGGCAAAAAAACGTGACAGCATGGAGCCATCCCGCTTCATATCAGTAGTTCAAGCTGCTGGTGGTGGTATCATTTAAGGTTTAATAAACTGAACTTTTGTTAAAGTCCGACAGCCTACCTGATCAATGTTGCTGACTGTTTCTATCACTTTACGACCACCCATCTTCTGATTGCTGCTTTCAGAAGGATAATGCACAATGCTACAGTCCAAAGTCCAAATCATATCAAAGTGGTTTCTTGAACATGACAGTTAGTCCCCTGTAATTCAATGGCCTCCCCAGTCACCAGATCTCAATTCATTCTGTGCGGTGGAACAGGAGGCTCCCATTATGGATATGCAGTCAACAAATCTGTTACAACTGTGTGATGCTATCATGTCAATGTGGAACATTTCTGATACATTGGTGCCAACCACTGTCCCAAGTAATACAGATATTTTTGAAAACATGAAATGATTAAACCTCCATAAAGTGTTCATCATTGAGTACAACACTGATTAGAAACCATTGTAAAGCTGAAAATTGTCCTTTATAACATTTGTCCTTACTGAGACCCACAAGTCAAAATGAATTAAATGTTAATGTTTTGATATGAAGGGTAGACAATCTGTCCATGTGTAATGGATATGGAAGTGCTACATAATCCCTCAATAATGCTTTGACTGTATTTACAAGGTAGTTCACAATTACAGACATTATTTGATTTTCCAAAACTGAAAAATCTAAATTGGTTTAAAAAATGTTGTGCTTTTTATATAAATTAATATTTCAATCTTAGATTATCCAAATCACAACGTTTACCATTTTAGCCATCAATATTTTGGGGTTTGAGTTACTGAATCACACTTAAGAATCAATAAACGGCCACTGCACTGCTTTTTCGGGTTCTATACAACTGGAGCTTTGATTTTTAAACCAGGTCTGGTTAAGTTGCCAATAACTAAGCATAAAGAACCAGAATAAATCAAAGAACACAAGCATCTATGCGCTTCAAAGAACCTGTATTTACTGATAATTTTACAGTCTTAAGTGGTATAGATTCAGCAAAAAAGCTGATATTTTGAAATGGAATAAATTGAATAAAATGTTATTTTACGTTAAAACCAAAATCCTATAAATGTGTTTGATAGGGCTTTTCTTTCTGCAGGATTATGACCCTAAAACATCCAGCCTGCACTATAATGGAAAGGTTTAGAGCAAGCCATTCCATTGTAGGTTAAAATGGCCTAGTCAAAGTTTAGTCATTAGTAATCTGAAGCAAGACCTTTCTTCACATACTTACCCTAAAAGATTTGCAGTTGTACATGGAGCAAAGTATTGACACAGGGTGGGTAAATACTCTTTTCACATTTTTGGAAAGCATGTTAAAAACCATGTGTCATTTTGCTTTCACTTTACAACTAAGCAATACTTTGTGTTAGTGTGTCACATACAATAAAATCCCAAAACAATACATTCAGGTTTGTGGCTGATGAGAGAAAATGTGAAAAGTTCAAAGGGTATGGAAGCTTTTTCAAGACATTGAAGCTGTGAAAGTTGTGTTTACTGTGTGAGCTGTTAAGGTGACATTTTCCTGTGATTTGAAAGCTTTTTTGGCATTGACATACTGTGTATGTCTTTGATTTTAACACAGCATACATGAAGAAGCTACATTTATAGTCTCTCTCCTTATGCTAAACAACTGAAATTAAAAACTGATCATTGTGTAATGCTGTAAAAACTGTATATCATATTGTGCTACAAATTTTTCTGATTAGGGATAATTTAGGTAAAATATTACTGATTAGCGCTAATAACCAGCTTGATATCCCACAGTTCTGTTTCAGAAGCAGAAATTTGCATACTATGAATGTGTAGAACTAGATTGTTTTAGCATTTAATTTTCTAGTGTACAATACCACGGCATTTGAAGTGTGGGGCATCTTTGGCTGAAAGCCCTTTATGCTGCATTTATGTACTTAGGCTATCGCACCTCATGCAGGTAAGGCCCCACGTGGAGTGCTCTCCAACTCGGGCTGATTTCATGGCTCGGCTGTTTGCCATCTCCACCAGATCGGAGCCCCTTCGGTTATGCACCATTGAATCTGGAGTCCACCGGTTGCCAAAACAGGTTTTAGTGCTCATTTAATTTGCATTTTCCACTGCACTTCAACCAAGCAGGCTCTCCTGTTCAGGGTAGATTACAACAGTGGCCTTCAGGCTGGAACACCTCAGGGTCTGCTGGTCATTGGAAATGGAGCAGAAGCAAAGTGCTTTTAACTTCAAACTTTAGATTTTGTTGAGACATTATGATGGAAACTGAAGGTCTCAACAGGAAAACAGTATCAAGAACTTCAATATTGTTTTCTGTCACAATTTGATTTCAGTGTTAGAAAAAATTTTTCCTTCATTTTGGTTTTTGCAAAGGGTTCTCACGGGAGAACATTCTTCTTATTGAAGACTTTCACTGTGATCTGATTCAGCTAAGGGATCTTCAGTCGTAAAAGCATAAAAGAAGACATGCTGAAAAGAGAATTGGCATTGAGCAGACACACTTATTGTGTTGCTTTGCCTGTTTGTCAGACTGATAATCTCCAGATGTCTGTTCCAGGGCCCTGGGTCCACAGGCCCTACAGCTCCCCCAGCGGTGTGCGGGATGCTTGGGCACTGAAAGATGGCAGCTGGCTCTTCATGCCTTTCGGGTTCAAGGGCCCCTAGCAAGCTAGGGACACACATACTGTCTTCATATCATATATGCAAGCACATGAACATTCAATCTGGGACACACACAGTCAGATGCACCCCCAGATATGTTCATGCCTTATTTTTACACAATCAGATATTCGCATAAAGGCCAGATCACGTGATTTCCCACATGTACACTGAGCAATGACTTAATCTGCATACATGTAAAAACTGTTTTACAAACATATACACAAATAAACTCTTAAATGCCAAATATTTAGGCACAACTTAATATCTATTCAGTAGTATTGTAATAATTTTATGACATTTGAATTTAGGCATTAAACTACACTACAAGTGATGAAGAAGTTCAAAGTGAGCATTAGAATAGGAAGAAAGGAAATTTAAGTGAGTAAATGTGGTATAGTTGTGGGTAACAGACAGGCTGGAGAATTTCAGAAAATGCTGATCTACTTAGATATCCACGCACATGTCACGGTCCTCAGTTGTTTGGGTTATGTTTTTTATTTTGATCACAGCCTTGTAGTGTTCTTTAGATCTTGCCATTTTCAGTGCATTTCTGAGTTCTTTTTTGGTAGTAAGGTGTTGCTAGTCTTTTGTGTTTAGCTTCTTAGTTTATTCTTGTGTCGTGTCCTTTTGTGCTATTTGATTTATTTCACTTCGATCTCTGTTTGTCTTAGCCCCATGTTTTGTAGTTTCTATCACTTTTAACATGAATGGCATAGAGTCATTCTTGTTAATTAGTCTCCCACGCTCATCCACAGCCACTATGTAATCAAGTAGATTCTGGTTACCTGTGCCGTCTCGTTTACTCTAGAGCCTGCATCTGTTCTATTACTCATTTAAACTCACTGGTCATTGTTCTCCGCTGGATTCTTCTATTTCCATTTCGTTTGGTTGTCCGTTACTTTGCCTGTTACTTCCCCGTCTCACTGTCTGATTCTCCGTTGTGTTCTTCACATGCTGTGTTGTAAGTTTGAACTTTTTGTTTTCATTAAAAGTTTTCAAATCATAATGCTGCTTCCAAGATCCTGTCTGTGCTTTGGTCCAGCTGCAAAACCACACTGTTTGACAGCACAACCATCGCTCATAATTAAAGAAATAATTTTTAAAAGGTGTTAGTAAGGCAAAAGTAGCTCAAAGAACCAGTCGTTACTAATAAGACATGCAGCATACCATCTCTAAATGCACAATCAAACCCTACAATAGATGAGCTACAGTAGCAAAGACAACACTGGGTCCCACATCTACAAGCTGAGAACAGGAAACTGAGTCTACTACTCACACTGCTCTCTAAAACTGGAAAATACCAGATTGCCTATTTCTGTTAGACTGTGATATTCATGTGATAGGGTCAGTATTTGTTGGCAAAAAAACGTGACAGCATGGAGCCATCCCGCTTCATACCAGTAGTTCAAGCTGCTGCTGGTGGTATAATTTAAAGTTTAATAAACTGAACTTTTGTTAAAGTCCGACAGCCTACCTGATCAATGTTGCTGACTGTTTCTATCACTTTACAACCACCCATCTTCTGATTGCTGCTTTGAGAAGGATAATGCACAAAGCTACAGTCCAAAGTCCAAATCATATCAAAGTGGTTTCTTGAACATGACAGTTAGTCCACTGTAATTTAATGGCCTCCCCAGTCACCAGATCTCAATTCATTAGAGCATCTCTGTGCGGTGGAACAGGAGACTCCCATTATGGATATGCAGTCAACAAATCTGTTACAACTGTGTGATGCTATCATGTCAATGTGGAACATTTCTGATACATTGGTGCATCTATGCCACAAAGAATTAAAGTTGACAAGTTGAACCTTGGCCATTTAGGATATATCAAAATAAAAACAAATTAAAAAAATCCCATAATTTAAATGGCACACACTGCTGTTTCCCAGATGATTGTTTGTGGATGCACTTCTAGTGTTGTTTCTATTATCTGTAATTCTGTTTCTGTCACAATGCCAACAGCATTTCATCTACCATGCTGTTTGAAAGTCAGAGTCACATGCAGCCACTATGCAGATATCATCCGTGAGCAGACTTCCACAGAAGGATATCTCTCTGCTGCCTTCTATCTCTATGCCTGACTGTCTCCCTTCTTCATTTCTTTCAAAAGAATGTTGAGGCCTGACCAATGAAATATTTCAACTCTGTTATCATCAGCTCTTCATCAGCTGGCAGATTGTTGTATGGGGGCGTCTATTCATTCATTGTATTTTCCCAATGATAGCTGGGGGGAGATATGGACTTTATCTCAGTAGCTGTTTACTTGGATGGACATAGATGAAAAAGAACAGAGCTGTGGCACACCATATATGTCATTACACTCCAAATGCACTCACTTAAACTGCCATAGATAATTTTTCATCCACATTTAACGTTTTTTTATTTTTATTTGTTGCTTTGTTTTTCATAAGAGGATTGACAAAAACACACAATGACTCACAGTGCCTTGCAGAAGTATTTGGATCATTTGTTCACATTTTGTGAGGTAACTACCTCAAACTGCAATGCTTTCATAATTCAACATAAAAGGAAAATAATGTATGCTTTTTAAAAATGTTTAACAAATAAAAATCCAGTGGTGTTCATTTGTGTTCAGAGACACTCAATTCATTCTGAGCTTTAGCTACTTTGCAATTAAACATAGGTAAACATTTAAATCTCCAGATTCCAAAACTGGTATAGATGTACCCCAACAGACGAGCAGCTATAATTGCAGCAAAAGGTGTTTAGAGGGGCTTAATATAAATGCACAGCACACTTTTTAGGTCTTTATTTGTAAAAAAAAAAAAGAAAAAGAAATCATATATATTTTATTTTATGTTAGAATGAGTGATTGAACAGTGCTCCATTAATGTTTTTAAAGCTTGGGATATGAGGTTGTGAAGACTGGACAATATGCTCTGTTCCTTAGTCTCCATGATGCAGTTTATCGACTCATGTTGTCGAACCAACTTCTGAGGCCTTCACAGAAGGACAGTTGAGAATAAGATTAAATAATTAGAGGACTTCTGAAGGCAGTTGGTCACACTGTTTCATTTACAGTGGTCAGAGTGAAGGGGAAAGGAATATAAAGGCACAACAAACCTTTCTGATTTTTCTTTGGTAAAACTTTTAAGAACCATGCGTCACTTTACAATTACAGTTACTTACAATTACTACTTTGTGTTAATCTACCACATACAACCCACCCAAAATACATTTAATTATTATATAACACAAAATGTGAACATTTTCAATTTTCCAACTTTTGGGATGCACACATTTCCAGACCAACACTAACTCCATCAGTGGAAGGGAGAGACCTGCCTCACCTGCACTGTTACCTGAGTGTTTTGGAGGAATGGAGCTGCTATATCTGTAAAGCATCTCTGGTCTCCTTATCCCTCTGCCAGGTCCTACACATACCTCCAGAGAACAGCATTTTGCTTTCGCTCTAATCCTCTGAGCTATGAACATGCAAAGAGTTCAAGAAGAAAGATAAAAAACATTCAACAATGAGTGTAGCCTCACAGGCAGAGCAGGTTCATTCTGATAGGACAGACTGCTGGCCCATGTTTGCCTTTCTGAGATGTGTCCACAGCTGTACATCTGTACAGTATCCTGCATGGCTGTGCTGCGTGCAGTCCAGGTGGGATTAGCAGGAGGATTTCTACAGTGCTTCAGGTGACAGCGACATACTGCAACGGAGCGCGTGTGTGTACAGGGGGTTGCAGACTCAACAATAGGATTAGGTGGATTACAGCAATACAACCATATTACACATGGGGATAGCATAAAGGATAGGGGTGGAAAAAACACTGCATTACACACCCTTCTAACCTTTCATTTACATTGCAAACTGAATAAGAACGCAATCTTCCCTCTGCAGATATACCCGGAGGGCATCACAGAGTAGGAGCCGAGGGGATTGTTTATCCATTCATCCATTTCTACATGAGAGCTAAACACTGGAAGATTTGAAAAAGTTTTAAACACATGCTCAAAATAATATATACATTACTGGTCAAACATTTTAGATAAAGTTTCTCGCCTAATGGGTCTCTTTATTTTCTTAACTATTTATATTGTAGATTCTTACCCAAGGCATCAAAACTGTGAATGAACACACATGAAAATATTTAGTAAACAGAAGTTGTGAAGTAACTCTAAACATTTTTATATTTTTGATTCTTCAAAATGGCCACCCTTTGCTCTGATTACTGCTATGCTCTCTTGGCATTCTCTCCATGAGCTACATGAGGTGGTCACCTGAAAAGGTTTCCCAAAGAGTCTTGAAAGAACTTAGCAGAGGTTCATTGCGAGACGGCCAAAGGTTAATATTTAAGTAATCAGAGCAAAGGGTGGCTACTTTATAGATTCAAAAATATAATTAAATAATATTGTATTACATACAAAGTAAATAGTCATAAACATATATATATATATATATATTTATATCTATATATATATATATATATATATATATATATATATATATATATATATATATATATATATATATATATATATATATATATATTTATATATATATATCTATATATATGTTTATGACTACATATATATATATATATATATATATATATATATATATATAGGTACCCACAGTACAGACCAAAAGTTTGGACACACCTTCTCATTCAAAGAGTTTTCTTTATTTTCATGACTATGAATATTGTAGCTTCACACTGAAGGCATCAAAACTGTGAATTAAGATGTAGAATTATATACTGAACAAAAAAGTGTGAAACAACTGAAAATATGTCTTATATTCTAGGTTCTTCAAAGTAGCCACCTTTTCCTTTGATTACTGCTCCGCACACTCTTGACATTCTGTTGATGAGCTTCAAGAGGTAGTCACCTGAAATGGTTTTCCAACAGTCTTGAAGGAGTTTCCAGAGATGCTTAGCACTTGTTGGCCATTTTGCCTTCACTCTGCGGTCCAGCTCACCCCAAACCATCTCGATTGGGTTCAGGTCTGGTGACTGTGGAGGCCAGGTCATCTGGCGCAGCACCCTATCACTCTCCTTCTTGGTCAAAAGCCGTTACACAGCCTGGAGGTGTGTTTGGGGTCATTGTCCTGTTGAAAAATAAATTATGGTCCAGCTAAACGCAAACCGGATGGAATAGCATGCCGCTGCAAGGCTGTGGTAGCCATGCTGGTTCAGTATGCCTTCAATGTTTAATAAATCCCCAACAGTGTCACCAGCAAAGCACCCCCACACCATCACACCTCCTCCTCCATGCTTCACGGTGGGAACCAGGCATGTAGAGTCCATCCGTTGACCTCTTCTGCGCCGCACAAAGACACGGTGGTTGGAACCAAAGATCTCAAACTTGGACTCATCAGACCAAAGCACAGATTTCCACTGGTCTAATGTCCATTTCTTCTGCTTGTTGCCTGTCCTCAGCAGTGGTTTCCTAGCAGCTATTTTACCATGAAGGCCTGATTCACTCAGTCTCCTCTTAACAGTTGTTCTAGAGATGTGTCTGCTGCTAGAAGACTGTGTGGCATTGACCTGTTCTCTAATCTGAGCTGCTGTTAACCTGCGATTTCTGAGGCTGGTGACTCGGATGAACTTATTGTACGCAGCAGAGCCAGTTTCTTTGTAGCCTTTGATGGTTTTTGCGACTGCACTTGGGGACACTTTCAAAGTTTTCCAATTGTTCGGACTGACTGATCTTCATTTCTATGAGTAAAGTAATTATGGCCACTCATTTTTCTTTACTTAGCTACTTTTTTCTTGCCATAATACAAATTCTAACAGTCTATTCAGTAGGACTATCAGCTGTGTACTGTATCCACCTCTTGCACAACACAACCAATGGTCCCAACCCCATTTATAAGGCTTGAAATCCCACTTATTAGACCTGACAGGGCACACCTGTGAAGTGAATACCTCTTGAAGCTCATCAACAGAATGCCAAGAGTGTGCGGAGCAGTAATCAAAGCAAAAGGTGGCTACTTTGAAGAACCTAGAATATAAGACATATTTGCAATTGTTTCACACGTTTTTGTTCAGTATATAATTCCACATGTGTTAATTCATAGTTTTGATGCGTTCAGTGTGAAGCTACAATATTCATAGTCATGAAAATAAAGAAAACTCTGAATGAGAAGGTGTGTCCAACCTTTTGGTCTGTACTGTATACATATATATATATATATATATATATATATATATATATATATATATATATATACTTCTGCAGTGAGGAAAATGCTTCATGATCTGAAACGCCAAAAATATCTGGGATGATTACAAAACTGCAGGGTTCTTTTCTCATTATCAGACAGATTTTTCATGCCATGAAAGGCTTGGGTGAGGGGGAAAGCTGCCTCATTTGTTTTCGTCTTCTGCAGGGACTAACTGGAAAGACAGAGATTAAGGAAATGTTGTTAAATTAAAAGCATAACTGCAGGGATGCAAAGTACTCACATCCATACATAGTATAGTCTGAAGGAATTGCCACTGTCTCAGTTAGGAGTCAGGGCCTTAAAGTGATTTATGTCTTGTGCCTGGCTGTGTCTCACAACCAAAACTGTTATGATTTGTGGGTGTTTTTTGGGTTTTGTTGGTCTGTTTCACAGTTAAGGTTTTGAATCATGCTTCTGTTTATTATTTTCCTGGTCATGCTTTAGTTTTTGTCTTCTAGTTCATGTTTTATCTAGTTTGGTTTTTGGATCTGGTTATGCTTTAGTTTCATGTTTTTCTAGTTTCTGTTAGTTTGTATTCAAGAGTCTCTGTTTTGCTCCAGCCACGTTTTGTTCTGTCTGTCAATTATCTTTATTCAGTTCACCAGCTCCAAGCTAATCTGTCTCCTTGCTCCACCTGGTTCACACTCCATATATACACATCTGTCCAGTTATTCATTGTGGAAACATTGTTTAATCATGCTGAAGTCTTGTTTACAGGATCATGCTCATGTCTAGTTTTTTTTGGATCATGCCTAGCCTATCTTGCCTGCCTGTTTATTGTTTTGTTCCTGCCTTTTCTATTAGTGAGTTGTTTGTTAATTAAATCCTTTTGCACTTACCGTCATGCTGCCTGCTAGTCTGCATTCCGGGGTCCTTTGCTACACAAACCCTAACAGAAACAGTTTGTGTGGTTTAATTTCAGCCTGACAACTAGTATTTTGTTTTCAGTTAAAAAACAACAACTATGGATTCATCTTCCAACCAGTTTTTGCAAGATATTATCCATTAGACTGCAACGAATAATCAGGACTGCAGAGAGAATAATCAGGGTTGACCTTCCCTCCATCCACGACTTATACAGGTCTAGGGTCAGGAAAAGAGCTGCTAAACTCTCTGCAGACCCCACACACCCTGCACATAAACTGTTCAGAGACTTACCTTCAGGCCGCCGCTACAGAGCACTGTTCACTAAAACCAGCCGCCACAGAGACAGTTTCTTCCCCCAGGCTGTTTCTCTGCTGAACATTCAATAGAGTACAAAACAACAGCATACAGATGTTGCAAATGCACCTTTTTATTTTTAAATGTGTATATTGTACATTGTAAATATGTATATTCTGTAATGCAAAAACAAAACCAAAGAGCAAAGTTTAACAGAGTCAATTTCCTTGTTTGTATGTACGAACTTGGCAATAAAGCTGATTCTGATTCTGATTAGACAGTAGCAAACTAAATTTGTAAAGATGAATCAATCAGAATTTTGTGGACACTTTCTAATATTGGTAGAGATTTCATTTGGAACAGATTTTGGTTGATGGCAATTTCCCTTTAAAAACTGCCATATAATAATTTTTAAGAAATAATATCGACATTATCTGAGCTTATTATTATCCTGCTGGAAGCAGCTGCCAGAAAATTCGTATGTTGTGCCCAGTCAACCTTTTTCTAACCTGCACTTAACCAGTTTTGGTGAAATTTTGTGAATTGTAGTGTTGGGGTCATCCATTTTAGTTGGCTAGACATACTGGGCTGTGCAGTTCAACATGCACAGCTCAGTCTTTGTTGCAGTGATGGACATCGAAGCTGATGTTATTAGAGCTATAAAACCCGCGGAAACCAAACTTTTGTTGCCATTTCCGGCGTGTTACTTTTTTCCTCCACATGGCTATTCCTGGAAGAGCTTAAAAGCTGGTACTCTGTCTGATACAAGAAGGTCAGAAGATTCATATACTAATTGAAGACCCCGCCGACACTCCGGCGCAGGTGAAAACCCACAGAGGCTGCTTTACAAGGAGATGAGATTTCCTCCTTGTAGATTCAGTCGACTGCAATGGTTCCTCATATTTTCCCTGTTTTGGACGAATGAGAAGTTTACTGTTTACTGATTGCCGAAAATCAAGAAACCAGCGCACCAGGAGGGCTTCTCTTTCCAAGTTAAACCAAGTTGCACATTTTGTGCTTAAAACTGCTGGTTTGATCTTCATAGATGCTCAATGCGCATATATTTTCTTTTATTATTATTGTTAGGTAGTCATTTTTATCCCCTTTGTGTTGAATAGTGCTTTGAGTTATTTGGATGAAGGTTTTTTGGACCAGAGTAGTAATTATATCAGGGGTAAATTTTCACATATATATAAGAGAAGCGTTTGTGTTTATTTCATGCAAGAGTGATTCATCTGTCAAAATAAGGTCAAAGTTCCCCCACCGTTCGGCCGGACAGCTGATCAAACAGTGACATTTAGCGTGGTTTGGTTAATAATGACCAATTATTAGTAATAATTAACTAATTGTAATTATTAAGTGCTTTAAGCCCATAATCACAACACCAGAGGACATGTCTGACTTCTATTCATAAGCATTCTATTCATTTTTTGGTTAAGGAAATTACCTTTCTAAATTATGATTTTTATTTATAATTTTTGATACATAATCCTTACAGTAGCCTCAGTGTCCTGTTCTTAGCTGACAGGTGTGGTTCCAGTATGGTCGACTGCTGTTTTAGACCATCTGCTTCATGGTTCAACATACTGCATACTTTGGTTGTAAAAAGTGTTTCAAGCCACTCTGTTTCAAGATCTTGAACCAATCTGCAAATTCTTCTTTGATCTCGACTAATGTGCTGCTCACTTGATTTTTCTCTTTTTTGGACAGTTCTCTGTAAATCCAAGATATGGTTGTGCATGAAAGTCCCAGCATATTAGCTTTTTTTAAGACTCAGAGGTAATTAATTGTTGTGGAAGCAAGCAATTAAACTGATGGAACTAAAAAATGGCTGAATATACATCACAGAGGGAATGTCCACTGTGTTGCAGAGAGTAGTAAAGGAAACTTAATTTGAAGAACGTGATGACATGCTATGAAGGTATTTCAGCTACTTGATTCAGTTGTGTTGGAGGCAGGGATACATTCAAAAGTTGCAGGACTGAGGTCCTCGGGGTCTGGAGTTGGAGATCTTTAACTATGAGATTCGCAGAGACCTGCAGGACATTTCCAAATCTAACATTCAGCCTTCCTTCTATCCACTGAAAGTCCTGCTCTCTCTCCCTCTCTCCACAGGCATGTCTCATTTTTATATAAAAATAGTTTTTTTCAACTAGCTTCCTCTGACTTCACTGATACTTAATATTGCAAACTTTGAATCTTTATTACTCAGTAATAACTTTCACACTGAAGGGCGTGTATGTTAGGACGACCCGGTAGTGTTTATCATTAAGTGATCTCACTTTTTACTTTCCGACCAGTCAGTCACCGGTCAGGGCTGATCAACTGACCAATTTTTCATTGCATCTCTAGATTTATGATATGTTTGCTTTTCTCTTCTTAGATCGGCTTTGAAGAAATGCTGTCACGGGTGTGGGAGTCCCAACCCAGGGTTATCAAGTTTTCTCGAAGACATCAGAGAGGCTCCTCTACCAACAGTTTGAGGCGGCAGAAGAGAGACTGGGTCATCCCACCCATCAATGTGCCTGAAAACGCCAGAGGACCCTTTCCACATATGCTTGTCAGAGTGAGTGACAGTTTGATGTTAGCAAACATCATAACTTTTCCTGATGTAAAATGTCTTCAGAAAACCTTTGCATACTGTTGAATCACAGGGAAAACTCTGATGGGTCTTGGATTTTAAAGGACTTATTCAGGTCTATGAAAAGAATAGGAAAAAAAATGGGAAATAAGCTTTAATACAAAATGTTTTTTATGTACTACAAGGCCAAGAGACACATTTTACTGGTATTTTCTATTTGCCACACATGGGAGGTACAGGAAAAACACTGCACTTTACTCAGATTTACATCATAATGCCAAGTGATTTGTATTCTGTGCCTTTGGGCATCAACAGACAAGTAGACAAAAGAATCTATGCTTGGAAGGCACATAAATACCCACTTGGTCTCAGAGGTGGAGACCTGAGTATTACTGAAGACTGAGTTTTCTATGATTGTTAAAATAGGTGGAAAACTATATCCCTTTCATTTTTTATCATCAAGTATGTGTCTATTTTTCAATGTAATAGCGGAAGCTATTACATTAAAGCACAGTTTCCGTCTGTTGCCATTAAACTCTTTCTTTCATTGGGTACAAGGTATTCTCAAATTTGACAGCTTGATCTACAACTGAAAGCAAGAGGCTTTCCATAGTTGTTTTTTTACATTTATTTCATTCTCATACTGAAGAAAATCTTCTTCTGTACATTATAGGCTAAAAGAAAATAACCCTCATATTCTCCTGCTTTTTCAAACAAATCTTGTGTTTTAAAAATATTTCATGTCTTGACTGAACATTAAGAATCATTCAATTTTCTTTTTTTTTCTTTTTGTAGAAGAGTTTAAGTTGCCTTAACTGAGTATAGTTGTTGCTAGACTGTGTCAATAGTAGAGAAGTACTGTTTGCAACAACTGTGACTTTGAATTTTGAAGTAAACATAGCTTTGCACTCCTGTTTGAATTCAAATCACAAAGACGTAGGAGACTGAAAACGATAATGAATAAAAGAGGAATTGTCAAGACACATGAACTTCAAAGTACAATCTCAGTATGAATAATCAGCTTTAACAATAACAAAGTTGAATGTGCCTTTTTAGTTTTTCACTAGTTAAAAAATTAAGCATGTTAGGTTACCTGGTAATTATAAATTGCCTGTTGGTGGTAATGCATGCATGTGTAGCTGTTTGTCTTGTAAATCTCTTTGCTAATGCTTTTATACACGTTGTCCAGGGTGTAGCCCTCATATACTCATCCTCTACACCTGGGTCCCGGAACAAAATGTAATGGATCTTACTAATTTGTCACAGAAAGAGCTGCATCTTTGATTTTATGGTCACATTTACGTAATATGACCAGCTAAGATCCTAATTGTTTTTGATCCCTAGAAACCGAAACTTGTTGATGGTAATTGGGCTTGCTGACATTGAGTACTAGATTACCACAATGACAGATATTGGAATTAAAAAATTGCTTTAGATTTTTGTATGATTATACAGTCACTGGTGAAAAGGAAGAACAGCACAGTGGCTTAGTAAACATCTATGGGATGTAGCAGTGTTGAGGTGTAGCATGGATCAGTGGCATTTCTGATCCTTACCACTTGTGGTCTGGTTGTCAAGAAGTCCAGGATCCAGTTGGGTTCCATTTCCTGAACTTCATGATGACTGTTGGTAAAACTTTTTTATTAAATGCCTGGCTGTAGTCAGTCAACATCAGCCATCGTGGGCAGGTGTTCTTCTGCTTCAGTTGAACGATGTCATTGTATAGCACAAAATCTAGTGACCTGTCTGTGGATATGTTTTGCCTTTAATCAAACTGCAGCTAGTCATGTGGTGTGGTGTGGACTTAAGACAGCTTAGTCTATGTTATGTTGAGACATCAAACTTGGTGGCCTTTTTTTAACCATGTAAAATACAACGGTAACCATGGACACAACAAAACAAGCATCTTGCTTTCTGAAATAGTTCTCAGATGATCTTTTCAGATCATTGACTAGATGCACGCAACTTCATATGTTTATGACGTTTTATGTGTGGCTAATATTTCACTCCCACATGTAGATGGGAATTTCACTCCCATCAACCAGAACTCCCAGGCTTATGCATGGATGCATTTATGTAACATCCAATAAGCCATATAATTAATATCGCAAAGTCTCAAGCAATTAAACAGGGTTTTACATGAGGTTATTTTATTGTGCTTATACCAAACATTTCTTTATTTCTATTTCTGACAACTAACCTTGGTTTAGAAAAGGTCATTTTAATTTCACCAATACCAGGTGATGGATAAAGTGTAAGCTTTTTGTTTTTGGAAATGATGTCTTTGAAACCTGAAGGTTTCAATTGCACAACTGCAAAGCAAAACTTGAAATATTATCAAATTTAACTAAAAAAAGACAGCAGCCAAATATCTAGTTACACCTAGCCGGTATAAAATAAATTTATCATTGAGGTTTCACGCTTTTGTAGCTATTTCCTCTAATATAATCGCTCCACACTCTGCCTCTTATCAGTCACCCACACAGACAGGCAGCTTCTTGAAGACATTTTTGACTCACTCAAAAATAGAAACACACATATACACCCACACATAGTCCTTTACGCCCATTTGTACTCCATAGCTTACACTCCGGGATTACAGAAAATGGCCTTTTACCAATGTGTCATGTTGGCGAGTGAGCAGATTTTCCACCAGAGCATGGAAACACTAACCCTCACGCACACACACACACACACACATACACTAACACACACACACACACACACAAAATGCCATTGAGTGTCACAGGAGGTGCAAAATTGTCACAACCTGCTAGAGAAATGGACCCTTTTTTATCCCTTTTTTGTGTCTGGTGTCTGATGGTTGGATTAAGCTGCAGTTGACTACCTTTGTACGTGTGGGCCGTGTCAGTGATGAGGTTGGGTTAGTTTGAATGTTGGTCTGTAACTCTGTCAAACTGGCTGGGCGGTAGTGGAGAATTAGCCTTTAGCTGTGGCTGAATGGTTGGTGCAGCATGGGGGAGATGCAAAGGTGTTCAGTGGATTCTGTGCTCTATAACTCCGTACATAGAGGAAGCTAAGAAAAGCCTTTAAAGTTTGAACCTGAAGACACACTAATTTCCCTGTGTTAGAGTGTCACTGTAATATATTTGCCTGTAGTTCTGTACTGAAACCTGATGAACAAGTGTACCATGTGCATCAGGTACAAAAGGACTGATGCCTCTTTTGCTTTTTTCAGTTTTTGCTACTGTGCAACATCAAAGTTCACTGTGTTTATTGTGATTTCTTTTATTAGGTATTCATTTGACTGACCAACACAATGTCGTGCATAATTGGAAAGTGAAAGGAAAATTATTTTTGAATTTTTTTTTTTGATTCTATTTGAATACAACTATTTGTCAAGACACAATGTATTAGTCCATTAACAAATTTGGTTTCTTAAAATGGCAATTATTTTTGGTGTCCCCACCTTTTAATTAAGTGTGGTGAAAGTTAGTACCAGCAGTTGGTTAATCATAATAAGTTTGACTAATCTACAACTCAGTGGTGGGTTTCAAATTTGATCTGGAGAACAGCAATTATTTTCTACAACTGACCTGTCGGGGGCAGCGGTGTGCTTGAGCTGTCGCTGCCTGTCTGTCTGTTTAATGTGAGCTGCTCTAATTAGGTTCAGGTCTGCTTCAGTTTGACCAAAATGTGGAGGATTTTTGAACAAAAACAACACGCTGATATCAATAAAAAAAACTCAAGTACATGTACTGTATATATCTTGGGACAGTGTTTTTACAGGTGAAAACAAATCCGGGAGAGCAAGGGGGTTGGTTAGTCTCTTTATTTGTTTCAGTTTAACACATTTTTTTTTTTATTACCCAAATGTCTGTAGATCAAGTTCAACTTTCCAACTACTATTAACTATTTTTTTTCCACACAAGTGTGATTTTAAATTTGATGTTGCTTGCAGCTCTGCTGGATGTGTCATCGTTATGTTTTGATCCGTAACACTAGTGGTTAAGAATTACAAGTCTGACAGGAAAGTACTTAGGTTATGATGGAGAACAATTCTTTCTGTAAGAACCACAAAAAAGCTGGAATGTCATTACAGTACAGAAGCAAGCAGGAAGAACATTTAGTCCCTGCAAGCTCCCCTCCAATGCAAATATCCTCAGCAAAGTGTGATGCACATTCACTGAAGAGTTTTTGTAGTCATAATCCTTTTTAAAAGAATTGACAGATTTAGTGTTTTAGATGAGGCGCTTCTACACCACAACAGTTTTCTAAAACCAAGTTGATTCCTGGAATGTTTGTTTATATTTGGAATAAACCCGTGCAGCCTTTTTTTTATTACAAAAATACACAGATGAATAACTGACATATACAATTTGAAGAGCTTTTCAAAAACCTTGAATTATCAACATTAATTATTTAAATAATCCCAATGATCTTTTTTCAGTCGAAATGTATTCATCAATGAGTATAAAAACTAAAAGTAAAAAAAAATCCTTTGTAAAACATGGAATTCAGAGAAATTCAAATTTAAAAACGAATTTGGGAAAAATAACGCATCAGGCCCTGGAGTACATATGTATGTGATATTGTTACATTTCTTTTACATTAAAGTCCTTTTTATAGAAGTAACAATAGATGGCTATAGATTTTTAACCATATTAACTTTTTTTTAATGTTTTTTTGTCAATAAGACAAATATTACAAAAAAGTGTGTTTGAAGCAAAACGTGGCTTGTAAAATTTTCGAGGAGCTGAAATAACCTCTGTTCCTCTAGCCGCTGATGCTTGTGGGACAGAATTTTAAATTCCACCACAGTGGCATGTATATGTAATTGAACCCCTAATTTAATATCCCTAAATAAAAATTACTTGCAACCAATTGCCTTCAGAAGTCACCTAATTAGTAAATGGACACCCCCCCCCCCCCCCCCCCCCGATATGGATCTATCGGCATAATTAGAATGCCGATAGATCCATATCGGCATTCTAATTATGCCGATAGATCCATATTGAAAGCAAAGTCCTATAATTTCTTGGAGGGAATTTTAATCCTTAGCAATTATCCAAATGATTCTCTGCCTATTACTTACTCTTTTACAGTTAGTGTACAATACAACATGTTGTGCTGTTACTTTTCTTCATAGAAACTAAATGTTTTCACACAGCAGTTGTTTAAAGTACCTTTGTTCTGCTGCAGGTGGAACGAAACATGTGCAGTGCAGTCGAAAGAAAGAACCTCGAGCGAGGCAGCTTTTACGGCGTTGATTTAACAATGAGCTAAAATGGAATATGCTTCGGAGCTTTTGCTGTCAAATAATTTGACATGACAGATGTAAGTATGGTGGAAATGGAGAGGTATGAAAACAGCTTCAGTTCAGTACAAAAGTAGACGGGCAGGGACTACTTCTTTGAGAAACCTATGAGGGCTGAGGGTGGGAGATGGAAAAAAGCAATGAATATCGGACATTCAGATTGAAGGAAAACAAAAAAAGGAAAGTGCAAAATAGAAAGTATGTGGAGAGTGCTGTAAATCTGAAGGGTGAGGGAGGGCAATATTAGTTTCAGGCCATTTGTGGCATTCTCATCTTGACGGCTTTTTGCAGCACCTACACTAGGGCCAATGAGGCAAAACTGATGGAAAGCAGTCTGAATGCAGGCGAAAAAAGATCTTCCTTTCATTTAACCAGGCCTCACAAAGTGGGCTACCTCCCTGACCTGCAGTTAGGAAAAGGAAATGAACAAGGGGAACAATATAATTGAGTACATTGTGTGCAATTCCAATAAAACGTGACTCCACAACCTCAAGAGAAAGACAAAAGAAAAATATTTGCTGGTTGTTCACCCAGTATGAAACAGTAATTTTATGTATATTAAATAAGTTTTAACTTGCATTCATAAAAGTGTGTGCTTGTATGATGTATTTTAATGCATTAGTAGTGGCTCATTATGGTAATTTCACTGGTAAATTTGGTTTGTACAGTGTAGAGTTGGCAAAATAATCACAGTTTACTTCTTCTGTATAATCGCATAAAAGTAAACAGAAACAAATGATTGCATTTCTCCACCAGCCAGGTTATTTTTAAACACTTTGATGAATCTTGACTTTTATTTCAGAAGCAGATTGAATTTGTGGCTTTTTAATTGTATTTTAACTCTGTAGAGCTGCCGAAATAAACATGATGTATCCATGTGTGTAGGATTGCAGGTTAGCTCCATTATGTGCTCAGTGTAATGTCTGTGCTGCTGTTTGTTCAGTACCCAAAATGATAACACTGTAGCTTATTTGCAATCTCATATTGCTCAGAGTATTTCATTACAGCTCATAATGACTTTGTAATGTGATTTTTGGATCTGCTTGTTTTGTCTAGAATGTTATTGCCTCCCATGTGCAGTCAAATACTTTGTGTCTGCTCTACATCTACATGTGCATTCGTATGAATGTGCTCATCTATGTGTACATAATTACTGGGTTAAAATATGTGTTTCAAGAACATTCTTATTGAAATAATAAAAATTGAATTTTTCACTTAAAAATTAAATGGCACATTCCAAATTTGCCCCAAGAGGTGAGTTTCAAATACAAATCCCTTGCATACATGTTTTTGTGTGTGTGTGTGTGTGTGTGTGTGTGTGTGTGTGCTGGCTGTTAGGTATTGACAGTTTTCAGCTTAACTGGATATAAGCTTGTAAAGTGCGTCTCTGCTTCAGGTTATCTTTACAAAGTTCAACAGTTCAGTTTCATATAATTTAATTACAGTCATATATCCCAATAGCCTATCAACTAGTAGTTGTCAATGATTGATCATGTCATACTTATGATAAAATGGAAAAGTAGGAGGACATTTCTGGTGCTTTGTAAATTTATTCTTGGCGAACAAACATCAAATCAAGGGATCCTGATCTCAGGCCACTTTATTTCTATATCTCCAGATTAACTGTTTAAACAGATTGCACTGGTGTGCCTAACCTTTTCAATTTTGTGCAACACTAAAACATTTACTTTTCACAGCTTTTTTACTACTGCAAAATATAACTTTAAACTTTTTATTTCTTGTCATTGTAGATATTTAAACTTTTTTACCAACACACTGTATTACAATATGCGCAGGACACATTTTTACTGTTGAAAAAAATTAGAACTGTTGCATATTAAATGAGCAAATATGACCGCCTGCCTTCTCTCTGCTGTCTATTCCTCACCATGCATTAAGCACATCGTTTATAACTTTTTATTTTTTGCCAGCGGTTCTTACCAAAGCTACCAGGGGAGGAAATGAAAGGGGATATATCACGTAAGGGAAGGGGATATATCATGCTTTTAAATCTTTTTCAGACTTAAATCATTCAGTTGTGGTCTATATAAAGTTGAACTGCAATGTTATTGTAGCTCCACAGGCCTTCTTTTGCCCCTGTTCTGAGGTGCGTCTGAGCGCAACTTGTTTTGGTGAGGTCTCCTAAAATGCTATTAAGGCACTTCACACCCCGCCCCCCTCGAGATCAAAGAACGCTGCAATTTAACCCATTGAGCCATTTTTGTAGTTTGATAACAATTATCTTGTTAAACAAGACACAAGACACAAATCGCAAAAACAATACACAACTGTTCATGGAGTAATAATAATATTCAAAACACGCAGTATGGTTATGTCCTCAAGGAGCTAAAAGCAACGCACAGCACTAACATAAGGAGAAGGCACGATGCTACTACCATTACCTAGCAAGGCAATTACGGCCATCACAGTTTTATCTCAGTACAAATGCAGTCTTGTTATTAATATTTTTGATTTCTTGTCAATTGTATTCAGACCCTCAACTTTGCATCACTAGTCAAATAAATCTGACAAGCTGGTATCAAGTTAAGCAGGCATATCAGGCAAAAAGAGAACTGACTTAGTATAAGTTGCTGAATGATTGGAGTGCTAAACATACTGTATGTCAATGCATCCGTGAGCATGGACCTTGCACAAAAGCATGTAGCTTAACTCATGTAGCGTTCTTTCTTTCTGCCTGTGGTACAGGCAGGAAAATGTCTGCATGTTTACACATGGAAAGACATGACATGTTAAGCACACTGCTATGACCAAGAAAAACAAGAATAGCTGCCCTTCACAGATTTTTAGTTACATATGTGGCTAAACTGTTTGCCCCCTGTTATAAACCCTCCAAATACAGTACAGGGCAAAAGTTTGTACACACCTTCTCATTCAAAGAGTTGTCTTTATTTTCATGACTATGAATATTGTAGCTTCACACTGAAGGCATCAAAACTATGAATTAACACATTTTGAATTATAAACTGAACAAAAAAGTATGAAACAACTGAAAATATGTCTTATATTCTAGGTTCTTCAAAGTAGCCACCTTTTGCTTTGATTACTGCTATGCACACTCTTGGCATTCTGTTGATGAGCTTCAAGAGGTAGTCACCTGAAATGGTTTTCACTTCACAGGTGTGCCCTGTCAGGTTTAATAAGTGGGATTTCAAGCCTTATAAATGGGGTTGGGACCATCAGTTATGTTGTGTAGGAGGTGGATACACTACACAGCTGATAGTCCTAATGAATAGACTGTTAGAATTTGTATTATGACAAGAAAAAAGCAGCTAAGTAAAGAAAAACGAGTGGCCATCATTACTTTAAGAAATGAAGTTCAGTCAGTCCGAACAATAGGGAAAACTTTGAAAGTGTCCCCAAGTGCAGTCGCAAAAACCATCAAGCGCTACAAAGAAACTGGCTCACATGAGGACTGCCCCAGGAAAGAAAGACCAAGAGTCACCTCTGCTGTGGACAATAAGTTAATCCGAGTCACCAGCCTCAGAAATCGCAGGTTAACAGCAGCTCAGATTAGAGAACAGGTCAATGCCACACAGAGTTCTAGCAGCAGACACATCTCTAGAACAACTGTTAAGAGGAGACTGTGTGAATCAGGCCTTCGTGGTAAAATAGCTGCTAGGAAACCACTGCTGAGGACAGGCAACAAGCAGAAGAGACTTGTTTGGGCTAAAGAACACAAGGAATGGACAATAGACCAGTGGAAATCTGTGCTTTGGTCTGATAAGTCCAAGTTTGAGATCTTTGGTTCCAACCACCGTGTCTTTGTGCGGCGCAGAAGAGGTGAACGGATAGACTCTACATGCCTTGTTCCCACCGTGAAGCATGGAGGAGGAGGTGTGATGGTGTGGGGGTGCTTTGCTGGTGACACTGTTGGGGATTTACTCAAAATTGAAGGCATACTGAACCAGCATGGCTACCACAGCATCTTGCAGAGGCATGCTATACCATTCGGGTTGCGTTTATTTGGACCATCACTTATTTTTCAACAGGACAATGACCCCAAATACACCTCCAGGCTGTGTAAGGGCTATTTGACCAAGAAGGAGAGTGATGGGGTGCTGCGCCAGATGACCTGGTCTCCACAGTCACTGGACCTGAACCCAATCGAGATGGTTTGTGGTGAGCTGGCATGAAGGCAAAAGGGCCAACAAGTGCTAAGCATCTCTGGGAACTCCTTCAAGACTGTTGGAAAACCATTTCAGGTGACTACCTCTTCAAGCTCATCAACAGAATGCCAAGTCTGCGGAGCAGTAATCAAAGCAAAAGGTGGCTACTTTGAAGAACCTAGAATATACAGGTCCTTCTCAAAATATTAGCCTATTGTGATAAAGTTCATTATTTTCCATAATGTCATGATGAAAATTTAACATTCATATATTTTAGATTCATTGCACACTAACTGAAATATTTCAGGTCTTTTATTGTCTTAATATGGATGATTTTGGCATACAGCTCATGAAAACCCAAAATTCCTATCTCACATAATTAGCATATTTCATCTGACCAATAAAAGAAAAGTGTTTTTAATACAAAAAACGTCAACCTTCAAATAATCATGTACAGTTATGCACTCAATACTTGGTCGGGAATCCTTTGGAGAAATGACTGCTTCAATGCGGCGTGGCATGGAGGCAATCAGCCTGTGGCACTGCTGAGGTCTTATGGAGGCCCAGGATGCTTCGATAGCGGCCTTTAGCTCATCCAGAGTGTTGGGTCTTGAGTCTCTCAACGTTCTCTTCACAATATCCCACAGATTCTCTATGGGGTTCAGGTCAGGAGAGTTGGCAGGCCAATTGAGCACAGTGATACCATGGTCAGTAAACCATTTACCAGTGGTTTTGGCACTGTGAGCAGGTGCCAGGTCTTGCTGAAAAATGAAATTTTCATCTCCATAAAGCTTTTCAGCAGATGGAAGCATGAAGTGCTCCAAAATTTCTTGATAGCTAGCTGCATTGACCCTGCCCTTGATAAAACACAGTGGACCAACACCAGCAGCTGACACGGCACCCCAGACCATCACTGACTGTGGGTACTTGACACTGGACTTCTGGCATTTTGGCATTTCCTTCTCCCCAGTCTTCCTCCAGACTCTGGCACCTTGATTTCCGAATGACATGCAGAATTTGCTTTCATCCGAAAAAAGTACTTTGGACCACTGAGCAACAGTCCAGTGCTGCTTCTCTGTAGCCCAGGTCAGGCGCTTCTGCCGCTGTTTCTGGTTTAAAAGTGGCTTGACCTGGGGAATGCGGCACCTGTAGCCCATTTCCTGCACACGCCTGTGCACGGTGGCTCTGGATGTTTCTACTCCAGACTCAGTCCACTGCTTCCGCAGGTCCCCCAAGGTCTGTAATCGGCCCTTCTCCACAATCTTCCTCAGGGTCCGGTCACCTCTTCTCGATGTGCAGCGTTTTCTGCCACACTTTTTCCTTCCCACAGACTTCCCACTGAGGTGCCTTGATACAGCACTCTGGGAACAGCCTATTCGTTCAGAAATTTCTTTCTGTGTCTTACCCTCTTGCTTGAGGGTGTCAATAGTGGCCTTCTGGACAGCAGTCAGGTCGGCAGTCTTACCCATGATTGGGGTTTTGAGTGATGAACCAGGCTGGGAGTTTTAAAGGCCTCAGGAATCTTTTGCAGGTGTTTAGAGTTAACTCGTTGATTCAGATGATTAGGTTCATAGCTCGTTTAGAGACCCTTTTAATGATATGCTAATTTTGTGAGATTGGAATTTTGGGTTTTCATGAGCTGTATGCCAAAATCATCCATATTAAGACAATAAAAGACCTGAAATATTTCAGTTAGTGTGCAATGAATCTAAAATATATGAATGTTAAATTTTCATCATGACATTATGGAAAGTAATGAACTTTATCACAATATGCTAATATTTTGAGAAGGACCTGTATATATGCAACACACTTCTTTATATTTCAGTGGCACCACTGAGTCAGTGTGTTCATAATATCAGTGAATGGGCAAGAATTTCCTCCATCTTGACATGAAAAAGACAGAAGTCATTGCTTTTGATCTCCAAAAGTGCAAGGTTATAGAGCAGCACTAAATGAACTACACTAAATGACACTAAAATAACAGGAAATGCCAAAAACTTTGTAATTCTTCTAAACCCAGATCAAAATTTTAACAATCACAAAAAGTGTATTTCTAATTCATCCTACTACCATCTTAAAAACATTGTAAGAATAAAATCAGGACATAGAAAGTAAAATCAGGACATAAAAAAAACGATGTTGGCTTTCACTTTCGGTTTTATTTACAGTTAGAAAATTTTTATGGTGTCTATTATTTACACATCCAAAACATATGTTGTGATTTTTCACGATGTTTCTCGATGTTGACGATCATCATATCTTAAACACTTGTTTTGAATTGATTTTTTACAGTTTTTTATTTTTTTATTTTGTTGAATTAATTCTGCTAGTATTCTTTAAAAATTACTAACTTTTTTCATAACACATTCCTTTTTTTCTGCAAGAATGCTCTGAACCACCTTTTGAATGAATGTAGAAACCAACTTGCCTTGCTTTAGGTTGTCTAAAATTATCATGTGAGTGTGAAGCTGAGATCACACTTCTGAAGCCTTTCCAGGATTTCTTAGTTTATTTTCTTACTGTGAAACTTTTATAATTTTTATCTTCAAGGAGTTGATGTCTCACTCTGGGTTTAAATTGGGACACCCCTCCCCAACATAATCCTCAGAATGTAAATTAAAGTTTCTGGGTACTGAATCATCCAGAATTACAGCCTTGGCTCCAGGAATAAAGTTGCCTTTAATCTTGTTTTATATACCTGACTTTTCCAGGGTAGGAAGTGCTCTGTAACCCCGCTTCTGCCAAAGACCTGCCAAAACGGTTAACTTATTTCCGTTTATCTGGTGTACTTAGTGTACACCTGATTGAAGTTTAAAGGCAGAAGACTCACCATAAAAAACATTACTGCTCTACTCTGGTCACATGACATGGAGCTTTCACATATCTTAAGCACATCCACGCTTGACAAGTATGGCCATGTAGACTGCAATTTTACAAAATCTCACACAGAACAAAATCATTCTTAATTTATAGTTTTTTCATAATATCAAAGAAGATATTTACTCCAACTGATTTTTTGCTCCAGAGATAGAGTATTGGTCGCTACTTTTGAAACCATTTTATATATAGATAATTTTAAAATGTTGTTGTTTTTTTTTTTGTCAGAAAATATGCCAGCACAACCCCAATTGAGTAAGAGTTGTTACAGATGAAATCAGATATGTAGTATATGCAGATTGTATTATGAGATACAGATAACCAGAGTGGATACAGCAGTTTTTAAGGATGATTTTATCCATTATGAGAAAAAAAATCTATTAAGACCAATCTGTCCTTAAAAGTAGCCCTTGCAAAATTATGAATTAAGCATGATTAATCATATTTTGGAAAAACTTTGTTTCATTTCACTAGTCATTCACAGGCTCAAATACTGCATGACCTGTATAAATAAGAAATCACTTGGATAAAACTGGTCTGACAACTTAAAGTAAACTATAAATTAGGCTATAATGAATTCAAGAACTGATAAGAAAAGAAAGCCAATGACATCTATCAGTCTGAAAAGGGTTAGAAATCCTTGTGAGAGCCATTATCCACAAATGGAGAAAACATGGAACAGTGTTGAACCTACCTGGAGTGGCTGACTTCCCCAAATGATGGCATTGACAACTCATCCAGGAAGTTACAAAAGAACTAAGAACAACATTTAAATCACTGCAGGCCTCACATTGTTCAATGAAACTCAGAGTTTGAGATTTAATAGTTGTAAAGAGACTGGGCAAAAATGACACAAATGGGAAATTTCCAATCCAAAAAGTATTGCTAACTAAAAACAAGACAAAGGTCCATCTCAGACTTTTGGGAAATATTCTGTGGAAAGACAAAGCAAAACTGGAACATTTTCAATGAAGTGTGTTCCACTGGGTTATACAGCAGTTGACCTCTGAACCACAAAAATAACAAAAAATAAATGTTGTGGTGTGGCCTTGTCAAAGACTTAAATCCGGTTGAAATGATATGGCGTGATATTAAACAGGCCTCTCGTGCTCCAAAGTGGTTGAACTGAAACAATTCTGTAAATAGTTGTGTACCAAAAATGTTTCACAGTGATGTAAAACACTGATTGATTGCTATTTTAATCATTTAATTATAGTTGTATAATTAAATGATTATACAACTGTAGATTAGATTTACGGGGGAATTATTTTTTCACATAGTACCAGATGGATTTGGATTGCTTTTTTTACCTTAACAAATAAATTCATAATTGAATTTTGTATTTACTTTGATTATCTTTGCTGAAACTGCAATTTATTTGATCATCATTTAAGTGTGACAGAAAAGGAAAACCAGAAGAAATGTGTGAGTTGTCAAAAGTCGCAGCACGGTGTCTACAAAGAGTGCCATGCTAGGTTGCAGTCTGTCCACTCTGTTTAATATCTACCAGTACATTTTAACTTTCAGTAATCAACTCATCATTGCCTAATCTATAAAGAATTTGAGAGCAGATGAGAAATAAAGTGACCGACATCTATCTGACTGGAAAGGGTTACAAAGCCATTCAAGATTGTATAATATTGCCACCTTACTTAAAAGTAATCTGTTGACACATAAGAAACATCTGTTTATATACAATTTTTGAAAGTTTGCAAACATGTATTGGCTATAAGCTTACACTTAAAGGGTAAACACCATCAAAATATGACCTGCAGCAACACAGGACCATGATGTGTGGATCAGTGGATGGTTAGGTAGCCTCGACCTGATATTCAAACCGAGAAGGACATCAATTTCGGGTCTGATACCGAAACTAGATCGAATTGCTACCATCTCAAATAGAAATACAGCATATGAACATCTTTGCCCTAAAATAAGCTTTCCAAAGGGATAGGGTTAGACTAAAAACTGTTTTCCATAAAAAAAATCTAAAACACATGGTAGACTTTGTTTACTGGCATATAAAGGCATTCAGGACCTTTATTTTACCTGTAGGGGCAACTGAGTAAAATTAGTTTGGGATTTGCAAACATTTTAGAAACAGAATATTCTGTAAAAAGATATTTTTCTGTGTGAACACATATGCTTTTGTCTGCTGGCTCATGCTCCTCTGTGAGGACATATGAGCATTTGTGTGTCTCTGTTGCCCTCGTGGAAACTGTGCTGCTGTTTTCATTGTAAACGTTCCCAGCCAGACAATTAGAAGGTGACAGTCCCATTAGAGCCTATTCAGTACTACAAAGGCTTCTTGGTGTTGTGAGTGACACGGAGCTCAGCCTTTCGCTAAATGACTGCCAGTCTGCACTCGTCCACTCTGACCTCTCTGGCAGCCTCCCTCTGCGCTGCTCGAACTCCCCTCCGGACGCTCATTGGCAACCCTGGCAGCTCCCTAAGCCAAGCATTGCCCTCCTTTCAAGCGAGGCCTTTAACTGATTGGTTGGATGGTGCTAGCCTTAGGCATGCCAGAAGGACTTTCAACTGGCCCTCAGGGTGCGACTGATTGGCCAGGCTGTCTTGGCCACATGTCTCTCATGGGAGCAGGAGGCAGTAGCTCCGGTTGAGAGATACGATTTGACAATAGAGGCAGGTGGAAAAGTTCAGTACCGGCAAAGTGCTCTATGCTGCATGCTCCCCCCCCCCCCCCCCCCCCCCAATATAGTAAGTGTTTCTTTTGATGCTCTGCTTTTCCCCCTATAGTCAGCCGTCCAGCACTCAGCCATGCCTTCAATGATAATTATCTTTTGGGCTGTTTCCTTTATTTATCTATCGTCCTTGTACTGGGAAGACATTTGTATAGTGGACCAATTTAACAAGTTTAATCTCTCCAGGGGTCTTTGGATGGTTTAGGCAGATAAGACAAGAACATAGGCACATTCCCACTTCATTCCCATCGCATATTTAAGGAATGTGGCTTTCGTTACAAGGGTGAGAGAATGGCTGTATTTGCTCTATACATTTCCCTCTGGTGTGAATCAGGGAATTAATGCCATTGTTAATGCTGAGAGAATGCTGGTGCATTTCAACAAATTTTTTTTTTGCTTCATGCAAAACTCATCTAAATTGCTCGGCTAATGCCATAATTGGGTTTGTGAGTCACTTCTTAACTCCCATTAATATTTGTTCTCCCTCTAATTGCCTTCCCCCCCATTCTTACATTTCACCCCTGTGTCTGGAAAATGGTCTGTGGTCGAGCTAGCGATGATGTGCAATTCATACATGAGCACTTGAGAAAGTATCTGGTCCATTTTATGTTAGGTAAAGATGTTTTAGCTGTAGGGTTGGTTTTGATAAATGATATGCAGAATGTGTAAGATTGTTTGAATATTTAGAGAGACTTCAGAAATGTTTATAGTCAGGAGATGGCCCCGGATCCAACATCTTTCTGTTTTGTTTTTTTTTCAAACAGCTCTGAAGTGTTTGATTTAAAGGTTATTTATTAGTGATACCGCAGGCACTCCGAATTCTTTTTGGTCTTATTTTTAAGAAACATATTCATACATTAAAAGCCTCCGTTTTATCCTTCTTTCTTTTTATTCACACTTTTGACTGACTTGTCTTTTTACCTAAACATATTATATTAAAAGACCTCCTCTGAAAAACTGCCAAAGCTCTGATTCAGGGAGTGCAGACTAACTCCTATTTTGACCAAGGAAAAATCAGATTTGCTGAAAGGATTCATAGGAGTCTGGTTGTACAATCCACGATTGTGTTTTTGGAGCTGCAAAAGGGTTATGGCTGTGTCCTATGAAGCATTTTGTGGGGGGTTGCAGTGGGTTCATGGGTGTAAATTTATCTGCCACTTTTTTTTCTTTACCATTACACAATGTTTCCACCAGTCGTCGTGAAAATTATCATCTCAGCCACTAGTTTACATCAGGTTTAAGCATTGATGGCAGCCAGTGTTTAAATATATTTTTGCATTATTGCAAACACTAATATTGCGATGCTGCATTTGCAATTTGTTGTATTGTGTAGCTCTAATCCAAAACAAGAGCTGTCCCCACATTTATGACAAAGTCCAGCTTGTTCCCAGAGTGAGTTTGACTTTGGCCAGGGATGCCCCATCACCCATCCTCAAGCTGTGCTTGTGGAGAGGAGGGTGCCTGTTTAGGGAACCTCATCTTTTCCTATTGCAGATTATATAGTGCTGTTAACATCTTCGAGCTATGACCTTCAGCCTGTACTGGAGCTGTTTGCAGCTGCGTTTGAAGCAGGCAGGATGAGAGTCAGCTGCTCTTAAATGTGAGGCCATGGTTCTCAACCAGAAAAAGTTGGATAGGGCCTTTCAGGACGGATATAAGATTCTTTATCCAATGTAAAGAAGTTCAAGCAATTCAGATTTTTTTTTTAAACGAAGATACAATGAAGATGGATGCATAGATTCGGATCCTATCTTTAGTAAGGTGGCACAACTTCGATCTGTCATGGTAAAGATAAGCTGAGCCAAAAAGCTGGGCTCAGCCTTAGAAACAGGGTGAGGAGCTCCTTCATCTGGAGGAACCTCAAAGTACAAGTGCTGCTCCTCCCTTTGGAGGCATGTCAACTAGGAAGAGACCCTCATGCACCACAAGAATGTGATAGTGGGACAAAATTCTTAACCACCACTTTATTAGGAGCACCTCTTTAATTACTTGTTAGCACAGAGAGCATCTTAACCAATCACATGGCAGCATCTAAATGCAATTACTGTTAGGACGATAAGATGAACTTCAAACCCACCATCAGAATGTGGAAGAAATGGGATTTAAGTAACTTTGAACATGACATGGTTGTTGGTCCTAGATGGTGGATTGACTTTTTGAGAAACTGCTGGTATGCTGGGATTTTCACACACAACGATCACTCAGAGAATAACTGAAAACAGAAAAACAAATACCTATGAGGGGCAGTTTTGTGAAGGAAAAAGTCTTACTGATGTCAGAGGAAGAATGTGTGGACACTGAAATCACCACACACTGAACCTTGGAGCGGAAGGGCTACAAAACCAAGGAGACCACAATAGGTTCCACTTCTGTCAGCTAGGTACAGGAAACTGTGGCCACAACTTGCACAGGCTCACCAAAACTGGACAATAATCGATTAACAAAGCATGCATCCAAGCATGCATCTAAACTAGTTTTGGAAAGGAAAGGAAAAAGCGGGCCAACATTAAGCTTCTGGAATGATCCCCAACTGAAGTCTTTAAAAGCCGTATCTCTGCTGGGAAACTAAGTGCTTTAAATGAGCTCTACAAGTTCTGACAAGACAAGTTGTCAAATATGCAGCCATTATAAACCAAGGAGACCACAATAGGTTCCACTTCTGTCGGCTAGGTACAGGAAACTGTGGCCACAACTTGCACAGGCTCACCAAAACTGGACAATAATTTATTAACAAACCCTTGACTACTCCTCTTAGTATGGATTTTTAATCCATGTTTGGGTATCATCATGAATGTGCAGCCAACAAATGTGCAGCAACTGCAGGTAGGATCTGTTAAACATACTGTAGGTCTAACTCTCTAAAAATGCTTCCAACACCTTGTTAAACCTATATACCAAAGAATTAAGGCAGCTCTGAGGGCAACAAACTGTCTAACTCAGTTGCAACCTAACAAAGTGGCCAGTGAGTATATATCCCTTCTGGCCTGGGAAGGCCTTTGATCCCCTGTAATGACCTGGAGAGGGTTGCTGGGGAGAGGTATGCCTTTTTCCCTTCTGGAACTTTTACTCCAACCTTAGACAAGCAGAAGAGGATGGCTTGATGGAAAAACTACATATATTAATACTCAAAAACTTTAAGATTTGTTTCTTTTAATTGTAGAGAAAACAAAGACATGGTCTGTTACCTTTAAATCCAGCTTCTATTTATAGAAACATTACCTCAAGAAATCAAAGGATTTAATTCAATTGACTGGGTCAGAAAGCCAAAAAGAATGGCTGACCAGACAAACTCAACCTCAGGTGGTGACTCGAACTCTTATTTGTATTAATGGGACTTTTCACTGTTTCCTTCCCAGAAGAAGTAATAGTAGATGAAAGAACGGGAACAAACTGACATGGCAGCACATACACAGGCCTGAAAGGGAGAGAGATGACACAATGAAAAGGATGGAATAAAATATGAAGAAAACATAAGCCACAAAGTGTGCAGCACTCATTTCCCATTCAGTTTCCGATCCATAACATGGCGGGATGCCTCCGTGCGCTTCTTTATGAGTATGAGGGATGACTGTGTGTGACGGTGGCTGTCAGTGGCTCTCACTTGAGAGATATTAAACCTAAGCTCTCCACCGCTTCCCTCTCACAGATCGCCTTACAGTGTGTGACTATTTTTAAAAGTGTGACTATTTTTAAAAATGTCATTCACTTTTCATGACACTGCTAAATTGACAGATTTTACCTCCACCTATAAACACCTTCTCATATCAAAGATTATTGTATTGTTATTGTATTTTTCTTTTTTGGGAGAAAGGGAAAGTTTGAAGACTGACAAAAAGAACTTGAGGTCTCACATTTTACCTAATTGGAAATGTTGGTTCCATTTTGTCAGCCCATCTTTTGTAATTGTTTCATCCTCCGCTTTCTTATTTCCTCCCGTGTCATTTTCTTTTCTCAGGATGTTTGTGAGGATGGCCTATCAAACTATTTGAATTTCCCTCTCCCCATCTGAAGCGGGGCACATCAGCTTTGAAGAGTGACAAGCACGCAGCGGGAGGGATCAAAGCAATGCAAAACTGGAAATTTAAGAGGAAGTTAAAAAGCATGTAGTTTTGCCATTTCCCTCATGTTCAACAAAGAGAAAACAGACACTGCAGAACAGCGGGGAGAGATGAGACATTATCAAACAGTGATTTTCAAGGATGCCCGCGTAGTTCACGGAGGCACAGATGCTTTAGATAATGCTGTTTAACATAGCAATTCACCCGTTCGCAGTAAGTCATACTAACAGCTATTCCAGCATCCCCATGAGTGCAAAGATTTCTTGTGAAATTGGTACATTTCAACCCAGCGGTGACTATGAAGTCAGTCAGGTTGAGATAGGAAAATCAGTTGTTTGTTCTTGTATGACAGGGTGATTTGCTTTATTTAAAGGCTCTCTCTCACTCAGGCAACAAAACACCTTGGAATGGGCTATATGTATAATGTAAATAAAAATAAATAAATCTAGAACTGTATTTTTAAATTCAATAAATCGGTTAAAGTTTACCCCCTAATAAGCACTTTTAGTCAGAAGTTTACACTAATCACTAGCAACAACTGCAATAAAGCTACAGCATCTAAATTGGATCCAGGTCAGGACTTTGTCTAAGCCACTCCGAAGTCTCATTTAGTTTTTCTTCAGCCATTCAGATGTTGACTTGTTGGTGTGTTTTGGATCAATGCCCTGCTGCAGAACCCAAGTGTGCTCCATCATGAGGTCAAAATGTCAGCATGTTTGGTAGACAGCAGAATTCATGGTTCCATTTGCCACAGCAAATCTTCCAGGTCCCAAGGCAACAAAAAAGCCCCAAACCATTACACTATCACCACTATATTTTACTGTTGGTAAGATGTTTCTTTTCTGAAATGCTGTCTCGCCAGATCTAATGGGAGACACACCTTCCAAAAAGTTCTACTTGTATCTCATCAGTCCATAGAGTATTTTTCCAAAAGTGTTATCCTCTAATATCTTCTGGCAAAACTGAGAAGAGCCTTTATGTTCCTTCTTCTCAGCAGAGGTTTCCACGTGACAAACAAAATAAGGAATCAAGAATGGGGCAAACCCTTTTTCTCACCACTGTACATCCTACATTTGCAATGACTTTCAATAAGGCTGAGATTGGGGGCATTTCAGGACTTTAATGTTAAAGATTTTGCAGGGAGTCATTTTTCTCTCTTTAATCAACTTTCTGCCATCCACCAGTACCTCTGGTAATGTAACAGACCCCCAGCATCATACCTCATGATTGAAATTTGGACATAAGTGGGTGTTCAATCTGGTCAGTGATTCCAAGCATGCATCTAAACTAGTTTTGGAAAGGAAAAAGCGGGCCAACATTAAGCTTCTGGAATGATCCCCAACTGAAGTCTTTAAAAGCCGTATCTCTGCTGGGAAACTAAGTGCTTTAAATGAGCTCTACAAGTTCTGACAAGACAAGTTGTCAGAATTATATTAAGATTATATTCTTTTTACACAACATCTGCAATAATGACCATCAACTCCAATAACACGTGAAACATCTTAGTTAAATCTAATTTGTTGAACAGATTTTTGACTAAGGTCTACACCCAGTTTTTAATTTCTTTTTAAATCCCTGGTGTGAAATCTACCTTGTTTGCTTGTGGACACTATGTATTAAACCAGGACTCTACAAATGTTGAGTGGGTACCTTAAAGGGCGGCAATTTTGTCCCTCACTGTCCAATTATGTAATATTTTTAATGCAATTAGATGCAAAAACATGCCCTCGATTTGTAAAATATCTCCTTATGTGAAAATACATTTTAGGGGCTATTTTGTGGTGCAGTCTTGGGCCTGCCATGATGCAAAAGCCTGTCCAGCTTCCTGAACTTTTCTCATCTGCATTGGCCAGTTTGGTTTTGTTTTTGCTTGCTTGTTTGTTTGTTTGTTTGTTTGTTTTGCTTTCATCAGGATATCTCACATAAACCCTAATTTGGTGTTGTGCTTGATTTTCAGTTTTTAGATTTGGTCAATAAAAACTTAAATGTATTAGTTTATTAACAACAAATAATTACACTGTTGCACCTCATTTGCTTGTATGCATAGCAGTATTTCTGAGGGCAATACAGAGTTTAAAAGTAATGCACTTATCAGTATATAAGCAAGGCAGTCAGTGAGTAAGCTCCTATTAAAGGCACCAAGCTACTTGGCAGATGCTTCCCCAATTATGTTAGACAGCTCAGTCATAGCATATCAGTGCCCTAAGTGGTTGGCATCATTTTGTCCCAGAATGCATCTCAGCGTGGAAATGGCATTATTTTGTCTTTGCTGCGATTATCTTCTCAGCCCTACCCAACCTTAAAACGTATATGCTTGTTCTTTATAACAAACTGTAACAAATGGTGTTTTGTAGATGTTTTAATATCTGACCTGTGCTGCTAACAGTGACATTTACTCCCACCAACCAATATAAATATATGACATTGTGCAGGCTTTCAGGGCAGCACGGTGGCGCAGTTGGTAGCACACTGCAGCAAGAATGTCCTGGGTTCGATTCCCGGCCGGGGGTTTTTCTGCATGGAGTTTGCATGTTCTCCCTGTGCATGCGTGGTTTCTCACCGGGTACCCCGGCTTCCTCCAACAGTCCAAAGACATGCCAGTTAGGTTAATTGGTCATTATAAATTGCCCTTATGTGTATGAATGAGTGTGTGCATGGTTGTTTGTGTGTTGCCCTGCGATGGACTGGTGACCTGTCCAGGGTGTACCCTGCCTCTTGCCTATAGACTGCTGGAGATAGGCACCAGCTTCCCCATGACCCACTATGGAATAAGCGGTAGAAAATGACTGACTGACTGACTGTGCAGGCTTTGTCTGTGATATACAGGTCCTTCTCAAAATATTAGCATATTGTGATAAAGTTCATTGTTTTCCATAATGTCATGATGTATGTTTAACAGGCAGTATCAGTATTGGAAAAGATTAAATCGAATGAATTTAGAGAAGCACAAGCTTGTTCTATAAAAACCTTTAGATAGACTATTGAGATGGTCTGATGAAGTTATCGAATGCAGTTATGCGAATATGATGGAAAAACTGTATCAGATGCTTTCCTATACTCCAGTCACCAACACACTGTCAACAAAATATCCTTGCTTAAATCTATGGTAAAGTCATCCTTTTCTTGAATTTTCTAAAACTCAGCCAAAAATCTTTACGTTTTTCTAAAACTTGATGATTCCACTTAAATAAATATCAACAAATTTTACTCTCTAGATGAGTGGCCAGTTAAGGAAATACTTGGACTTAAACAATGTTCTATTTTATTATTAGTTTGGTTTTAGGAAATGGCACTGTGACTGCTTCCACCAATATTTTAAAAGCTATTTCTTGGAAATCTCAGATGTGGAAGACTACTGTTCTGCACTTCTATAGTCTTGTTAAAGGCATTTGCCACATTTAGATTATTTATTCTTATGCCAGACGCTTTACAATATAGACCTTTCAGACCAAATCACCAACATTACACTTGCTTTCTGATTCACTGTTGACACTTAGACTGATGCACTTGTATATGCTAGGTTACTACAAAACCAGTTTACTTTCCTATGTGTTTCTCCACTCACCGACATTTGTTACATTTAGTGGTTCCTTAGTATGGACAGAACCTGGGGAAAAATTAATTTTCCTACAAATGCCCCTTGTACACAATTTAAAACCACAACAAGACCTAAAGCTGTGCTGGCTACTCCAACAGATGAATTTAAAAAACCTATTAATAGTAATGTAGAACGCATCACAAATTTAAATGTTTTATTCTTAGTGTCCCTTACTTTTATTTGGATTGGTTTTATTTTTTCAGCTTTTTCACTTTATTTTTTATTACTTAAAGTAAGTTAAAGTACCTTATAACATCAGTTCAAAAGATTAGCATATTTTAATGTGCTGCATTGTTCTCTTGTAATACCACAGGTGAAATTTTTCTAAACCTAACCACAGGGAGTGTTTGATTTGCCCTAAAGGGAAATAGACGTTACTGAGTTCATCAAGAACAATAAAATAAAGAGAGATGGGGCAATATAGGCCTGAACAACCCTGTGCTGATGAGACATAAAAGAGGCTATCAAAGAATGCAAAGCACAGATTCCTATTATGGAGTAACATTAACTCATAGCACACAGTAACCCTTAACGGTCCCAGGGGTGCCTACTGTACACTCTCCCTTTTATGACATAGTATTTGAAGGAGAACTGTTTCCAAGAAAACATCAGAAGTTCAGCTTCACATGAGCAAGTTTATGCCTGTCTAAAGGCAGTTTTATTCATTTTGTGGTACTGCTTGAAATGACACATGACTAAATGACAGACTACCATCAAATAAGCAACAAATTAGTTCCTCTTTATGGAGGCATCAAACCATTCATGCTGATAGGGTGATCATGCAGAGCTGGATCAATTAAGAGATTTGGGCGGAAGAACTCCATGCCACACTAATTAAGCAACCAACAGCTTTGCTCAGTAAATGGAAATGTATTCATTTCCATTTCCAGTTTTTGCTGTTTCTGTGCCTGATGTCAGAAGTTTTTGCAGAACAAATATTCTTGATCTAATTTTCCACAATGCCTCATTGCTTTCGCTCGTTGTATCTCCCTGTCGGCATGTCTCTCCATGTCTCAAACTCACACAGATAGCTTGTCCCAAAGGATCCCATCAGTTGTCAGTAATAAAAGACATAACTCTGGAAGAACTACAAATAGGCCACTTATCTGATGTCTGTTATGAGCTGACCGAGTCAGACAGCCAGTAAAGTTCTTTGCATCTGCCTCTCTTTACTATTTTTAGTCCGATTAGTGGTTATTCTATCTGCATAGAGCTACTAAAAAGACAGAATTTAGTGTATAGACTGAGAGAAAGAGAAAGTTAGAGGAAGACAGAAATTTCAGCTTTCATCATTAGCATTCAATTCAAATGGCTCAATAGAGCAGTTGTCACTCATGGGATTCCTGGGCCTCCAGGAAGCAGTACTTGTATTGAATTTCTTCATATAAAGACTCTTCATTAAGAGATAGTAGTGAGTATGACATGTGGTCTCAGGAGGTCTTCTTCATATGGAATCTGAAGCAGAGGCCAATGTCTTCTCATGGGAGGGTTACACCAATGTACCAACTGTTCACAGTCAGCTTTGAAGGTTTGCTGAAGAGTTGGAGGGAATGCCAGTTCTTTGGACTGCACACTATGGCTATAAATAATGAGGTTTTTGGTGGCTTACTAATTTCTCAATATTTGTCCAATTAGTCAGTTAGTTAACAATTATTTTAATTAATCTCTGCTTTCTCTAAGGACACACCTTCTGTTCTCAGTAATGCATGTTTTAGCATACTTCTTAATTTTGCACACCATCGATGCCTTGATAATATTGCATAAATTACCAAAGTATTAAAATAATTACATATGAAATGTGAAAACTCTTGTTGTTCTCTTTTGAGCAGCTCTAATTAGAAATCTAAAACACTAAATATAAGTCAAATCTGAAATTGATTATTCTTCTTCAGCTTCTTGTTCTTCTTCTTTATTACAGACACTTTGTTGTTTTGTGAAAAAACAAACAATGTGATATCAGTGTTTAATTTGGCATTTAGACCACTTTTGATTGGATCAATCATGACTAGCTAAATTTGAAAATGGATGCGGTTGAACCTCATCCCAGGTTGCTTTTGGTATATTCCCCCCGTCAACCTCTTCATGCACTTACAGTATGTTCCCACTGATTGTGGTTCTGATACCCATTGTGCCAGCTGACTCTTATAAAATATGACAGACTACTATACCAAGCCCTAATGACTCTGCTGACATTGTGGTGGAAGAAATTACTGACTTGAGTCAAAGCTACATTTTCTTACAGTAGATTAGAATATACAGGGGTTGGACAATTAAACTGAAACACCTGGTTTTAGACCACAATAATTTATTAGTATGGTGTAGGGCCTCCTTTTGCGGCCAATACAGCATCAATTTGTCTTGGGAATGACATATACAAGTCCTGCACAGTGGTCAGAGGGATTTTAAGCCATTCTTCTTGCAGGATAGTGGCCAGGTCTCTACGTGATACTGGTGGAGGAAAACGTTTCCTGACTCATTCCTCCAAAACACCCCAAAGTGGCTCAATGATATTTAGATCTGGTGACTGTGCAGGCCATGGGAGATGTTCAACTTCACTTTCATGTTCATCAAACCAATCTTTCACCAGTCTTTCTGTGTGTATTGGTGCATTGTCATCTTGATACACGGCACCGCCTTCAGGATACAATGTTTGAACCATTGGATGCACATGGTCCTCAAAAATGGTTCGGTAGTCCTTGGCAGTGACACGCCCATCTAGCACAAGTATTGGGCCAAGGGAACGCCATGATATGGCAGCCCAAAGTATCACTGATCCACCCCCATGCTTCACTCTGGGCATGCAACAGTCTGGGAGGTACGCTTCTTTGGGGCTTCTCCACACCGTAACTCTCCCGGATGTGGGGAAAACAGTAAAGGTGGACTCATCAGAGAACAATACATGTTTCACATTGTCCACAGCCCAAGATTTGCGCTCCTTGCACCATTGAAACCGACGTTTGGCATTGGCATGAGTGACCAAAGGTTTGGCTATAGCAGCTCGGTCATGTATATTGACCCTGTGGAGCTCCCGACGGACAGTTATGGTGGAAACAGGAGAGTCGAGGTGCACATTTAATTCTGCCGTGATTTGGGCAGCCGTGGTTTTGTTTTTTGGATACAATCCAGGTTAGCACCCGGACATCCCTTTCAGACAGCTTCCTCTTGCATCCACAGTTAATCCTGTTGGATGTGGTTCGTCCTTCTTGGTGGTATGCTGACATTACCCTGGATACCGTGGCTCTTGATACATCGCAAAGACTTGCTGTCTTGGTCACAGATGCGTCAGCAAGATGTGCACCAACAATTTGTCCTCTTTTGAACTCTGGTGTGTCACCCATAATGTTGTGTGCATTTCAATATTTTGAGCAACACTCTGCTCTTACCCTGCTAATTGAACCTTCACACTCTGCTCTTACTGGTGCAATGTGCAATCAATGAAGACTGGCTACCAGGCTGGTCCAATTTAGCCATGAAACCTCCCACACTAAAATGACAGGTGTTTCAGTTTCATTGTCAAACCCCTGTAGATAGATAGATAGATAGATAGATAGATAGATAGATAGATAGATAGATAGATAGATAGATAGATAGATAGATAGATAGATAGATAGATAGATAGATAGATAGATAGATAGATAGATAGATAGATAGATAGATAGATAGATAGATAGATAGATAGATAGATAGATAGATAGATAGATAGATAGATAGATAGATAGATAGATATACTGTATATACACACAACTTTATATTGCTGTTTGTCAAAGTGGCTACTAAACATCTACCAACCTAGCAAGTACAAATGGACACATGGATGGTAAGAAACACCATTTCACATCTAAACTGTCAGTTACGACACTATACAAAACTGCAGAAGTATAAGTTGATGAAGAA
This sequence comes from Girardinichthys multiradiatus, assembly GCF_021462225.1. Taxonomy (NCBI): domain Eukaryota; kingdom Metazoa; phylum Chordata; class Actinopteri; order Cyprinodontiformes; family Goodeidae; genus Girardinichthys; species Girardinichthys multiradiatus. The sequence goes on along the minus strand of NC_061812.1, from coordinate 40,058,029 downwards.
TAAAATGACCAATACTGGACATATAGATATGCATATCAGACACCTAATGGCATAAACATTTGTGCATACACATGTTTGGAAGGTAGGACTTTTTCATATACTCACTGATATTGACACACTTAGGGAGAATCTATTATCTTTTCAATCCTTTCCTTAGAAATAAATAAAATCGCAGAAAACATCCTTATGCACACCTTGGACAGCCGATGAAAGCCTAACCAATTCTGAAAAGCTTAAGTGATGCAAAAAACAATACAAACTGAAGAAAATATCTTTGAACAATTTGTAAAAATGTTTAAGAAATGCAATTTCTATGATGAATACAATAGGACAATCCCGGTTTTATTCTGACTTTAAATTGCTTAACAGGTGTTTAACACCATGTGTATATTACTCAGCATTTTAGGGGACATTTGCTCTGTTTAAAACTTAGAGATTTAGCTTAGTGTGCTCCTGATTGTTGAAGTGATAGTTAACATCATGGTAAAATTGAAAGAGCTATCTGAGGCCTGTCTAAAGATGGTATCTGCTCATGAGTACAGGAAGGAATTAACAGAGGTCTCAAAAAAATTGGAATGAGCTGTGGGAATAAGTGGGAAAAAATACAAAACAGCTGTCAACACGCTCCAGACCTGCCATTTAAGCACATTCATCATGAAAGCAAATCTCAACATGCTAAAAAATGAGCCCTAAAATGTCTTCTGAGACCTACAGCAGGGTCCCGGTACTGTTGATATAAGGGTGCATGACTTTACAATCAGAAGGAGACTGCACAAGTTTACTTTTCATGGGAGGAGTGCAAGGAGGAAATCTTTGCTCTATAAGAAAAAAATGAAGACCAGACTGAGGTTTGCCTTAGAGAAGTTGATTAGGGAAATGGTGTATAAGAAAAAAGACTAGGGGTCTCATGTACAAAGCACTGTTACCATGGTTATTTAGACATGTAGTGGGTGCCTTCCAGTTATTTATGCTACTTTGTATATGTATTTATGGGCGGGGCCTTGGTAGTTCAAGTGCCACGTGCAGCTGCACCAATTCACTGCAAATTGGGATGTTTCAAACATTCAAACATTCAAACAGCTATATGTCTCTATGTCCTCAAATTGAAACAAATGGCGTTTTTGATGATTACCTCTCTTAATTTCTTCTGGCTTTAAACAACTCCTCATTATGTTTTTGTCCTATTACAGATGAGGCAGAGTAATTCTAAAGCACATTTCCGTTTTTAACATGCCTTTTTGCTCCACCTTATTTCCCTGTTATTCGGTCCGATGACACTGATCAGGGCAAATGATCATATTAGGTTATTATTTACTCCATAATTACATCCTGCTTTGATTGACAGATAGTGAATGAACCTTGTGAATGATGAATGTAATTAATCTTACAGTATCATCGTGGAGCACACGGTCCAAGCAGAACAGCATAAGTGCCGCAATTGACAGAGGTTATACAACACTGTACTCACCTGCAGAGTCCACAAATGGACGTTGTGTGAAGTGAGCTCAGGAAATGAAAATTGCGCCAGTGAAAGCAGCTGCCGAGTGCCTGTGCCAGTCACTGTGGGTGTGTAAGCGCCACATTGGAAATTAAGAGAGGGGGTGTCATGTTCAAACAGTGAAATGTTTTATGCAGCAGCCTCTGTCACCACTGAACGGATGAAGTAATTTCATTTTCATGGATGATCTGCAGCGCCACAGACCAGCAAAATTACATAGGAGGGAAAGAGAAAGATAGAGCTAGGGGAAGAAAGCAGTCAAACATACTTTTTTTTCCATTGGATTCTTTGATTATTTCTTCGTAGTAGTAACCATAGTGATGATTTACATCCAGTAGAAACATAAAACTGCAGTGGAGCGGTCAAACAAGAGGGAATTTAATCAAATATGTCTTCATATTTTTTAGAAGACAACAAGAGTATAAACAGGGGTTTAGTGTATAGATAAAGTTTGATTACTGAGGCATTTACTAGGAAAATTTCTTAAAAGGCTTATGGGTTAGCAGTGTAAACTTGTCAAAAATTCTGCAGAAGAGCGTTTAAAAGTTAGCACACAGCTTCAGTTAATACAGCTAGAAACCACCAATCAGGCTCAAAATCTGGGTGTAGTGATGGACTCAGACCTCAACCTTCAGAGGCACATAAAGACATTAACAAGGTCGGCCTTCTATTACCTAAAGAACATCTCTAGGATTAAAGGACTAATGTCTCAGCAGGACCTTGAAAAACTAAATCATGCGTTCATCTTTAGTAGAATTCATTACTGCAACGGTGTCTTCACAGGTCTGCCTAAAAAGTCGATCAGACAGCTGCAAGTTGATCCAGAACGCTGCTGCCCATGTCCTCACTAGATCTAAGAAAGTGGAGCACATCACCCCGGTTCTAAAGTCCCTACATTGGCTCCCCGTATCTCAAAGAATAGACTTTGAAATACTTCTGTTAGTCTATAAATCAATTCAATTCAATTCAGTTTTATTTATATAGCGCCAATTCACAACACATGTTGTCTCAAGGCACTTCACAACAGTCAGGTAAATACATTCCAATTAATCCTAACAATTGAACAGTGCAGTCGGAGTTAGCTTTTTATTCAAATTGGATAAAAAGTTTTTCTGTCTAAGGAAACCCAGCAGATTGCATCCAGTCAGTGACCAGTAAATCACTGAATGGCTTAGCACCAAAATGCATTACAGAGTTGTTGTCAGTGTATCAACCAGGTCTTGAGGCTCAAATCTACTCTGCATACCCAGAACCAGAACCAAACATGGAGCAGCAGCTTTTAGTTCTTATGCTCCACTAATCTGGAATAAACTCCCTGAAAACTGTAAAAGCGCCAAAACCCTAAGTTGCTTTAAATCAAGATTAAAAACTTATTTGTTTAGAGTGGGCTTTAAATGTGTTATCTAAACATTATTAGTCAAATTTTCAGTCCAATTTTCTTTTTGTTTTCTTATCCATCATTCTATTCTCTTTATTTTTTAATTACCTCTGCTGTTTGATTTTCTGTATCATTGTAATGTTTTTCCTTATGTACAGCGCCATGAGTACCTTGTTGCTGAAAAGAGCTACATAAATAAACTTGACTTGACTACACAAAATACAACTCAAGTAATTTTGATCTCAGCTGATCAATGTACATTTATTTGTCAATGTTTTTTTAAACATTTTCTTAGATAATTTATTTCCACTTCACAAAATATGCACTACTTTATGTTGGTCTGTCAAATGGAAATCATGTCAAATACATCGACTTTTATAACTGAGGTGGAGCAAATTTTGAAAAAGATAAAGGGCTAAGACTTCTTCACGAAAGCTCTGTATGTGACAACCTCTTGCCTTAATGTTTTTTTGTTTTAGTTTTTTATTGCAAAGTGCAGGAACAATCTGAAAAGCTGAGACCAAAGAACAGATTTTCCTCTCTGTTGAACTTGTTTGTCTGAATCTCCTCAGATCCGCTCGGATCAGGATAAGGACGTTGGCATCCGCTACAGCATCACAGGCGCCGGTGCCGATCAGCCCCCGAGTGGAATTTACAACATAGATCCCATTAGCGGCAACATGTTTGTCACCGTGCCCTTGGACAGAGAGGAGAGAGCCTCCTTCCATGTAAGGAATAACATCTTGCCTGTTTCTGTTACCACTCCATCTCCAATTACGTCTACCTCATTATTTCGCCGCTACCCCTGTTTAAATGTACCTCAGCTTTCTTTCATCTCTCTGGCTTGCTTTTATCCCATTGCCACTGTTGTCTACCCCACCACATACAGAGGAGCTGCTCTTCAGTGCCTTCAAACCAGCGTCTTGAAACTTTAATGATCTTGAAGCAAATAATGAAAAGAAGAATGCTGTGACAAAACACACTGACACTCGCGTTGACATTTGCTGTTGATTGGGCTGCAGAGAGTAGCAAGGGACGGGCGGAACTGAGACAAACAGAGACAGCTAAGGTGGTGTGAAGACAAACTGTTGTCTTTGTTTTTACCATGAGCACTAATGAGTGGATGAAGCTTCAGATGTGTGTGTGTATGTGTCTGTGCATTGCCTGCAGATTGATAAATGTTTGTTTATGCCTTTCAGCAAGCTCAGGTCTTCTCCCCTGTCTGAACCTGTACCTCTGCTTTCTTTTGTGCATTGCAGGTCCTCTCATTACCTAATGTACCTTGAGCAGCCATGCTGATCAATGGGGCAGGCTGACAGCTGTACAGTCAGCCTGCAAAGGATTTACAACACACAAGGGAAGCAGCAGGGTTGAGTTCCGCTTTCTGTCTGGATCCTTGGGTTAAATGGCTTCTGGAGATGTTCAAATTAAATATGCAGACCACCTGAGAAATGCGTTAATGGTCGCTTGTTGGCTTCTTTATGCGCATTAGAGGTTTCAGTTTATATCAGCCTAGACTAACACCTGCACTTGTGGTGAGCGCTGGTGTTAGGCTTCACAGTGCCTGCATGCTTGTCAGCATGATAGATGGCTGTGCTGCTGATAGAGCTATGTCCAAGGCATGCTTCCCTGTTTGGAGGCAGGATTGAAAGGAGGAAGCTCTTCTCTGCAGTGGGCACACACTGGAAACACACTAGTAGAGTCGCTCTCAAAATATGGAATGCTCCTGTTAAAATACCTGGCTTTGTGATATGGTAAATCATTTCAAAACTTTCAGTGTGACATATATACAGATAAACCAAGATGGCGCCGACGATGGCAGCCTTGGAGCTTCGCTCTCTCTTTGTTTTTGTATTTCGTGTGTTTTTATGTTTTTCAAGCTACAGTACTGTGGTCTCGGGCCACAATTCTGTGGTCTCATTCAGTAGAGAGGAACTTCTCAACATCAGAGAGTCCTCTCTTGAGATTTTTTCACCATCTTTCGTTGATCCAAGGTTCACTGAGCTCCTGGCAAGCGGAGCTGCGTCACTATATGGGATACTGCGCCGAAAGCGTCGGAGAGGAAACCGTGCTGGCGCGCTGGTAAAGCTCTGCAAAAGAGGACTTCGCACACCACTGCCTTCAATCCACCTGGCAAATGTCCGCTCTCTAAACAACAAGATGGACAAGCTGCTTCTTTTCACCGGTAAAAACACGGACCTCCGCAGATCAGCGGTTCTCTGCTTTACCGAGACATGGCTGAGTGAAAACATCCCGGACCGCGCACTGCTGTTGCCGGACTTCCAGCTGTTCAGAGTGGATCGAAGCATGGAGCTATCGGGGAAGAGGCGAGGAGGCGGAATCTGCTTTTATATAAATGAAGGTTGGTGCAGAGACGTAAAAGTGCTGGGAAAAACATGTAGTCCGGATCTGGAGTCATTTTCCATAATCTCTAAACTGTTTTATTCACCGAGAGAGTTTTCCTCGTTTATAATAATCGGCTCATATTTTCCACCACATAGCTGCACTTCCGCCGCTGAAAAACATTTTGCTGAGCTGATTACAGACATGGAGAAAAAATACACAGACTCTTTCATCATAATACTGGGATATTTTAACAGAGCAAACCTCTCCCATGAACTACCCAAATACAGACAGCATATTAAGTGTCCCACCAGAGACAAAAACACACTGGACCATTGTTACACAGCTTTAAAGGACTCATATCATGCTGTTACCAGGGCTGCTCTGGGTTTTTCAGATCATTATCTAATCCACCTCATCCCAACCTACAGACAGTGACTAAGAGCTTCCAAACCCAAGGTTCACACTGTTATGAAGTGGACTGAGGAATTAAAGCAGATGCTACAGGCCTGCTTTGAATACTCAGACTGGACTGTTTTTGAAACTTCAGCCACTGACTTAAACCAACTAACTGATGTGGTGACATCATACATCAGTTTCTGTGAGGACATGTGTGTGCAGACCAAGACCTTCTGCACCTTTGGGAATAACAAGCCATGGTTTACTGCACACCTCAGGAATCTGTGCAGGGAATAGGAAGAAGCTCACAGCAGTGGAGATTGGGCGCGGTACAGGCAGGCCAGGAACAAACTAACAAAGGAGATCAAAGCAGCCAAGAGAAGCTATAGTGAGAAGCTTAAGAACAGCCTTTCTACTGGTGACACTTCAGCTGTATGGACCGGTCTGAGAAACCTGACTGCCTATAGGAGCTCCCCCACCCTTCCTGAACAGAGTCGTCTCCTGCCCAATCGTCTGACTGGCTTCTACTGCAGACATGACAAGAAGCCATTCACACCTCAAACCATCTCCTCCACATCCCATTCAGGAACAAATTCCTCCCATAAAGTAACCAACCCCCTACCTTCAGATCCTCCGCCTGCACTAAAGATCTCCAAGGAAGATGTAAACAGGCTCTTTCAGCGCATGAAAACAAAGAAAGCTGGAGGACCTGATAACGTCTCCCCATCATGCCTGAAAGCCTGTGCAAATCAACTCGCTCCAATCTTCACAAGGATCTTCAACAAGTCACTGGAGACGTGTGAGGTCCCCTCCTGCCTCAAACGATCCACCATCATCCCGGTGCCCAAGAAACCCACCATCCTAGGATTAAATTACTACAGGCCTGTAGCCCTGACGTCTGTGGTCATGAAATCCTTTGAGCGGCTGGTGTTGAAGCACCTGAAAGACATCACAGGCCCCCTGCTGGACCCCCTGCAATTTGCTTACCGAGCAAACAGGTCGGCAGATGATGCTGTTAACTTAGGTCTACACTTCATCCTGCAACACCTCAACCACCCAGGGATGTACGCCAGGATCCTGTTTGTAGACTTCAGCTCGTCCATGAAACTCCTGAAGTTTGCAGATGACACCACTGTCATTGGACTGTTCCAGGACGGTGATGAGTCTGCATACAGACAGCAGGTGGATCGGCTGGTACACTGGTGCGGTCAGAACTACCTTGAACTCAACCCACTCAAGACTGTGGAAATGGTGGTGGACTTTCGGAGAACACCACCCTCATACACCCCCCTCACCATCCTCAACAACATTGTATCGGCCATGGACCACTTCAGGTTCTTAGGAACCACCATCTCTGAGGACCTTAGATGGTCTTCACACATAAACACTGTTCAAAAGAAGGCCCAGCAGAGACTGTACTTCCTGAGGCAACTCAAGAAGTTCAACCTTCCACAGGAGCTGCTGGTCATCTTCTACACTGCCATCATTCAATCTGTCCTGTCTTCATCAATCTCAGTGTGGTTTGCCTCATCCACAAAACAGGACAGGTCCAGACTGCAACGAATAATCAGGAATGCAGAGAGAATAATCAGGGCTGACCTTCCCTCCATCCAGGACTTATACAGGTCTAGGGTCAAGAAAAGAGCTGCTAAAATCTCTGCAGACCCCACACACCCTGCACACAAACTGTTCAGAGCTTTACCTTCAGGCTGCCGCTACAGAGGACTGTTCACTAAAACCAGCCGCCACAAAGACAGTTTCTTCCCCCAGGCTGTTTCTCTGTTGAACATTCAATAGAGTACAAAAACAACAGCATACAAATGTTGCAAATGCACCTTTTTAGTATATATGTGTATATTGTACATTGTAAATATGTATATTCTGTAATGCAAAAACAAAACCAAAGAGCAAAGTGTACCGGAGTCAAATTCCTTGTTTGTATGTACGAACTTGGCAATAAAGTTGATTCTGGTTCTGATATCCTGTACAATTCAAGTTAAAAGCAAATCTTTTAGGGGATTAAATGTAAAAAAAATAAAGTAAAAAAACTTGCAATAATCTAATTGCATACTTGCACACACACTTAGAATAATGCTTCGATACGGCTTTTGATCCAATTATAAGATTTAGTCTTTTAGGGTACACAGCTATCAATTATTGGAAATCTGATTTAGTAGAAGTTATGACCAGCTGTCCCAGCAGGATATTATTGAAATTAGCATGAGGGGCCACATGGGAACATTGAAAATCATGGGGTGACACACTAAAATCAAAACCAATTACTGACTTTAAACAATGCAGTGATGTTGTATTTTTAGTATATAATAGGAACCTCAAATCTTTTGTTTTCACAAATTCATGTATGACTGATTTGAAATGAGCATTTAAAATTGTACAGTATTTCAGTATTAATTGTTTTATTCTGAAATAACAGGAAAACAATAAAATAAAATATTGCAAATGTATACACTAAAAGTCTTTATGTAAGCTACCTACTAAACATCGGGTAACAATTACAAATTTCAATTACACCTAAAATGAATTTAGAAGTATATATTGCAGACTTTTAGAAGTATAGCTACATGAGCCAAAGTGCATATTTATGCAAAAGTGCATATGTACAGGTCCTTCTCAAAATATTAGCATATTGTGATAAAGTTCATTATTTTCCATAATGTCATGATGAAAATTTAACATTCATATATTTTAGATTCATTGCACACTAACTGAAATATTTCAGGTCTTTTATTGTCTTAATATGGATGATTTTGGCATACAGCTCATGAAAACCCAATATTCCTATCTCACAAAATTAGCATATCATTAAAAGAGTCTCTAAACGAGCTATGAACCTAATCATCTGAATCAACGAGTTAACTCTAAACACCTGCAAAAGATTCCTGAGGCCTTTAAAACTCCCAGCCTGGTTCATCACTCAAAACCCCAATCATGGGTAAGACTGCCGACCTGACTGCTGTCCAGAAGGCCACTATTGACACCCTCAAGCAAGAGGGTAAGACACAGAAAGAAATTTCTGAACGAATAGGCTGTTCCCAGAGTGCTGTATCAAGGCACCTCAGTGGGAAGTCTGTGGGAAGGAAAAAGTGTGGCAGAAAACGCTGCACAACGAGAAGAGGTGACCGGACCCTGAGAAAGATTGTGGAGAAGGGCCGATTCCAGACCTTAGGGGACCTGCAGAAGCAGTGGACTGAGTCTGGAGTAGAAACATCCAGAGCCACCGTGCACAGGCATGTGCAGGAAATGGGCTACAGGTGCCGCATTCCCCAGGTCAAGCCACTTTTGAACCAGAAACAGCAGCAGAAGCGCCTGACCTGGGCTACAGAGAAGCAGCACAGGACTGTTGCTCAGTGGTCCAAAGTACTTTTTTCGGATGAAAGCAAATTCTGCATGTCATTCGGAAATCAAGGTGCCAGAGTCTGGAGGAAGACTGGGGAGAAGGAAATGCCAAAATGCCAGAAGTCCAGTGACAAGTACCCACAGTCAGTGATGGTCTGGGGTGCCGTGTCAGCTGCTGGTGTTGGTCCACTGTGTTTTATCAAGGGCAGGGTCAATGCAGCTAGCTATCAGGAGATTTTGGAGCACTTCATGCTTCCATCTGCTGAAAAGCTTTATGGAGATGAAGATTTCATTTTTCAGCACGACCTGGCACCTGCTCACAGTGCCAAAACCACTGGTAAATGGTTTACTGACCATGGTATCACTGTGCTCAATTGGCCTGCCAACTCTCCTGACCTGAACCCCATAGAGAATCTGTGGGACATTGTGAAGAGAACGTTGAGAGACTCAAGACCCAACACTCTGGATGAGCTAAAGGCCGCTATCGAAGCATCCTGGGCCTCCATAAGACCTCAGCAGTGCCACAGGCTGATTGCCTCCATGCCACGCCGCATTGAAGCAGTCATTTCTGCAAAAAGATTCCCGACCAAGTATTGAGTGCATAACTGTACATGATTATTTGAAGGTTGACGTTTTTTGTATTAAAAACACTTTTCTTTTATTGGTCGGATGAAATATGCTAATTTTGTGAGATAGGAATTTTGGGTTTTCATGAGCTGTATGCCAAAATCATCCGTATTAAGACAATAAAAGACCTGAAATATTTCAGTTAGTGTGCAATAAATCTAAAATATATGAATGTTAAATTTTCATCATGACATTATGGAAAATAATTAACTTTATCACAATATGCTAATATTTTGATATACACAAGCAAGCTGAGAGTGCGCAGTGTCAGGAATGAAGTGAAACATTGTGGTGGTAGCATTACACTGTGGGGCTTTGTTTCCTTAGCAGTGACAGTGAAATTGATGAGCTATGGACTAAAGATACACTCCATCCTTTTTTAGATTTTTATTTTTTTTATATGTAAAAATCTGTGTATCATTACCCATTCAGTTCACACGTGTTACTTTGTGAGAAAAAAAAGTTATACTTTGACAAAATGTTAAAATCCTAAAGAGGTGTCAATTATTTTGCGGTGCTCCACATCTGGAACCTGCTCTATGCGTGTGTTTGTTGTCTTTCCATTCCTGCTGTTACACTCGACCAGCAAATTGGGATCAATAAAGCAACTAGGTTATCGGTCCCTGGAAAAGTGCAGCTGCTCTGAAAACACTCCCTATTTGACACAGCCCATGTTGTTGGCACTTCAGCTTGAATGGACCTCCTATTTAAGCTGCGTGGTCCCATGCTACATTTGATGTGATGTATGATTTAGTGGAAGAGAATGTAGCCAGTGTTTGACTCAGGGGAAATTTTGTCCATGGCTTACTTTCTTCCAACTTGACAGGAGGTTCCCAGCTTCGCTATGCGCTCGCAGGCCAAACTTTGCTTGTTAGTTTTTGGTTCAAGGGAAAAATAAGAGACGTGGCTGCTGTTTTTGACAGACTAGCAACAGGGGGAAGTGATCTGTGAGGTGAGTAGTGTTGGTGTTAGCCTGAGTTGCAAATTTGCCCAACAGCTTTAGCTGGGCACAAAGAACATTGAGCAAATAGGACTTTTTGGTTTGCCTTTTTTGAATAAAGGTAAATGTACATGGATGGCTTTTGTTTGCTATTTGCATATGGTTTAGACTGGTTTTAGTTTAATATGAAGAACACACAACAACTGGATGAAATTCTATTAATTGTTTAAAAAAATATACCTGGATATACGCCAGTAACGATTGCTCTGAGACTGCAAGGGAAGCTCAGCGTCCCCTAAAATGTCAAAAAATAAGTGATCAAATATATACTGTTATGTGTACATGTCATTGACTAAATATGCATTACAACGCACTCAACTTTTGTTCAGAATCAGCTTCTTATCACTGGTAACGACGTGGCTTTCCTCTCACTCATTCCCCCAGCTTCACAGTGCTTTAAACAGTGAGTTCAATAGCGAAGCAAAAATGCTGGGCTTTGTCCCGCCCATCGGACGCTCAGCGTCTCTGGGGTTCTATGGGGCAGTGGGCTGGCCTCGGCTGGCCCGGACGCTCAGCTTCGGCATGATGATTGGATGATCTGTCTGAGGCTGAATCCCTTTTTGATTGACAGCGAAATGAGCAAATCAGCGATCTTGAAATTGAGCTTCCCCTCCTTGAAGGACCAGCATCCGCCACTGGTATACGCGATTATTGTCTGCCTCGACAAGCTTGTGATGTTGATTCATTACTCCATGTAATTTAGGGCAGTTTGAGGCGTTCTAACAGATGTTAGATGAAGATTTAACACAACTGATGCTTATTTACGGAAATCACATCAGGGAACAAAGCAACCAAGAAACAAAAAATAAATAAATAAATAAATATTCAAACAAAAAAGTGGCAGTAATGTAGCAGAACCAAGATGTCACCTATATAGGCTGTTTTTGTTAGTAAGCAGCCTATTATCATTATAGTTTCATCTCCCATTGTGTTACCCACTGCTGCCCAGGTTTCTTTTTATTGCAGAAGTTTTCCTAACTGAAAAGCTCTTCCGATCGGAGTTTAGCTCAGGTGGCGTCTTCCGCTTTACCAGTTTTCAAACATTCCCGCTAAAGACCTACTTGAAGGTTTGCATGCATATAGCACACAAAGAAGAAAAAAGGCACCACATTTCATCTCTGTGGTTTTTTGGCTCTCTCTAAGATCCAGTCAGCATGGCTTTAGCGTCTTCTTCCTGTTTGTCCCTCTGCTCCACCGCATAATTGCTTTTCTTTGTGTCTCATGCTGATTTTTTCAGTGGCTTTAACTTGCACTGCTTCTCTTCTTTCAACAGCTCTACTAACCACAAGATGTCTCTGTAGTGAAAACTGCTAAATTCTAAATTGCAGGACTGGAAGCAGAAGAAGAATTAACAGGAAGTAGTGGGGAACTCAGGAAAAAACGGTTTTCTGTAATACAGGGCCTTTCTGTAGATGTGGAGGGTGGTGTGCTGTGTACTTCTTATCGCTATGAGATAATGTCTAAAGAAAATCTCCCCTGCAAATCTTCAGACAGACACTTAAATTCATTTTGATTTATGGGAAGAAAAAAGTGTTTTTGCAAAAGTAAAAGTAAGTAAGTGATCAACTGATCCAGTCTACTCTTATTAGTTGCCTTCTTGTCTACAAATTAGCACAATTTGAAAACCATTATCATCTTATATCAAATGTTAATTAAACATAGCTGAAATTAATCACTGTGGGGTAAAGTTTATCACTGTGTTACAACTAAACCTCTTAAGGTTCCAACAATGAATGTTTGTTCACTACATGAAAGCTACAGCAACAAAAAGCAGTGAAGTGAGAAGGAAGTGAATTACTAATTAAAGAATAATTCATATGAATAAAATCAAGATTAAAACACTGAATGTAGAAAAATCGACGGGTAAGCAAATTAATATTAAGAGAAATGACTGAAAATTTATACGTTTGAATAAAAATTAACAAACATGAATGTTTTTTTTGTGTTTCAGTTTAAAATTGGAATTATGGAAAACAATTATATTCAGACACAGTATTTTACCAAATGGGTTACAAATTGAAAATGTATGTGATAATTTGTTTTTCTATAGTAAAGCTAATGTTTCCCCCCAGGATTTATTGGTTTGGGGCTTTCATTCACTCTCAGATGTTTTTGTATGAAGCAATGGAGAGTTGAGCTCAAAGTTCATCGTGTAACAATCAGCATTGTTAAGTCAAAAGTTTCCAAGAAAGGCGCTAATTGGAACTTGTTTATAAGCAAGACTGCTACATAATGTGTCACTGCAGAAGCTTCTGCAGGACTAGTTTGGTTGACTTAGTTGGTTCATGTGTTTTAGTTCTGTAGATTTGGATATTAGTTAGCAGTAATTGCTTATTTTAACATCTAACAGTAAATAAAGGCTATATGATTGCTTGATGCATCTTTTATGATGAGCCTTCTAAAAAGCTGGTTTAACGCAATAATTTTATGTGATCAGTGATTCTTAGTCATAAAATGTCTACATTTTATTGATATGTGGTTGAGGTGAGTATTTGTTTGTTTCTTTTAATGTTTTTTTGTTTTTTTTACTACTAGCAACTTCCACTCTTAATTATTGCCACAAATCAATGGAAGTGGTCCAGAGTGAAACCAATGTAACAATTAGTTGCATTTTTCTAGATGTTGATGATCTTCCTATAAACTGCTGTGCCTAAATTCTGCACTGTGTTTTCACTTAGGCTTGATGCATAGCTGAGCTGCTCACTTGGTTTTATTCTTTGCACCAAGCAGCAGAGATGGAGAAAGTCACTTTGCATCCACTTAGATTTATTTCCTCTGTTTAGGCACTACTGTAAGTATGGTGAATAATTCTTGGAAAATGGTTGGAGCCTTTTACTATCAATTTTTTGTAATGCAGTAACGACCTCCTTCTCCTTCAAAGGGGCATCGGTGTCACATCACATTTAAACCCCATAGAAAAAGAAAGTAATGGAGTAAATGATCCGACAACGACTGATAAACTTATAGAGTAAATCTTAACAATTCTTGGTGAAGATTCCTGAAAAGCTGTTAACCTTTCCCATAGCTCCCTTGGAAAACAGAGGACCTGCAATTAGTTATTCAATTTTGTTTGTAAACAATTCTGGTCTATTCTTTACACAAACCAATACATTCATACACATGGAAAGGATGCTGAAGAAACAAAGTTGTTATGAAGAAATCTGCAGTGTGGCCAAAGGAATTATGCCCTATTTGAAATGAGTAGAAAACAGAAATATATATAACTCAGTTCAAATACATGAGCAATACATTACATCCCTCCTTGAGTTTCAAAAGCATGTAACATGTAACAGATGAGTTAAACTTTAAGGTACCACCTAGCAAACTTCAAATATGTCCAAAATCTTTCTAAATTCAATGATTCTCTCGTTTTCTTTACTGTATCTCAACCTAGTCACAAGCTAAGAGGACAACTCTGAAAGCCTTTTCAGTCTAGTTGACACAAGCTTTAAAATTCCTAGATAAGAAAAAAACAACAGTATCATCACTGTTGTGTGCTCATTAAACATAAGATGCCAAATTTCAAAAACATGATCATGTTTGCAGACAGACGCTTGGTCTTTAAACTTATTAATGTTTATATTCTCCTGAATTCTAAACATATGAATAGAAAAACAAGGTGTGCCTTGAGAAGACATTGTAGTATCCCAAAATGACTAATTGTCATTATGTTTGCAATAGATTTGACCCACATACAGAAAACACTCCGAAGAACAGAACAAGTCACTGGAGACCACTGGCTTTATCTGAGATACATGGAATGTAGGATGAATGTGAAAACTTGCAGGTAAACGAAGGCGAACAGCAGAGGGACTAATCACAGTCTCAATCTCATAAGGACCGATGAAACAAGGCGAAAGCTTCCGAGACATGGATTTTAGAGGAATATCACGTGCCGACAACCATACCTTCTGTCCAGGCTGGTATTCAGGTGCAGGCCTGCGTCTCCGATCAGTGAAGCGCTTGTTCTGATCAGCAGTGCGGTGCAAGGTCTGAATAGTAGAGTTCCAGATGGATTTGCAGCGGCGGATATGTTGGTGGGCAGATGAAACCATGATATCTTTTTCGTCGGCAGCAAATAGAGGTGGCTGATAAACAAGGGAAGCTTCAAAAGGTGAACGTCCAGTAGCTGAAGAAACATGTGAATTTAATGCATATTCAACACAAGGTAGGTATGAGCACCAATCTGAGGGGTTTGTGGATGTGAGACATCGTAAGGTGGATTCCAGCTGCTGATTCAATCTTTCCGTTTGACCATTAGACTGAGGGTGATAGCCTCAGGTCAACAAAACCTTAGCTCCTAGGGCTAAACAAAACTGTTTCACAACCTGCGAGATGAACTGTGGGCCTCGGTCGGATAGAATGTCCTGTGGGATCCCATGAAGACGAAAAACATGCTTTGCTAGGAGTTTGGCTGTCTGTAGGGCAGACGGAAGCTTCCTGAGCTGAATGAGATGACATGCCTTAGAGAAGCAATTCACAATAGTGAGAACTGTTGTCATACCTGAAGAAAGGGGAAGTCCAGTAACGAAATCCAAAGCTATACGAGACCAAGGTCGACTCGGGATGCTGAGGGGTTGGAGAAGACCCGCGGGTGGCTGGTTACTGGACTTATTCCTAGCACAGGTTACACAAGCCTGAACCATCTCCTTCACATCTTTATGCAGAGAGGGCCACCAAAACCTTCTTTGAACTAGAGCAATAGTTCAAAGCACCATAAACCGGTTCTAAAGCAGAGGAGAGGAGAGGGAGTGGATACTTATTCTTAATGGTGATCTGATTTAAATCCCTATAATCAATGCACGGACGTAAAGAACTGTCCTTCTTCCCTACGAAGAAAAATCCTGTCCCAAGTGGTGAGGAGGAGGGCCGAATAATACCTGCAGACAAAGAGTCGTTTATATAGTTCTCCATAGACTTTTGCTCAGGACGGGAGATGTTATAAAGTTGCTAGTGGGCAGAGGCGCACCGGGAAGAAGGTTGATCGCGCAATCATAGGGTCTGTTAGGTGGTAGGGACAGAGCCTGTCTTTTACTAAAGACTCCATTAAGATCATGGTATTCACGGGGTACATGAGTCCGATCAATTGACTAGTCAATTTGTTGAGGTTGACTAGGGGAAAAGGCAGACTGGAGACAAGATGAGTGACAATTAGTGGACCAGGTTTCAATACGACACGTAGACCAATCTAAATGAGGATTATGTTCTTGCAACCAGGGGAAACCTAAGACTAATGAGCCTTGAGAAACAGGAAACACAAAAAAATATGTTTTCTGTCTATGATTGCCTGACAATAAAAGTTCTACTGGTTTGGTCCGTTGAGTTATTTGCTGTAATTTCTTACCGTCTAGAACTAGAACATAACGTGGGGAATCAAGTAGTTCAACTTTTATACCTGCTTGATTTACCAACTCTGAATCTATTAAGTTCTGTTCGCAGCCAGATTCTATCAACACTGATAAGGTCATAGCATGCTGGTTCACTATGGTAGTAGCAGGTAAGCTGAATCTGGGGGCTTTACAAATCTGAGCGTGGTCCACCAACCCCCCCTTCAAAGCTGGTGGACCCTGCCTTGTAATGGCCCGGGGCAGACAGGACAAGTTGCTACAAAATGATCTGCAGAGCCACAGTAAAAATACTGTTTGGATACTCTACGTCTCTGTCTCTCCTCAAAAATGAGATGAGTACGTCCCACCAACATGGGCTCAGGTTCAGGAAACGGTTGCTGAGGTGGATACTTAACATAGGGTGGAGAGTTATTCTTCAGCTGAGGTTTGTAATAGGACCTTTCAGCTCTGGCTCTCCTTCTCTCTCTGATTCTGTTATCAACTCTGGTAGCTAAGGAAATAACTTCATCTAAGGTAGGGGGTTCATCAATCATGGCTAACTCATCCTTTAGTGAATCATCTAAAGTGTACAGAAAGGTAGTTTTCAAAGCTTCATTATTCCAACCCAAGGTTGCTGCTTACGTACGAAATTCGATAGAAAACTCAGTAATGGGTCTGTGACGTTTTAAGGCCCTCAACTTTCGGCCAGCACTAGACTTGTCTAATACAGGGGAAAAAGTCATTTTAAACTCATTGACAAAATCTTCAAAAGTACAACCAAATTCTCTACAATCTGGAAACCGGGCCTCAGTCTACTGTAATACCTTGCCAGTCAATAAACCAATAACAAAATAAATCTTTACATCATCATGGGGAAAGGAACGGCGAGATCAGTTGAAAACCAGGGAGCAATGAAGCAAAAAACCCCCACAACTGCCTACCTCACCAGAAAATTTCTCAGGATTAGGGGAAGTGACGTCACGTGAATGAGGTAGCTGTTGGGATACCGGTAATGCAGAAGCGCCATCTACATGTGTTGTGGACTGAGTACCTAAGGTTTGTTGCAACATGGAGGTAATCTGCTCTAGCTGCTGGTTAGTCTGACGTTGTTGCTCTGAAAGGGAACAGAGAGACGAATCATGAAAATGGATTTGATTACCATGTTCAGATAGAGTTCTTCGGAGTGCTTCTGCTGGGTCTTGTTAGCTAGAGTGTTTTGTCATTATGTTTGCAATAGATCTGACCGACATACAGAGAACACTCCGAAGAACAGAATAAGTAAAGGACATTTATTGGTACAATAATAATCAGGAATGTAACGGATTATTCTCCAACTGTATGGGAAGAGGGGGAGAGAACTGTTGAAAACAAGGAACTGAATGATACAAAATAAGAACAGGAAATTAATTTATCAATAGAGTAGCTTACTAAATGGGTGAGGTCAGGTCACCAGGGGAAGAAAGATTCAGGAACCAGGTTTGTCGACGTAGAGTTTGAAGACGGTTCTTTAGGTGCTGTTCTGTGTGAGCTCGGAGCAAACAGGAATGAGTCCGGTGTGCAGATGTTTACGTTGGAGGGTGGACAGGGTACGCTTACGGCTTGATTCAGGAGACGAAAGTAGCAGGAAACTGCCAGCTTGATGCGAATCCAAACGAAGACAGGAGATGGGAAACGAAGTCCTCAGAACGTAGGCAATCTTGGTTAACCAGAAACCTCCGGACACGTAGTCAGTGCTTAGTGAAGTAAATCCAAAGTTCAGAGATTCAATCTGCGAAGGAGCATAAACAAAGTTACATGAGGTCGAAGAACAAAGCATAGACTTAGTGCTTGGCTGAGCTTGTTACTACCACTGAGGGCAAAACACTGTCGTCGAAGTGCTCCTCAAAGTAATCAATAGAATAACTCACACCTGTCACCCAGCACACCTGAGAACTTCAGCACCGTCTGAAAACACTGAGCACATGTAACAAGCACAAAAACATAAACACAACCCAGATCCTGACACTAATTGCTTTTAAGCAATCAGCTTTCTCATATAAAGCCATAAAGGCATGGAAAAACCTCCCAACTGAATATGGATTTTTTTTTTTCCAGAGAGGCAAGAAAATAGTTTTTTGCAAACCTATGAGCATAGAACCAATATTAACATATATGTTATAGATACTTTATGTATAACCTATTATTTGTATAAATAGTTTTTATATTTTTATTTGGCATTGCATGTGGTTGCAATGTGTTTTTATTTAACGTATTCTCTTTTGATCTTTCTTGTTTCTGCCACTGGAACTGCAGATGGAAATCAGCTGTAAGAAGCTGTAATCTGGTACATATTTGCTCTTTCAGCTGAATGTTTTATGTAAATGGTCCTAATTAAAAAAAAGCACAAAAGAAAATACTTTGCTTCTATCTTTGTGTTAATTACTGGTATTTATTCTAAAGATTTTGTAACCCACGTTGGAAAATGTGTCATGAAAATTGATCAGCATATTAAAATCATTCAGTTTATAATAGTGTGTGATGAGAATAACAGTTTGAAATTCATTAAACCTACAGATTAAAAGCTTTCCTTCACTCAACAGAAGTTCCTAGAATTTGGAGAGTCCGTAGTGGTTCCAGTCCCCAAATACCCCCACCCCAAGGTTCTCAATGATTTTAGACCATTGACTCTGACTGCTTTAGTTATGAAATGTTTTGAGAAACTGCAGAAAAAAAAGTGATCCTACAGGAAACATTAAATCTTCTGGATCTTTTGCAGTTTGCCTAAAGGGCTAAACAAAGGGTAGAGGATGCCACTGCTTCTCTGCTTAATCTTAACATCTTGAGGGCAGTAAACCACATGCAAGGATTTTATTTGCTGATTTCACATCTGCTTTTAATACAATCCAGCAACACATTTTAGTTGACAAACCTTGAGATACTTTTAATCTCTATTTTAACCTAACAAACTGGATTCTGGATTTTTTTAACAGACAGAATTCAGAGAAGCAGAGTGAATGGACAGCTGTCAGAAGAGCTGTCATCTACTACTGGCTCACCCCAGGGGTGTGTCTTGTATCCTTTGCTTTACATTCTTTACACCAATAACTGTCATAGCCATCATCAGGCGCATTATTAGAACTTGGTTTTCGGAGCTGAATCCCCGGATGTTTTCTGAATAGCCCCAGATCTCTTAAAATACGAAATTAAGAAGTATTAAAAAGATGCACTAAGCCACAAAATGGCATTGGATTTCACATTTTTATCTAAAAAAGCAATCTGATCTGTTTCTATTGTGCTCCATAGAATCATTGCCCGCTTCAACTTACCTGGCAATGAGAAAAAAAACAATAACTTGTTATTTGCGCCCAGAGGCAGCACCACAACTGCGCAAATATGCACACAGGCACTGGTAGACTGGCACTCTGTCCATCCTGGAGAAGTTCAGGACGGCTCTTCAGTCCAGAGCCATCGGCCTTCTTCAATCATTACCTGAAAAGTTACACTGAGCGCCTCGAACAGGGCTTATTTTGGAGAAACCGCAGAGCAAACCAGAGAGCTGAGTCTGATGCGTGTTTGCGCACGGGAACAGGTGGAAGCAGAGCAGCATAACTCAGGCTTAAGTTAGCAATAAAACCTGAATGCTGACTCAGAATGGTCTGATTGTGTTACAGCCTCTCACTTATTCACCCAGCAGAACTTGATGCGGAGGTTTACTCTAATGAGCATCATCAGGGTCATGATGAGGGACTTTTACCTGAGCTATAGGTAAAGTTAAATGGCCTGGCCGTGACAGAAAACAGTAGGAGTTGTCTCTGAGCTTCTAGCTGGATTAATCGTGATGCGAAAATATCTGGTCCTTTAGTTCAGTCAAAAAGTTATAAACACATTAAAAAGGTTCTTCAGATCATAACATTGCATTCCATTGCTGCAGCCAGTCATATAGTCCAGTTCTACATGTAGAAAGAATAAATTGTTGCTGAATACACCGGGAAAACATCTACTGGTGCCACTAAGACATAGTGGAAAAACTTCTTTTTCATATCTTTTGTGCTGACTCTCAGCTATCATCAGCCTCCTACATGAAGAGGAATATGATCGTGGTCCTGTTTAAACCAATCTTTTTACAGCTTAATGTGTCCAAGACCAAAGACATGATCATAGATTTTAGACGCATGCCCCCTGCTCCTCAGATATCAACCATCATGGGGGAGGAGGTTGAGATTGTTGATACTTATAAATGTCTGGGCACTGTAATTGACATTAGACTGAAATTTGATTCAAACACAGAAATAGTTTGCATGAAAGCCCAGCAACTTCTTTACTGTCTTCTAAAAATGGCAAAATTCAAAATAGAACTATGACGTGCATATTTTATAAATCTTACACTGAATCCATTCTGACTTTTTCTTTCATTTGCTGGTACGGAAACCTTAGTGTAAGAGACAAAACTGTGCTATCGTACATTGTGAATGTTGGGCATTAAAATCATAGGTGCTCAGCAAAGCAGCCTGACTGACCTATACAACCACCACACTGAAAAGTCAACTGTATCCTGTTTGTTGGTACACAACCCTTCCACTCTTAGTTTTAGCTTTTACCCTCTAGGGAAGGGAACATAAACTTGGATTTATGTTTCCTTTTTTCTGGAGCAATAACTATTCATTTATTACCAGTGCTTTCTCCCTCCTTAATTCAGGCAAGAGGATTGGTTAGTTGGACCTATGCTTGAGGATCTTGTTTTCCTTTACTGATGGCAACTGTGTTTTTATGCATTTTTAAATGTGATTGCCAATGGTGTTTTGTTTTCTTTTGAAGTGATGGATTCACCATGTTCATTATTTTCTGTTAATTAACTTATGTATTGTTAAATTTTTAGGCGTATAAGAATTGTATGTGCTTTCAATGGACATTGTTTGGTTGTTAACCTCCATTAGGTGCAGGTGTTGCATTCAGTGCTATGTCCTCTAGTTAGATGTTGCTTTGTTTTTAAATTTTTTTTTTTATTGTGGCTTGCTGTAAAATTAATCGCCCATTGAGACATGAATTAAGATCAGAGACTGAAAAAAACTAATGGGTTAAAACAATGTTTAAACTGTATAAAAATGTATGAAATGTGTATTTTCAAGAGTTTGTTAAACTGCTAATAAAATAAGTGGCTTTAGGTAACCTCAGCCATTTACATTGGTTGTCCCACCCTTACTTTCTGTTTTCCTGTACTAGTCAGTGAATAGTAGCAGCTTTGCTGTGATAAGAGAATCTTGCTAGCCTCTTAGCAGAGGACTGACGACTGTTTCCTTCCCTATGCTGAGTGTTTGCACGGGTCAGGTTTTTTCCACAGTGCGTTAGGACAAGCTGCATTGCATTCTTAAATCACTGGAAAGGTTTTTAACATGCCTGCTATTCACAGACTGATGTATAACTGGAACATCCAGAGACAATTAAATACCCGGCTGCTTTGGATGCATAAATATATTTGTTCACCAAATACAGGTCCTTCTCAAAATATTAGCATATTGTGATAAAGTTAATTATTTTCCATAATGTCATGATGAAAATTTAACATTCATATATTTTAGATTCATTGCACACTAACTGAAATATTTCAGGTCTTTTATTGTCTTAATACGGATGATGAAAACCCAAAATTCCTATCTCACAAAATTAGCATATTTCATCCGACCAATAAAAGAAAAGTGTTTTTAATACAAAAAACGTCAACCTTCAAATAATCATGTACAGTTATGCACTCAATACTTGGTCGGGAATCCTTTGGAGAAATGACTGCTTCAATGCGGCGTGGCATGGAAGCAATCAGCCTGTGGCACTGCTGAGGTCTTATGGAGGCCCAATATGCTTCGATAGCGGCCTTTAGCTCATCCAGAGTGTTGGGTCTTGAGTCTCTCAACGTTCTCTTCACAATATCCCACAGATTCTCTATGGGGTTCAGGTCAGGAGAGTTGGCAGGCCAATTGAGCACAGTGATACCATGGTCAGTAAACCATTTACCAGTGGTTTTGGCACTGTGAGCAGGTGCCAGGTCGTGCTGAAAAATGAAATCTTCATCTCCATAAAGCTTTTCAGCAGGTGGAAGCATGAAGTGCTCCAAAATCTCCTGATAGCTAGCTGCATTGACCCTGCCCTTGATAAAACACAGTGGACCAACACCAGCAGCTGACACGGCACCCCAGACCATCACTGACTGTGGGTACTTGACACTGGACTTCTGGCATTTTGGCATTTCCTTCTCCCCAGTCTTCCTCCAGACTCTGGCACCTTGATTTCCGAATGACATGCAGAATTTGCTTTCATCCGAAAAAAGTACTTTGGACCACTGAGCAACAGTCCAGTGCTACTTCTCTGTAGCCCAGGTCAGGCGTTTCTGCCGCTGTTTCTGGTTCAAAAGTGGCTTGACCTGGGGAATGCGGCACCTGTAGCCCATTTCCTGCACACGCCTGTGCACGGTGGCTCTGGATGTTTCTACTCCAGACTCAGTCCACTGCTTCCGCAGGTCCCCCAAGGTCTGGAATCGGCCCTTCTCCACAATCTTCCTCAGGGTCCGGTCACCTCTTCTCGTTGTGCAGCGTTTTCTGCCACACTTTTTCCTTCCCACAGACTTCCCACTGAGGTGCCTTGATACAGCACTCTGGGAACAGCCTATTCGTTCAGAAATTTCTTTCTGTCTTACCCTCTTGCTTGAGGGTGTCAATAGTGGCCTTCTGGACAGCAGTCAGGTCGGCAGTCTTACCCATGATTGGGGTTTTGAGTGATGAACCAGGCTGGGAGTTTTAAAGGCCTCAGGAATCTTTTGCAGGTGTTTAGAGTTAACTCGTTGATTCAGATGATTAGGTTCATAGCTCGTTTAGAGACCCTTTTAATGATATGCTAATTTAGTGAGATAGGAATTTTGGGTTTTCATGAGCTGTATGCCAAAATCATCCGTATTAAGACAATAAAAGACCTGAAATATTTCAGTTAGTGTGCAATGAATCTAAAATATATGAATGTTAAATTTTCATCATGACATTATGGAAAATAATGAACTTTATCACAATATGCTAATATTTTGAGAAGGACCTGTATGTTCAAGCTCAATAGAAAAAAAGTTCATACATGGGAGCTCAAGAGATCTGGTGGATATTGTGTTGACCATTGGAGCAGCTCTTTCAGGAAGTCACTTCCTTCTATCATATCAATTGCAGGTTTTAATGTTTTTCATCCTTGGCCAGTAGAACTTGGTTCTAACATTATTAAGAGTACATTCAATACCTATTTCATTGTGACATATTTCATTGTGTAGGCTCTGCATAACCACATCTCGAAAAGGCTCAGGAATAAATAGTTGGTGGGTTGTATAGCCATCACCCTTATATGTCTGATACAGGATGTGATTATGTAGTAGGAGGCACTTTAATGGCCTCAGAAACAAGGTGATGTCAGGAAGCTGTTTTAACAGTAGGTGGGATCTTTTCCTGTGTCTCAAGTTGGGCTGTGATTTCTCTCATACAAGGCTCAGCTGTTTGTTACTCTCTGATATGTTCAATAGACAAATGGGTGCATGATGGGAAATTCTCCACACTGTTCTTCATTCACAAAATTGTCTGGCAACGCAGTAACTGCAACTGCTAATGAATGTACCAGGGTGGGAGTTTTTCTTCCTATGTGCTTTGATAGGAGAGCAGATGTTTTTCCACATATAGCCTGCACTACATCTGGGCTAAGCTGTGTGTTCTGATCAGTTAAATGTGTTTGGGTAAACAGTTCTCCATGTGGTCATCTTGAAAAGCCATCAACATCAGAGTTAAAGTTAAAAGTGTTACAAGCCAACGATAAGTCATTGCATCCATCTTGGCTGTAGTGAGTAAATATGTCAGTGGACACTTTTCAGTATCTTCCCACTTTAGAACCAGAATGTCCTGTTTTTGCTGTGTGACACAAAGGATCTGTTTAGTGTTTCAGACTCTCTCGACCTGATCTAAATACTCTTTATTATAATAACTCCAAGTTATTCTAACAAATAATCATGTTAAAACAGCTATTTTCTGTTGCTGCACGTCACCCCTGAGAGAAAATTTCATTACTGTAGATCTTTATCAGACAATGCTGTAACACTTTTATAGAATCTGGTCCATTTTGGATTTCCTCAGTATCACAGAAAAACACAGCAGATGGTAGCTATTTTTTTATCCCCTCACAGATTTAATGTTCTTGTTTATAGTGTTACTTCCTCATTGCATGTGGGTTTAGACCATGTAGCCCCCATAAAAAAAGAAGGTAATTATTTTTAGGCGGCCGGCTCCCTTGTTTACTTCAGAGGTGCGTACTTTAAAACACAACGATGGGCGAAGTACTACTTAATCTGGAATAATAGTCTACTGTTTTTTAAAAGGACCCTTCGCCAAGCGAAAACAGTGTATTTTTCATCATTAATAGATGAGAATCCTGTCATGATATGTAGTATTTTAGGTTCTATTCTAAAGGGTGTTGTCTTCAGTTCATTTTTCTGTGCTTATATTTTTGTTTGGTGTGTTCTATGCTTTTCTTAACATTTGGCTTTCTAGTTTACCCTTGTGTTCTTTATATTTATTCTTGTCATATTCCCAGTATCTTTGTTTAGTTTTGGTCATGTTTTTGCTTTTAGTCTGATACCATCTCCATAATCAACTTGACTCGGTCCTCCTGCTTCATGCCAGTCAGTCTCACTGTTTCACCTGTGCCATGCATACCATTCCATTATGTTTACTTCTAGCTGGGGTATACTATTTTCCAAGCCTGTCCAGGACGGCTGCCAATCCAAGCTTGTCCATGTTCATGCCTGCATCTGCTACCCCCTTTCTGCTGTGAGTTTTCTTTTTTTGTTATTTATTAAACCTTGCTTTACTCACCAAGCTGCTCCTGCCTGCAGTCAGCAGTTTTGGTCCACTCCAAGAGCCTTTTATGACAAGGTTTAGGTTTCTTTTTAGGACAGTGCCACACTTGCACAAAGCCATGGCTCTGTTGAGCTATGGTACCTTCCTGGAGGGGGACATCGGCTAGCAACAACTCCATGTTCTCCTTCAATAGATGATACACTTGGCCCTGTCTCTCTCTGAGACATAGCTATTTTTTGAACTTTTACTCCAACTAACAGTATGTTCTCGTTTATCCTGTAGACTTGACAACAGGGTCAGAGTTTATCTGCTTAGCTGTGTTTCTCTCCTGGATGAAGCCACCAAAGGAGCTACTACTGCCATTAACGTTTACATTTAATAGAAAGTGCTCCTTGATCAGTGCTTCTATGTTTTTTTGTGTGTGTGCTCTATCTTCTCAAACCCCTAGTCAATTGTGGCAGATGGCCACTCACACTGAGCCAGCAGAAACTTACTCAGTGTGTGCTCTGATCACTTCATCTTGATGTAACTCTTGCAGATGTTTTTGGACTGCTGCCAGGTTGTTTGGTGTATTGGTTGGGCTTTGTGTTAAAGGCGAATTCAGCAAATAGTTTGATTTGGTGTTTTCACCTTGTCAGTTCTTCCAAAATCTTGATAGATTTTTGTTTTGCACCTCTAGGATGCTGTTCATATTTTTTTACACTTCTTGTCTCGCAACAAAAACTTTACAAAAGGAGGAAGTTTTTCTTTTTTCTGTACTAGCTGCAAATCATTGATCAACAAATTGTCCTAACAAACTTTTTCACCATCTTCACATCTGAGGCTGGAACACGGAGGCTTTGAATTATTTTATGTCTTTTCAAAATCAGGCACATAATTGTTTTCCATTATTAAATCCACATGCGAACTGTCTTCCTCTCCAATGCAACCAATGGATGGTTGTGGGAAAGAGAAAATGCTCTGGTCGGCACCAGAGTTTTGTAGATCTCTGATGTCGCTGGGATTCTTTGTCAAGCTCCTCCTTCCTTGGAACTGTGCATGAGAATGGGTAAATGGTGCATTATGGGATTCAGAGTTTTTACCAGTCTCTTTTTTTCTGTGTACAGTTCAGTACTTGTTTAATTCGATGGCTGGCCCCTAACACTGTATTTGCAAATAAAACATTAAATATCTCCGCCACATACTTGCCTCCATTCTCACACTAATAAGACTTTTCTTATTCATTCACAGCAGCACACAAACACACATGAATAAATTCCGAGACACAGAACAGTATTCACAGAAATGCAAATATAAAGATGAATGCAAATACCAAGATCCTAAAGAAAAAGAAGGAACATAGTGGACAAAATGCACAAAGAAAAAATGCATCATTATCACACGTTAAGACGCATGCACTGAGGCAGCCACACATTCTCAGCATGCAATCTCCACAGCTGAGAAAACAGATTGGCTTTGTTTGTTTGTTGGGTCTCCTCTCCCTCTTTGTTTGCTGTGCTTCAGCCAATGGAAAACTAGCATCTTGAGGATCATTAAAGGGCTAAAAAGAGCTCTTTTGATCAGCTGTGTGCGCCTTCCAAAGCAGGCATCTTCTGTACTCATCAGTGCATGTGTTAATATGCATAAACATGTGTCTGAATTGGTGTTTGGATGCGTTGCATGGATGCTCCAGCGGCCGAGCGTTTGGGAGGAGTTGCAAATATCCTTGACAGGCAGCTACAAAAACAAAAATGACTGGTGGTGCTTTGGTGAGAGCAGGTGTCGCCATTCAATCTTTCATGTGTTCACACAATTCATCACGGTTTTCTGTAAATACGCTGACAGGCGGATCCTCCTCGACTGTGTGCAGACAAAATATTTGTCTGCCAGCATGTCGGCTTTGGCCACAGCGGGAGCCCTCCTACGTTTGGCATGCCAAGTTGTGACTGACTAACATATCTGACATGGATATTAATTCTTAAGAAACTGATTGAGATTAATGTATGGTGTTGTGAAGAAGGATTTGTCTTATAGATTTTTTCTGTTTTTGCTTTTTTGTCTTACATAAATGTTTCAGATCATCAAACACATTTTTTATTTAACAAAGATCAGTTTAGTAAATGCAAATATCCTTTTCAAATGATAATTTATTTACAAAACAGCTATAGTACCAACCTGGCACTACGTGAAAAAGTATTTGGCTTCTAAAATGAATAACCCGTTGTTTAACCCATAGGGGCAAAAACTCCCATGACACGTCTGTGATAGCTGGCTTTGTGACTTTGTGGAGGAACTTTATTCCAATCTTCTTTGCAGAAGTGTTATAATTTGGTTACACTGGATGATTTTTTTTATATGAATGGCCTGTTAAAGGCCATACCACAGTAACTCATCTTTAAATACAGACATTTGACTATACCACTCCAAATCGTCAAATATTTGTGCCATTCACAGATGGACTAGCTGGTGTGCTTTGGATCATTATCTTGCTTCACAACCTGGGTGCTCTTAAGCTTAAGACCATAAACTACTGGCAGGAAATTCTCGTTCAGGATTTTTTGGTAGAGAACACAATTCATGGTTCCATCAAGTTGACAAGTTGTCTGGGTCTTAAGGCAGCATAACACCGCTGATCTTCCGAATACCATCAACATGTTGGACTGTTATTAAATAATCTTTGTTTAAGATGCTGTGTTAGTTTTATGCTAAATGTAACAGAACCCAAACCTTTGAAAAAGTTCCACTTTATTCTCATCAGTCCACAGAAAAACCTTCCCAAAATCTTGGGAAACATGCAGATTTTCTCTTGGTACACGTGAGATGGGCCTTTGAGTTGTAAGCTGTTTTTTCTGCTTATCTCATTGTTAAATCATGAGCCTTGATTTTAAATGAGGCAAGAGATGTCTGTAGAGCATTAGATATTGTTCTGGGTTATTTTGTGACCTAATAGATGAGTCATAATTGCACTCATTTTGGTAAGCCACTCCTAGAAAGGATCGCCACTGTCTTGTGTTTTGACAGTTTGAACAGTTTTTAGAAATAAAATTATAATTAGAAAATTTTATTTTGTATTTACCTGCATTGTATTTGTCTGATAAAGGTAGGATAGGTGTTTGAACTGAAACATTTAAGTATGATAAAGTATCAAAAACAGGAGAAATCTGTTTCTCATAGGATTATTAATCACAGGGAACAGAGGCTGTTTGGTTCCAGGGCTTTTACTAAGCTTCATGTAGTGTTGGCAATCATTAGTAGGGATTGGTGAGGAGTTTAAAGTGTGTACCAGCAGTGGTGAAGATTAAGACATTCAACTGTGGATGATGATTGCTTTTGTCAGTCCCTCCTGTTCAACACCCCACTCTCCCACACTGCCTCTTTGTGTTTCCATTCCTCATTTGCTTCCACAGGCCTCCGTCGCTCTCCCCTCTCCCCTCTCCTTCCCATCTTCTACATCTTTTCCTGTTCCACTTTTTGTTTGTTTGTTTGTTTGTTTTTTTTGCTTTTCATTCTCACCCTCTTCTCTGTCTCTGTTTTCACACTATGCATTGTGAAGAAGCAGCTCATCAGTAGGAGACATCCATCCAAATGGCTGGCTTTGTCAAAACAAACTGAGACAAACATTCTCCCTGAACAAAAAGAAGACGCAGCCTGAGCAGCAACACCTCTCTGATGTTTTCAGGCCTCTGGCTGTGTTAACAACCAAATAAGTGTTGTTGGTGCGTCTGAAACATTTCACTATTTTGCCCCCTCTGCGTCATTATGCTCCCCATGCCAAGATACCAACTGCGTGCTTGTGCCCCAATGGCAGCTATGAAGTGAGATGTTCGCCTCTTAAATGAATTTTCCAATTAACAAAGTCAAGTCTGCGTTTAGTGTTGAGTTTGTTCCAGGCCACAGTGTCTGAAAATTTTTGCATCAGTCAAGCCACAAAAGACAGTCGGGCTACTTATGGAATATTCACTGAAGCTGCTGTTTTGCTCTGAAAGCTAATGATTCCCTCTCTCGCTTTTTTTTTGCATGCGTTTGCAGCTGCGAGCTCATGCGGTGGACATGAATGGGAACCAGGTGGAGAACCCAATAGATCTGTACATCTATGTGATTGACATGAATGACAACAGACCTGAGTTTCAAAACCAGGTTTATAACGGCTCGGTGGCTGAAGGGTCCAAACCAGGTAAGAGGGTCAACAGCTCTGCATGGGAATACACCAGTATTCAATAGACAGCGTGAAAATTTATGGCTCAGATAACTAAACAAGATCACATCACTAATAAATCAGTTTATTCCTTAAAGCAGCCGCCCTTTGCTGTAATGACTGAAATATCAACCTGTGGCCGTCTCTCAATGAACCTCTGGGAAGTTCTTTTAAGACTTTTTGGAAAACCATTTCAGGTGACCACCTTATGAAGCTCATGGAGAGAATGCTAAGAGAGCAAAGCAGTAATCAAAGCAAAGGATGGCTGTTTTGTAAAAATCTAAAAATGTTTAGGATTATTTCACACCTTTTGTTTACGATTTAATTCCATGTGTGTTCATTCACAGTTTTGTTTAAATGGTCATTAAAATAAAGAGACCCATTAAATAAGAAAGTGTATCTAAAATGTTTGACCGGTAGAGTAGTTTATTGTTTTAGACCAACAATATAATCCTAATGTGGAAGGAAAATAACACAGGGCTTAAAAATGGTTATAAACAAAAATAAAAAACAATTGCTGTGCATTTATATTAAGCCACCATGCATCTGTTGTTTCTGGATCCACTTATCAACGCAAGTCTTTTGGGGTATGTGTCATTACCAACCTTGCAAATCTACAGACTGTAATCCTTACTCATTCTTTGGAAAAATGTCAATACAAATTAGATGGAAAGTGACTCTGAAAGTGACTTTTACCTGAACCATTCCATTCGAGCTCTTGCTGAATGTTTAGACCTTCTTCTATGTGTTTATTGTATCTCCTACATTGCTTGTAAACTGGCAATTGGACATCAGATTTGTAGATTGCATGTCTAATGTTGGTCCTATCAACATATTTTACCACCTAGACTGTGAATCTCTGCAGCTCCTTCAGAATTACCATGGGCTCTTGACTGCTCCTCTGATTGATGTTCTTCTTGTCTGACCATGTCTTAATGGAGTTGCAACTCTGCCATACCTTTTCTATTTTCGGGTGATGGCGTGAAAAGAGCCCTATCAAATGTTCAAAGCTTGGGATACTGTGGGCACTGTTTCTTCTGTACATCTTGACTTTCCCTTTTACAGAAATGTGTGAATTATAAAAGCTCTTAGTTTACATGAAACATAAACGTAATGATAAATGCAGAGCATCAGCGCTCCACAACTAGAAACACAATGTGAGGAAATTAATTCTGAACATTTTCAGTTAATTTCCTGAACAATAATAACAACAGATAGTTCCTGTTTGAGAAAAGTCAAAAAGCGCAGAAGAAACAGCGCCTCCTAGAGTCACAATATATAATGATCATAGAATGCAGTACCTTTCTGGAAATATGAAAAAAATTATAATTTTTCATTCCTCTGAGGCAGAAAGGTTGTGATTTTAATACATTAAATATGAAATAAAATGAAACTAAATGTTGTTCATTCATTTGTCGGCCACAAAATGAAAATCAATATTTTGCAAATAAAACAACAAATCGAATAACTCTTTTTTTTTTTTCTTTTTCGTCCTTGGTTTCTGCTGAGAAAATCCAATTACTAAAACATACAAAGATAACTAATAGTCTCCAACTAACTTTATTCTGAGATTAAATTACACACTACTTAGTAGGGATGTAACAGTACACGTAGTCGTACTAAAATATCTGGTATAAAGATATTTGTTTTATACCTGAACACAAACAGAACTAAGTGCAGGATGCAACGTTCGGTAGCAGAACACAAGACTCATTGATTGATAAGCAGGTCTGTTTGGGTTTGGGGTAATAAGGCGATAGCTCTAGACCATGTTCAACTACAGTTTACAGCAAGGGGTGAGTGAATAGTGTCTGACATTTGATGAGTCAGAAAAAGTTGTAACGTGAGGAGTTGCTGTCAAGCTGTAATTGAAGATTAGTGTTTTGCATACTGAAAACGGTGAAAAGCAAAACAGAAGCTGGCAGACAAAACACAGACAGCGAGACAGGTAGAAAAATAACCCAAAGAAAATGAACAACTTCATGTGTGAAATAGTGACGTCCCAAAGGTTTAGTGTTATTTGTGGTGTGAGTTGTATGACAAAATTGCAGGTCCCCTGAGAACAGTCCAGTTCGTATTTTGTGAAGAAGAAAAAGAGAACTCTCTGCTATCACTGAACTTAAATTAAAATCAAAACTTCTAATTTAAAACAGGTGTCAGTGTACTTATTCATTAGCTTATGTGACTTATGTGCAAAATTAAACTTTAAGTTCCCTATCTTGTATATAACACTTTTATACACATTACTGTAATAGGCCTCAACAATATTGCCATTTAAATATGCTCGTTAAAACTTAATCAACAAGGAATATTTTATTCAGACTGCATGTTATGTGCTCCTATAGTTTTCGTGCCAGTGAGCATCAAAGCAAGAAAGTCCTGAATCAATCACAGTGACAGAATCTTTATGAAACTTTAATGCATTGATAATTCTGCTATTTTACTGAGCTTTGCCTTCAGACATGAAGAACAGGAGGTACTGTTGCTTTTACTCATAGGAGAACTTAGTGTACTTAGACTTGACTTCATTTCTAATTGGCTGTGTCACACAGAGCCATAAAGTACCTTTAAATGCCAGAAAGTAATAATTTAATATTAAAACCATTAAAACTAATGCATAAAAAATAATCACTTCGACCAACATTTCTGTGTGGTTTCAAGCTGTTCTCTACTGAGGATTACTAATGCAATAATCCATCTGGAGCCGACTTTAGACTGATTTATGAGTTGCTAAAAGGTTTTAATGGATTAGCTATATTTAATTAATACCATGAATTGCAGGAAGAAAAATGTTTTGAGTTGCTTTAATGCCTGAACCCTTATTACTCAAGGATCCTGCCTATTAGTCTCCCCAATCAAATGTTATCGCATCATCCCTCAGAAAAACTTCTTGTGAGGATTTCAGCAGTTTCATACAAAGCGGACTTCCCAGGATATGTGCAGTGCTGTATGCATCATTATCAGAATCTGCAGAGCATGGAGACGTGCTGACCCCCCCTCCGGGTTAGGGAGCAGAGTGTGTGGTCAGCGCAAAGACCAGAGACACGAGCGGAATGTTCAAGTATTTCTCACGTCTCGACAGGAAGAACCCATGTTCTAACAACCAGACCCCAAGGACCCGTGTGTGTCTTCAAAGTGATCAGATATTGTTCTGCTGTGAAGTTTAATCTCAAGGGGATTTGTAAACAATATAGAAAGGCGTGTTGTGGATGTGTGTGCATGGATGAGCGAGTCTGCGGTTGTGTGTGCTTGTCTTCCACTCAGTGGAGCGTGGGTCTATCTACAGAGTTCCTAATTAGCGGGGGCAACCAGATATTCCAAAAGCTACTTCCTTTGTTTTTCAATCTGAGGCTCTCTGCGTGCTTTAAAACGAGAGCAGACAACGACAAAAGTGTTTTGTACTGAGCAGAATGAAATCTGTGGTTCTTATTAACAAGAAACACATCCCACTATGAGCAGAGTAATTGCTCTTCCCTTTCATTGAGCAGTCTGTGCCATGTACTTTTTGTTCAAGGAGCACACTATGTTTGGTGTTGTGAGTGTGGTCTCAAAAAGAGAATAGTATAAGTGAGGAGTTCAGTCCTTTTTGTCTCCCTTTTTATGGAGCCATTGTTCCCTGAATTGCTGAATTTTAATTATAGAAAAAAGACAATGTGTTTGCCTAATAGCCTTTTTAGTGGACGAAAACAAGAAGTGATTGTGATTCATCTCCAGCTGAGTCTCAAGGAGACGTACTTTCATATATTTTTGGGCTACTTAAGCTCTTAATGTATCCCCTGCCAGTTAAAGGCTTTACTTACCATAAACACACATAGTTTATACCTGGAATTAATTTCCTCACATTTTTGCTGAAGCTGGCTTTTATACGGCTCTTGATTCCTTCCACGAACATGGCCTCATCTGAGATATGAGCCCAAGGTGGAGTACCTTAATAGTCTCAGATTTGACTTTGACTTTTTTTCTAAACCTCTTTTGAAAGAGCATAATTTCCACATCAAAACTTAAAGCAAAATCCAACATAGAAGGCTGGAAGACTGAAAGGCTTACTGAGGTTTAAATAACAGTCAAGCTTAGCTCATTTGCTTCAACTGATCCATCAGATTAGAGATTATCCAATCCATTTCGCTGCTGTTCTGATCCTATCCCAATATCAAATTTAAATATCCAGTACCATTCAATACCAATATCTTCTGATCAATTTACTTTCACTTGAACATTAATAAAATATAGGCAGAGTCAGCTATAGTGTTAGTTTCACCATATCAGTAGTGTTGTCTTCAATTTAAAGAGTGGTAAATGAATTATAATAATTGGAATGATCCTTTCATGTCTACATTCTTGTCAGCTTTGGAGCTGCTAAAGCTGATATGCAAACTGTAGAAATGGAGAAGGTAAAGAAGAGACTTCAGAACAAAACAGTAAAGCTGATGCTGTGAATTATGTGACTTTTTTGGAATGTAAAACATTGGTACAGTTGTCAGAAAAGCCACAACATTCAGTAACAAAATCACTTGGTTATAGTTTATGTTAAGAAGGTAATTTGGAGCAAACTTTGCATTTGTTTCAGTGTTGCAAGAAGCCACAATGCCATAGCAAAATCATCAAATTATTAGACATTTAACACCATAAGATGTATAATTTCATCATCAACAAGTCAGGCTGCCTTGGAACATTTTCCAAAAACCTTAACCACAAGAAGGCCACAGCTTTCACGTGCAAAGAATAGGAACATTTACACTAAACGCCATCTCAGAGTGCTGGATGCTTTAAACTGTTCCTGACAGCAGAACACAGATTTCCACACCCTTGATCCCATTACACAAGCATGAGGCAGAATGGACATGGAAAACAACACACATACTTCAAAGATGTGACAGGATTTGATGTTTCATAAAATCCCATTTATTTCCTCATGTTTAGACCCATGTAGCACATCTTTTGCAGTATGCCTGTATGCATAGCAAGATAAAAAAAAAAACTGATATTACATGGTATGTGCATGAGGTAGATTAAGATTAGTTGCCAAGAAATATCTCAAGATATGAGTTTACTATATTAGTTAAATGAATTCAAGACCATATGATGGTGAGACTGTCACGGTGGGGTTTTGGAGTGGACCAAAGCGCAGACAAGAGCTCGGAAGAGTCCAAAAACAAAAACCCTAGATCCAGAGGCACATAAAAAACAAGTGTCCAACAATTTGGCTGCTAATGAGCCAGAAACAGGGCAGCAGACAATCAGGAGGCCTGCCATGGAATAGCCAAAGGCAGGGCAGCGGCGACAGAGATGCAGGCAGTCCGGAGGCCGGCGGCGAGGCCAGGCGAACCCTCGGAGCGAGGTCCTCGGAGGCCGGCGGCGAGACCAGGCGAACCCCCGGAGCGAGGTCCTCGGAGGCCGGCGCTGAGACCAGGCAAACCCTCGGAGCGAGGTCCTCGGAGGCCGGCGGCGAGACCAGGCAAACCCTCGGAGCGAGGTCCTTGGAGGCCGGCAGCGAGACCAGGCAAACCCTCGGAGCGAGGTCCTCGGAGGCCGGCAGCGAGATCAGGCGAACCCTCGGAGCGAGGTCCTTGGAGGCCGGCGGCGAGACCAGGCAAACCCTCGGAGCGAGGTCCTCGGAGGCCGGCGGCGAGATCAGGCGAACCCTCGGAGTGAGGTCCTCTGTGGTCTGTGATGTGGCCACAACCACGGCAGAGACTTGGACCCAGGCGGGGCCCGCAGAGGCTTGGACCCAGGCAGGAGATCTGGAGGTCGGCCAAGCAGGGTGGATGACCTTCCAGGAACTGTGTCAGACCTGGAGACAGGCTGTGTGTCTGGCTGTGTCTCAGACCTGGAGACAGGCTGTGTGTCTGGCTGTGTGTCTGGCTGTGTGTCGGACCTGGAGACAGGCTGTGTGTCTGGCTGTGTGTCAGACCTGGAGACAGGCTGTGTGTCTGGCTGTGTGTCTGGCTGTGTGTCTGGCTGTAAAGCCAGGAGCACCCCCCAAAGAAAAACCAAAAGGAGTTCCGGACCTGCTTGTGGAGGCAGCCCACTCACGGGCTCCTCCCGGATCAGGCGAGGAAGTGGAGGCAGCCCACTCACGGGCTCCTCCCGGATCAGGCGAGGTTCTGTAGACCCGGCGGCGGCCGGCTGAGGCTCTGTAGACCCGGCGGCAGCCGGCTGAGGCTCTGTAGACCCGGCGGCAGCCACAGCCTCGAGAAGGGGAGTGAAGGGACCTCCAGGGGAGAGTGGTGATGGAGGGTCGAACCACCCCTCCTTGAGAAACTCCACCTGCAGTATGGAGTGCACGTGAAGCATGTCCTGAGGGTAAGCCATCACATGGGGAACGCACTCCATACAACGTTCCCTCATGCACTCCCTGTTGGCAAACAGCAGTCCAGCCAGGACCCACGCCGGGGTTGGAGGTCGCACCGGAGACCGGTGACCTCCAGAGGGCGCTGGGCAACCACCCCCCAACTCTGGGGAAGACAGCCGTGAGGAAGCCATGTCGGAAGGACCCTCCGTGGAGAAGCAGGAGGCGCCCGACTGTACCTCCCCGGCAGCGACTGGCCTCCGGCTACGGCGTCGTCCAGGACAGGAGGAGAAATCAGCCGGAAACTCTGCTGCAGCTGGCGGAGGTGAGGATGGCTCTGCTGGAGGCTCAGCGAGCGTGAGCTGAGGTAAAGCTGCTGTGGGCGTGACGAGCTCAGGCGCTGCTGCGGTGGAGGAGGAGGAATGCTTGCGGCGAGAGCGCCGTCGCTTGGAGGAGGCGTGGGCTGGGAAAGAGCGGTTCCGACCCGGCTCAAAAGCCATAGCGGCCCAGTCGGTCTCACAATAACACTCCTCCATCTCTTCCAGCAATAGAGGCGAAGGTAAAATCTCCACCTCCTCCCCATACAAAGTGCGCAGCGTCTCATCCTGCTGCTCAATCCATCCCTTTAGCTCTGTAGCTCTGTCTGCTTGGTCCTTGTGGTGGGTTCCTTCTGTCACGGTGGGGTTTTGGAGTGGACCGAAGCGCAGACAAGAGCTTGGAAGCAGCATTTCAAAAAGCAGTCTCTCAGCTTTAATAAAAAAAAAGTCAAAACTTAACAAAAACACTGCAGGTACTGAACAGGGTCGAGATCCAAACACTTACATTGCAGACACTGCAGGAACATGGAGACTCAAGGCAGGGACGAGGATAAAGGGTCGAGTTGTAACGCAAGGAACCCACGAAAACATAATGAAACAAACCAACTAATATGCAGAGAGAAAACAAAGGCAGGTAATCAAAGGAACTAAGGACAGGTGACGCAAGGAGGCAGGAAGGCAGCGGGAACAGGTGAACCTAATACAAGTAATTAACAAGACACCGAGCAGGCCTAAAACAAAACTATAAACAAAGATAAAAATAAAGCATAAGAATCAGGGATAAACATGAACTGAAGGAAACTAAGAAACTGAAGGGAACATAAGACACACCAAATCTAAGAACGAACAAGGAACCCATAAAGCAAACCAGATTACAGAGTAATGAAACCTAACACCACACAGACTGAACAGACAGGAAGGGAAGCAGAGAACACAAGGACTAGGATGTAAACAAACAAAATGTAAACAATAAGTAAACACAACCTAACCAGAGGGGCTGGAGAAATATGATAATTAGTAAACAAAACAAAACACAAAGTCCAAAATGTCACATCCTGACAGAGACTTTTTAACTGTCTTTAACAACTCTTGCTAATGATTTTTGCTGTTAGCATCACTTATTGTAACAGTAGTCACTCTTTCTTGATTGTAAATATTGCCTACATTTTTTTGTCTTTCAAAAGGATAATAAAATTTCCAAATCAGCAAAGATCCATGGCACATAAAGGTTGTAAATGAAAAACAAAAATGAAAGCCATTTCTGTAATCCAGTCAGCTTTCCCGTTGTGTTCTAAAGCTCCTAACTGCTCATCAGCAGAGCACAGAGTCCCACTGTACAGAGTTTTGTCCTGATGTTACGACCCGGCTCGGCCAGGGGTGATGAAGGAGGCGTAACATAAGAGCAATGGAATATATTTTGTAAAAAGTAAGGTTATTTATTGTAATGTTTAAAAAACATTTGCATGTATATATATATATATATATATATATATATATATATATATATATATATATATATATATATATATATTTATAAAAGGAGGGCAACAGTACTAAAACACTGCAAGTATTGTTTCAAGCAAAGCAAACTGAGGCAAAGGAACAAGCTGCCTCCAGTCTCAAAAGAGAAACAAAATAAACACTCAAGATTGCCATTGGATTTATGCAACCAGCAAACATTGAAAACAAAGCACTCCAAACACTCAAGGCGGTCAAAACCCCAAGTTTCAAAACTAATCAATAGTTGTGCCTCATATCAAGCCAACAGTTCGCCAGAGTTAGGATGAAACAACTACCATTTTCTCAACAAGTACAAATCAGAGTAAACACCAGCAAAGTTTCACATGCAGAAGTGGTGAGCTGCTCAGGTTAAATCAAAGCCGCGCCTAGTAGCCAGTGTGGAGAGCTTACACAGGCTGGTTGGCTCTGTGTTTGGAGGAGCACAGGATTGAAAAGTCCAACATGAGTTCCGGGGGAATCCACCAGGAGGAGTGCTGAGTGCCCAGGAAATCAGAGCTCAACAGGAGCAGCGAAGAAGAACACAAACGGGGATTTTCACCAGGTGGAGTCCCGCGCAGCCAAGCGACAGCAACGGAGAAACAGGGTTTCCACCTCTCTCACAGGCCCATCAGCTGCGTGTAGACAAGGATATAAAAACAAAACATGCACATACGACCACCGACCGTAACACCTGAGTTACTAATAATGTAGCAATTTGTCTTTTGCTGTTTGCAATTTGTTTTGTAATTTGTCTTTTATTAAGTATTCTTTTGCAAAAAATACTTAATACATGGATTTCTTGTGCTTTCGCTTCCTCATCAGTGAGACATCGCCAAAGGTTGCCATGTTGAACACCTTGACTGTTTACTGGAAGCTTGTCAAGGGTTTTGTGTATGGAAAAATGTTAACTAATCTGGCAAATTGTACAAACACATCTGTCTGCGGATACTGTGTACATTTTATTATCCAAGCGGAAAATAATTTATTGGCTGTAAGCTTACATTTTGAGAGTTAAATGACTAAACTATGACAATACAGCAAAACAAAACCATGGAGTCTAAATGGGCAGACAGATTTTTGGTATATATCTGAATAAAAGGTTATCGGGTCTGATACAGATGCTTGATTGCATCACTGCCAACTCCACCTAGCTGTTTTTTTAACTATCACTGGTAGTCATCAACTAGTCTGCTTCTTATCTATTTTTATAGCAATTTTCTTTTCACTGCACATATTAAGGCTATCTACTACATTATGATATGAATTTGTTCATTAAATGTTGTGACATTTCCAGTTACAAAAGGCTTATAAGATCGCTTCTAAACTTCACATAGTTGTCTTCAGCCAGGATTCAAACAACATGAAACCTCTCCAGTCCTTCCTTAGGTGAGAGGCTCCTTCTCAATCCTGGCAACCTGTGTAATGCTGAAAGCTTTTACAGCAATGCTGCTGGAAAGCGATGCTGCTGGACACAATTATCTCCTAGTACATATCCTAATGCCTGCAGCAGGTTTAAACAGCATTGAAGCTTCAAAGAATATTAATTAATCTCCAACGGATAATTATTCACTAACAAGTACAAACATTTCACAAGGTTTTTAATGACTTAGTTGGAATTTTTATGAATAACTCATTAGTCTAGGTTAGTTGTAGTTTTTAATAAATTTTGCTCTGAGAATTTACAAACAAAAGTCAAGCTAATATGATTTGACGGACTATAATACATGTTTCCACTTAGTAAAGGTCTATTCCAGATTCACAAAGAATCTGTGTTGCCTTTGGGCCAGGCTAACATTTCTTCCTTTTGACTCAGTACCGTTAAATTGCAAATCTGTATCTCAGCCCCTGCTGAAGTCCTTCCTTTTCTTTGTAGTTACATCAGCTATAGGATAATGATAGCTCTTGATGCAGTACCACCTGAACAATTGGAGATCATGACCTGCTGAAATCCTTACATCTTATAATCATATCTATGGAGAACTATTAAAATCCATTCCAATCATTCTCTAAAAGTAAATTCTCACTCACTCGTTTCCTATGCCAATCCTGCTTAAAGTCACCAGTGGCTGAAGTCAGTCCCAGGATTTCACGGGTTAGGTGTCACCTCTGTGAGGCATATGCTGGAAAGAGCACCAGTTTACCCAAGGACAGACAGACAGGTGGAGGCTGGGATGTTGAGCTGGGTGAGCTTCTGGTGGAGGATGTCTGGTATGATGGTGTTGAAGGCCGAGCTGAAGTCTACAAACAGGATCCTGGCGTACGTCCCTGGGTGGTCGAGGTGTTGTAGGATGAAGTGTAGTCCCAAGTTAACAGCATCATCTGCCGACCTGCTTGCTCGGTAAGCTAACTGCAGAGGGTCCAGCAGGGGTCCTGTGATGTCTTTCAGGTGCTTCAACATCAGCCGCTCAAAGGATTTCATGACCACAGATGTCAGGGCTACAGGCCTGTAGTCATTTAATCCTACGATGGTGGGTTTCTTGGGCACCGGGAAGATGGTGGATCGTTTGAGGCAGGAGGGGACCTCACACTTCTCCAGTGATGTGTTGAAGATCCTTGTGAAGATTGGAGCGAGTTGATTTGCACAGGCTTTCAGGCATGATGGGGAGACGTTATCAGGTCCTCCAGCTTTCTTTGTTTTCATGCGCTGAAAGAGCCTGTTTACATCTTCCTCGGAGATCTTTAGTGCAGGCAGAGGATCTGAAGGTAGGGGGTTGGTTACTTTATGGGAGGAATTTGTTCCTGAATGGGATGTGGAGGGGATGGTGTCATCACAATAAATGTAATATTTATTGCAAGTACAACTGATAATATTTAACATAGGCAAATAGTAAAAATGTATGCGCTAAAACTATGCCTTTCTTCGTTCTTTTTCAAAGAACGAAGAAAGGCATTTAGTAAGGCTATTTATGTTTTTCTGCATTTCCCTCATATCCGTCATGTTTTGGCCAAGTTAAAAACAGAGGAAATTAAAGCCCAGGCCGACAACTAAAACAAACACCAGGATGAACTTCAGACATTCAACGTCCCCTAATTTAAAGGAGACACTTTATAGTTAGAGCCCTAAATTCTTCTCATCCAGGAGAGAGTGTTAACACTCACTGTTTAAAATTAGTCACCTGTTTCAGTCGCAAGGAGAGATAAGCCTAAAGTCAGTGTTAGCTAAAACAGTAGGTCATTTTCAAAACAATGTTTTGTTTTGTTTTCCTATTAGATTTACAAAGTGGAAAAACGCAAAAATGTGAAATAAACACCCGCTTTATTGTCTTTTTTAATGTCTTTATTTCTTCATGACTTGTTTTGACTTAGTGGTTTTTATTAACAGTAATTAGACAGGAAACATGCAGAGAGAGAACGGTGCAAATATGCAACAAAGGTTGGATGGAGGACCAATATTTTATATACAGTATATGGGGGAACTGCTTCATTGCCATGCACTGCCCCAAATTGGCCCTAAGCTGCTGGATTTAGTTCTATTTAGTTTTAAAGTAAAGGGGCTCATTGTGGAGAATATTACAGTTTCTTGTTGCTCTGCTATTTATTAACACCGGGTCTCCAAGGAGCTTATGGTAGCAAGCCATTTTAATAACAAAATTAATCTTTCTTGAAATCCCATATTAAATAGCAATGATTGCATTCCTCCAAGTCTAAATAACAATGCTTTAAATTAAAGATATGAAGAATTACATTATCAATAGTAGAAATTAAATTTTCAGATATCTAGAATTACAGTTGTAAAAATAAAAAATAGATAAATACATCTTAAAATCCTCTGGAGGGTGCGGGGGATCCAGGGAACAGAGGAGACCATGTCGAAACAGAAGTTACTTACCGTTGTGTTAATGAGATTTACAGTCATATTCAATAAATATGCTTTCTAATGAGGGTCGTGAAAAAATTAAAGGTATACTTTTGAAAAAGAAACACCCTTTAAGCAGGAATTAAACATAATTTTCATTAAACTCAAATTTCTGTATTGAAATGTTTTTTTTATTGGTCTGATGCAATATTCTAATCTTAAATGTCGTATTTTCATTAGCTGTAAGTGGAAAGTCATCATAACTAACAAGAATGAAAGCTAGAAAACATCAGTCTGTGTAATTAATCTAAATAATGGAGTAATGACTAAAATTCAATCTGGGAGACTCGCCCACTCCTCCAGCTTCATCCAATGGCTTCTCCGTGTGTCTCCGCGCCAACCAATCAGCTTCGAGTCTGCAATAATGCTCAGCCAATGATCCTTCAAGGCTCCGCATTTAAAATCTCCCATTCATGGATCTCCCAGCTGTCAGCTGAGCTTCGGCCCTCCTCCACCCCATCACCTCCATTGGATTCTCAGTTCCATTACCATCAGGCCTCATCTCCATCAATTCTAATTCTAATTCTAAGACGTTCATCAAGTTCATTCAATTCAATTCAATTCAATTTTATTTATATAGCGCCAATTCACAACACATGCTGTCTCAAGGCACTTCACAACAGTCAGTCGTAAGTAACAGTCGTAAGTTCATGCATTATCAGCATTCATGTCTTCCTCTGGGGTCTGAGCGCCAAACAAATAAACATCCATTGTGTAACTTCTCTAATCGCATTTTGTGTTTCTTATTGTGAGCCTCTACAGGATTGAAATGTGTTTCACTTAGTAAACTGAGGTAATGAAGTAAATAAATGTTTCGATAATAATCAGATTTATTGAATGTGACTATATAAAATGTAAGGCTATTTAGTTTAAATGAAAGAACAACTTGAAAGGAGACCTGTTCACTGGGAAAGGTAGCTTTAAATAACTTGTGGTTTCATCTGCCCCTATGTAGAAAGTAAAATTGAACGGGGTGGTGGCTCTCCCTTTGAATTTAATGGTAAAGGATAGACTGTATTAACAATGAAATTAAGTTGCCAAAACATAATATATCTTATTAGTGTTACTTTAACATAGAGGGCCCAGTCCACACTAACCCAGATATTTTGTAAAATGGAGATTTTCTGCTGTGTTTAAATCTTCTGTCCACTCTTAGAGTTTGTGCTGACCAAAACAACACATTTTAAAAACGCTTTTCAAAGAGGAAATGTTGATGTTGAATGCAGATTGCACCACCTGTCCACATGCTTTTGTAAAAAAGTATTTACAAAGTGGAAATTTTTTAATGCAGGATATTTAGAGTTTATTAGAAATACTGTAGATTCCCACTTAGCACTTGCGCTAGAAACCACAAGAGAAGAGCCATATTTATGTTTTTCACACATCTAATTCAGTTTGTCCAGAGTCTGTTTCCTATAAATGTCAAATGTAAGCTGAAGAATTTAATCAATCAGAGAAAAGCATGCACAGTGTCAAAAAAATCACAATCGACAAGTGTTTGGGTATTCTCTGTAGCGTAGCACAGCCTCTAGAGCGGGGCTATTCAGTTAGCAGCCCAGGGGCCACGTCTAGCCCGCAGAACCCCTTTGACTGGCCCATCCCCCGACTGACCCAATGTAAGCTGCAAAAACGCATTTAAATCGTATTTGCTGTGAGAATTTTTGAAATTCCCACCTTTCCTTTTGTACTTGAATGCACAGCTCCCACTATCGTAGCAACGCCAGCCCAAAATACTCTCTTCAAGTAAGATGTCCACGAAAGGATATCACTGACAGGTCAGACACGAAAAATTGACAATGATAATCACTGTTTTAACCCTGCCTGGACAGATAAATACATGTTCATTTTACCCCAAAGACTGAACTCTAAGCCACTGTGCTTGATTTGCAATGGAAACCTATCAGTATTAAAATAATACAACATTCGCAGGCACCATGTCGAGAAACACCAAGCTTTTGGACAACATTTCCTGAAGGGACAGAGGATAGGGCGACAGGATAGGTGCAGAGCCTGCTAGCATCTTATAACAGGAGTTTTTCCACATTATTTTTTATTAAACAATGTGTGGTGAATAGATGCCATGTTAAAAATATTATGCTCAAGGTTTGGACCTAATGCTAAAATTTGCAATGAAGTTTAATTATTTTGCTCTTCAGCCCAGTGGCATCTCAAAATTTTCAATTCTGGCCCAGAACAAAAAGTGATTGAATAGGGCTGCTTTAGAGTCAGTAATTTCCCTAACATGTATATTTTGGAAGAAAACCAGAGTATCTGGAAAAAATAAAGGAAAGCTGCATATTAAACCAAAAATGAAGCTTTGACCAAACATTGTCAAATTAAAAAAAAATGAAATTATTCCTCCAAATGGTCAGGTTAATGACAGACGTTTTAGGACTTTTTTGTTTGATTTATGTCTGGTTTGTACATTATGTCTGGATCCCCCCCGGAAGAAAATCATGGGCACCCTTTTTGTGTATTACATATAAATGTCAATCCCACTAAATATGCTAAGCCACATTGGTATCAATTTCAGCATCTACACACCCAGATATCAAAGGTTCTCTAAAGCATTACAACTCATTCTCATATCCAGCACCGTGAGAATGCCATCAAAGGGGAAAACTTCCAGGAGATCACCCTTATCAACATGACCAGATGTTCCACCGGGAGAGATGGGATCAAATCATCAGGCAGGACCAGTTTGAAACTGCTCCATTTGGCATTTTGTG
This sequence comes from Girardinichthys multiradiatus, assembly GCF_021462225.1. Lineage (NCBI taxonomy): Eukaryota > Metazoa > Chordata > Actinopteri > Cyprinodontiformes > Goodeidae > Girardinichthys > Girardinichthys multiradiatus. The sequence continues at coordinate 40,014,389 of NC_061812.1, read as the reverse complement.
CTGTTGGGACCCTGCTATGCAACAAATAAACATGTTACTAATATAAATTGTGTTTTTACTGCATTAGAAGCATGAACTTATTTTGATGTGGAAAAAATAAATATTGCAACTTAAACTAAGAGGATTATCTTCTTAAACATGTTGAGACAAAGAACCAGGTCTACTGTTTTTAATGGACTACAAGCGGTTGGATGAAGCTTACACACCCATCAAATAAAGAAATATTTAGGAAATAGCCACACTCTGTTACAAAATGTCACCAAAATGAGTCTAAAATTGTTATCGCTGCACTGGAGGACAGCCTGTCTGTTGTGTGACATGGCATTAGATAAAGATTTGAATAGATGGTGTGACTTGTTTACAGATATGCTGTGTTTGAACTCGGAACATCTGCACTGTCATGTTCTGCCATTCTCCGTACCTCCATCTTCGTACTCAAATCTAACTGGTTGGTCTCGCTTATGGACCATCTTTCTCAAAAGAGCCCTCTAAAATGAGAGCACAATATAAAAACCAGCAGCTATGGGCGCTCTCTCCACATTGATTTACCCTCCCAAGAAGGGGTGCAGAGGGAGTGCATTTCTGTCTTTCTCTCTATCTCAATAGTTGCAGGGAGATTTAGCAGACTTTTTATCTCAGTCTGGCCTGGGGGGACGGGTTAATTAAAGATTGCTCCTGGCACAGGAAGATGAAGTGATGGGTGTAAACATCAGAAGTGGAAGCATAGGGGTGTTTTCAAAATAATTCATGCTACTATCCTGACTTACTGTCAGTTCAGTTCATCTCAGTTAATTTGCATAGCCTAAATGCACAAGAAATGTCTCCAAAAAAGGGATTTAATTTATGAACCCAAAAACACAATCAATTGCATCTAATCATTTAGGCATACTTAAAATTAATCTCATACATTCCAATTCAGTGCTACACATAATACAATACATTTAAATTCAGTTTATAATGCCAGTTGCATCGGGTTATTGACTTTGCAGCACTTCTTGTTGAGCAAGCATGTGGAAAGAAACAACTATTTTTTCAATAGTAAACCTCCAGTATCTACTCCGACTGACTGGGATATTTATGAGACATCACAAAAGCCTACACACACATGCACACACACACACACACACATAGTGTATTCATATCATTATAGGGAGCTTCCACTGACTTTTAATTTATTGCTATAGCTTAACCCTGACCCTTATCCTAAACCTAACATAAACTCAATTTAAAGCCTAGTCCTAATCCTAACCAACCAGGCTAAATGTCTACACAATGGTCAATGTCCACATAATGTCAGTGTCCCATCAGGGACACAAAATGGCAAACCACAACATCCACAAAATGTTTTATAAACATTCACACACATACACACACACACACACACACACACACACACAAAACAAGAATGCAAAAGCAATGATTCAGGTGTACTTTCTATGCTAAACAACACTAGCTATGTTAGTGGCTTGGATCTGGGTACTGTCTATTGGACAACTTCAGAGAACATGAAAAATCAAAGGATTTTATAAAGCACTTCTATTGTCATGCCAACCACACTGTTCACCCAGTTGCATTCACTGAACTCGCCCACATTCATTCACTGAATACACAGATTGGTAGACAACTTGGGCTCAGTTTCTTTCCCAGAGGCACATTGAAATTTAGCAGCACAGAAAGACAGGGCCAAATGTACCATCTATAAAGGAGATCATGAAGTTATTGGCAGCAATAGTTCAGTGACTGCCTTCTTCTAGGTAGGTGTCACAGCTAAACATATAAAGACTTGGCCAGGTGCAGTCCTATTAGTAGAAAAGGTCATTGGTAGCCATAATTGCATATAATGCAGGATTGGAGAGTATTAGGAAAAAGTACAGGGGTTGGACAATGAAACTGAAACACCTGTCATTTTAGTGTGGGAGGTTTCATGGCTAAACTGGACCAGTCTGGTAGCCAGTCTTCATTGATTGCACATTGCACCAGTAAGAGCAGAGTGTGAAGGTTCAATTAGCAGGGTAAGAGCAGAGTGTTGCTCAAAATATTGAAATGCACACAACATTATGAGTGACATACCAGAGTTCAAAAGAGGACAAATTGTTGGTGCATGTCTTGCTGGCGCATCTGTGACTAAAACAGCAAGTCTTTGTGATGTATCAAGAGCCACGGTATCCAGGGTAATGTCAGCATACCACCAAGAAGGACGAACCACATCCAACAATGTTCGGGTGCTAACCCGGATTGTATCCAAAAAACATAAAACCACGGCTGCCCAAATCACGGCAGAATTAAATGTGCACCTCAACTCTCCTGTTTCCACCAGAACTGTCCGTCGGGAGCTCCACAGGGTCAATATACACGGCCGGGCTACTATAGCCAAACCTTTGGTCACTCGTGCCAAAGCCAAACGTCGGTTTTAATGGTGCATGGAGCGCAAATCTTGGGCTGTGGACAATGTGAAACGTGTATTGTTCTCTGATGAGTCCACCTTTACTGTTTTCCCCACATCCGGGAGAGTTACGGTGTGGAGAAGCCCCAAAGAAGCGTACCACCCAGACTGTTGCATGTCCAGAATGAAGCATGGGGGTGGATCAGTGATGGTTTGGGCTGCCATATCATCCCTTGTCCCAATACTTGTGCTAGATGGGCGTGTCACTGCCAAGGACCACCGAACCATTCTTGAGGACCATGTGCATCCAATGGTTCAAACATTGTATCCTGAAGGCTGTGCACCAATACACACAGCAAGACTGGTGAAAGATTGGTTTGTTGAACATGAAAGTGAAATTGAACATCTCTCATGGCCTGCACAGTCACCAGATCTAAATATTATTGAGTCACTTTGGGGTGTTTTGGAGGAGCGAGTCAGGAAACGTTTTCCTCCACCAGTATCACGTAGTGACCTGGCCACTATCCTGCAAGAAGAATGGCTTAAAATCCCTCTGACCACTGTGCAGGACTTGTATATGTCATTCCCAAGACAAATTGACGCTGTATTGGTCGTAAAAGGAGGCCCTACACCATACTAATGAATTATTGTGGTCTAAAACCAGGTGTTTCAGTTTCATTGTCCAACCCCTGTAACTGTGTGGTCAGTCCTAGCTCAGGATATCCTAAGCCACTCCTAATATAAGCTTTATCAAAAAGGAAGTTTTTAAGCCAGGTTTTATAGTACAGTAAAAAGCTTAAAGCTGGTGCCCAGGAGCAGTTTGATAAGTAAAAGATGTGCCTCTACTTTTAGAAACTCTAAAAACTATTGGTAAACCTGCCAGAGCTCCTAAAGCTGACAAATAAACTTCTATAACAATCATACAATTATTAATATAGAGATAAGATCAACTTTATCATCCCTCTAAGGGGAAATGAAATAGCAGCAGCAGGACAGGTCAGGTAGGAAGGATAAAAAAATAATAGAAACAATAATGAATAACCATTAATAAAAAGTGAACAAAATTACAAACAATTTAGTACAGAATTATTTCAATATTAACAGATTGTAAAATGCTTTCAAAAATAAAAAATAAAAATGGCAAAAATTGGAAAAACTCGACAAATATATTTATACATAAATACAAACTAGACAAGAGACAGTACAATAATCTAAACACTATCTAAATAGAATGAATATGTAAATGAGGTAAATAAGTATTTGCTGTATTGTAGATTATGATGTCAGCAGCCTAAGTCTAAATGGTCATCTACAACGCTCCCCGTCTGTGGAGAAGTTCTCTGATGTGCTGCTATCTCCTCTTTAGCTTCTGATCGCAGCAGGTACCAGAGCTGCTCACATTCCAGGCTGGTGCTGAAAGCAGAGGGAGCGACACATTGATTGCAGGGCAATACCTGTTTGCTTGCACATATATATGTGCGTGTGTATGTATATTTATATATATGTGTGTGTGTGTGTGTGTGAGTGTGTGTGTGTGTGTGTGTGTGTGTGTGTATGTATATAAAATAGATGAAGTAGGTAAATGAGCAAACATGATAGTAAGCAAATCAAAATAATGATGGGCATGTAAATAAGCTACGTTAAAACACTTTGATGCTGTGTGACAATTAATTTAATTTGTGTGATGATTGTGTAAATCATCATCTGCTATGAATCAGAAAAAGGCGGACCCAAGATTCAGCCAGACACAGTACTGAAAGTTTAAAAGGTTTATTCAGCCACAGGAAAACGTCACACAGGTAACACACCTCACAGCTTCCAGGAATCACTGAGGCAGAAAGAGGGATTAGTGACTTGTAGTCTCTCCAGATTTTGCAGGGATCAAAAAAGTCACTAACCTGCTTTTGTCTTGAGTGGAACTTGAAACCCAGAGGGGAAACCTCAGTGGGCGGCAGGCGGTGATCTCCACAGCACAGGTAAGAAGTGACTCCAGGCTGAATAATCTGAGGGCTAGGCTGGCTCAATAATCCAAGGGCAGAAACAGGGTCAACGATCGGAACAAGAGGCGTCAGGCAAGGGGCAAGCAGAGGCATAAACCAGATGCAGGAAACAAGGTCGACAACCAAAATCCAAATAGTCCGACAGGGAGCAGGCAGAGGCATAAATCCAAAAAGCAAGGCAAGGTCAAGAACAATGATCAGACAGGAAGGAACGCTGGATATCTACTCACACGATGGCTTTCAAAAATCTGGCACCGTCTGCTTGTCAGAGTCAGTATATATCAGGGAAGACACAGGTGCTTGGCATTCCACAGATTGCACTACACAGCAGCAGCCACCAGGTGCATCTAATCTGCTGATTGCAGCCAGGGAGACAGGGTAGAGCAGATGTGCCAGAATCATAACAGTACCCCCCCCCTAAGGTCCAGCTCCTGACGGACCACGAGGCTGATCAGGATGGAGACGATGAAACTCACCAGGTGCATCTAATCTGCTGATTGCAGCCAGGGAAACAAGGTAGAGCAGATGTGCCAGAATCATAACATCATCATGATTTACACATTTCTGATTCCAGTCTAAATTCTATCATCGGTTAATTTCTCTCCATTGTTCACTGGGAGCACATTTGTTTTGGTTTTTATTGTTGTTTCTTTTAACAACAAATCACAGCTCTTTTAAGAGTGTACACCTAGCAACAGGGTCAACCACACGTCCTCACCAAGATAGGAAGTTCTGTTGTCTCCTTTCTCAGAGTCACTCTCAGCAGCGAGCTGAATAACTTTTAAGCTAGGAGTTCTTCCCAGGAATTTTTAGGCTAAGATAGGAGCTCTCTGACTAAACTTTGAGAATCTTTGTGAATACAGACCCTAGTTGTTAATACAAGATGAGGCAATTCCCATTTAGATACAGGCCTAATAATGTCTAAAAAGGACTTAGAACTGTGAAGATTTAGGTGTTAGTTTTGACATGAAAATGCTATGGATCTCTGTGAAACTGAGCCAGGTTGAAGGACCACATACTCAGATGTCATGATAGAACAAGTAGCAAAGGTTTCTATTAAAATGTTACTCTTCTTTCTGCTAAAACATTATGTAGATTGTTGCCCTTTGCTGCTTCGAAAAAAGAGCTGCATTTCTTCTGCACTATATTGCCAAAAGTAGTTCTCTGTTTCACATGCACATGATGTTTGATGACAATCTATTCTAAATCTATATGGTTGAGGTCAGATTCTGTGCAGGCCAGTCAAGTTTCTGGACACCAAACTTTATATGCCTGCAGCCATAGAAATGATTGTAACACTGGAATTTGTTGATTTGGTGTTGTAACCGAATACGTTTGGCAAGATGGTGTATGTATGTAATTTTTTGTGTTAATAAAACTTAATCATGTAATCTGTTCATGAGCGGTGTGGATATAGAGTTTAAATGTAATTATGAGTGACAAAGCAAATGTCAGAAATTCATGAAATCCATGGTATAGACAGCCTGTCATGGCCTGGTAAACCAAATCAAAAGATTTCACCAGCTTGTCTAACACAAAACACTGAGTTGTTGAGGCAGAATAGGACATGATTATTCTTTTCTATGGCTGGCATTATGTGGGCTGTGCACTGATGATAAAAAAAATCGGTGAAACCACTGCTGGCAGCACCAAGGCCAAAACAGTATCTTATCCTGTGTTTTACAGACAGTGTGCTGCCCTGGTAATCCATTGTAGAAAGCCTTTCCCAGTTGCTGTCGGGCAAGAGCCCAACACAAAGAGGAAAAGACATGTTCACTCGCTCCTGAAGTCAATTTGGAATCACTAGGTAACCTAACCTGGATAGTTCTATGGGAGGAAGCTGGAGTGCAGAATGAAATGCCTATCCAGGGATGGGGAGAAAGTGCAAACTGCACATAGAAAGGTCTAAACAGCTGAAATTTGAACAAGATACCTTTTGCACTTTTATTTGCATGCATAATTTTTGTTTGTATAATACATAACTTTTATTTTACAATTCAATAATTCCCTGCTTTCAATAATTTGTTTGTATTCCTTTTGCTTTTCGGAGGTCTTTTAAGCTTCTTCTGTAACATTTTACATAGTTTGAGCATACAGAAAGTGGAATTTTTAAACATCCACAGAAACTTTGAAAGAGGACGACTCTGAGCATCACAGAAGATTTTTGGGTCTGGTCAACCTTTTCTTGTTAATTTGGCCATTTGTTTTGTTTTGCAACCCTATTGAGCCCTATCACCTGGATCAACAATATTTTTTCGCTATTTGTAGTTTCTATAGATTTCTATTTAAAATGTCTTGTTGTTTCAATGAGTTCATGATGAATTGCAATCTTTGAGGGTTCCCAGAAATTTGGAAGAGAAACAGTCCCACTGCGTCAAAGTTCCCCTACCAGACATAATAGTGGTCATGAGGTGCTTTCCCACATATCGATTCTTTGTTTTACACCAACCCTAACTGGAGTGTTTGTTGCTGAAAAGAAGTCCCTAAACACTTTAAATTCAAAAGTAAAGTTGTAGTAAAAAGACTTCAGTTGCATTTATTTGAAAGGATTTTTTTGGTGTATGAATAATTGTTGGTCATTTAAAAATTCAAGATCATATGCTAAGTATGTTATTTTTTTCCCCCACGGAATAAATGCACTCACATTAATGACTGGTTTAACAAATTTGTCACTGTGAGATTATGGTACTACAAGAAAAAGTTATATTGTCTTAAGGATATTTATGCATCTTTATCAGGGCAACAAATTTGTTCACATATGTATATTATTGTCAGGTAGAGCATGAATGCTTGGTACTTGAAACATAACAGCCTACCAAATATTGTTTCTAAGCACTCCATTGAAATATTGATATTGTGACCAGTGTTGTTTGATATTTTTGGCCATCCAAACAACCTGCTCATCTTTTAAATAAGGTGTCAGGATATTGGTATATTTTTAATGTAAAACTGTAATTGTTATCTTTGAGGGAAGTTTAAGGTTTTGTTGCCCTGGTTAACACAGAATGTGCTGGTTTCAGCTTTCATTGTAGTGGATACTTCAGGCTGCAGGACATGCATGGTGTGTCTCTCTTTATTTTGCATGGTTGTTTTCTTTATCATTCAGCTCTGTCTTAAGAGTCTCGGTCAGAACAGAAACTACAAATCATCTGGATATTTTCTGTGGATATGTACTGACATGAAACTCTGAAACACCATGAAGCTTTTAATTTAGAGATGCAATAATCATTTGGACAGAGATAAGAAACGTATAGTTTTCTCTTCAATGGCTTAATCACGGATTGGTGGTTTAAATACTGAAAAATCTGAATTTTGCTATTCATTGAATGCTTCAGAGTTAGGAGCACCCTCTCAGGTCTATCAATGCATCTGTTTTGAGTTTGATAAAAATCAAACAAAGTTATCAGAAAAGGCATGCTTGAAAGTGAAACTGACAGCTTGACCTACTTTCTGATTATATTATTGAGGGACTTTTAGAGCCTTGATATGTATTACTAGATTGTACACTGATTCTTATAATTGAAAAACAAATAACAAAAAAAAAGACTGTGATATAATAGAAACATTATTATCCCCTGTCTTGATGCAACAGAGCACTGAATTCCACAATCTTGATCCCAATTCATCATGCACTATTCAGAGCAGGCGTGCATCAAAAGCAACAAGTACAGGTCCTTCTCAAAATATTAGCATATTGTGATAAAGTTAATTATTTTCCATAATGTCATGATGAAAATTTAACATTCATATATTTTAGATTAATTGCACACTAACTGAAATATTTCAGGTCTTTTATTGTCTTAATATGGATGATTTTGGCATACAGCTCATGAAAACCCAAAATTCCAATCTCACAAAATTAGCATATCATTAAAAGGGTCTCTAAACAAGCTATGAACCTAATCATCTGAATCAACGAGTTAACTCTAAACACCTGCAAAAGATTTCTGAGGCCTTTAAAACTCCCAGCCTGGTTCATCACTCAAAACCCCAATCATGGGTAAGACTGCCGACCTGACTGCTGTCCAGAAGGCCACTATTGACACCCTCAAGCAAGAGGGTAAGACACAGAAAGAAATTTCTGAACGAATAGGCTGTTCCCAGAGTGCTGTATCAAGGCACCTCAGTGGGAAGTCTGTGGGAAGGAAAAAGTGTGGCAGAAAACTCTGCACAACGAGAAGAGGTGACCGGACCCTGAGGAAGATTGTGGAGAAGGGCCGATTCCAGACCTTGGGGGACCTGCGGAAGCAGTGGACTGAGTCTGGAGTAGAAACATCCAGAGCCACCGTGCACAGGCGTGTGCAGGAAATGGGCTACAAGTGCCGCATTCCCCAGGTCAAGCCACTTTTGAACCAGAAACAGCAGCAGAAGCGCCTGACCTGGGCTACAGAGAAGCAGCACTGGACTGTTGCTCAGTGGTCCAAAGTACTTTTTTCGGATGAAAGCAAATTCAGCATGTCATTCGGAAATCAAGGTGCCAGAGTCTGGAGGAAGACTAGGGAGAAGGAAATGCCAAAATGCCAGAAGTCCAGTGTCAAGTACCCACAGTCAGTGATGATCTGGGGTGCCGTGTCAGCTGCTGGTGTTGGTCCACTGTGTTTTATCAAGGGCAGGGTCAATGCAGCTAGCTATCAGGAGATTTTGGAGCACTTCATGCTTCCATCTGCTGAAAAGCTTTATGGAGATAAAGATTTCATTTTTCAGCACGACCTGGCACCTGCTCACAGTGCCAAAACCACTGGTAAATGGTTTACTGACCATGGTATCACTGTGCTCAATTGGCCTGCCAACTCTCCTGACCTGAACCCCATAGAGAATCTGTGGGATATTGTGAAGAGAACGTTGAGAGACTCAAGACCCAACACTCTGGATGAGCTAAAGGCCGCTATCGAAGCATCCTGGGCCTCCATAAGACCTCAGCAGTGCCACAGGCTGATTGCCTCCATGCCACGTCGCATTGAAGCAGTCATTTCTCCAAAGGATTCCCGACCAAGTATTGAGTGCATAACTGTACATGATTATTTGAAGGTTGACGTTTTTTGTATTAAAAACACTTTTCTTTTATTGGTCGGATGAAATATGCTAATTATGTGAGATAGGAATTTTGGGTTTTCATGAGCTGTATGCCAAAATCATCCGTATTAAGACAATAAAAGACCTGAAATATTTCAGTTAGTGTGCAATGAATCTAAAATATATGAATGTTAAATTTTCATCATGACATTATGGAAAATAATGAACTTTATCACAATATGCTAATATTTTGAGAAGGACCTGTACACTTCAAATATGTGACAGGATCTGATGTTCCACTGAAATTCTTTTCAATTCCACATTTTTTGAGACCAGCATAACATGTGTTGTTTAATATGACAGCATTCATGCCAGGATTTGAAACAGTGACAGCATTTATAGAAAAAAAAACATAATTAGTAATAATCAGTTAGACCTCCAAGAAATCTGTATTAGCCACAAAAAGTTTGATTGGTGCACCTTCATTTTCTCATGATTCTTGTTATAGAGATTTACATCATTTGATATACTGCACGTTGGAATATAAAGCTTTTAGAAGTATTTGCCCAAAACCTCCACCATAAATGCCAATGAAATGCTAAAACCAACATAAAATGTCTTACAGACAAATAATATTGATCATCACAAGTCACTAATGGGTTGTTTGTTGCTCAGCCGACAGCTGACTGTGGGACGTAGGCTGTGTGTTTATTTCCATGCTGAACAGGTAGCTGAGATGCAATCACAAGTGGTCACTCAGGATGCATTTAGGGAAGCATTTTTACATCTCATGTGAGCTGATATATTTAGTGCTGTCCACTTGCTCTCTGATTATTCAGGAAGTTTAATAATAGCTACTGAAAAGAAAAGAGCTCTTGTTTTTGCTCTTGTGCCACTCTAAAGAACTCATCAGGGTTTTATGAATTTTTATTGCACCTTTGCGTCAGTATAAAGGATGCTTTTTGTGTTTATTTTGTTCTTCTTGACAGTTTAACACTCTTTACTTAGTTACCCTTAATCTGGTCTATTTTATTTTTTGTACTGACAAACTGTGAAAACTGAAAAAAATTATTTCCACTTGGTTAAACACAAGGTAAATTTATATCTAATTGGAACATAGTCTGTGCCATTATTCTTTTCATTTCTTTTGCAAAAAATTGTGGAATTGTCCAGGTTTATTTAATATTGTACGTCTGGCTTCTTCTCTGAGAATTCACGTTGCCCTGCCAGTGGGGTCGGCAGCTAGCTGTAAATAGTCTGATGCCCCTGAGCCTTTAACAGATTCTGGGTATAATGTTGACTGGTTTTTTTCCCCCCGTTTTGAACCAGCCTCCTGTCAGGAGCTCGTTCATCCACTCTGACAGCACCTCGTTGAGATTCAGGCAGTATATGCGCATCTACGAGCCTCTCCTGCCTGCAGTTACCCGCAACATGTTTTTTTTGTTTTGTTTGTATTTTTCAGACAGACCCACAGACAGAAATGTTGATGTGTATTTTATCATAATTCTAACTTCAGGGAAGTTTGAGAAGAAGTCATTCTGAGTTGTGACAAGTCTTTTTCTGCCCTGACTTTACATTAGATTTCTTTCTTTGTTTGTTTTTTTTTTTATAAAACCACAAACTGGATTTCACATCAGTGTAGTTTAATGCTGCATTACTGACAGATTGGCCACTGACTTTGATACGGACACATCTTTCTCCTTTTCTTCGTCTTTTTCTTTGCTGACCAACAGTAGCCCAATTTCCGCTTGTACCCTATTGGTCACCAGCACCAGTGGCGTCTTTGATAACCTAGACCTCGACTTATCTGGTATGGAGATCATGCTTGGTAGATGTAGCAAAGGTTTTATGCCGGATGCCGTTCCTGACACAACCCTCTGCGTTTATCAGTATGAGTACATCATGCAGCTGCTGAAAACTTGTCTCCTGCTAATTGGTGATGTCCATTTCCACCACAACAGAAGTGCTTAATTGGAAGATCTGGGTTCAGTAGCAGCCAATGCAGTACAGTGAACAGCAGCCAGCATTTTCAAGAAACTATTTTGAAATGATCTGAGTTTTGTGACATTTTGCATTATTCTGCTAGAAGTATCCATCAGAATATTGGGTACACTGTGGTCATAGAGGGCTGGACATGGTCAGCAACAAAATTTAGATAGGCTGAGGTGTTTAAACAATGCTCACTTGGAAATGAGAGGACCTAAATGTGTCAAGAAAATCTCTCCAGCACCAGTACACCAACACCAGCGGCCGGAAATATCGATGCAAGGCAGAATGGATTCATGCTTACAATGTGTTAATGCCACACTTAGACCTTAGAATCTGAATGTTGCAGCTGAATTGCAGACTTTTCTGAGCAGGCAAGATTCTTACTGGTTTGTTATTACCCAATGTTGGTGAGCCTGCACAAACTATAGCCCCAGTTTCTTGTTCTTAACTGACAGTATATGTACCGGATGTGTAGTTTATCTGCTTTAAGGTTAAACAGGTTGAGCATTTTGACATGGTACTCTGCATACCTAGGTTGTAATGAGTGGCTATTTGAGCTACTGTTGCCTTTCTGTCATCTTGAACTTTTCTGCCCAGTCGCTGACATCAATAAGTTTCATTCACACAAAAGACGCTCACTTGATATTTTCTATTTCTCGAAAGTTATTTAATTTTTTGGTTTGTAAAGTGGTTTTAAAACTTCTAAGGAGACTAAAATACATGGCAATAAAACCATATAAACACTAAGGACCATTAAAAGCTTTTTTGAACAAATGTATCTTCAATTTGCTTAAAGACCTGCTTTGGTGATGGTATGAAGGTCCAAAGGAGTGTGGGTGCCACCACCAAAAAGGCTCGGTCACCCCAGCATTTAAGCGTTGTCCTTGAAACATCCAATAAAGGTGACTAGATCACCTCAAGGACCTCCCACCGCACAAACACTTATACATTCAGATAAGTAAGGTGGTGGTCACCTGAAATGGTTTTCCAATAGTCTTGAAGGAGTTCCCAGAGATGCTTAGCACTTGTTGGCCCTTTTGCCTTCACTCTGCGGTCCAGCTCACCCCACACCATCTCGATTGGGTTCAGGTCCGGTGAATGTGGAGGCCAGGTCATCTGGCGCAGCACCCCATCACTCTCCTTCTTGGTCAAATAGCCCTTACACAGCCTGGAGGTGTGTTTGGGGTCATTGTCCTGTTGAAAAATAAATGATGGTCCAACTAAACGCAAACCGGATGGAATAGCATGCCTTTGCAAGATGTTGTGGTAGCCATGCCAGCTCAGTATGCACCCCCACGCCATCACACTTCCTCCTCCATGCTTCATGGTGGGAACCAGGCATGTAGAGTCCATCCGTTCACCTCTTCTGCGCTGCACAAAGACACGGTGGTTGGAACCAAAGATCTCAAACTTGGACTCATCAGACCAAAGCACTACTCTAATGTCCAGTCCTTGTGTTCTTTAGCCCAAACAAGTCTCTTCTGCTTGTTGCCTGTCCTCAGCAGTGGTTTCCTAGCACCTATTTTACCATGAAGGCCAGATTCACACAGTCTCCTCTTAACAGTTGTTCTAGAGATGTGTCTGCTGCTAGAACTCTGTGTGGCATTGACCTGTTCTCTAATCTGAGCTGCTGTTAACTTGCTATTTCTGAGGCTGGTGACTCGGATGAACTTATCGTCCGCAGCAGAGGTGACTCTTGGTCTGCCTTTCCTGGGGCGGTCCTCATGTGAGCCAGTTTCTTTGTAGCGCTTGATGGTTTTTGCGACTGCACTTGGGGACACTTTCAAAGTTTTCCCAATTGTTCGGACTGACTGAACTTCATTTCTTAATGTAATGATGGCCACTCGTTTTTCTTTACTTAGCTGCTTTTTTCTTGCCATAATACAAATTCTAACAGTCTATTCAGTAGGACTATCAGCTGTGTACTGTATCCACCTCCTGCACAACACAACTGATGGTCCCAACCCCATTTATAAGGCTTGAAATCCCATTTATTAAACCTGACAGGGCACACCTGTGAAGTGAAAACCATTTCAGGTGACTACCTCTTGAAGCTCATCAACAGAATGCCAAGAGTGTGCGTAGCAGTAATCAAAGCAAAAGGTGGCTACTTTGAATAACCTAGAATACAAGACATATTTTCAGTTGTTTCACACTTTTTTGTTCAGTATATAATTCCACATGTGTTAATTCATTGTTTTGATGCCTTCAGTGTGAAGCTACAATATTCATAGTCATGAAAATAAAGACAACTCTTTGAATGAGAAGGTGTGTCCAAACTTTTGGTCTGTACTGTAGCTATATCATTATGTACTTTTAATATTGCGGTCTCTGTGCTGTGTCCTGATCTAAAGCCAGACTAACATTTTTCAAAGATGCCATCCATCCATCCATCCATTTTCTATACCCGCTTCTTCTGTAGAGGGCAAATAGAGGCGGGGTACACTCTGGACAAGTTGCTTGGACAGGTTGCCAGTCCGTCACAGGGCAAAACAAAGACACACATGGCAAACAACCTTGCACACACCCATTCACATCTAAAGGCAATTTAGAGACACTAATTAAATTAACAGTCATGTTTTAGGACTGTGGGAGAAAGCCAGAGTACCCAGAGAGAAAACCCCTGGCCAGGAGTCAAAACCAGTACATTCTTGCTGCAAGGCAACAGTGCTACCAACTGCACCACAGTTCAGACCAAAGATGCCATTACCATTTAAAGAAGTTTAAAGTAGTTAAAATTGTTTTTTTATAAAACCTTGGAAAAAAAGATGAAATAGAAATTGGTCTAAAATTAGATAAAAACAAAAGATCAAGGTGAGGTTGTTTAAGAAGGGGATGAAAAACAGCATATTTGAAACCAATTGGCATATTTCTGGAGCTAAGTAAAAGGTCAGCAAAAGTCAGGAAGGCAGGGCCAACAGTTATAAAAACCTCTTTCATCAGTTTAGATGGAAGACTGTCAAGAGGACAGTTAATGGCTCTTCTATGTTCCCCAATCTTATCTAAAAGAGGAATACACTGGTTCAGACAAATACAGCTAAAACATTGGGAGCTACAGATGCCACTTTGTTAAAAGAAAAAGAAAATGATGACACATGGAGACTGATACATCAGGAGTTTATTGTGCTAAAATACAACCTTAGACATTGACTACTGTTATAAATCACATCAGAGAAAAACTGAGATTCTGCCTCTTTAAGAGATCTTTGGTACTGAGCAGGATTGTCTCTTAAAATTTTCAGAGATCCAGGCAGTTTGTTTTTCTTCCATTTTTATTTTGCTATTTTACATTGTTGCCTAAAACAAAAAGGGACATTATTTTTCAGCTTTGGGTTTGGTAGGTTTAAACCTAACAGGGGAAAGTTATAAAGTTCTAAATAACCTAAGATTCTCAATTAATTCTCTATAAACCCATCAGATGTTGCTGTGTTAAAATCCCAGGAGATCATCAGGTTCTGAAGGACTCGGACCAGCCCATCTGGTATTCCTCTTCATCACACATTGATAGCTAAATTCAATGAGCTGCTGCCATGTAAATGGTTGATTTGGTATTTGTGTTATCAAGCACCTGAATAGCTGAAAGTAATAAGGTGGTTGGTGAGTGCATGAAAGAACAATAAATGACTTGTTACCTGTTCTGCTGCATTCCTGCCAATTGAGCGACATGTTGGAAATCTTTTGGTCCAGAACTGTACTAAACGTTGACAGACATGCTTCAATAAGAGGAAAAATATCTCAAAAAGATGATTTGCACCAGTCTCCCATCAACCTTGTTGTAGAGGAAGCCATGAAAGTCTCCTGTGTGAAAAAGTGATGTATTTCTTATCACTTCCACTCAGATTTGTTGGGTTTTAACCTTTCCTTTTACCTCTCCTTACCTCTCAGCCTCTACTTTTTCTTTCTATTCCTCGGAACACGGTCACTCTTTTCCCTCTGAGAAAAACCCTTTATCTTCTCTTCACTGATGAGAAGCATTATCCACTCATACTCTCGTTCCCATGCCCTCTAACTCCCTGACTTCCCCTTGCACTTCTCCTTTTAATGGTCCTTATAAGCCCTCTCATCACTATGACCTTTCTACAGTTTCTATCCCCTCTATGCAATTTTCTCTTCTGATTTTTGTCTTATAACCAGTCTTTCTCCCAAACCTTTCTTTCTTTCTGTTTATATCCACTTTCTTCTTTTTTCTACATATTCTCTGTAATTTGAAAGCAGATGTTGACTCAGACTGATTAGAATTTTGGCACCAGAGAGACTTTGCTGGTGATCAAAAATCGCATGTGCAAAATGGCCAACAATATCTGAACGGCGACAAATTTTCTGGTCCAGCAATTTTGGTGGAAAAGTAATTAGGATTTGGAATTAGTGTTCAAATTAAATTGGAATTAAGCAGGCTCATTTTACCCTACATGCACAATGTACGCCTCTCTGGACCTGAGAGCAGCCTATTATAACATCCCAGCATCCTCTGTGTTGAAATGAAGGGCAGCTCCAACATGTGGTCCATCTCTTCACAACCTCTCTCTCTCTCATACACACACACACACACAAACACACTCATATCTCCCCATGCTACATACAAGACTGGAAAGGTTCATTATATATTGACACAACCTCATGTTCTGTAACTGTTTTTCTTTTTTCTTTCTTTTCTTGGACCTCCTTCTTGTGCTCGCTGGTCAAAATGACAAATCCTGCTTTGAAACTTAATGAAGTTTGAAATAGAATTTGAGGCTACAATTATCCTGTCCGCACAGGCTGTCACAGGAATGATGGTGCTACCGAAACCCAATTACAGGAAGTGAGACCCCAGCTAAGCACTCAGACCACAGGGAATCACAGAGTCTGCAATAAGTCCAGCAGCTGCTCTGCATCTCTACCATTGGTGAATTAAAAGGTCGTGAAGCGAAACTGGACTTGCGTGTCCCGATGTGATTTTTGGTGATTCATTTTGATTGCTTTTGATGTGATACAACTAACCTATTAAGGAACCTGCCACTAAAATCAGCCCAGAAGATTTGAGCAGATTTTTATGCTTTAGTTGGAGAGTAGATGAGTTCCAGACATTTTCTGAAAAATGTGAAATGACATTTAGGTCCAACGTGTGGCTGTAGTTAACATATGCTGTGCTACTTTTTCATTTCTGCTTTCCTCACTTTTACGAGTATAAATTTAAAAAATGTCATTGTGTTGTATTGCAACCACAAACTTAACTACATTTTGGGGGGATTTCTTGCCACTGACTAGCACAGAGTAGTGCATAATTGTGAAGTTTAAGAAGGGTGAGGCAATTTTCTTTGTGCGGCACTGCAAGAAGTGCAATTCAACGTGAATTACAGGAAAAGAAAGAACAAGATAAAAACACTGAATACATTAGGAAAACTAAGCATCACATAAGAGAACAAAATACATGAAACATAATCACATAAAATATGTTAAAATGACAATTGTAAAAGTGGCACTTATTTTTATTCAAGCATCTTATTCTATTTGTTAACAATATACTGTGCTACCAATTATGTTCAACAGTCACCTGATTAGTTATTAATGTTCATGCACCTAAAGGAAAGCATTAATTTAAAAAGCAGCCAAGAGGCCCGTGGTAACTCTTGAGGAACTACAGAGATCAACAGCTCAGGTAGAGACTTCTGTCTACAGCAAAGCTGTTATTGTTGTGTTAAACAAATCTGCAGGGGCAATAAGATGGTCCTTGTTAAAAGCCAGAAAAAGGTCATTTGTAATTTACCACAAGCCATGTAGGGGACACGGCAAACACGTGGAAGAAGATGTTCTGGTTAGCTTAGACCAACCTTTTGGCCTACATGCAAAACACTGGCAAAAGACAGACCAGCCTGAACACATCATCTTCTGTGATAAATAAAAAAACATGGTGGTAGCAGCATCTTGATGTGGCAGTGGTGGATTTCTTCAGCAGGAACAGTGAAGCAGGTCAAAGTTGATGAGAAGATGGACAGAGTAATATTACATACATTTAAATAAATACATATTGACATAGAGGGCTGACAATTAATGCACACAATACTTTTTTTTATTTGTAAAGCAATCTGAATATCTGGGGTATGAATATTCTTGCAACGCACTGCAAGCAGCTAAAAATGTTTTTATTTGCTGCTTTTGATTTATTTTCTTACATTCTGTCCTTCCGTTTGTGTTTAATCCTTCTCTCATCTTTCCTCTTCTCCTCCTGTGAACTGACACTCCTTTTCCTCTCAGCAGTAGCCTGTAAATGGCCGTCTGATGGAAAGTGACATTTTCCCAGAACCCTGTGAGAGAGGCGAGGTGATCTCTCCTCTTTCCAGCACAAAGTGCTCCTAATTGCCTGGGCGCATTTGCGAGCTCAACAGACAAACTCGTGCAAATCAATAACTCTGCTCTGGGACGAAAGACCAACCCCCCTTCTCCCTCTACATGCCTAGATGACACAAACAAGTGCATGCATACAAATGTGTAAAATGTGCCTGAAAATAGCAAATGTAGACGCACATAGATTCCATCACCATGCATGCAAACAGACACGGTGGCAAACATTCCCTCCGTCTCTCTCTCTCTCCGCCTCTGTACTGCTTTGAATGACAGTGTTTATCTGTGATTTCAAGACAAATGGGGAAAGAGTATCAAGGCATTAAGAGCAGCCACAGTGCTGCTGAAGACTGAAATAATGGATGGTGGAAATGGTGGAAGACCCTGTGCTGCTCATTTCTAAATGGCCTCTGCAGAGGTGGAAACTTCACCCTGCTTGCTTGAAATGTACAGAGGACAAAAAAGCACAGTTTAAAATAGGAGCTTATTTAATAGGCTTTGTGTTTGTGTTCTTGTGCTCTTTTCTATAACAGCTCTGTCTCTAAAAAGTTGTTTTCCAGAACAGAAAATGTCACCGCTATTTGGAAAGTCTGACAACCATGTTTCAACTTTATAAATGAATCACCTCAAAGTTTCCTTTGATATTTCCAACATATTCAGTAATAATAATGAGCATACGAAGCCATCATACTCTGTTTTATTCAAAATGCAAGTGTACAGAGATTAGTGAGAGGAACATTTCATGTTTTGCTAAATGCAACTTTTTACTCAGCCTTACCAACTCTAGTGCAACATATAATGGCTTGCAGAAGGATTCACTCCCCTTGAACTTTTCCACATTTTATTTGTTGCAGTTTTATTGCGATTTTATGTTTTTTGTGTGTGAGGAACACTCTCTTAGTGCATTTGTGGGTTGTATCTGGGTACTCCAGCTTCCTCCCACAGTCCAAAAACATGACTGTTATATGAAATGATTAGTCTAAATTGCCATTGGGCAGGAATGTGTGTGGTTGTGTGTCTCTGTGTTGCCCTATGACGGACTTGCTACCTGCACCCCACCTCTTGCCCAATGACTGCTGGAGATAGGCACCAGCGCCCTGCAACCCTGCAAGGATACATTGGAATGGTTATAGACAATGGATGGATGTTCAGTCTATCATCTGAAAATGGAATGACTCAGACTCAACTGTAAACCTACCAAGACATCACCATCTACATAAATTCTCCAGAGATGCAAAAAGTGCTTTAATAAGAGAAGCAGCCAAAATGCCCAAGTAACTTGGAAGGAGCTGTGGAGATCCACAGCTCAGGTGGGAGAATATGTGGAATGGACAACTATTGCACTCCAGAAATCCACCCTGTATGGAAGAGTAGCAGGAAGAAAGACGCTGTTGGAAGTAAGTCAAAAGAAGTAATGTATACAGCTTGCCGCAAGTTATGTAGGAGATACAGAAAACATTTGGAAGATGGTGATTTGGTCAGATAAACCAAATTTGATCTTAGATATTGATAAGGCAATAAATAAACAAATGTTTTAAAACGTTTATTAGTCAGACTGTTCGATAAATAGCTACTGTAAATAAAAGTATTTCCAGTCCTAATTTAAAGGAACTGACAATATATGCACATCTCAGGTTTTCAGGAAGTTTGCTTCAGAGCTGAGGAAAAACTAAATGCTGCCTACCATTTAGTGCTTTATAGACCAAAAGACGAATTTTAAATTTGTTTTAAAAACTCAATTAGATTAATTTTCCTTGTGATGATCAGGAGTGGCAACAGCATTTTGGATGAGCTGCAGCTGCCTAACTGAATTTTTACAGAGACCAGTAAAGACAATGTTGCAGTAATCTAACCTACTTAAAATAAAGGCATGCACCACACCAGTTTTTCTGTGTCCTGTTTTGTCATCAGTTTGCTTTTTGCAGTGGAGTTAAAGTTGAAGATACAATCATACACCTGCTTCAACAAACCCACTGACATCCGGACAAAGCCAGCAGCACTGTGAGTGCAGTGTTGGGAATGTTACTTTAAAAAGTAAATAGTTATTGTTACTAGTTACTTTCCTTAAAAGTAACTGAGTTAGTAGCTCAGTTGCTGCTCTATCAAAGTAACTGCACTATCAAAGTAACCAGTTACTTTTTAGAATTTAAAATGATGTTAGAAGTTGCTGACCAGAAAAATCAAGGCATTTCTGTTTGCATGGTGCAGGATTGTCCGAGCTCACCCTGGCCACAGCAGGGCTTAGGTTGTTGCCACAAGTGTTTTGGAAGGGTGAGACGATGCGAGGAGGCGTTGGAGTTGTAGTTGCTGGTCACGGACGTGGATAATTTCTTTGTTCCCGGATATAACTTTTTTTCCCTTAACATCAGTGAACGTGAAATATTGCCTATTCTTCCAACTTTTGAACGCTGTCGGAATTTACATGACTCTCCTCCATCGTCATGTTTCTCTCTTGCTGTTGGTTTACTCTGTCTATGTGGTAAAAACCCGCCTACCTGATGCCTTTTCAGCCAATCGGCATCAAATATGCCGCTATTTGTCCATGCCCCCCTTCCACCGCTCCCCCACCTCCTGCTTTTTCCTTGAAGAGCTTTAAAGCTCACTGCAGCTTTGAAAGAAAAGCAGATAAACCCCACCTATTGAGTTGTAGTAACGTGTCGTGTTACATACATCATATCAGTATTGGAAATGAGAAAAGTTATTAGTTAGATTACTATATTACTGAAAAAGTAACACAGTTACTAACGCTGTTATTTTGTAATGCCTTTATTCCCAACGCTGTGTGAAGATCATGCTCTTTGATTTCTCCAGTGCATTTAATACAATTCAAGCTGATTTGCTTTGTCATAAACTCCAGAACACTCAGGTAGAGGCCTCAGTAATTTCCTGGAACAAAGACTACCCTGACAAACACACCACAGTTTGTGAGACTAAAGCGTTGTTTATTTAACAAGGTATTCAGCAGCACAGGAGCACCACAGGGGACTGTACTCTCACCGTTCCTCTTCACTCTGTACACCTCAGACTTCCAGTAGAAGACAGACTCCTGTCATCTGCAGAAATACTCAGATAATTCTGCATTTGTGGGGTGGTTTCCCTTTGGGATTAATAAAGTATTTTTCAATTTGAATTTACAGAATTTCTAGGCACAGCCAAGGTGTTGAGGGGGATCCGTTTTAGTGGCCTTAGGATTGCGTCTCTACTTTTTGCGGATGATGTGGTCCTATTGGCTTCATCAGCTTGTGATCTACAGCTCTCACTGGAGCAGTTCGCAGCTGAGTGTGAATCGGCCGGGATGAGAATCAGTGCCTCAAAGTCTGAGGCCATGGTCTTAAGCCGGAAAAGGTGCCTTGCCTTCTCCGGGTCCAGGGGGAAGGTCCTGCCTCAAGTGGAGGAGTTCAAGTATTTTGTGTTCTTGTTCACGAATGAGGGAAAAATGGAGCAGGAGATCCATAGATGGATTGGTGCTGAATCACCAGTGATGTGGGCGCTGTACCAGTCTGTCGTGGTGAAGAGAGAGCTGAGTCAAAAAGCAAAGCTCTTGATTTACCGGTCAATCTACATTCCTACCCTCATCTATGGTCATGAGCTTTGGGTCATGACCGAAAGAACGAGATCACGGATACAAGCGGCCAAAATGAGTTTCCTCCGCAGGGTGCATGGGCTCTCCCTCTTCTCCCTGAGAAGCTCGGTCATTCGGGAGGGACTCAGAGGAGATCCGCTGGTTCTCCACGTCGAGAGGAGCCAATTGAGGTGGCTTGGGCATCTGGTTAGGATGCCTCCTGGATGCCTTTCTGGTGAGGTGTTCTGGGCACGTCCCACCAGGAGGAGGCCCAGAGGAAGACCCAGGACATGCTGGAGGGACCATGTTTCTCGGGTGGCCTGGGAACGCCTTGGGATTCCCTCGGACAAGCTGGACCAAGTGGCTGGAGAGAGGGAAGTCTGGGACTCTCTGCTTAGGCTGCTGCCCCCGCGACCCGACCCCGGATAAGTGGAAGACGATGGATGGATGGATGGATGGATGGATGGATGGATGGATGGATGGATGGATGGATGGATATGGATATTCATTCAGGGAATGTTTTTCAGGTGATAGTAAGCTGATTTAGTAGCAAAATGTATGTGGTCAACATTTAGATCCAAGTCCAAAATGAAACCTGGGTTCCTGGCATGCTCTATGGTCCTCAGCTCAAGATAAGTTTTGCTCAGCCCTGTTCATAATTCTCACATAACTGGGACCAAAACAATGGTTTCTATCTTTTCTGTATTAGGCTGGAGGAAATTCTGACCTGTCCGCTTATTGACATTATGGATACATGGTCTCAGTCAGTTTAATGGTCTAGGGTCATGCAGTGACACAGATATATAGATTTGTGTGTTGTCAGCAAAGATACTGTAGGAGATAATGTAGTCTTTTGAGCTAGTCGGATCTTACAGATTTTAAATGAAAATGGCCCAAGAATTGACCCTTGAGGAACCCCACAATTCATTTTTATGCGCCCAGGGTTATAATTATCAAGTGATACATATGAGTAATACCAAGTCAGAGGTTTAAGACCTATCACTGTTGAGATGTACATCATTCACAACTTCTACCAATGCAGTCTCTGTGCTGTGGCGTAAATAAGGGATTGAGAAGCTATCAGTCAGTCATTTTCTATACCACTTCTTCCATAGTGGCTCACAGGGAACTGTTGCCTATCTCCAGCAGTCTACAGGCAAGAGGCAGGACACCATGGACAGGTCACTAGTCTATTGCAGGGCAACACACAAACAACCAAGCTCACACTCATTCACACACCCAAGGGCCATTTAGATAGACCAATTAACCTAAGAACCATGTCTTGGACTGTTGGAAGAAGCCAGAGTACCCAGATAGAACCCACGCATGCACAGGGACAACATGCAAACTCCATGCAGAAAGACCCCCGACCGGGAGTTGAACCCAGGACATTTTTGCTGCAAGGCCACAGTGCTACCAACTGCGCCACCTTGCAGGTTGATGGCAAATGGACAGAGGTAAATACAGGGCAATTCTAAAAGACAAACTGCAAGATACTGTAATTGACTTGAGACTGATGCAGAGCGTCACCTTCCAGCTTGACAACAACCCTCATTTATTTATACTTTTATTTAACCAGAAAGTACCAATGGGATCATAAATCTCTTCTACAAGGGAAAAAGTAGAAACAGTATGTAAGTATACTATACACAGATGATATAATATCTGAATGATACAGCTATTATAACCATTATTTCTAAAAGAAAAGAGTTGCATTCCTCCTTTACTTCATGAGCTAACTAAGCTTAAGATATTTTCCATAGAAGAATGGGCAAACAAAATCTATTTGTACATGTGCAAAGCTGGTAGAGGCACACCCCAAAAAGTAGTTCTACAAAATATTGATTCAGCTGGTGGAACACAAATTCTCACCACAGTTTTATGATTTTTATTTGTAAAACTTCAACGTTCAAGTGGTATAAATGCTTTTGCAAGGGATTATAGACTGTTATGTATCACCTGTATCTCACTCTGGCCATCTTTCTTTTCCTAGGTTCGTCTGTGATGCAAGTGACGGCCACGGACTCAGACGACTCCACCACGGCCAACGGTATGGTACGCTACCGGATCCTCTCGCAGACCCCCCATAGTCCCATCCCCAATATGTTCACCATCAACAGCGAGACGGGAGACATCGTTACTGTGGCCGCTGGCCTGGACAGGGAGGTCGGTGCTTGCCTTATATCTTTACAAACTGTTCTAATTAGTTTGTTGCTTCACCAGCCAAGACATCAAACTTTTTTTAAAGTTTATTGATATTGGACACGTACATTTTCCGACTTGCTTCTGTTTCTAAATGAAATGAGCCTTCAGTTCTTTTTTAGGATTTATATTTAGTTACTACATTTAGGTTTACCTGAAAATATCAATAAGCAAAACAAATAAAGCCATTAACAGTATACCCTCCATTAATTGCAGATATTTTATTGAATTCTTATCCCCAAACAAAAATGAGCTGAGGAATATTTAATGTTGGTCTCAGTGTGGAGCGAGGAGCTGAGATAATGGCCACGTAAATTCAGCACCTCTCTGCTTGTGGGGTCACGAGAGGGTTGGTTTTATAGTTCTCTTTTGTCTCATCCTCGACTTATGTGCTGCTTTCTGTAGTCGCTCACCAACCCACACACCACCAACAACATGGCACACGTCGTCCCTGCTCCATCTTCCGCTGTGGGCTGCTAATGAGGGAGGTCACAGAGGTCAACTTTTGTTTATTCTAAAACTGGGTCCAGTTGCTGTTTATCTTCACTGCCTCTCTCTCTTTCTCACTCACGTATCCACAGAAGTATCTGTTTTGTCTGTGGAATAAGGTTTTGAGAATCAAAAATGACAAAATCAGGAAATCAATTTATGTGCTGTCCATTATTAGGATTTTCCCACCCTCGTAACTTAGTTAGCTTATTTTACTGCACACATAAATACAGTGCTGAGTGTGTCTCACAATGTTTATATTCTAAGAGGTCCCACTGGTCCCTCTTCACATTAAACCTGACCAACGTTTTGGAAATTTGCCAACAGAAGAGCAAGCTTTTTTTGCTGTTGTTTTGGGAATAATTACTGTTAATATCTGAAGAACAAAAGATGGTTTTATAACAAGATAAACAATACATCAGTCCCTCTTCCTTATCCAAATTTTTTATGGAGCTGGCATGGCTTAACAGCGTGGCACATTTGTGTGACAATATAAATGAATCTAGTGAGTACGTGCCAGGGCTTTGTCCCTGTTTCCATCCTGGCACGGACGGTAGCCCTAGCAGCTGATGTGTGCAAGGAAAAAGCTCATTAATCTGGACACATCAAGCCCATTCTCGGTCCCACCTGCCTGTGATCCTCTATCTAAAACTGGGACACACCTGGGAGTTCATCCACCTGCTGTCAAGGTCGTCGACATTAACGAACACTGCATGTGCACACGCTTGTGCTCTTTAAATGCACCCAAGCAGGGGGGGAGGGGGCTGTGAGGAAGAGCTCTCTGAGCAGCTAAAGTAGTGTGTGTCATGCAAAGACATGAACATTCACACTCAATGTGCTGACAGGGAACACATGGTTATAGCCTGTGTAGTACATATATTTATATTCTGTATCCTGTCACACTCCAGCTAATCCTGCAGCAACCATCCTGCAACGGCATGCTGGCATCTAATTGGAATATTCATGGAGTAACTAAAAGAAGAAGCAGGTACTTTTGTGTTGAGGAGATCAGGGGGTACATGAAGGGTTAGGTTGGTGTCACTAACCTCTGACTTTGAAATATACCAATTATTCTTCTATTGCTCTGCACATCACATCCAACCACAGGGGACGAAGGACAGGGGACGAAGGTAACAAATCACGTTATGCTTTTGTTTTCTCTGTCTTGTCTCTTTTGTTAATAAAGGCTAGATAAGATTTACAGCATTTAGCGAAAGAATTTATAGCTCCAATGGATTTTTTCACATTTAGTCATCTTACAGCCACAAATTTTAATGTACTTTAGTGGATTTTTGGGTGACAGATCCACACAAAGTAGAGGATATTTGGAAAGTGGTAGAAAATTATGCTTGGTTTTCTAACATTTTTGCAACTAAAAATCTAAATGTTGTGCCGTGAATTTGTATTCTGCCCTGCTTTACCTTGGTATCCCTAAATAAAATGGTTCAGATGTCCCCTAATTACTAAACAGAATAACCCTGTGTGGAATTTAATCTATGAATCCAGCTACTTTGTGAAGGCCTCAGACGGTTTTTAGAGAGCATTAGTGAACAAACAGCAGTATGGAGAAGTTTTAAGCAGAATTAGGTTACCACAAACCTACCAAGACATGGTCATAGCCCTTAAAACTGAGAGGCTGGACATAGAGACCATTAATAGAGAAGCACTCTGGAGGAGCTGCATAGATTCACAGCTTAGGGAGGAGAATCGGTTAACTGCTGTACAGTTGTAAGTCATTCGATCCACATATGTTGACGGCAAGAAGAAAGCCATTACTAAAAGTTAAAGAAGTCCTGTTTGCAGCTCGCCTCAAGTTGTGTAGGGTACACAGAAATCATGGAAGAAGATGCTCTGGTCAGATAAAGCTACAATTTATCTCTGTGTTAACATGCAAAAGGATTTGTATGGGAGCAAACACGTTTAAAGCAGGGTTAAGTTATGAAACAATCTCCCAAATTTGTCAATCCATCATCTGAACATAGTGTTATTTAGGTTTGTGAAGACATAACCTTCTGTTATTCAGACAATTAGACAAGAGGTCCATAGTAAATCTTGAGTAGTCATTCATGCACTCCACAAAGCTGGCCTTTACAGAAGAGTAGCAACAAGAAAGCTATTGATGGAAAAAGTTTGCCACAAGCCATTTAGAAGACACAGCAAGCATGGAAATAAGTGCCCTGTTCAGATTAGACCAGAACTGAACTTGTCGGCCTGCATGCAAAATTCTTTGTGTGGAGGAAAACTAACACACAGTAACACGTCACATTCTGCACAGCGCCCTGAACACAACATTCCTTCTGTGAAAGATGGTGGTGGCATCATGCTATGGAAATGCTCTTCTTTAGAAGGGAATGAGAAGCTGGTCAGAATTGATGCGAAAATAGATGTGTTGAATGGGCCATTCAAAGTCCAGATGCGAATCCAATTGAGAATCTGACAACGATTAGAATTTATCAGAGCGGACAAAAAATGTCGCTGTTTTCGCATGTTTGTTAGAAACAGGCTCCAAAAAGGCTTGCAACTGTAATTGCAGAGAAAGGGGATTTTTCAAAGTATTTACTGTGGTAGGCTAGATAGGAAAAGGACCCTGTACAGATTATTAGTGAAATAAGTTGAATTCCATGCATTTCCTTCCATTTTACAGTTTTGTTTGCATTTGTTCTTACCCCCAGTGTACTAAAAGCAAATTTGCTTGTTACTCTGGAACAGAAATGACAGTTTTTAAATGAAGTACAACTCAGATGCAGCAGAGTGCAGCATGTCAAAGAGCCACAGCTGGCATGGACACTCTCCCATTGTGGCCCTTTTCCATGCCAGCAGTCTGGCAGGCAGAGCTGTTGTCTTTCATTACCCCAGGCTGTCTCAATCTCTCATGAGCCCTGGCTTGGAACTGTCTGGTGGGAGGAGGGTGGGTGAGGGGGATCATGGTGTGGTGTTACTCGGCATCAAGCCGTCCCCCCAGGGCTGTTGCCAGCTCCACATTGGACTGCCTCACCGACGATTAGGACATCTTCTTAGTAGCCTCAAGGACACGTGTGCCCACAGCCTCTATTAGGATGTGCAGAGATTAGCCAGGGTATACAGGCAGAGAACCTGCATCCTAAATGGGCCTGGGGCTCTATTGTCTCTGAGATGCTGAGTTATGTTAATTTGCCTTGTTTCACCGGAGATCCAGAGGCCAGACAGCAAGAACCATCTGAGGATTATGAGATGGTTGCTGAATGAAAAGTATTGATGCATGTAGGTGGATGTTGACTGCTTGTAGCAAGCATTTAATCAAGAAAATATCCACTCAATATCCACTTTATTATGCTTGCTGTGTACACCGAGTTAGCACTGAGCTGTGCCATTTATTGCCTTCAGAAGAAACTAAACTGTTTAATTTATGCTCCTCTGCTAAAAGAAATATGCCAATGCTTTCTGAAATTTCTTGCTTTTTGAACACCACTTTGTTACTTTTTATTACTCTAAAATTCAATTGAGCTGCTAAAATGACATAATACCAATGTGGGCAAATTTGCTGGCACTGCTGAAAGTGATCTGTAAAATAAATAAATATTTTATTGTAGTAGAATATTCAACATATAATCTGCAACAAAGAACAGCATCTTGCTGGGACTAAGTCTCCAAAACAACCATTAGATGTTATTTACATGCCAGCCTGTTATTTGGAAACAATGCAGAAAAGAAAAATTGTGCCCTACCACCACAAATGTAAACATGTGACTCTTCTGGCTTTTAAACATAAAATAACTTCCTTCTTGAGATTCTGTCTCATCCATTGCACCTCACTTTTTATTTTGTAATTTCTAGTGTACATTAAAACATGTTTACTGTTTAGACAAACATGTCTTAAATACAGATTTAATACATGGTTTCATAATTGTTATTCAACTCTGCTAGCTCAGAGCTAGGAAAGGAAAAGCCTTCATGCCCTATTTAGTCTCTTCTTTGTCTTTGGGTTTTCCCTTTTAGGGGTTGCCACTGTGAGTCATATGTCTCTATCTAACATTCTTCTGCATCTTCTTCTCTCACACCCAATTCCTTCATGTCCTCTTACACTCCCTCCATCCATAAATCTCCTCCTTGGTGTTCTTCTAGGCCTCTTGTCTGGCAGTTCCAGCCTCTATCTCTGCTATCTCCAGCTCTGCCTCCTGTCTATTCCTCAGTGCCACTGTCTCTAAACTATACAAAATCTTGTACTCCTTTCCTTTCATTCTAACTGACTCTTTTATCACACAACCCACCTGACACTTTTCCCCACCCGTTCTATCCTGATTGGACATGCTCCTTCACCTCTTTTCCCCGCTTATCATTGCTCTGGACTGTTTACCCTGAGTACTTCCTTGCTCCAGCTAACTTTCATTCTTTTCCTTTCCATGGTAAAACTCCATCTCGCTAGATTTTCCTCCGCCTGTTCCCTGTTTTCACCACAAATCACAAGTCGTCTGCAAACATCATAGTCCAAGGAGATTCCCGTCTAACCTCATCTGTCAATCTGTCCATCACCACAGCAAACAAGAAGGTGCTCAGAGCCACTCCTTGATGCAGTCCCACTTCCACATTGAACACCACTGTCACAACTACAGCACACCTTACCACTGTCTTATAGCTCCCATACATGTCCTGCACCACTGTAACATAAACTCACCGGCCACTTTATTAGGTACACCTTTCCAACTGCTCGTTATCGCAACTTTCTAATCAGCCAATCACATGGCAGTAACTCAACACATTTAGGCATGTAGACATGGTAAAGACGATCTGCTGCAGTTGAAACCGAGCATCAGAATGGGGAAGAAAGGTGATTTAAGTGACTTTGAACGTGACATGGTTGTTAGTGCCAGACGGGCTGGTCTGAGTATTTCAGAAACTGCTGATGTACTGGGATTTTCATGCACTACCATCTCTAGGGATTACAGAAAATGGTCCGAAAAAGAGAAAATATCCAGTGAGCGGCAGTTCTGTGAGCGCAAATGCCTTGTTGATGCCAGAGGTCAGAGGAGAATGGCCAGACTGGTTTGAGCTGATAGAAAGGCAACAGTAACTCAAATAACCACTCGTTTCAACCAAGGCATGCAAAGAGCATCTCTGAACGCACAACACGTCGAACCTTAAGACGGATGGGCTACAGCAGCAGAAAACCACACTGGGTGCCACTCCTGTCAGCTAAGATCAGGAAACTGAGGCTACAATTCGCACAGGCTCATCAAAAGTGGACAATAGAAGATTGGAAAAACGTTGCCTGGTCTGATGAGTCTTGATATCTGCTGCGACATTCGGATGGTAGGGTCAGAATTTGGCGTCAACAACATGAAAGCATAGATCCATCCTGCCTTGTGTCAACGGTTCAGGCTGGTGGTGGTGGTGTAATGGTGTAGGGGATAT
Organism: Girardinichthys multiradiatus; assembly: GCF_021462225.1. Taxonomy (NCBI): domain Eukaryota; kingdom Metazoa; phylum Chordata; class Actinopteri; order Cyprinodontiformes; family Goodeidae; genus Girardinichthys; species Girardinichthys multiradiatus. Next base: position 39,985,042 of record NC_061812.1, on the reverse strand, counting down.
TTTCTTGGCACACTTTGGAACCATTAGTACCAGTTGAGCATCGTGTCAACACCACAGCCTACCTGAGTATTGTTGCTGACCATGTCCCTCCCTTTATGACCACAGTGTACCCATCTTCTGATGGTTACTTCCAGCAGGATAATGCGCCATGTCAAAAAGCACAAATCATTTCACACTGGTTTCTTGAACATGACAATGGGTTCACTGTACTCAAATGGCCTCCACAGTCACCAGATCTCAATCCAGTGGAATGGGAGATTCGCATCATGGACGTGAAGCCGACAAATCTGCAGCATCTGTGTGATGCTATCATGTCAATATGGACCAAACTCTCTAAGGAATGTTTCCAGTACCTTCTTGAATCTATGCCACGAAGGATTAAGGCAGTTCTGATGGCAAAAGGGTGTCCAACCCAGTACTAGCAAGGTGTACCTAATAAAGTGGCCGGTGAGTGTACTTCTCTGTTACGGCAGAGTTCCTCATACAAACCCTATCTAGTGCACTATCTAATAAAGGAGCAGAACATTTGAAAAACAAATTGGGCTAAATGGATGTTCTTTACATAATTAAAAAGACACTCAGTTCTTCAAAAGAAAAACACACCCTAACCCCAATATTCAATAAAAAAAAACTAATCTCAATCAAAAAATATTACTTTTATTTGCGCATGTCAAATATCTTTGGTTACGAGTCTCACTTTTTTGGTTTTGACACTCTCTGTTTTTGGTTGAAGTCAACGAATTTTGAGTTCTGGAAACATGAACATCCTGGGCGGGGCGAAGAGATTGTGTTGTCACCTCTCATGGTTTTGGAGAAATAAATTCCTGAAAGTGGGACAAATGCATATAATGGTTGAGCATTTTGAGGTATTTTGACAAGATATTTCTCCAAAACTGTACAGTAAAATATAAAATATTTATTCTTTTACATAAAACATGAATGTGAAAGTTGTAAAAATGTAATTAATATAAATGTTCTGTAGGTTACTTTTCTGTTTTCCTCTTATTTTCTCAACTGTTGCCAGGATTGGCGTCCTTTCTGCTCCATTACCGTAATGCGCCTTGTATGCGCGACGCTAATCTTTAAGAGAGAGCTGATGTCGGCTGGTGTGACCGCGTATTTCTGACTGTCGGCTCACTTGACCGCAGTTTTCTTCTGTACAGTTGGTGTCTCCTCACTGAAGCGACGCTGCAGGCCCTGCAGTTCGAGCGGCCGCTTTAGTCAGCGCTAACCAATAGGGAAACGCCTTACAGCGTTCGTCTTTAGGCCCCGCCCAGGATGTTCATGTTTTTAGCACTCAAAATTCCTTGAGTTCAACCAAAAACAGAGAGCGTCAAAACCAAAAGAGCGAGTCGTAACCTAAGATATTTGACATGTGCAAATAAAAGTTTATGTTTTGCAAATAAAATTTTTCTCTTCGTGAGAAAAAATGACTCATTTTAATCAAAAAAAGATTTTTCAAAAGATTTTTTTTTCTCCCCAAAATAAAATATTCCATTTAAAAAAAAATACATTGTTACAACTCTGAAAGTTTTGATCACAACTTAATATTTTTTGATTGAGATTAGTTGTTTTTTTTTTTTATTGAATATTACAAACGTTTTGACCACAATTAATTTTTTTGATTGAGATTAGTTTTTTCTTTATTGAGATTAGTTTTTTGTTTGATTGAATAATATTGAGACAAATTTACCTCCATAAACTACATGGCTGCATTTGATGAGAAAAATATTTTTTCAGTCATGAGAAACTTGAGACTTTACTTTGATTTGGTAAACATTTCTGTAAAAAGCTCTGGTGTCTGTCCACGAAGGGTTCACAAAGAAAGAAGAAAACCTAAAATGAGATAAACAACAATGGGAATCGGTATGTTGAGAATGTCAATAACTCTCTTTAACTCTTAAGAAGTGGCTTTGTTATTTTTGAAATAAGTTGTTGGAAAAATTGCTGCCATGCTCTGGTATCTTTGGCATTTCTCTGGATACAACTAAACAATTGGGAAACATTGTCTCTTTGCCTCTGGCTTCTGGTAACAAAGTGCTAAATGATGACATTTATTTATTTATTTTGTTTGCCAAATTGTCTGCTATTTGTAAACATGACAGTTTATTCATTTAGTCGCGTGTCATTTTATCCCAAAATGGTTCATTTTTCAGTATTTAAAAGTTTACAAATAGAATATTCTCTGTGAAAGTTTATTTACAAAAGAACAAGTATTGTAAATAAAGAATTTTTAAGACCTTCAGAAAACCTGAAAAACCTTATCAAGACCACTTTAAGATATTACAAAGACATTTGTTTCCTTCCAAGTGCCTCAAAATTCTGAGGTAACTTTATTATTTCTGCATATTGTAAGCTGTAGTTTTTGACTTGATGGTTTAGATGCATTATGATAAAGTTTGATCTCCATTCAGTGGGGATGATATTTACTCGTATTGTACTGTTTCACTACTTGCGACTTGCAGTATTATGTGTACTCTCCTAAAAAACGCTTTGTAAAAATTCACCTAATTTTGGTTATTTTCTAACATAGCCCTAGGTCAAACAGAAACTGATTTCAGGCCTGGGGTGATTGAACACACCAGGGTTGGGTTATAGGTTTGACTTAGCATACTTAATTAGGTTTTCAACCTAAAAATGGGCTACAGTGAATCATGTCTATTGTCTATTGACGAAAGAGTGGGTCTGGATGACTGAACATGTTATTTTGGATAAAATGAAGGACTTTAGCTTTAGTTTAATGCTTCAAAAAACATTAAGCTGTTGCTACACTGTTTGCAATACTGGTTTATAGAAAAACATGTTACGCAGGTATGAACATTAGCAAATGTAAGTGTGTTGCTTTTGATGCATTTACATTCTGAACAGCTCATGTAAATTATGTTTAAAGTTGTTGTTTTCCTCCACAGGACAGGGTACATTGCTGTGACTTCAACATTTCATTTTAGGTTTTCTTTTATATTAAAGGATCAACTCGAGCAGAATGTGAGGGAACTTGTGTTCCCTTCGCATTGTGCATGTGGAAACTTACTTTCGCTATTAAACATAGCCCGTAGATGATCGCCGATCATGAACATTCAGGACATTTCTTCCTCGTAGACGATGGGTCCCATATACTTCCAGTTTTTAATAATATATTGGACTCAATAGCATCAAGAGGGAGTGTATTTTATTAACCTAACCTCTGGTTCCTGCACTCACCTCTAAGGGTTAAGTTGCATATAGACATGCACCCTACAACAACAACACGCATCAACACCACATTTGAGCGGGTGGAGGTAGGCCTGGGGTCTTTTCACACCCCCGTTCACTGTTTGCCGTATGGGGTCGGAGGCCAGGAGAGGGAGCGGGTCTTCTGGTTGGGATCTGGGGGTCGTGGCGGTGGGCTGGAGATTGGCATGGAGGGGCTGCAGCGTGTGGTGGTTGTGTCCTCTTCTTGGTGTGGGGTTGCGGGGTTCCATTTTGGCACGGTGCTTGATGGTGTCTGCCCTGTTGCGCGCTGTGTGTTGGGGGCAGGATGCAGTTGGGGTGCTTGGAGTGTGGAGCTTGTGCTGTGTGTGTGGCTCCGTCGGCTTTTCGGGGATGAAGCTCACCTGTGGAGGTGTGCACCTTTGCTGTGGAGAGGGAATTTAGGGCATTTGAGTTCGGGGGCATGTGTTCGACATCTGTGTCCTGGTTGGGGGTGGCCCTGTGGGGAAATTCATATTGGGGTTAATTGGGGATGGGGGGGTTATGGGGTTAGGATCGGAATTCAGTTGGGGGTTGGGACTATTTCATCCTGTAGCGGCTCTGGTTGGCGGGCTAATTTGGACCATGTAGATCCATCTTTTGTACATGCCCCCCTCTCCGGATGAGGATGGGGGCCGTTGGGGACTGGAGTTAGGGCAGGGGTTCGGGGTCCAGGCCGGGGTCACTCAGGTTCAGGCACCAGCCCAGGCCAGCCCAGCCCGGGTTCAGAAGCTTTGGGAGTCTGCCTGTCTCCACCACCGGAGGGAAGGGGACCACCTCCTGGGTCCGGGGGCTGGTTGCTCCTAAGGGGTATTGGCACCTGGACCCGGGAATATAGAGTATGTATGGGGAGTGAGTGTGCGACATCCATTGTTTTTCTTTACGTTGGGTGCGTGAGTGTTTTTATGTGTACGCATGAGGGTGGGAATGTGTAATTGTGACTGTGTGTGTCTGTTTTTTGTGTCAGGTTGGGTCTTGGACTGCTCCCTCTCCTGAATCAGTTTAGTCCCCACATGAAATGTAGGGCATTTTTCCTCCCCACCACACTACCTGCCAGTGGTCGGTGTCTCTGCCCGCTGGTGTGCTTGTGGTTCTCGTGGTCCGGGGCTGGGTTCATTGGTTTGTGCTGGCTCACTCCCGGTGGCTGCTTGCCGGGGCCTGAACCCCTGGGCTTAGTCAGGCCTCTGCTTGGTGAGTGATATGTCCCGGGGTCTCGGGTCTCTGGGTCCATGGGTGGATCTGCTCAGGCGTAGACGACTGCCGGTGGGGCCTGTGGGCTCATCACTGCAGCTCCCTGGGGTTTCTGCACTGTGGCTGCTGGGTGGTTCCCCTGGGACTCTCACCTGGGTTCCTGTGCTCTGGGGGGGCCTTTGGATGTCTGTGGCTCGGATCTCCTCCGTATCTGTCTCAGGTCCAGGGAGGCAAGTCTTTGGCTCCTCACACTCGCTATTGAATAGTTTTATGGAGAAACCTTGTATACACAAGCGCGCTCATTCTCCCATAGGTGTTTAGATTCAGGTGTTAACAGATACACAAATGTTCTATATTGAGCCACATTTACCACTAAATACATCTTGCATTCATTAGTACCGTGCACTTCTTGATAAAAAAAGCTGTTAATATTAATGTTTCTGCAGGTGTAGAAACAAGCAAGGTGTTATCTTGTATTCTTTTCATCCTTCTTTCTTTCTTCCATTCTTTTTTCCTTCTCTCCCCTTTTTGTTTTTGCCCCACCTCTCTCTCTTTCGTGCTTCTTATTTTTTTCCTTTTCATTTCTCTCTCTGTGTCTGTAACAATTGAAATAATCCCAAAGCAGTTTCTAATAAAGTTTATTTTATAAATATCAAGCTTTAAAGCGTTAGCTGTAATGCTCCACTTGTGAAAGTAAATCTGTTGGGCTTTTTCTTGGCAGTCAGACAACATTTCTGAGTGCTTCTCTGCCAGACAGGACATGGTTAAAAACATTTTAAATATTTTGGACAGTTCCTAACACAATTTTGGTAGTTTCTGCAATCTCCTTAGATGTTTTCTCTGCTTGATGCATGCCAATGATTTGACCCTTCTAAAACAGACATCTTTTCCACCACCACGGATGTGTCTTTTGACACGGTTGTTTAAGAAATGAGAAGCATCGCATTGCACCAGTTGGGATTAAATAACTTGTTGCCAGCTGAAACATAATCGCCCATGCAGTAATTGTCCAATTGGAGGCTCGTACTTATTTGCTTAGTTAAATCCAGGTGGCGACTATTTTTCTTTGGCCAGGCAGTGTTTTTCTGAAAGCATTCTTTGTTTACAGCATTTTTTTACACCTGCAAGAAATTTTTGCCCAGTACTGTATTTAAATTTGGTCAGAACTAGATTTTATTCGCTTTTCTGTTTTTTGTAATAGTTTCCACAAAGAATCCTTTTAGAACGCTTTTTCCTTTGTGTCTAGTTTTAGTGAGAAAGCATGACCTGCTGCAATACAAGTTTTTATTTGCACACTAGCTTTGTCTTTTTTCATCTATTGATGTCAGCAGCAGTCTGTTCAGAATTTAAGCCTAAACCAATCCTGAGTATTTTGCTGTTATGTGCAGGTGAACAGTCAATTAAACCTCCTCACTCAGTTTTCTTTTTTTTTTTTATTCAATGGTGTATCACAGCTTCTTTTATCTATGTGAGCTGTTTGCATAAATGTGGAGGCGTATCTAATTAAGTGGACTCAGGTTTACCTTCATATCTGAGTCGGTGGTCTTTACAAAGTGATTGAAAGAGCCTTCGGAGAGTGGTATGCTGTTCATAGTGAGTTTTCAATGTTGTGGGTTTTATTAAAACCGTCATTGCTTTTGTCCTTAACCCATGAATATGATGGCGCCGCAGATGGTCGCCTCGGCGTGTTGGTGCGCATTGTTTTGTTTAGTTTTTTGCTTTAAAACGGTCTTCTGTGATGGTACCCGGAGCTCTCTCACCAGAGAAGAACTCATGAACATCAGGGCTACTACACCAGAGAAGTTATTTCCAACTTTTCTGCCTACTGCTCTGGAATATTTGGACATTCTGGTCAAAGGTGCGCTCACCTTTGTTCACGCGGTGAAACGCCGGAAGAGAGGGAAACGGGCTGGGGTGCTGGTACGTCTTCGCCAGCGTGGACTACGAACACCGTTACCTGGAATATTTCTCTCTAACGTGCGCTCACTTCCCAACAAAATGGAGGAACTACAACTGCTGTTGGGGAAAAACAGGGACTTTTATTCATCGGCAGTTTTGTGCTTCACGGAGACGTGGCTGTGTGGATTAATACCGGACTCTGCGCTGCAGCTGGCAGGATTCCAGCTCTACAGAGCGGACAGAGACACGGAACTCTCCGGCAAAGCAAAAGGTGGAGGAATCTGTTTTTACCTCAACAGTGGTTGGTGCAATGACGTGACAGTGATTCAGCAGCACTGTTCTCCAGACCTGGAAGCCTTCATCATAAACTGTAAGCCTTTCTATTCCCCCCATGAGTTCGCTTCGTTCATCCTGGTCGGTGTTTACATCCCGTCGCAAGCTAACGTGCAGGTCGCACAGCGCATGCTCGCCGACCAGATACTGAGTGTGGAGCGGACCAACCCGGACTCCTTAGTTATCGTCGTTGGCGACTTTAACAAAGGTAATCTCACCCACGAACTCCCCAAATATAGACAGTTTATAAAATGTCCGACCAGAGAGGACAACATTCTGGATCACTGTTACACCACCATCAGAGACGCTTATCACGCCGTTCCACGTGCTGCACTGGGCCAATCCGACCACATCATGGTCCACCTGATTCCTGCATACAGGCAGAAACTAAAGCTCTGCAAACCTGTTGTGAGGACAACAAGGAAGTGGAGCAGTGAGGCTGTGGAGAATCTCCAGGCGTGTTTAGGCTGTACAGACTGGGATGTGTTCAGGACTACTACCAACAGTCTGGACGAGTACACAGAGGCTGTGACTTCCTACATCAGCTTCTGTGAGGACAGCTGTGTACCATCATGCACCAGGGTGAGTTACAACAACGACAAACTCTGGTTCACAGCTAAACTCAGAAGGTTAAGACTGGATAAGGAAGAGGCCTTCAGGAGTGGGGACAAAGACATATACAGAGAGGCAAAGTACAGGTTTGGCAAGGCAGTGAAAGAGGCCAAACGACTGTACTCTGAGAAGCTCCAAAACCAGTTCTCAGCCAACGACTCTGCGTCTGTCTGGAAAGGGCTCAAGCAAATCACCAACTACAAGTCGAAAGCCCCCCACTCCATCAACGACCGACGCCTCGCCAACGACCTGAATGAGTTCTACTGCCGCTTTGAAAGACAAAGGGACAGTCCTGCAACCATCCCTCACGACGCCCCCCAACAGCTGCAGCCACAATCCACCAACCCCATCTCTCCAACCTCAAGAGGGGCCTTGGCACCTCCAACCCCCACCCTGAAGTTCCCCCCCACCAGCCCCCTACCCACGCCGAGGACGGCTCTTTCCATCCAGGAGAGGGATGTCAACAAACTCTTCAGGAGACAGAACCCCCGGAAAGCTGCTGGTCCGGATTCTGTCTCACCAGCCAGCCTGAAAGCACTGCGCTGATCAGCTGTCTCCAGTCTTCACAGACATTTTTAACACCTCACTGGAGACATGTCATGTGCCAGCCTGCTTCAAGTCCTCCACCATCGTCCCTGTTCCCAAGAAGCCAAGGACCACAGGGCTTAATGACTTCAGACCCGTCGCCCTGACCTCTGTGGTGATGAAGTCCTTTGAGCGCCTTGTGCTCTCACACCTCAAAGACATCACCGACCCCCTCCTGGACCCCCTGCAGTTTGCCTACAGAGCCAACAGGTCTGTAGACGATGCAGTCAACCTAGCCCTTCACTTCATCCTCCGGCACCTGGACTCCACAGGAACCTACGCCAGGATCCTGTTTGTGGATTTCAGCTCTGCCTTCAACACCATCGTCCCAGTTCTGCTACAGGAGAAGCTCTTCCAGCTGAGTGTGCCCGACTCCACCTGCAGGTGGATAACTGACTTCCTGTCTGACAGGAAGCAGCGCGTGAGGCTGGGGAAGCACATCTCTGACTCCCTGACCATCAGCACCGGTTCCCCCCAAGGCTGTGTTCTCTCTCCTCTGCTCTTCTCCCTGTACACCAACAGCTGCACCTCCAGTCACCAGTCTGTCAAGCTTCTGAAGTTTGCGGACGACACCACCCTGATCGGACTCATCTCTGATGGTGACAAGTCCGCGTACAGATGGGAGGTGGACCATCTGTTGGACTGGTGCAGCCAGAACAACCTTGAGCTCAACGCTCTAAAGACAGTAGAGATGGTTGTGGACTTCAGGCAGAACCCAGCCCCACCTGCCCCCATCAACCTCTGTGACTCCACAATTGACACTGTGGAATCTTTCCGCTTCCTGGGAACCATCATCTCCCAGGATCTCAAGTGGGAGCCAAACATCAGCTCTCTCATCAAGAAAGCCCAGCAGAGGATGTTCTTCCTGCGGCAGCTGAAGAAATTCAACCTGCCAAAGACTATGATGGTGCACTTCTACACAGCCATCATTGAGTCCATCCTCACCTCCTCCATCACCATCTGGTACGCCGCTGCTACAGCCAAGGATAAGCGCAGGCTGCAGCGTGTCATTCGGTCTGCTGAGAAGGTGATTGGCTGCAGTCTACTGTCGCTCCAGGAACTGTACACCTCCAGGACCCTGAAGCGGGCAGGGAAGATTCTGGCTGACCCCTCCCACCCTGGTCACAGACTCTTTGAGACTCTCCCCTCTGGCAGGAGGCTGCGGTCCATCCGGACCAAAACCTCACGCCACAAGAACAGTTTTTTCCCATCTGCCACCAGCCTGGTTAACAAAGCCCAGAAACCACCCTGACACTCTCCCTTTCCCCCACACCCCCCACCCCTTTTTTGCTGACAGGACACCTGTAACCTGTAACTCTATGAGTTACATTAACGCTCAGCTTGGACTCCTGCTTTACTTGCACAATGATCACCTGCACTGTTGTAGGGTTAGGGTTATATTTACTCTCACTCACTTAAAACTGTTCACATATATTTATATGATATTGTAGATATGTTTATACTGTTTAATTTGTATTGTATTGCACCGACTACGCCAAAACAAATTCCTTGTATGTCCAAAAACGTACTTGGCAATAAAGCTTTTCTGATTTCTGATTTCTGATTTCTGGTGGAAGAATCATGCTGCGGGGACACTTGTCTTCAGCTTGGACAGGGAAGCTGTGTTATGCCTAATATTTACTGCTTAAGAAGATATTTGTCATGATGAGTTTTGAAGGTAGGATCCAAATGCAGGATTGAGTGGAGTTGATGAAAAGTTTTAATAGAAAAATAAACTTACAGCTGACCAGGCACAGGAACTCAGGCAGGTGAAAAACATAAGCCACATGAAAATCCAGGCAACAGACATGTAAGAACTCAGGACCAGACCAGGGTAAAGACACAGGGTAGGTAACGAGGTGTTAACGGAAGGAACCAGTGATGAACAATGCAAACCAGAGAGCTTATAAACTGAGGGGAATGAAGTGAGAACCAATAGAGCAGGGAGACAGGCAATCAGGAGGAATCTGTAACAGGTGTTGATCAGGGCTGCAGGGAGAAAGAGGGAATGTGACCAATTAACAAGATAAGCACAGAACTGAAGGTAAACAAGGGACCAGACTGAATGACAAAACTAAAGGAAACCAGATCTAAGGGAAATAAAAACAAACACAACCCTGACATAGATCCTGACAGAAAATCTTGTCCTAAAAAAATAGCTAAAAGAGCATCAGTTCCATTTGCAAAAGAGCCAGATTTGTACCATTCTTGAACTGCGGTAGGTGGGGCCGCAATTTGACCCAGTGCCACTTTGGAAACCCTTAAACTAAACATATAGACATAGTTACATGATGGTTAAGCTCAAATCATAGTCATGCGTTAGAATGGCACAGTCAAAGCACAGAGCTAAATACAATTAAGAATCTGTGGTAAGACTTACAAATTGCTGTCCAGAGACCTCCTTTGTCCAGTGTGATTGAGTTTGAGTTATTTTGTGAAGAGTAATATAAAATCTTGTTTCCTGAAGTTTGTGGTTCCAATGTGTCAAAAAGTATATATCTTTAAGGCACAGTGATTTGAGTACTTGCTGTATAAACAAAAAAAAAAGAGAATGCCCAGAAAAAAAATATTCATAGCCACCATGGAATTTTGTTTTACCCAACAAACTTTTAATTAAATGAATTAAAATTGTTAACATTATTGTATATATAAGTGCTCAGAGCAAGGCTAGGTTGATGAGGTCAGTGACTTATGGGGTCACTGAAGTTGACAGAGGGAATGAAAGAAGGGAGCAGAGAGTATTGGACCATTTGACGCAGATTACAAGTGACAAGCCAATGAGTGTGGTCAGTGGGTGCCTAGCAAGCCAGAACAAAATTCACCCAATTTAAGACAGCAGCAAGTCTTACTCATCTAGTCTGCAAGTTTTTACCCTCCCTGAGTAGTCCTTTACAGACACACTTAGTTGAGTTAATTTTTCACCTCTCGATGTCTTGCTGCCAGAAAGCCATTACTCTCCACTTGGATTTCACCAGCTCACATCAACATTAAATCCCCTTTCTTTTTGTTTGTTTTTTGTTTTTTTGCTAACAAAGTCCCACTGGAGCTCATTCATTTGCGTATTAAGAGCAACCAGCTATTTCCACCTGACCTGACAGCTGCTCTGCTGGGCAATTTTAGAAGCCAACACTGGTAACGTAAAGCCATTTGCCAGTATTTGTATTCAGTCTCTTGGACGGTGAGCTGTCTAATTTGGGCTGTGTGAAAAGGGATTGGGGTTTTTATGGTTGGTAGAGCTCTGCATGCAGATGTTTCTCTGGTCTCTGATGGCTCATTGCTTGTGCAGATTAAGTTTGGTCTGGACTGTTGCTGTTTGGTTGTGAGCTGTGTCTCCTGCCAGTGGTGGACTTTAATCTGACAGAGAGATTTTCTGTTCAGCACTTCTGTTGTACTCATTAGAGGGCCCTTTTGGACAGGGGAGAGTGTTTCTGTGCTTGTACGTTTGATGTGTATAAACACATGTACACTGAGTGCTTTTACGTGTCTGAGTCCCACCTGTTCCCACTCACCGCAGGGTTAATGGATACATATGTGTGCAGTAGGAGGGCCGTAAACTTGTAACTACTCTCAGATGGGTGACATAACCCCAGGAAGGCAGGAAGGCACGCACTGGCAGCATGCCCCCCCCCTCGTACAACAGCACCACCTACTGGCTCAGTTTCTCTTTATCTGACCTGAGGATGACGCATTCATCAAAGCTCCAGCCTGTTAGCTACTCATAACCATCTGCTGCTATTTTAAGATTGATGCATGTGCAGGATCTCAATGAGTCTGCAGAGATGCACATTCAGTGGGGGGTTCTGTTTACTGAGGCAGTGGATGAGGTGAGATGGTATTGATATTTCATTATGAATCTAATAAAGGGCAGCCAGTATTGAGTTTTCATTAATAGGGCTGGTTTGGTGCAGATTACCATGTCCACGCACTTCATAATGACTCGGAGAGATGCTGAACGGCACCAGCTGGGGGCTTTAACTGGCCTCGGAGCTCAGACTGTTCTCCCAATCAGCCGCATCCCTTTAGTATTAAAAAGAAACGGAGCGAGACAAAGAGATAAAGGCAAAGAGACAGGCTGAGAAGCGGCACACAGAGAAACACTGAACAGCCAAGACGTGATAAAAAACATTCAAGAGATCAAAAGAAGCTGAGAATGTGCATTACCAAAAGAACACAATAACCCAGAGGGAAGAAAAAAGACACAACCTAAAGAATTAAATCAGCCTACAATGCAAGACGCATTATTTACCAGATCTGTAACTACCAGACCTCTGCTTGGGTTTATTGTTGTTTCTTTAAGAAATCAAAAGTGCCACTGGACTTCAAGTCATTAGAGAGTGTGGTCCCAGATGAATGTGCTAAAGCTTGCACAGCAACAAACAGACATTAGACCATCACTAAGATTCATTGTGGATGTTGAACAAAGGAGCGGGCCCCATGGAGTGAATGGTGGCCTGTCCTTGATTTCCATTCTCTCTCTCACTTCCTTTCTTTTCTATGGCAGAATGAAGCCAAATGGATTTATAGGAATAAAACAAACCCACAAAGCAGAGAGGATAATTTACGGCCAATATGGACACACACAGACACACACACACACACACACACACACACACACACACACACACACACACACAATAACTAAGAAGGTGGTGAATCTAAGGACAGCCTGAACTTTCAGCACCACGGACAGAGCCAGTCAGTGGGGACGCTCATGCTCTGCCTTAATGGTATCGCTTCATTTTTATTCAGCTGCATTTAAACGATGTTTAACATTTCATGTTTCTTCTGCCTGTTTTCCTGTTATGCTCCAGCTATGCTAGAGAGTAGGTTCTTTCATTAGTCTCTCATCAACACAAATTATGAATAATGTTGCATATTATATTCCAGCCTCAGACACACTATTCTCACTGCAGTCCTCATTTTAAACAGTAGATGTCACTACAGAGAAAATAAGCCTGTATTAAAAGAGTTGCAGCAGAAGAAGAACAAAGAGAAAGCGCTTTCTTCATATGCAACTCTTAACCTCACGATCACATCTTCACTTTTTAAGTAATTTTTATGCAACATTTTGCAGAGAATATTCCTTATGTTATGTAGATTGGATAAACGTAAAAAAGAAACATAAAAGATTGTAAGAACTTAACTTAGTTTACTTGTTTAAAGTTATTATTAATTAACCATATACAGATTTAGTAGTATCCGGATTATAAGGAAGAACAAAGCAAAGAACCACAAAACACAACTTCTACTGCTATGAATTATATGTTATATCTCTGAAATAATAAATGAAGTTTTTGAGTGTTACTATTTGACTGATCAAACTCTACTTGTCATTTGGAGCTTATTGGACTCTAGAAAGAGGAACCCACCTTATGTCAGGTTGGAAACATGTCATTACTCACTGTAACAAATGATCTCCAGTAGACAGGGGGTCCAGGAATCCACTCCATTTCTCTGTCTGGTGGACAGTGAACCTCGGCACACAGTTCCTTCAGCCTTCGCCTCACAGATGGCAAGATGCTGCCACTCTCAACACGGGTGTCAGGCAGCTCAGGTCATCTAGGTCACACCGAGACAAGTTGTTAACTTTGTTACTGAGTGGACATGATCTCAACAGTCTCTTCAGCAGTAACAAACAGACAAACATATTTCCAGTCTTGCTTGGTTTGGCTAGAAGCTTCACTGCCTCAGTGAAAGGAAGCACAACAACAGTCTCTGTATGTAGGTCACCTGGAATTTGAAGGACTAGTCTGATGCCAACACAGGAACATAGGAGGCATCAGCATTCCTCTCATGCTAACCCTTTACAGATGATTCCTTTATACTTCCTATTTCTTAACAAGAAAGAGGGCATTTCTCTCAAGGTGCCAGAAAATATCCCATGCTCCTCAAATCACCACAAAGAACATCACCTCTCAATGGAGATTATTTAATGACTGATATTGTACTGATGGTCAACCACTGAATTAAACCAGTTCACTTCATTGATTAAAACACCACATCCCCATTAAAGTGTAACACAATCATTTAGATACATTAAATCTACAGCCAATCACAAAATAATGTAACTTTCCAGATTACTCACTTAGAAAAATGCAATGAACTCTAATACATGCGGTCATCCATTCATTGTATCTAACTAATTATGGTGGAGGTGTTGGGGTTGGGGGACTAACTGCGTAGCTGTCATTTGTCTATAGATGTCATTCTTGAGGCCAGAAACAGCAGGCATAATTCCGACATTATTTTGCAGCCTGTGGTGCAGCACACTCTAGAGCCCCTCCCCTTCACAGTAACTGGACTAGATAAAGCCCTTTCACCTCCTTCCATTATCCAAAGCTCTCCTGTGCATCGTAAAGTGGCGGCACCTTCATTAAAATGAGTGATGATCCAGGTCTGTTCCCACAGCAGAGAGCCAAGAATTTTAGACATTAATGAATGGGTCTTTTACCAACTCATTGTTTCCCCTCTTTAACTTTTTGTGTTTGTTTCTCTTTGTTTATTCTACTCTTTGCTGTGTGATTTTGAGCAGGTGAGTTGTTCCATTTACACAGTTGTCCCAGTAAACGTTACCTCATAAACGAAAGGATTATCTGCATGCCATGCAAGGCTGGGATTTGGGCAAAATTCACTGATTTGCAGTCCATATGCCTTTGGTCATCAGTGTCTCAGTGGATGATATTTAGTTTCCTTTCTGAATCCAGTGTCTATTTATTGCAAGATCACCAATTACTGAACATGATCTCTGTTTCTGTTCACAGAAAGTGTCGCAGTACACCATTATAGTCCAAGCTACAGATATGGAGGGCAATCTGAACTTTGGGCTCTCCAACACGGCTACCGCTCTCATATCTATCACCGACATCAACGACAACCCACCAGAACTGACAGTCAGGACGGTGAGTCCCATTTGTACCTCTGATTGATACATTATGCACCACCCACTGCACTTATTGGTAGCCCTGGTAAGGATATGAAGAGCCCTAAAATAAATGGATATTCCATTGCCGTAGCATAATCTAACATGGAAAAATGTAGAAAAATAATCCCTTTAATTTAAGTACATTTATTCATTGGGAAACATCACTGGTAACAGTTTCTATTAAATCAATACAGCTGAAGCATTGTTTGTAAATCACACTTCACTTTTTAAGTTGCTCACATAAATTGATAATGTGCAGCCTTCCCTTTTACCAAATATGAAATTACACAGAATCCAGTTTGTCTTAGTCACTCTTCAAAATGAGAAAGACACAAATGTGTCATTCAGATAAGACAGATGTGTGTTGATCTTCATAAATCATGAACATGTATTCAAGTTTATCATACCACCAGTGCTACAGACCTACAACAAAGGTTGGCATCTCCATGCTCCCCATAGCAATCATTTTGTTGCTTGTACACACCTTTACCAGGGGTGGAAATAATTTTGGTGGGTCCTCTATTTCTAATTGATTACTTTTGCAATTTGTACTAGCTGGATTAAAGCAGTAAGTGAACATCTATGGTTTTGTATAATGAAATCGAGGTTTTCTATCATGTACACCTCCCAACATAACCCTTATTGCTTATCAGTTATAATTTGTAGAATTGAAAAGTATTTTTTATATTCTATCTTTCAGGGCACAAAAGCACAAACAATACTCTGAACTGCCACTTTCCTTTAATGATATATCATGTTGTAAAAATTGATATGGCCTAATATTTACATATATATTTATAACACAGTAAACCAGACACCCAGCTGTATTGTGTAGTTATTGCTTTTCCTTCTACTGATGGCACATGAACAGTGCAGGTCACATTTATTTATTAGCAGTGGATTTGAGCTGGTTTTCCACATATTCAGTCTTTGTTTTACACTAAACCCAGCTTGATGTTTGTAGACAAAAAGCTCAGTCTCAGTCTCATCTGTTGTGATTATGAATATATTTAGTATTTAATATTTGAATAAATATTATTTCAGTCTGTTAAGGGTTGTCATGTGAATACCAGCCCAATAAGGTGGTGGTATTAGGAAAAAAACTGAAAGGGATGAGCCAAGCTCTGGCATTATTGAACAGCAAAACTCTGTATACACACAGAATGAATTCACAATTTTTTTTAAAATACAAGAATTTATTAACAAAAATAAGTTAACCCAACTAAACTAAACTACCAAGCAAAATGAAATAATAAGGAAGATGAATGGGCTATAAACAAGTGCATCAAAGATAGTTATAAACCATGACCGAAAGAGTGATGCAACATTACTATGCAATGTTATTTATGTATGAGAACCAAGGATTATCTTGAAGAATCTGGAAATGAAGTTACATTAGTCTTGGAATTAACTTAGGTAATAATTGGTTTACCTTCAAACAACCATTCACAATACAAGATCAGATAAAACCTTATTTTAATAAAATAATATTTTAAAGAATGATTTGCTGAATAAAACCAACCTTCTGATTGACTAATTCTCAATGGTGTTTAATTAGCTGCCTTTATTTATTAAACTAATATTTAAGGAAATATTATTTTGAATAAGAACCAAACCTTTTGGATAAGTGGTTCTTAATGGTGTTTAATTAGTTATCACATTTAGTAAAATAATATTTAATAATATTTAGGTAAATATTATGTAGTAAACTGGAAACTTACAACCTTTCTGGGTAAATGATCTTCAGCTGACTCATAAACTGGGCGAGCACATGTTCTTAGCCCTCAGCGGTTGGGGCTAACAAAAGAAGCTTATAGCTGGTTACCAGAATCAAACACCTTTTACGTGAACCACGCTGAGGAGAAGTTGTCCTGGGCGTTGAGGAAAACATCCATGTGTGGGTAAACAAAGGGTTAACTTGCAGCTAAGCTCTGTAGCTGTGGGGTGGGCGGCTCGTTCTGCCAGGCGGAATTGCACACAGAGTGGCGTGCAGTGTTGTGGTCCCATTGTCCTTCCGTCAGATTAGGAGAACCGCTCCACTCGGCATTGTAGAGACAGGGTTTCTGCTGGGAACTCTCTGGAACACAATTTGCTTCTATAGACCTCAGAAAGAAAAGTAGAGTCACGCTTGTATCCTTATTTGAATAAATACTGGATTTGCAAACAGCAATTCATTCCTACATAACTTTGTGCATATGATCTCATGATCGTATGACACTCTTGGATCCAAGTTGAAGAGTTATGTCTGCTTGCAAGCAAGGAGACATACGCGCGTGTGCCTCCCTTGTCCAGTTCCCAAGGGGATCCACATGGAAAGAGATCTGTTTGTTGGAACGCTGGGTTTTTATTCAAACAGTCACGTCACGGGAAGTCCACTCTCCTTCAGTTCCTGGCTGTGCTGGAAGTAGGTTAATGCGATTTAATTTGAAATTCCCAGAAAAATTCTTACTGGCCTTTAATGTTGTAACCTATGGCTGGGGTCCCAACACATCTGACCAAAGTGCACATTTTAAATTGAAGTCCCAGTAGCTTTTAATGTACTCTACGGGCCTGATCTTCAAACGATTTGCATGTACAAAACCACACACAAACCTGTTTGATTCAGCAAAGATGATCTACAAACGAGTGTGTGCAAAATCAGCAGAACTGCGGGTGCAACCTTTTGAGCGTATCTGCCTTCATCAATATGCAAAACATACGATAATGATCGAAATCCACAAATCCATGGGAGGACGATATGCAAATGTCATCCCTTACCACCCGCAATGCAATTTTTGCACTTTTTGTGTGTGGATTTAGCACTTTTTTTAAATGCAGGTGCTAACTGGGATGCAAAACTTTCTGCTGTCACTTTGGCCAGGAAGAGGCATAGATAGAATGACAGATGACAGGAACCTTCTGTACATGTGCCAACAGATTTGGGTTGTCAAAAATATAAATATTAAAAATAGGTGGGAATAGAGTATTCTATGTAGGATTATCTAAGCTTGAATTTGTGCCAATCACAAATTAAAGGCATGATATTTCTCCCATGATAAAACTTCATTCAACATCATTTCAGCGTAACATCGCTGTCAGTAATCATCTCCTGAACGCACACAAACCTGATCATGGCAAAACTGATCATCGCGCACATCATGCGAAAGACCCACTGTGCTTTCATGTTGATAATATAAATAATAGGAAAGAACTAAAGACATTATAAGGTAGATTCAATCCTTTGTTGGCAAACTGGATGCTAAAATCACTTTTTTCACAATTTTAAGGCAGTTTTTCCATGTGGTGACAAAGACTGTATGCTTTAGCCTTGTCTCTAAACTAGCATTATTGACAGTAACGTTATGTCATTGCAGGGCAATCAGAGCTGGATCAGTTGGATTACATTGTTTAAATGTGAACATATGTCAGGGGACGGTTTTGTTTATGCAGGTAAAAATGATTTTGTATTACCAAAAAACAATTTAAACAATCAAACACATTGTATATCATTAAAATACTGTTAAAGAAACAAAACGAATTTAGTAAAATCATTGGAAAATAATTTATTTTTACATACATAAATATTCGATTTAACTTTTTTGCAGGACGTTATTGTTTTAAAATTAGCAAAGCTATAACATACATATTGCCAACTCCTACAACAATCTATTTTTATGTTACTAATATTATGTTCAGGCTTAAATATTGTGGCTGTTTATGATAAACTCCGAACTTTTCAAACATATACTCTCAAAACAAAACAACAGAAGCCGGTGAGAATTAATAGACATATTTGTCTTTTATATTGTCAATATTGATTGTTGCGAGTAACATCAAGCAAGATAAGAGACATAATTTTGTCAAGGCAGATGACAAACCTGCTGTGAGTAGCACAACAAAAGTTAACTAACTGCAACAGTCCAGAAAAGCAAGGGCCGGACGGAATGGAAGGAAAATATCAGCAACTGGATCATTTATAATAATGCAGCGTAACAATCCCTACATATTTCTGTAGAGGATCTGTTGGCTTTTCCTCTTGTTCCAGCCAGTAGCACACGCAATTTCCTCATTTAAATTGGGCGGTTCGCATCTGTTATCCATTGCACGTGCAATCTTTGAAAATCGCACACAACACGCCCACTTATTGCACGTGCAATTTATTTATAGTACACGCAAATTACCACCTGCTATTTGGGATCTTTGAAGATCTATATATGTACGTTTGTGATGGTAGGACAGAAAAGGGTTGTTTTTTTTTTTCACTCTGAAAAGGGTTGTTTTTTTATGTAGTACTCTAATAGTGACTGTTGAGATTTTTTTAACCTACATTTTTGTTACCGACCTTACTATCATGCTTCCTGTGTGTGGTGCCGAGATAAATATGGTTCCTCATCCAGTCTAGTGGCCAGTGGTTAAACGAAATTGAGCCTTAGTGTCAAATGATATTTATACCCCAGGGAAACAGGATCCAATGGATTACCAGTTAGATGTTCCTTAAATCTCTGATCAACTCTGAAAAAGCAAAGTGTGAATAAAAAGGTTACATTTACTTTAGGTAAATTGTCCTAACAAATGCAACACCAATGATTTCTTAAAAAGAGATAAAAAAATAAAATAAAATAAAAGTTTCTCACTGAAAAGTTTTGTGTTTTTCAAATTTTTCAGTGCGAGATTATTCTGCTGCAATGACGGATTATTTACTTGAAGGCTTTTACACATCCTTACCAGGGTGCCAATAAATGTGTGTTTTATAAGCCTCCAAATTCTTAAATTCTATACTCAGATACATTATTTGTCAGAGGCATAAAAAACTGAAAACTGGGCTTTATTTAGGGCAAACTAAAGAAGGGAATGTACAGAAAAATCTGGATGGACATATGTGGAGAAATAGACTGCGAACATTATTTGCAAATCTGGAACACATCATATGAAGGGAATGTAAAGGTGCTGATGAAGATGTACTTTTTCTCGATATCTCTGTGTTCTGTCTGCTTGGTCTGCCTCTATCCCTGACACTTTTACTTTGCTCCAACAGCACAACACCATACAGCTGCTTTTGTTGCAATGATAATTACTAGATCAGATATGTTGTGATGAAAAAGCAATATTTAGATGCTCGTCTTTTTCAATATTTAAACATTTACATGAAATCGTTTGAACATGATCATCTTTCACTTTCTTTTTCTTTTTATTACGTTCCAGGTGATAAAGCAGAATCAAATGTTGACAGGTCTGATAGATCTACTTTACAGTTGCAGCCTCTCGTTGTGAGCTGAATGTCAGAATTTCAAAGATGTGTGTGAGGGTCGGATACTGTGATCCCCGTCTCCTCAGTGGAATCATCGTCAGTGTCCATGCCAGTGCAGCTCCAGCCATCTGTTCAAATTAGAACCCCCCTCCTGCTGTGAGAGGCAGAACTGAACCAACAAGCCCACTTGTCCACTCAGAACTGGACTTGTGTCTGTGGCTTTGGATCCTTCATTGCCTAACACTGAGAAGTCGTATGATGGGTCTCCACAGTGTAAAGCACAAGGGCTACAAACATGCTATAAGACATTTGCATGCATACAATGTCTGCAAAAGTATTCTCACAACTTTGACTTGTTTGGAATTAAGTGATAAAATCAGCACAAAGTAGCTTAAAACCCTGAAGTGGAAGGAAAAGGATACAATCAACCATTTTCACAAATAATACTCCGTAATAAAGTGCAGTGTAACCAATAGCCTTCACCTAATTATTAAATAGAGCCCAACTGTAATTTAATTTCTGCATAAATCCAGATGTTCTCTAAAGGCCCCATAGGTTTGTTAGAGAACATTAGTGAACAAAAAGCTTCATGAAGACCAATAAAACAACACGTCAGGGATAAAGTTGAGGAGATGTTGAAAGCAGGAATAGAATAGAATAGAATCAGCAGCAAAATGAAGCACACGGAAACCCATAAAATCAGCAACTAGAAACTGTACAAAAATGTCCGATATACATTATTAGAGAAACCTATACAGTTCTGATTCTAACAAAATCACATATCTAATAGGATAAGCTATAAAAACACAAATTTTTACAAATCGTGCTTCTGTGCAAAAACAAGGTTTACAACTATATAGAAACCTATGCAAGGCCTAGCAGGAATGTAAATCATTTATTCTGTTTGTTGGGAGTAGTGGCGTAATAGTTCTACACATCTGCAGGGAAAAAGGACAGATGATAATTCTTCTTTGGGTATGTAGGATGCGCCAGCCTGTCTCTAATGCCTCTATTCCACTCGTCCCTATTATGCGTGGTTTAGCATGGTTCTACATCCTTTTCAGGCTTTTCCATTAGTTACGATAAGTAACAATTACCTGGAGTCAATACTGTTTTTAGTACCTGGTTGGTTGCGGCAGTTCCATGCGGAGTCGTGCTGAAAACGCAACATCAGAAGACTGTTGGTCACTGTTTGGTTATGGGGCAGCTTCACTTGTCTCAGCATATTTCAATAACTAATATCTTTAACCGTTAAATTGTTGTTTGCAGTTGTGTATACGACCACTATAGCAATCTAGCATTAGGTAGCATTAGCTTACCCTCACACATCCTCTAGCTTGAACCCTTCAGTCTGCTCCATGGCTTCTCTCTCTCTCACTCCTGTACTGATCCAGAGTCGATCGTCTTGCTGCCTGCAGCCTTCTCTGGCTCTTCTTTCACTCGGAGTCTGACAAAAGCCATAGATCAAGCAGCAGTCGAGGCTGTTGTTGTCTTTGGGCAACTATAAATCACATCATGTCACTTCTTTGGGACTGTGGGGCTGCCTTGCTTTTGACGATCCTGCCCACATTGAGATGGTACTCAGTTATGATGGAAAACTAACCAAACTGTATAGAGTAGCACTGACCCGATCCAAGTTGAGTAGAGTAGGCACTAATGGAAAAGGAACATAATGTAAATCTGCAGTCCTTTACAGCATCATGCATGGGGTGGGAGACATTGTTCATAAATCATAATATTTGTGCTAGAGCTTTCCTGCCTCCCAACACCTTCTCAGGGTCGAGCGGGCATCCTGGGAAAAAGTTGGCCTTCCTGATCAGAGTATCCAGTTGTTTTATTATAAAACAATATCCCAAGCTTGGAACGTCTCATAGTGCACTGTTTAATCAATGGAAAGAGCATGGTGTCCACAATCACTCAGGGCAAGGAGCGTATAAAACTACTATACTGTGCGCTGACTTGTAGTTTGTAATGTAAAGTTATGTATAACGCATTTAAAACCCTGAAGGTTAGACCAAAGTGACATACAGTAAAACAAACCAAAAACAAAATAAGTATTATAATGACAACTATATATTCCTTAGTGCGCCTGATCCATGTAGCTCAAAGTCAGTGGATCTTTTTCATAGTGTTCATTTATTTTGCATAATATATGTGTAATAATGTATGCGTGTAAAGCATGCAATAAAACACCCACAGTCATAAGGTTCTTTTTCTGTATTTTTAAAGTGACACGATTCTAAGACAAGTTATTTTGATAGAAAATGTGTAAATGTCAATCACAATTTACTAGAGAAGATCAATTTTACCTGTACTTTTTTATCTTTGCTAATTTTACTAAACAAAAAAATCCTAAAGTTTGCAGATGACACCACTGTTACTGAAGTGATCCAGGACAGTGATGAGTGGAACTAAAAACAGGGCAGCCCTGGAACAAAACATTTTAGAGGCTGTTGAGGACTGAACTTGAGCTATTTTGCAAATATCGGTATGTGCAAAGCTAGTAGAGACATATCCACCCCCTATTGACTCTACTGCCAGAAAATAAGTGCAAAATGTAGAAAGCTAGTTGTAATTTTCTTCCCACTTTATAATTATAAGCTAACTTAAAATATATTAAAGTTTGTAATTGTAAAATGACAAAATATGAAAAATGTTCAACAAACAAATACAAGGCATTGTATACTCACAAAAACTGTAACAAGGTTGTTATTAAAAGCCTGATTCATTTAATCCTCGAGTGTGACTCACATATGGTAATGAGTGTTTGTGTGTTTGCTCTTTCCACTGCTTTGTCATTTTCTGCAACTTGTTTTTGCTTCCCACACAAACAATCCGGCTGTGAACAGTTCAGTAATTATTTTATTGTGGCAGATGCAAGAAGAGTTTATTGGTTTCTGGTGGAGGGGCGGCAAAGAGAAAACTTGCGCATGTTAATTACGTGACATTACTTGACCGGGTGCTAACCAAGCTAATATATTACTTACTACATTGACGAAAAGAAAAGGTAAATGTGTGTATTCAGCTCTCAGCATTGTACTGCCTTACTACTCATTTGTAATTGTGTTAGAAATGGGGATAATCACAGTAGTTTTCACATCAAATCTAATAAATTGCACAAAAAGAAGAAGCAGAAGGGTTGAAAATGTGAGATTAAAATAAAATATCTAAATCTTAAGTGCTAACCAGATGCAGTTTAGTTTGATTTAAAAGCAAAGGAGACTACATGCTTTTATAGGGAGAGCACTTTAGAATTGCAGAGCTTCAAGCCTTTTCATTTACTTATTCAGTTTCGGTCTAAGCCAGTAGATTTCATCTGTTGTGCCCTATACCCTTTTAATAGATTTATGTGCCGCGCTTTCTCCTTTGACTGCACTGAATTGAAAAGTTACTTCCAAAATGTGTAGAAATATAAAACAAGGCCCTGTAAAAAAGAACCATGGTAGTGCTCTCACGTGTGACAGCAAGAGTCTCCAGGCACAAAAACTGTGATGGACTCAAACTTCTATATTTTGTTTTAACAAACTTTTTAAATTGTCAATGTTGTAGGTTTTAGATAATAAAATTTGGTAAAAAGTTACCATCTGTGTGTTGCAAATAAAAAAGGCAACAATAAACACCAACCGAAACTATTACATGTAGGCTATTTAAATATGTACAGTACTAATTTGTTATCTATTGTAAAAAATAAAATAGAAAAAAAGGGCGTACTGTCATAGGGTGCTGGTTGTGTTGTCGCTCGCCACATACTCCCCACCCTGAACCCACGACCTTCCAGTAAAAGGATTTTACTGACTGAATTTTATGTGCACATCTATATGTTAAGCATTCAACTTCTGGCCACACCTCCTGCTGTTTCACAGTCTCTTTAACCAAATCTATTCTCTGAATAGATTAGGTTAAACTGGTTATTTTTCTTATTGAGGATTGTCTTTTAATCCTTTTCACAGTCTCTTTTGCTCCAATACATCTAAACAATCTCACTTGTTAAGAGACTAACTTGTGACAATTTTTAAAGGTTAAGCTGCAGGACCAAATCATTTGGGGGGCAGGAAAATGGGAGGCAAGTTAAACGAAGGAAGAAGAAAGAGAGGAACATAATTCATATTAAAACACTGTTTGAGTCACACTAAAGTGAATAAAATCTGGCAGACAAAAAACACTTAACATGTCTAATAGGAAAATTGGATTATTGTGAAACAGGGAGAGCTTAAACTTTATGTGCCTACCTGAGTGCCTGTCCCTCAGCATCTAGATAAATGTATCCCATCACGCTGTAAATTCCTCTTCGAGCTCTCCGGCTGTCACCAAGCTTCCCCCACAGTTAGTTTATAGGAGAGGTGTTTTAGATTGCTATATAATGAAGATCATTAGCCAAAGATTATTTCTACTGCTGCCTTAATCACAGTACTTATCTAATTACTTATTAAGACCTAGATTTGCTTAATGCACAAAATCCAAATTAAATGGGTAAACACTTAATTTAAAAATCCATTTGTTCAATTAAAGAGTTGCATCTTAGCAGATATGGAGCGCAATAAAGCACCCCATTAACATATTGGGAGATTTCATTTTCTATTATCCACATTTGAATAGATATGCTGTGGGTTGTTTTTTTTTTCGTCTTTTCTGTGTTTCTAATTTTTCGATTTGTGTTGCAGCAGTTTTGGGTTTGTGCTTCAGTGTTCTACGCATAATCAACTTAAATTTAAATGCTGTTTGTTTTCATGACAGCAATTATGCAAAATCCTCTAAAGATGGATGATTCAAGCAAATGTTTAAAATTTCAATATATCAAGTTATCAATAAATATTTGTACTTTTACAGCAACATTATCCTAATGTTCTCTTTCCTATTCAACCCTGCTGTCGTCACCTCCACCTGTCTCTTCCTTCTCTTTCTCATCTCTGGCTCCTGTGCAGTTTTCCGGGGAGGTGCAGGAAAACAAGGTGAGCGTGGTTGTCACCAACCTCACAGTGGTGGACCGGGATCAGCCCCACAGCCCTAATTGGAACGCGGTCTATCGCATTGTCAGCGGAGACCCCTCCGGACACTTCATAATCCGCACCAATCCCATCACGAATGAAGGAATGCTTACAGTGGTCAAGGTAGAAATGAAGCTGACTCCTCTGCATGTCGTTCTGATTTGCTGAGGTGTATGCCCAATAAAGTGTCTCATCGTTGTCAATTCGTTCATCTTCCATATCACCTGATGTAATTGACAGCAGGTTGATAATTATCTTATTTCTTAATCTCTGATTCATATTACCTTTCAGTCAGTTACTGATTTTCCGGCTTTCCCTTGTCACTTTACTCCCTGTATCACACTCTCTCCCATGGGCTCTTCACCAGCCGGTGGATTTTGAGATGAACCGTGCCTTCATGCTGACAGTGGTGGTGTCCAACCAGGCCCACCTGGCAAGTGGCATCCAGTCCTCTCTTCAGTCCACGGCGGGAGTCACCATCTCTGTCCAGGATGTGAACGAGCCACCCGTCTTCCCCGTCAACCCCAAGACGATCCGTTTTGAGGAGGGTGTGCCAGCTGGAACCACTCTTACGGTGTTTTCGGCTCAGGACCCTGACCACTTCATCCACCAGATTGTCAGGTATGGGTCTTGAGAAAACATCATCGAGGCTTCAGATGAATTTTGCACATTTTGAATTTCTGGTTTGGATTTTGCACCTCAGAAATGTCTCCACAGTAGGGCTGTACAATCTATATCAGGTGTGGGCATACTGGGCAGTGAAAGTCCAGAGTGAGCGGTTGTTACAATCAAGTAATGTTAGCCCCTAGGTATGGTGCGTTCACTGACTGCGCTTCTGAGTGAGACATACAGTAACTGGTCAGAGCCGATTAAGGCTCTGTTGGTGCAGCTTCATTTATACTGACAGATCTTTTGGTCACTAGAAGACAGTAAAAAATAATTTTTAAAGTAAAATGTAATATGTACAGCATTATTACAGAGTAAATGAAAAAGCATCTAAGCGCCAAAGAACAGTCTGGTTCTTAGGATAAATACTCTTTGATCAGGACCGCTTCAAAATAATAAAGAAAAAGATTTACTTCAGTCTTTAAAACAGAAAGTGAGTGCCTTTATTTTTAAGCATGAGTGTATGAGTTAATGTGCTGACTATGATCACGACCAACAGTGACTGACATTTGGACTTACATTTCTGGCGATTGGGGAAATACACATCCACTATTGACTTCTCTATTAAAGCAGTCGCCCAAGCAAGGAGGTGCGATCAGCCCGAAGCGTGTTATTCATTTATAGTTAAACATTTCCAATATTTTGTGCACTTCCCATATCAATCCTCCCAGAATATTGAGTTTCACAGGCGTTTAATCAGAGCTGAAAGCTTTCTTCACAGTTTACGCCTCTAAAGCGACATTCTTCACTGATCTACCACCCACGTCACAGTTACCCCCCTTAGTTGCCAGGCGACTGGTTTGAAGAGGTCATTCTTTAACGAGCTGGATGCTGTACGTCTGCCCTCCCTGGGCTGGATCCCTGCCTTCCTCCTCATTGATCCCTGCCGTCCTAACCGGGACGACACACGGCGGGGACTTTGCCATCAAAACATCGACCCTGCACGACAGAAACTCCCACGTGCCTGCTAAGTCCAGCTTCACCATTTCACTCCACTGCCAGCACAAGCGACACAGATGGATTTTTTTAATGTCAGGGTGGCAGCCATGTCCACAGTGAAACCTGGTGGAAATGTTATTGAATTGACAGAAAAAGAGGTGAAAGAAAGAGGTGCACTCATGTGTGAGAAGTACCTCCATCTATTCTTTATGCAAACCAGATGGGCCTGAGCTTATCTGCCCTTTAAAAGAAGTTACTTCTCATACTGTACTTTCTTTTCTCTCTTCGCTACTTCCTGCTCCCTCCCGCTGACCCCCGTCATTTTCCTCTCTGTCAGTCTGTGCGTCTCTTATTGATGTGAGCTCAGAGCTGCTTTCTCCTCAGGAGTTTTGCCAGCAGTTGGTCAACTCACGGCGGCATAGTCTCTACTCCTGTATTCCCTTTAGGAAACCTCGCTTGAACCTTCACGCACAAAAGACACAGAAATGCACAAACACAGGCTGCTAGATGCACACCACTGACACGCAGGCGTGTACCCGCAGAGCATGACTGAAAGCCCTGCATCCTGGATAGAAGAGGAGCCAGCTTTGGCTGTTTTATGCTTCTGAATATGTTGCCTTTTTTCACTCTCTCTCCTTCTCTCTGGAGGAAAGAGAAAACAAGATTATGTGAACCCAAGACTGTTTGCAAGCTGATTTTACTGTTTGATGGGATTTAAGAGGCAGCAATACTGAGTAAATGTAGATTTGTATGGGTGTGTTTATGTATTCTTGTGAGTGTTGATTATTAGCCTCTACAGAGCGAGGATGTTTGGGATGTGAGATCATGATGGAGATTATTCACTTATAAAGATCTTAGTTTAAAGTTGGTAGGCTGGATCAAATGTGCTATTGGACATGGAGACTCTGCAAAGTATTCACATCCCTTGAACTTTTTCATGTTTTTTTCATTTTACATACATCAACAGCTTTATTGGGATGATGCAGCTACTACTATATTTTATCATGAAAAACAGGATCTCACAGAATTTTACCATCACAGTTATGGGGAGAGCCGAACGTGAATGCACATCACACATTTTTATTTGTAGAAAATACGGAGAACTATGTGTCATTTTCCATCCACTTCATTGCTACTAAAACATCCTATGATTCAAATCCCTGCTTTGTTTTTGCAAACAAAGTATTGAAAGGCATAAAATAAATGGCAAATCATGTTTTAGTTTATGGTGTTACAAGGAGAATATGTAATTTACTCAAGTGGTGAATATGCATGGAAAGCAACCAGGTGGATAAACTCAAATAGGAGTAATGTGCCTGCCTCTTGTGATGTTATCGACCAAAATACAAAAATATATTTTTATTTCTTTTCAGAACATATTTTAAAAAAGAACCCTGCAATAAAGAGCCATACCTCTTTACCAGCTATGTTTCTATTGTCAGTGTACATTTGAAAGTAAAAGAAACACACCAGTAGACAGATCTTTAACTATTTAGATCTCAAAAAACCAGAACAAAGATTAGGGTTGAATTTTCTATAAAATTCACAACAGGGTTCTCAGAGTTACAGTATAGCATTTAACTGTGCTGGCTGCAAATAAGTGCAGCAGGGGGTGACATCTTGCTGACAGAGGGAGGAGATGAGAGTGCCAGGCAACGCCGCGTACAAAGAAAAATCTCACCTGCTGGGCAACAGCACGACAAGCTCTTACAAAGGGAATTATTTGTCTTTTCATGTATTTATATACGATTAAAAGCAGATATTTGCATGTACTATTTCTGACAGGCTGATAGTTTCATTTACTAAATGCTAGAATAATGAGAGATTTTCTAAATATTACTTCCTTCAGATTCAGACATTGACATACACCTCAAGCACACTGCATACTTGTTCAACATCATGAAAACAAAAATTTTAAAAATCAAGAAATCAGTCCAGATATAGGTATAAGAGAGAGAACTGTAGATCTCCACAAGTTCTTTCATCCTTGGGTACAATTTTCTAAATGTATCACGTTCAACAGCCACCCATCCCCCGGAACCTGGGGAGAAATTTAAACATTTTTTCTACGTTCATTGCTCTACATTCCCTTAGTTAAGCATAGACATATGGGGTATCCTCTAAAACGTCAGACTCGTGGTTAAAAGATTATATAAACCATTGCTAAGAACAGCAAACACAGTTAAAACTACATGCAGTTGAATCAGAAAGTAAACAAACTCCATGATGAAGATGCTGGCTGAAGCTAGCAGAGCAAAGTCATCCACAGTGAAACGGGTCCTCTGCTGACATTGGCTGAAAGGCCACTCAGCAAGCAAGAAGCCAGATTACACTTTCCAAATTCACACAGAAACGAAGACCTTAATTTATTCTTTAAACTGATTTTGAAGGTTTGAACTGAAAACATAAAATGTGCAGTACAGGGATGGCAGCATCAGTTGTGGGCATTAGTTCTGCGGAGGGTAAAGGTGCACATCTCAAAACAGGACAGCATCACACATTAACACTCAGGACACAGATCACTTAGCTCTAGGGGAAAAAAAACAGGAGGTGTGAACATGAAATGATCTCTATCACTAACCTGCAGCGCAGAGAAACAGGTGGGGAAGCAACAGCTATGGTGACAACAGGTAGGTTAAAAGGCTGGGAGCCCAAGGGACCAGCCTGATCTTGTAGAGAGAGTGAGAGTGCTAAGGCAGAAGACTTTCTGCACTTCTCTTCAGCCTGGAGTGTCACAGACACCAATAAACTCCCCAATTAAAGCCTTAATCCAAAAAATCCAAAAACGTTGTCATTAAATAGTCAATGGTCATTTACAAGAAGTAGAGCGGAGCAGAGGTCAGTGTTCAGATATCAGATAGGCAGTAGGAAGTCTGTCATATGCAAGGCAAGAGAACAATAATCTGAAGACATAACCTCAATAACTGGGAGACAGAATGAGAGCTGGAAAAGACCGCTGGATTTCTACTGGCACAAGGCTGTGATAATCTGGTAAAGAAGCTGAGACTGGGCAGATCTTAGAGTAACGCACAGGTAAAACAGGGAGACAATTAGGCTTGGCTCAGGTGTGCCAAATTAGGCTGATTAGAACAGCAATGACATGGTGATATGAAAACATAAATAAAGTACAGGTTTGGTATGGCAAAAATATGAAATCTCAGAAATATCAGAATCTTTAAAAAAGTGTAAAACAATCTCTAAAAATGTAATTAGTTATGGTTTTCTGGCATGTATCATAATTTTAGTAATCCTATCAGAGCTAAAACAGGGAAGTTTGATTAAGTGTGTGTAAATATCTGATTTTAGCTGTATTAACTTAGGAAACGATGGAACTAGCTGGAGGTGATTTTGGTTTACGATCTGAAAGCGAGGCCCTGGCTAACTGCTGCCAGCCTTCAATTCTCTCTCATTTAATTAAACCTCCCTTTTCATGTCTGTCATGTTCCACTGCCCATATTTACAGATAAACTCGGCTATGATCTCTCTCACCCCCTTTCTTTTCCTTCCTCTGTCTCTGAACCCATCTGTTGACATCATGTCGACACTCTGACCCTCTGGTGAGTCTCACAATTAAGCATTTCTCGTTAGACCATCTGACTCCCTATACTTGATCACGTGTTAGCAGTTATTATCTATGTTAATGAGATTTGTAAATGTGAATATGCGTGGTTATTTTCAGCTTTAAGGAAAGCATCTACTGCTGATGACAGTGACGGTCACCATGTGGGTAAATAGAACAGGAGTGTTTTTGAGCTCTTCCACAAATGGACGCAGGGTTTTCTTCGCTCTTCATGCTAATGATCTGCTGCTTTCATAAGTTTGATGAACATATGTTCCACTCTCCTTGCCACTGCAGTATTTTAAAGGGGCTCGGCTGCTATGGCTTGTTATGGTAATGAGCATTCAACCTGATAAGCCACTTTTGATCAACAAATAAAAGCTTTAGTGTTGCTGGTATTAGAGTAACAGTGAGCTGCAAAGGTCATTATATGGATAATATGCTGGTTGTTTTCAACAGAATTAAACCGTTGTTTTTGTTCTATCTGTATATGCAGGTACTCTAAGCTGTCAGACCCAGCTAACTGGCTGAAGATAAACAGAACCAATGGTCAGATTACCACCATGGCCCTGTTGGACAGAGAGTCCATGTATGTCAAAAACAACATGTATGAAGCCACATTCCTGGCATACGACAATGGTAAGTCTGGTAAGTCAGGATAAATGTGTTCATGCAACAGCACCTAAAAATCTATTACCAGAACTTTGAATAAGTATTCATATGCTTTGAACTTGTTCACATTTGGTCACATTACAACCACAAGCTCCGGTGAGTTTTAGTGGGATTTTATGTGATAAACCTATTAAAAAGTAGCACATAATTGTAAAGATGAAGAAAATGACACATAGCCGAAGCCAGGTCTTCCTGCCCTGTGTTTCTCTTAGGTGCTGTGGACTGCAGGCCTTGTACCATTCTTGCCACAATTAAAAATGTACACTCCCAAGTTACAGACTCTCTCTCACACACACCCAAACGCAGGGGTGAAAGTGAGCTGGTATGGTCCGGTACTGCGTACCACTAAAAGATTCTGTGCTGGTACGCAGTACCGGGAAGAGGGAAGAATATCTGTCTGCTATGAAGCAGTCATCCAGAACCAGTTACTGCTGCAAAAATTCACGAGCACACAAAGAAGATCGGACTCACTACCAATAGGCAGTCTAAAACACGACTTAATCTGTTTATAAATATACAGGTCCTTCTCAAAATATTAGCATATTGTGATAAAGTTCATTATTTTCCATAATGTCATGATGAAAATTTAACATTCATATATTTTAGATTCATTGCACACTAACTGAAATATTTCAGGGTTTTTATTGTCTTAATACGGATGCTTTTGGCATACAGCTCATGAAAACCCAAAAGTCCTATCTCACAAAATTAGCATATCATTAAAAGGGTCTCTAAACGAGCTATGAACCTAATCATCTGAATCAACGAGTTAACTCTAAACACCTGCAAAAGATTCCTGAGGCCTTCAAAACTCCCAGCCTGGTTCATCACTCAAAACCCCAATCATGGGTAAGACTGCCGACCTGACTGCTGTCCAGAAGGCCACTATTGACACCCTCAAGCAAGAGGGTAAGACACAGAAAGAAATTTCTGAACGAATAGGCTGTTCCCAGAGTGCTGTATCAAGGCACCTCAGTGGGAAGTCTGTGGGAAGGAAAAAGTGTGGCAGAAAACGCTGCACAACGAGAAGATGTGACCAGACCCTGAGGAAGATTGTGGAGAAGGGCCGATTCCAGACCTTGGGGGACTTGCAGAAGCAGTGGACTGAGTCTGGAGTAGAAACATCCAGAGCCACCGTGCACAAGCGTGTGCAGGAAATGGGCTACAGGTGCCGCATTCTCCAGGTCAAGCCACTTTTGAACCAGAAACAGCGGCAGAAGCGCCTGACCTGGGTTACAGAGAAGCAGCACTGGACTGTTGCTCAGTGGTCCAAAGTACTTTTTTCGGATGAAAGCAAATTCTGCATGTCATTCAGAAATCAAGGTGCCAGAGTCTGGAGGAAGACTGGGGAGAAGGAAATGCCAAAATGCCAGAAGTCCAGTGTCAAGTACCCACAGTCAGTGATGGTCTGGGGTGCCGTGTCAGCTGCTGGTGTTGGTTCACTGTGTTTTATCAAGGGCAGGGTCAATGCAGCTAGCTATCAGGAGATTTTGGAGCACTTCATGCTTCCATCTGCTTAAAAGCTTTATGGAGATGAAGATTTCATTTTTCAGCACGACCTGGCACCTGCTCACAGTGCCAAAACCACTGGTAAATGGTTTACTGACCATGGTATCACTGTGGTCAATTGGTCTGCCAACTCTCCTGACCTGAACCCCATAGAGAACCTGTGGGATATTGTGAAGAGAACGTTGAGAGACTCAAGACCCAACACTCTGGATGAGCTAAAGGCCGCTATCGAAGCATCCTGGGCCTCCATAAGACCTCAGCAGTGCCACAGGCTGATTGCCTCCATGCCACGCCGCATTGAAGCAGTCATTTCTGCAAAAGGATTCCCGACCAAGTATTGAGTGCATAACTGTACATGATTATTTGAAGGTTGACGTTTTTTGTATTAAAAACACTTTTCTTTTATTGGTCGGATGACATATGCTAATTTTGTGAGATAGGAATTTTGGGTTTTCATGAGCTGTATGCCAAAATCATCCGTATTAAGACAATAAAAGACCTGAAATATTTCAGTTAGTGTGCAATGAATCTAAAATATATGAATGTTAAATTTTCATCATGACATTATGGAAAATAATGAACTTTATCACAATATGCTAATATTTTGAGAAGGACCTGTAGCTATTTTCCCCTCATTCCAAATAGTTTCTGAACTGTTCTGCTATGCTGGAGCCTCAATGCTCTTGCTTTGCTTCTCTCTGAGTTTGAGGCTTTAATGAACGGCCAGCCTTTAAAACGAGCATCACTACGTTTAATGTCTGTCTGCTCCCTGCTAAATACCCCAGTTAAAAGCAAAGGGAGAGAAACTAGTTTTGTTTCATGATATTTTGCTGAACTACAACAACACAGTACAGCTCGAAAACACCGCTTATGACCAGAGATTTCACATACACTACATGAGAGTGCATGCATGCATGCTTGCCCCCAAAACAGAGCGGTGGCCAAGGAGATTGGTGCGTTTGATTCACTGGACTGGGAAATTTTATACAGGTGGTGCATAAACATAAAAAATGTCGCTTGCATTAGGACAGGACGAACAATAAATCACTTACCATCTACAGACTTTTAAATAAAAACTGCAAAAACAACCGAACTGTCAAATTTTTCCGTACTCGTACTCGTCGTCTTCCGCTTATCCGGGACCGTGTCGCGGGGGCAGCAGATTCAGCAGAGACACCCAGACGTCCCTCTCTCCAGACACCTCTTCCAGCTCCTCCAGGTGGAGCCCAAGGCATTCCCAGGCCAGCCGAGAGACATAGTCCCTCCAGCGTGTCCTGGGCCATCCCCTGGGCCTCCTCCCGATGGGACATGCCTGGAACACCTCCCGAGGAATGCATCCAGGAGGCATTCGGTATAGATGCCCGAGCCGTTGGCTGCATCTAGAAATCCCGTCCATAAAAGTTATGAACTGGACCGGTAAGAAGGGGCAGCTCTGCCGGAGTCCAACATGCACCGGGAACATGTCTGACTTAGTGCCGGCAATGCGGACCAAACTCCTGCTCCGCTCGTAACAGGACCGGATGGCCCCTAATAAAGGGCCCCCGATTCCATACTCCTGGAGCACCCCCCACAGGGCATCACAAGGGACACAGTTGAATGCCTTCTCCAAGTCCACAAAACACATGTGAACCGGTTGGGCAAACTCCCATGAACCCTCGAGTACCCTGTAGAGGGTATAGAGCTGGTCCAGTGTTCCACGGCCGGGACGAAAACCACACTGCTCCTCCTGAAGCCGAGGTTCGACTATCGGCCGGACTCTCCTCTCCAATACCCTGGCGTAGGCCTTACCAGGTAGGCTGAGGAGTGTGATCCCCCTGTAGTTGGAATACACCCTCCGACCCCCCTTCTTATGAAGGGGGACCACCACCCCAGTCTGCCAGTCCAGGGCCACTGTCCCCGACCGCCACGCAATGTTGAAGAGGCGTGTCAACCATGACAGCCCCACAACATCCAGAGATTTGAGGTATTCAGGGCGGATCTCATCCACCCCCTCTGCAAGATGGTGTGGTAGTGATGCTGACTTAGTATGCCTTTAATTTTGAATAAATCCCCAACAGTGTCACCAGCAAAGCACCCCCACACCATCACACCTCCTCCTCCATGCTTCATGGTGGGAACCAGGCAAGTAGAGTCCATCCGTTCACCTCTTCTGTGCCGCACAAAGACACGGTGTTTGGAACCAAAGATCCCAAACTTGGACTCATCAGACCAAAGCACAGATTTCCACTGGTCTAATGTCCATTCCTTGTGTTCTTTAGCCCAAACAAGTCTCTTCTGCTTGTTGCCTGTCCTCAGCAGTGGTTACCTAGCAGCTATTTTACCCTGAAGGCCGGATTCACACAATCTCCTCTTAACAGTTGTTCTAGAGATGTGTCTGCTGCTAGAACTCTGTGTGGCATTGACCTGTTCTCTAATCTGAGCTGCTGTTAACCTGCGATTTCTGAGGCTGGTGACTCGGATGAACTTATCGTCTGCAGCAGAGGTGACTCTTGGTCTTCCTTTCCTGGGCCGGTCCTCATGTGAGCCAGTTTCTTTGTAACGCTTGATGGTTTTTGCGACTGCACTTGGGGACACTTTCAAAGTTTTCCCAATTGTTCGAACTGACTGACCTTCATTTCCTAAAGTAATGATGGCCACTCGTTTTTCTTTACTTAGCTGCTTTTTTCTTGCCATAATACCAATTCTAACAGTCTATTCAGTAGGACTATCAGCTGTGTACTGTATCCACTTCCTGCACAACACAACTGATGGTCCCAACCCCATTTATAAGGCTTGAAATCCCATTTATTAAACCTGACAGGGCACACCTGTGAAGTGAAAACCATTTCAGGTGACTACCTCTTGAAGCTCATCAACAGGATGCCAAGAGTGTGCGGAGCAGTAATCAAAGCAAAAGGTGGCTACTTTGAATAACCTAGAATATAAGGCATATTTTCAGTTGTTTCACACTTTTTTGTTCAGTATATAATTCCACTTGTGTTAATTCATAGTTTTGATGCCTTCAGTGTGAAGCTACAATATTCAGTCATGAAAATAAAGAAAACTCTTTGAATGAGTAGTTGTGTCCAAACCTTTGGTATGTACTGTATATGCATGCATATATGCCCCCAGTGCCTCCACAGCTCTTCCGCTAGCTCCGCCCCTAAGTACCGGCAAGAATTTAAAACTACTTTCACCCCTGCCCACATGACACAAACACAGGTATTTCTACACATATGCTCACCCATCCAACACACACACACGTGCACCAACACACAACTACTCAAAAGGTTAAAGGTCATACAAACACAGTTTACATCAATTTGGCCTGCTTACTCTGATGCTGGATTGAGTCCAGAATTAATCAATTTAATCACGCAATTAGGATACTGTCTTGAGAAATCCTTTTTGTAGACCAAAACTGCCCGGGCACATGTAGGCAACCATCTGCTCTATATGGTACACGCGAAGCACAGCGACAGGACGCATTTAAAAAATTTTAAAAAATGAAAAATGAAAAGGATACATAGTTGTTTTTTTTTTATTGAAATCTAAAACTTTTGGTATGCTTCTGTATTCAGCCGTCTTTACTTTGATATCCCTTAATAAAAATCAGTTCAACCACTTACCTTCAGAAGTTACCTACTTTTACAGACAGTCAACCTGTATGTGATTTATTCTCTGTATAAAGCTGTTCTTTGGAGGTCTCAACAGGTGGTCAAACTATGTATCCATCAGTTGCGCCCTGAACAAGATTTCTAATGCTATATGCATGTGCAGGGAGCTGCAATGTGGTTTTGAAGATCGAAAGAAAGCACATGACAGGGTGCCAAGACAGGAGTTGTATTGTATAAGGAAATCTGGAATAGCAGAGAAGTATGTTAGAAGTATGTTTTTATTTATTTATTTACTTATTAGGTGTCTTGCACCATTAAAAGTGCCCAGCCAGCACGGGCTTACAAGACACACAAAAAAAAAAACATTAGGCAGATATCTACATACAATATATCAAACAAAATATGTCCTCTTATGTTGAAGCCAAGCGATCAACAAAAACTGAGCCAAATAAAGTGGCTTATACTTAAACAAATACTTGAGCTTATCCTCATCCGACAGTGTAAATAACTGTACTACAACATTTCACAATTTACAAAATAGTTGCCTTCTCAAATCATAATAAAAAGGACAATAAAATACAAAATGTAATTCATTTTCATATCATTTAACTGGCATAAACAACATGTCTGCTCCTCCTCTGGAACAGATTGAAACCATCCTGTCTCCAGAGCCAGAGGCAAAGTCACAAACCTCACCTGAGCACACACTGATCCCTGAGCTCTACTTAGATTTAGTGTGACATAAGGCTCAAGAACAAAAGGATCTTTTGTCAGAATATACTGTATGTTCTCAGCTTTGGCTTATATAAATGTAATTTGACCATTTTTGTTTAAATATTTGAAAATAATTCTCACAATGTGTTTGCTTACAATGACCCCATACCCCTGCCACACAATCCGACACAGGACAAACACGGGATCTGTACAGTTCAGTATAGGTTTTATAACCCAGATCACGACATACCTTAACCTTATTTATAACAGCACCTAAGGCTCTACCTGCTGACTCGGACAGTGCTTTGATCAATTCATGAAAAGTAAGATATTCATCAAAAGTAAATCCAAGGTATTTGTACTTTTCAATAAACAATAAAGTTATAGTACCAGAACAGAATTCAACACTTGTCAAAGCATGATTCTGCTTTCTAAAATGTATAACTTGAGTTTTATCAATGTTTATCTTCAGTCTCATTCTGTTACACCAGGAATGAACAGTATTTAACATTCTCTGGAGGTCGGATTCATTGTTGATTCATAATTCTGCAATTAGCACTATGTCAGCTGCATGCAACAAAATACAGTTTCAAGTCCCCCACTTTGATGCCCACATCTGATTCTTTAACTACATTTATCTAATCATTTACATATATTGCAAATAATGTGGGAGACAACACATCACCCTGTTTGACACCATATAATGATGGAAACCAATCTGTTAAATGATCCTTATCTTGAACACAAGATATTGGATTTTATAAATTGCTTTAACTGAGTCATATAATTTACCACCAATACCTTCTTTTAATAACAAAGTCAGTCTACTTTCGTTGTCCGATGAGCTAACCCCTCCCTTCTACTTCCCCATGTCTAAATGGATTGCTCAATCCAGCTCTCCATCCAACAGGTCCGGACTTCCCTAAACCTGAAAGGTCTTACTAAGCAGGTTTACTGAAAGTTCTGTTTAAGCTAGTGTCGGGAAATGACTCGCCTAGCCTCTGACAGCCTTCGTCCAAAAGTCTTGCCCTTCTTCAACTGGAGGTCCGGACGACCGAGTAGCCTCTCGCAGTCATCCACACCTTCGACAGTCACTTTTGTTCACGGCTGCTCATTCCCTGATTTACAACTGGCTCTTGGTATATAGGCTAGGTTAATTTTAGTAGCTCAGCACAAGCCCCAAGGGCACTGTTTTAACAAACTTGACTAAGGCAACCTATAAAAACCTCCTAAAATATCCTAGAACCAGGCAACAAGACTTTTTACCACCAATGAAAAACCAACAATACGGTGACTCAAATAATTGAATGTCCACGATTTAACTAGAATTTTATATGCTTTCTTTAATTAGTAATGCTTTTGCAGGGGTCAGTGACAGCTTAAATTTGGCAACACAAAATAATTTCAATAATAGAAATGAATCAATAAACTCAACCTGTCTTTCCCTGATGCTGAAACTAGTGGGTTTGGAGAGGCTTTGAAGACGGAGGCTCATCCATGCACCTGATGGAGGAGAATTCTTCTGGTAACAACGAGTGGTTTCTTGAAGGAAATACGACTTAATCTTCAGTTTTCTTCCTTTAAGTGGCAGGCACTGATGCTCCAGGCTTTGATGGTTAAACATCTTTGTTGTTATATGTCTCCGAGGACAGTAGTTTCCAGAGGCTGAAGAGTTGAAGGAAACCCGGAGACATAAATGAGGTTGTTTCAGGACTTCCAGAAGCCTGAAACTTAGGGCAATTAGCTGTTCACCAATCAAGTTCACTTCTGTTGTCTGGATAAAAAGGCTTTAGATGAAATCAGATTCTTAATTTTGAGGCACAGTCCTTTCTGGGCTCACGCGTTGATCCTCTTTTTTAATGCAGCCTACCCTCACCTATGGCCATGAATTTTGGCACATGACCAAAAGAACGAGATCCCGCATATGATAAATGATCCCACTCATTTAAGCCGCATACAAGTGGCTCTCCCTTAGAGATAGGGTGAGTAGCTCGGCTATCCGGGAGGAGCTCGGAGTAGAGCCGCTGCTCCTCCACATCGAGAGGAGCCAGTTGAGGTGGCTTGGGCATCTATACCGGATGCCTCCTGGACGCCTTCCTCAGGAGGTGTTCCAGGCATGTCCCGCCGGGAGGAGGCCCAAGGGAAGACCCACGACACGCTGGAGGGACTATGTCTCTTGGCTGGCCTGGGAACACCTTGGGCTCCCCCCGGAAGAGCTGGAGGAGGTGTCTGGGGAGAGGGACGTCTGGGTGTCTCTACTGAGTCTGCTGCCCCTACGACCCAGTCCCGGATGAAGCGGAAGATGACGAGAACAAGTATGATGAGCTTAATAAATCTCGATTAACACAGTCAAAGGCTTTCTGAAGGTCTATTAAACAAGCAAAGGTTGAATTTCCTTCTTGTTTTTTAGCATTTACCATAGTGACAATAGAATAAATCTGATGAATACAGGCCCTTTTCTTCCTAAACCCATTCTGTTTATCAGCCAGTAGGTTATTGGATTCCAAATAACATACCAACTTCTCATTAAGAATAATGGGATACAATTTATATGCACAGCTAAGAAGACTTATTCCTCTGTAATTCATTGGTACACGTGGGTCTAAATTTTTACCCTTTGGGATAGGTTTGATTATACATTTACACCATTCAGTG
Organism: Girardinichthys multiradiatus; assembly: GCF_021462225.1. Lineage (NCBI taxonomy): Eukaryota > Metazoa > Chordata > Actinopteri > Cyprinodontiformes > Goodeidae > Girardinichthys > Girardinichthys multiradiatus. The sequence continues at coordinate 39,945,750 of NC_061812.1, read as the reverse complement.
GGAATGTGATGTTACTTGAAGCAAGTAAACAACAAATTATAAAGCACTGAGAACAAGCTAGGCTGCTTTAATAATTCGTTTGACCAATTATCAAATCCCATGGCCTTCTTAATTCTGAGTTTATCCATGGCCTTTTGGATTTAATCTTCTGTTATATCAAAATTTAAGTATGGATTAGACGAGAACTGTATAGAAATTTCCATTTGGTCTTTTAAAGCAACTGTCCTTTCAAGGTAAACATCATTCCATTCAGGTGAAACATAATTCCCTGAGAATGGAGCTCCAAACTGAGTTTCCCACTTTTTTTTTAACACAATTTCAATATCAAAACATTAAGATCCATCCTCCAATATCACTTCTAAGGGAATATTTTGAGCTTTCCTTGGGCCTAATTTATTTACCAAACTCCAGAATGTTTGGGGGTTACGGATTCAACTTTGTTGCATTTTTATGGTTAAAGCTCTTTGATATATTGTTGGGTTTATGATTATTGATTGATTAATCTTGATCAATAATTCTAATTACAGATCATGACCTGACAAAATCAACTTCCTAACCAAAATCCTCATTTATGAATCGAGACCAGAGATGTTTCTGGTGTTGTAATTGTGGCTCAACGCCTCTGACAATTACAACCGTTAAATACTCCGTAATAATTAATAACTATTGCCGGAGATGTCACTGTTTAATCGACTGTTTCTGCCGAAACGTGTGGAACCATAACCTTATTTTGACTGACACATCACTTTCGCACACAATGAAACACAAAACGCTCTCTCTTTATCTATGTGAATATTTATTAATTTTCACCTACTCAACATGCAAAATTCTACAAACACAGGGGTAACACATCTAAATAAGCAAAAATCAACAAACGGTAGTGGGTATGTATTGAATCCACCAGCAGTTTATGGCACAACAGACGAAGGAAATGAGAATATGAGTGGTGGTGTGGTGGCGAGTGGTGGGGGGTTGGAGCGCAGCTCCGACTGTCCTTTATGATCTTCTGATCATAAAACTTCCCCCTAACTCCTGAGCACAAAGGATTCTAACTTTTGGCGGCAAGCTAGCACAGTGAGATTGAAGACAAAGGGGAAATGGAGAATTTTACCATGAGGTCGTTTTAACAGTCCAGTCTTAAAACGCACCCGCGTTGACTCTCAGATAGTAACACAAACAGCTCTAGGACCGCGGCAGATCCCGATATCAACATAACACATCAAAGTTTCAATAAGCAAGGTTACATGCACATATTATTCAGAACACATGAGATCCTAACCAGCGATTCTGATCGTTTCTACAACCTCTGACCCTGCCCAAGCCTTCTAATAAAGAAATAAAAGATTAAATAAAAGATGGGTTTTACTTGGTGTCGTCTTCTTCCTGAGCGAGGGAATTCGAGCGAGGAAAAGTGGGGTTAAGTTAATTGTGCGTCCACAATTAACTTCAGGGAAAGCGGTCAGTCTTCGTCCTTTGGTCTTCTTGACAAAAAGGAAAAATATGATCTGACCATCAAAGTCGACTTGGAAATGAAACACGATAGCGGTTCGTCTCTCTGAAACTCCGTGTTCTCAGTTACGTGTTCAACTCACGTCTTCAATCGGCAAAGTGAAATCTCTGGCCTTCTTAGTCCAAAAACCTCAGTTATGAATTGTTCGTTGTCTAACGAGAGAGAATGAATGAACTCTGCAAAGCTCTCTGCAAAGATCTCCCCTCTTGAAGTGGCGCACTTTGATTACTAGTCCGGTCCTAGCAGAAGGCGAGTTTTCAAAAATGGGCGCCTTCCTATATAGCGTCCTGTGACGTCAGACTTGGGACGCCCAGTCATATCAGTCGCAATGCTCGATGGGATATGTAGGAGCGGGCTGTCCTGGATACAAAATGGCCGAAGCCATTGGAGGGGCACAGTGACGTCCAACAACGTGCAGATAGTCCAATACTCAGCAAACAAGTGGTCCAACAATATTCTCTTATTCACTCTTAATTTTTTTATCAAACTGATATTGTTAATTCTCAAGATCACATGGTGAGTGCAGGACTGTAAATTTGAATTGTAAGTTGGTTATACAAAATATTCCCTCATGGGGGCAAAATACCAATGCATGCCACACTTCTCAGATTTTCTTTTGTAAAAAACATGTAACCCGTTCCTTCCACTTTACAGATTTTTACTCTTTTGTGTTGGTCTATGGCATAAACTCCCAAGAAATTACTTTAAAGTTTATGGTTGTAACATGAACAAAATGTGAAGATTTTATTAGGGGGTTGTCTACTTTTGCGAGGCACTTAATGTAGTGTCACTGGAATTGTTCAGTCTGACACAATGATAGATGAAGGTATTTTTAAAAAGTGTCTCCCATAGATATGTTTTTGTTATTCTGTAATGCCATCATGAGGCTGCTATTAGTACCTTTGCCTGAGACATTTCATACAGTATCGATGGACTTCCATGACACTTAGTACTCATCAAGATGAGCTGTTACAACTTTCAGGTCAAAGTGATACTTTTAGCTCAAAGCCCTCCTGAACAGCCATACTGAGGTACGTGGATGCTGTAGAATCGTCTTAGTTTCCTTTGATAAAGACATCAAAACATTTTTTCATTGCTTTTCTTGTTCAGAATCAAAGGACTAAGTGGATCACAGCTTCATCAAATAACCTATTTTCTCACTATTAAGGCATGATAATTTAGACCTTTTTCAAGGATTAAGGTGGAAGGTAGATTTGTGAGAAATTACACTTACTCTCAAAAGCTTGTGTAGGCTGGAAAGCAGCCTTCAAATCATGTCAAGTCAGTTTCATTCAAAAAGCCAACCTTCTCAGACTTGCCTCAGGGGAGGTTTAAAATGTGTGCAGCATATGAAACCTCAAATTTACCTAAAGAAATAAATCCCCAGTTTACATTTAATAAAAACCTATAGAATAAACCTTAGGGTGAGAAATGTTGTAAATAGCACAGAACATAGGAAATGTATGGAGATGAATGTTTTTTTTTTCGTAAGATGTATAAATGAAAAACATTTGTAGTTTTTAAAAAAACTTTACATGCAACTGGGATTGCCAAAAAATATATTAACTCGGGGCTTGAGTTATTTGGTTAAATCATTATTTTTTGTGGTTGAATGATCACTGACCAAACAACTTCAGTGAATTTTAAAAACAAGCATTGATTGCACAAATGTAAGGTTATTGAGGGTATTCTCTAATCCAGGCTGGACGTTTCTTGGTCAGTCAAAACTCTACATAGGTTCAAATATAGACATAAACCTTGCTCATAATTGGTCAAAATCCCATAGCAAATTGCACCTTTACCACACTTGTATCTATCCAAAAGGTTCTGGTATCATTCAGGCTAATTATTTGACCACTTTTCCTGATAGAAATATTAGAGCATGTTTGGGAATCATGGTCTTCTTGGAACACCCAACTGTGTTCTCGTTTCAACCATCTAACTGTTGATTTTAGGTGAAGTTAAAGGATTGGAGGTTTGCCTTTTTTACTATCCCACCTACTTTGTGCTATGCATCATTACCACAAGCAGTAAAATAGACACTCTGCAGCAGAGTGTATAATCCTACCGCCACCATACAGTGGTTCTTGGGTTTTGAAACACAGTTTTTTCCAAACATATTTCTTTTCATAAAGGCCAGATAGCCTAATCTTTGTCAGTCTGAACATAAGACTTTTCTTCAGAAGACATCTGGCTTGTCCAGATTATGTTTAACTTGCTTCATTATGGATAGTAACTCAGGTGTTCCAGTATGCTAAAATTAAGCCATGGTGGTATCTGGGTTGTTTTTAAACATCCAAAGCTGTTCCATTTTATCAGATGGTGACAGTTTGGGTCATATGTTAAAGGTGGACACAGATGAGTTTTTCAACAGGACAATTACCTCAAACAGTCCTGGTTCTGGAATAAATAAAGCAGACTTAAATTAAGCTTCTGGAATGACCTTTCCAAATCCCCACCATTAAATCTATTAAAAGTCTGTGGACCATGCAATGAAACCAACCAATTTAAAAGAACTTCAACAATTCTGCCAACAACATTGATCAAATATCCGTCTAAAAGATGGCTATAAACAGCTTGTAGTGTAGTGTAACTTGCTGAGGGACCAAGTATTCATGGAGGTGTGTTTTTCAGCTTGCATGTATAGCTTTGAACTTGGCATGGGCCAGAATAATAACTTTACCAACAAATACTGTTTCACTGTAGTATACAGTAAAAGCATTATGGGTAACATTCTGTTTTTATTGAAAATACAAAAGCCACAAATATTACATTGTTCCATAGTAAAAATTATATATCATATAAGATTATATATAATTCACCCACCACAGTGACAAAAGCCAAATATGGAATAAATACAGAATTTAGTACAAATCTTTACGTAAACATGCTTATTGCACAGAATATTATCACTTTCTGTCGCTCTGTTCTTTATAGGGTAACACTTGGAGTCTAATAAGTTGATATTGGTTAGGTAATCAGACTAGTTGCCCAGTTAGCTAGCTTGTGTTGTGACTATGAATCTGAAAATATTATTTAATAATAATATTTTATCAAATAATATTTCGGTCTGTTAAGGGTTGTCCTGTGAATACCAGCCCAATAAGGCGGTGGTATTAAGACAAAATTGAAAGGGATGAGCCAAGCTCTGACATTATTGAACAGCAAAACTCTGCATACACATGGAATGAATTCACATAACTTCTTAAAATTCAAGAATTTATTAACAAAAATAAGTCAACTCAAGTCAAACATATTTCAATCAACAAACTCTTTACCATGCTAAAACAATCCAACTAACTACCAAGCAGAATTAAAGAATAGGGAAGACTAATGGGCTATGTACAATATAAACAAGTTGATTAAAGATGATTGAAAACCATGATCGAAAGAGTGATGCAAAATTACCATGCAATGTTTATGTTTGAGAACCAAGGATTATCTTGAAGAATCTGGAAGTGAAGTTAAGTTAGTTTTGGAACTAACTTAGGCAATAATCAGCATACCTTTAGACAACCATTCACAATGCATCAGATAAAATATTATTTTAATAAAATAATGTTTTAAAGAATGATCTGCTGAATAAAACCAACCTTCTGGATGACTAATTATCAATGGTGTCTCATTAGCTGCCTTTCTTTATTAAAATAATACTTGGGAAATATTAAGGAAATAGTAAAATATTTTGAAAAGAGACAAATCTTTCTGGAGAAATGGGGCTTAATGATGTTTACTTAGCTATCAAGTCTAGCAAAATAATGTGTAGGAAAATATCGTTTACTGGATTGAAAACTAAACCTTTCTGGGTAAATATTCTTTAGCGGGCAAGCACATGTTCTTAGCTGTTAGCAGTTAAAGCTAACAAAAGAAGCTGATAGCTTAGCACCAGAATCAAACACACAATTTTAAAATACCGTTAATAAAAGGGTTAAAATACATAAGCTCGGACGGTGCGTTATGATCAATCTTCTGTGTTTAAAATCCCACTTTAAATAAAGTTTGTCTTAACTTTAAAAACACACAAACACAGAACCCAAACCTGAGCACGTGCTGAGCAGATAGCCTGCTTGCACTAAGATAGTGGAGTTCAACACAAACAAAAGCAAATTTCATACAATGAAAAATATTCAGATCATTTCATCCTAAATCTCTCTGTCCAAACCCTAACCTCGTTTGAACCGTATTGAGGAGGAGTTGCCTGGGTGACGACGAACTTTGAAGAAAGCTCTGTGAACAAAGGATTAGTTTCAGCTAACCTCCGTAACTGTGGGTGAAAGACGGCTGCTCTGTCTGCCAACCAACTGCACAGTTACTGTAACCACGGTGATGCGGTGCCGGTGTCCTTCCTTCAGACTGGGAAAACCGCTCCACTCGGCATCGTAGAGACAGCGTCTCTGCAGGAAATTCTCTGGAACACAATTTGCTTCTGCAGGCTTCAGAGAGAAAATCAGGTAATGCTTGTACCTTAATTATTCCCGTTCTTGAATTAATACCGGATACACATACAGCAATTCATCCGTACTTAACTTTATGCATATGATCGATGATCGTATGACACCCTTGGATCCAGTTGAAGAGTTATGTCTGTTTGCCAGCAAAGACACAGTAGCGCGCTGCCTCTCCGGCCAGCCTCGCAGCGGAGTCTGGATGGAAGAGGCAGGATGTAGCAAGAGCGGTGCTTTTATTAGGACAGTGATGTCACAGGAAGTCCGCAGTTACCCCGTTTCCTGGCTGTGCTGGAAGTAGGTTAATGCAATTTATTTTGAAAGTTCCAGGAAAGTCCGTACTGACCTTTCACGTTGTAACCATGGCTGTGGTCCCAACACCTGTGATGTGCAGACCTGCAGACCAAGACCAGACCAAGTTAGTATATTATTTGTACATACACCACCGGTCAAAGGTTTTAGACACACTTCATTTAATAGTTTTCTTTATGTTTATGACTATGTACCTTGTATGTAAATTTCACTGAAGCCATCAAAACGATGAATAAACACGTGGAATAAAGTAGAAAACAAAAAATTGTAAAAAAAACAAAAAACTTTAAATATGTTTTATATTTTAGATTTGTAGTTGCCCTTTGCTGTGATGACTGAAATATTAACCTTTGGCTGTCTCTCAATGAACCTCTGGGAGGTTCTTTCAAGACTCTTTGGAAAACCATTTCAGGTGACCATTTCATGAAGTTCATGGAGAAAATAACAACAGAGCAAAGCAGTAATCAAAGCAATGGCTATTTGGAAGAAGCTAAAATATAAAAATGTTTAGAGTTAATTAACACTTTTTGTTTACTACATAATTTCACAATTTTGTTGCCTTCGGGAGACTCTACAATGCAAATAGTCATGAAAGAGACCCATTAAGTAAGACAGTGCATCTAAAACTTTTGACCGGTAGGGTACCTTAACAACAATAACGGGCAGTACTTTTTTAATTTCCACTCTGGTTTTCGTGCCATTTCCAAACGAACAACTTTTTGAGAAGCTTAAAGCTGCAGGCACTGTCAGTATTGAGGGTTGTCAGGCTTTGTTAAAATCAAATTTTTCCACAGATATGTGCTTTTCTTTCACTTTAACAGATTCAATACTGCTTCCAAGTGAGACATATGCATTTGGAAGATGGTACTGTGAACTTCCAACATGTGGAGAAAGTAACCCCCAAACAGGCTGTCCTTATTAGGAAAAACATAACACATTAAACTGAGAGACAGCATGATCATTAGCAGGAGCCGAAACAGCTGTTTGGTACAGTCTGTAGAAAATAGAAAAATAAGAAAATCTGTGCTGAGCTCTATAAGGAAGCAAGGCCTGGGTGAGCGACACTGGTGGAAGATCACAGAATATTTTCTGTGGTAAAGAAAAATCTCTTCACAAGTGCAGAACACTCCACAGGAGGTAGACATGTCATTATCCGGGCTCACAGATACAGAGGGTTTTTTTGCGTCAACAATAGAAAAGTGCAACTGAACTTTGACAAAAAAATGAAAAAAAAAACAGCTGAAATCACTCAGAAAGCATACGTCATCTGCAAAACATGTTTAAAGCAGTGTGATAACGTCTAGGGCTTCCAAAGGCATTGGGTGATCAGTGTTTTACTAATACTGTGCCTGAATATGGTAGCATGTGTTCTGAAGTGAGAAATGATATGCAGCAAACTCACGCATCTGAATGGGACATGTAAGTACAGCTAAATAAAACAGAATATCATGAAAAAGTTTAATATTTTTTGTCACTCATTTTAGAAAGAGAAACTCCTTATATAGATTCATTGCACATAAAGTGTAATATGTCAAGTCTGTATTTTATGCAATTTTGATGATAATGGCTAACACATAATAAAAAAATAAAATTCAGTGTTTTAGAAAATTTGAATATTACATAAGAACAAAAACAAAGGATTTTTAGAACAAAAATGTCAGTCTTCTGAAAAGCATGTTCATCTATGTGCACTCAATACTTGGTTCTGCCACCTTTTGCATTAATTACTGCATCAATGCAGCATAGCATGGAGGCGATCAGCCTGGAGTTTTGCTGAGGTGTAATGGAAGCCCAGGTTGCTTCGCTAGCGGCCTTCAGGTCATTTCAGTTGTTGGGTCTGGTGTCTATGATCTTCATCTTGACAATACTCCATAGATTCTCTATGGCAGGGGTCCCCAACTAAAATAGCAATATCTGCTGAACAGAAACGTGCAAACCATTTTACGCACAAATATTAAATGCACTTTGAATGGTTCAGTCAATCTGGGTCTGTATATCTTAGAAGAACAATTCTGCTCTCCTTGTTGTGCCTGTGGCCGGCACGGTAACTTGCTTAACCTTTTCCTTAGGTTGTTGTCCTTTTCCATCTAAAAGTGTTTCTGTAACAGCTTCCATTGGACTCTGTGATCATTTATCAGTCAGGATTTTTGTGTTTTCCTAAAATCCACTGTACTCGCAGTGAACACTCGTATGCTCGCTGTTGTAGGAGATTGTGTAGCTCGCTCCTACTGTCCCCTCAGTTCAATTATTCTTTTTGTCCTGCTGTCAGACTCAGGCAAATAGCTTTAGTTGAAGTTCTTATGTTTGGTTTCATAATGTCATGGTGTGATTTTCATAGTCCTTTTTACAGCATTAGCAACCCTGCATTCAAGAACCCTGCATTGCTTTTTCTTCAATTTCTGGTGATTTCTGGCCATTGGCATACAACGATGTTGTGCATTACTGCCACCAGCTGGCTTGGAGTGTGGACCAGAATGTCGCCAACCCACATAGCTGCCAAACACGCCTGTACAAAAGTCAGACACGGCAGCCGGCAGGAATAAGATGTCTGTATCTACATAATAAATTAGAAAATGCTTTGCGGTCTGGACATAAAGTTCTCTGGGTCTGGATTTGGACCAGAGTCTGGGGTTTGGGGACCATTGATCTATGGGGTTCAGGTCAGGCCAGTTTACTGGGCAATCAAGTAGAGTAACACCATGGTCGTTGAAGTAGCTTTTGGTACCTTTGGCAATGTAGCCGGTGTCAAGTCATGCTGAAAAATAAAATCAGCATCTCCATAAAGCTTGTCAGCAGAAGAAACCAAGAAGTGCTCTAAAACTTCCTGGTAGATGGCTGCGTTGACTATGGATTTGATACCCCAATTCATCACTCACTTTGGAAACTTCACACTGTACCCCAAGCAATGTAGATTCTGTGCCTCTCCACTCTTCTTCCAGACTCTGAGACCTCAAATTCCTAATGAAATCAATCTCTGTATCATATGAAAAGGAGACTTTGGACCACTGAGCAACCGTCCAGTTCTCTTTCTCCTTAGCCACGGTAAGACACTTCTGACATTGTCTCGTGGTTCAGGAGTTGCTTGATACGAGGAATGCAACATTTGTATTCCATGTGTAAGATTGGTTTTGTGCACAGGGGTCCTTGATGTACTGACTTACTCCAGCATCAGTCCACTCCTTGTTGAGTTTCCCTAAATTTTTGAATGGATTTTGTTTGACATCTTCTCAATCCTGCCAGTTTCCAGTGCACCTTTTCCTACCACACTTTTTCCTTCCTCTCAACTTTCTATGAATATGCTATCTTGTGATTATGAATATGAATATGTTAATATTTAATATTAATACTTTAATATTTTATTAAATTATATTTTGGTCTGTTAAGGCTTGTCCTGTGAATACCAGCCTAATAAGGCGGTGGTATTAGGACAAAATTGAAAGGGATGAGCCAAGCTCTGACATTATTGAACAGCAGAACTCTGCACACACATGGAATGAATTCACACAATTTCTTAAAATACAAGAATTTATTAACAAAAATAAGTCAACTCAAGTCAAACATATATTAACAAACTCTTTACTATGCTAAAACAATCCAACTAAACTACCAAGCAGAATTAAAGAATAGGGAAGACTAATGGGCTATGTACAATATAAACAAGTTGATTAAAGAAGGTTGAAAACTATGACCAATAAAGTGGTGCAATGTTATTTATGTTTGAGAACCAAGGATTATCTTGAAGAATCAGGAAGTGAAGTTACGTTAGTCTTGGAACTAACTTAGGAGATAATTGGTTTACTTTTAAACAACCATTCACAATGCAAGATCAGATAAAATATTATTTTAATAAAATAATATTGTAAAGAATGATTTGCTGAATAAAACCAACCTTCTGCATGACCAATTCTCAATGGTGTTTAATTAGCTGCCTTTATTTATTAAAATAATATTTAGAGAAATATTATTAAGGAAAATTATATTTAAGGAAATGTTATTTTGAATAAGAACCAAATATTTCTGGAGAAATGGGTTTAATGGTGTTTACTTTTCAAGTTTAATAAAATAATGTTTAGGGAAATATTTTCTAGATTGAAAACTAACAACCTTTTTGGGTAAATGATCTGGGCGGGCAAGCACGTGTTCTTAGCTGTTAAAACTAATAAAAGAAGCTTATAGCTTATCATCAAAATCAAACACATACCTTTAAAATACCACTAATAAAAGGGTTAAAATGCATAAGTGTGGATGGCGCGTTATGGCCAATCTTCTGTGTTTAAAATCACCCTTTAAATAAAGTTTGTCTCAATTTTATAAAAAACAAAACACAGAACACACAAACAGAGCACATGTGCTGAGGAGATAATCTGCTAGCACTAAGATGGCTGAGTTTCAACACAAACAAAACCAAACGTCATAAAACAAAAGATTTTTAGATTATTTCATTCTAAACCACTTCTCTCTCTGCCCAAAACACAACCTCTTACATGAATTGTGCTGAGAAAATGTTGTCTGGGTGACAAAGTTGAAGAAAGCATCCACAGTTAACTTGCTAACCTCCATAGCTGTGGGGAGGGGCAGCTCATTCTGTTGCCCGGCCAAACTGCACGTTACAGCTGTAACCACGGTGATGCGGTCCCGTTGTCTTTCCTTCAGACTGGGAAAACTGCTCCACTCTGTGTTGTAGAGACAGGGTCTCTGCTGGGAACTCTCTGGAACATAGTTTGCTTCTGTAGACCTCAGAGAGAAAAGTCAAGCCATGCTTGTACCTTAATTACCCCGGATACAGAAACAGCAATTCATTCCTACTTAACTTACAATGCATATGATCGCGTGATCGTATGACACTCTTGGATCCAGTTTGAAGAGTTATGTCTGTTTGCCCGCAAAAAGACATTAGTGCGCTGTGTCCCTCCGTCCAGTTCCGCTGGGGACCTGTGTAGAAGTTGTAAAAAAGCGATGTTTTTATTCGGACAGTGACGTCACGGGATGTCCGCTGTTACCCTGTTTCTGACTGTGCTGGAAGTAGGTTAATGAGATTTATTTTGAAAGTTCCAGAAAAGTTTGTACTGGCCTTTCATTTTGTACCTATGGCTGGGATCCCAACAGCTATAACCTTTTCACAATATCCTAATTTTCTGAGACACTGAATTTAAGGTTTTCATTTTCTGTCAGCCATAATCAACTAAAAATTGTACAAAATCAAGGCTTCAAATATTTCACCCTTATGTGTTATACATTTATATTATTTTCACTTTCTGAAATGTATCACAAAAAATATTGAATTCTTTTACAATATTCAGAGCTGAACTTGTACACGCAATACATCAAGCAGGCTCCAAATGGCAAAACACAAAAAGTACCACAATTCTAAATGAAAAGGTGCATAGTTAAAAAAGATTTACAAATTGAAATCTGAAAAAGTGGTGCACCGTAAAATTTTTAATTTGATAAACCTAAATAAAATTGTATGCAGCCACGTGCCTTCATAAGTCACCTGATTAGTAAATAATGTCCACCTGTATGTAATAAAATCTCAGTATGAATGCAGCTCTTCAGAGAAGGCCTCAGAGGTTTGTTAGAGAACATTAGTGAACAAATTACATTATTATCTTTAAGGTTTGTGACCAACCTATCATTCGAAAATTTAGAAAAAAAAAAAAACGTATGGAGCAACTGCAAACCTACCAAGACTTGGTCATCCACCTAAACTGACAGGCTGGGCAAGGAGGACATTTTGCAGGAAAGCAGCCAAGAGGTCTACAGTATGGATCCACAGCTCAGGCTGGAGAATATGTCAACAGGTCCATTATTAGTGGCGCACTTCTTGATTCTGAACTTTATGGAAGAGTAACAAGAAAAAAAAACATTGTTTAAAGAAAATATTTCAGAAACTCTGAGTAAAGTTTGTCACAAGCCATTTATGGTAAAAAGTAAATGTGTTTTGATCAAATGAGCCAAAGCACAAAGCACTGGGTGGGCCTGGAAACCATCACTGCCCTGATAACAACATACCTGCAAATATAAAAAAAAAAGGCTTTCTATCCAGTCTGATTTGGCAAGAAAAATGGACAAAAATGTATGTTTCTTGCCTCTAGGATGGTAGAGGCAAACTCCACAAGATTTGCTGTAATTTGCTTAATTGTAGTCACAGCTGGTTCTACAAGTACAGACCCAGGGGCGCTGAACACAAATGCTCGCCACTCTGTTAAGATTTTTTTTAAAAAGGTTATTTTTACTTAATACTTAACTCAATTATGCAATCCTTTGTTTTGACCTATTACAAAAAATCCCAATAATACATTGAAGCATGTGGTTGTAATGCAACAATATGTGGAAAAGTTGAATTGATAAAGACTGGATGTTCTCCATAAATTCTATACAGAAATGTAAAAGCACTGTTTCTGGTAGAAATAAAATAACACTATCTGCCGGTGAACATCCTCAGTACCCATCTTAGCTGCTACAGCTCTGTATGAAGACAAATAACTAAAGCAACCAAGCAACTCGCACTGTGTTGAAGTAGGAGGCACCTAGGTGTTTTCTTTTCTTCTCCAGTCAGAAATGAGGGATTCGACACCCCGAAACAACTCAAGCTTAGCTTAAACTGTTGACTGCGTATTGATTCTGGAGACCAGTGTCAACAAGGGGATATATTTCACTTTGATTGAAATTCTCTTCACTTATTCTACTCAAGCGAAGCGTAAGAGGCAACAAAGCACCCAGCCAATCATAACCGACAAGACAGTCGATGGGCCTTGGGGCTTGGTGCAGCGGACCTTTGCTTAGTTGATGCACCAAGCTACAGCATGCAGTGGAAAAAAGTTCATTTAAAACACTGATGAGCTGCTGGAGTACATTCTGTGCTGCACCTCATTGGGAATTAAGATCAGCTTGCTGACAGACTGTTTGGAGGAAGCTGTCAACAAAGACGTCAAGGCTACAATATATAGTTGTTTGTTCAACAGTGTGGTGAAAACAGTGCATTGCAAAAGTAGAAGTACGCATTGCACTTTTTCACATTTAGTCGCGTGACAACCTCAAACTTCGATAACTTTCGTTATTTTTCTTTTTACCTAGACCAACACAAAGCAGTGCATGATTGTGGCAAGGAATCAGAAGCACACATGATTTTCAAAGTGTAATAAAAAATCTGAGAAGTGTGGCATGCATTTGTGTTCAGCTCATATGAGTTAATACTTTATAAAACCACCATCCCCTTCGGTTACAGCTGCTGGTATTCCGGGGTTGCTCCCTTTTCAGGTTTGCATTTTCACAAACTGAAAATTTTACTTTTGTTTTTTGCAAAATAGCCCAACTTCAGTAAGACTGGATAGAGAGCATCTGTACACCACTGATTATTAATTAGATTCAGGTCTAGACCTTTCAAAAACATAAATATGCCCTGATCTAAACAGATCTCATTGTAGCTCTAGCTGTCTGTTTGTAAAAATAAAAAAAAATTACCAGAGCACCTTTGCTGTGTCCCCGACATGGTATGTGGCAAAAAAGCATTCTTATGGATTTCTTTATTTTTTCCTTTAGGATGCTGAGTAAAATGTAGATTATGTTCATATTTTATATTTGCTCCTAGAAATGTTTTAAAAGGAAATTGGAATCAGGTTTAGCTGATGTTTGTGCTGCATCACTCTTTACGAACAGGAGCTGAAGAGAGAAGTTGTAGATTTAAAAGGGAAACGTTGTCCATTCATGTTTAATCGATAGGACTTCTGGTGCTTAACGTTTTGTGGCTCCTCTATAATTTACATCATGAAGTCATAAATATTTTCAGCACCAGAACACGGCTTAAATGCAGGCAAGTCGATGTAGACATTTTCTTGGTTTAAGAGAAGGTTCAGTTTGACGTTGTCTTGCTGGAAAATGCATCTACGTCCCTGAAAAAGACATAAACATGGATTTTAGCATTTCTTGCTTGTGAGCTTTTATATTTATTTTTCAGTAGTAATGGTGCCATTACAGGTTATACAAGCTACGCTTGTGTGCCAACATACAGTGTCAACACAGACGCTGTCTTTGAGATGATATCAAGCTGGATGGTCCTGTTCCTCCTCAGCCTGAAGGGCGCAGCTTCCTGGCCATCCAGACTTTCTCATATGGATCAATAAGACAAGTTTGTTTTACTCAGTCCTCAGTCCACCTTTCCTCTACCTGGGATCAGAGCAGACACGACAGTACCTGTAACCTGCTAGTGTCCTCTTCCCCTCTGCACAGTGGAGGTTTAATCTGTGTTATATTTGGAGACACTGACAACCTGTGTTTAGTAAGCGTCCTTGGGTGCGTGCAGCGACATGAAACATATCTCTAAAATTAGGACCCTTTGATGTTTTTATGCACTTTATATCCTTGAATACAGAGATCTGTGTGTATTCTGTATCTTGATTATCTGAGTTTCAACTGAGGAATCAAGAGTTAAAGTCTTAGACCATCTCAAAGATGCAATTTTTAATATCTTTTTCAGTTTTTTGTTACTATGCCCAAACTCCACTAATCTGACAATGAATTTAAAATTAAGGTCTCCCTTACTTTACTTGTTGATAACCTGTTTTTATATGTAGTGCAGTACATGATTTACATAATCACATTACGTTTAATCATTTCTTACACGGTTAGCTTTCACTGGCATATATTGGTTGGGATACTCATCATTGGGCATGCATGTCATCTTTATTTGGGCTTTTAATAAAGCCCTGCAACCCATTCTTTTTAAGGGTGGAATGATAATACCACGTAGAACTTAGGTGAGTTTTAAAATCAATGGATGCACAATTTTAAATGTTTAGTGGATTTAAATTATAAATACAGGATCGGATATATACACACACCCTACTAACATTTGCTTAAAATACCCTTAGCGTGATTACCAAGGTTCTGGTGTGTTGTTAAATGGATTTTTCAATGCTTTTATCAGAATTGGTAGAGTTCTTTTAAATGTGTTGGTTTTGTGGCACTGACCCAACCATTAACCATAATCAACATATTTCCACATAGTTTATCTATTCCAAAACCAGTTTTGATTTGTGTTTGTGATCATAGTCCTGTTGGAACAAACAATTACGAATAGGTTGCCGGTGTCTAACTGTTGAGTTGAGGTGAAGTTGAAGAATTTAGAGTGTCCATTGTCTCCATTATTCCGGCCACTTAGTGTAATGTATCAGTATCACAGGCTGCAAAACAGCACCATAGCATGATGCTACCACCACCATGACTGAAAGTTGCTTCAGTGTTCTTGAGTTTGAAAGCCTCACCTTCACTTCTCCAGGCATACTTCTTGTCAATATGGCCAAACAGCTCAATCTTTCTCTCGTTTGACCATAAACCGTTTCTCCTTAATGGATTGAGCTTTGGTTGTTCCTAGGTTTTTCTTTAACCTCTCAGCCATGTTTCTTTCATCTTAGTGTGATAGTTTGGGTTAGATGGTTGATCTGCACGGTGGCGCAGTTGGTAGCACTGTTGCCTTGCAGCAAGAAGGTCCTGGGTTCAATTCCCAACCAGGGGTCTTTCTGCATGGAGTTTGCATGTTCTCCCCGTGCATGTGTGGGTTCTCACCGGGTACTCCGGCTTCCTCCCACAGTCCAAAGACATGCCTGTTAGGTTAATTGGTCACTCTAAATTGCCCTTAGGTGTATGAATGAGTGTGTGCATGGTTGTTTGTGTGTTGCCCTGCGATGGACTGGCGACCTGTCCAGGGTGTACCCTGCCTCTCGCCCATAGACTGCTGGAGATAGGCACCAGCTCCCCCGCGACCCACTATGGAATAAGCGGTAGAAAATGACTGACTGACTGGTTGATACTTAAGCACAACTGGGTGGGCCAACAGGATGATGATGTCAAGCACATATCAAAAATTGGTTTAGAAATGGTTACCACAGGCCAATAGTAAGCTCCTAGAAAGATTCAAGCCTCAACTCAGAAGCTTCCTGATGACTACATGTATATATTTGAGCCTGAATGTATAATTTTGACCCTGGCAATCGTAAAGGTGGCGAGCATTGATCTCTTGGAGGATAGAGTTCAGTTCCTAAGAATAGAGGTATGGGATTTCCACTGCTTACAGAATCTCACCTCAATAACTCTCTAGATTTAGCTCTTTTCCCGTTTGTGAGATGCCACCCCACACCATCACACTACCTCCACCAAATGATGTTTGGTATTTGCAAAGAGGATGGATGCAACTCACATACCCAACTCTCCTGCTCAATATAGTGTCTTTCCACCAGTATGAGATTGATTGCCAAGAAGCATTTTGTCAACAAAGAACCAGTTACAAATTTCCTTACTTTTTATGCTCAGTTTGCATGCACAGCAGAGATTTGTCATATTTAAAGTTTCTTTTTTGTTAGAGTCAAGCAGGTCTTGCAGCCTTTTGCCCTGACTCTTACAAATTAGTTGGAGTCAAGCTTTATTGCTGACCCCTGGCTTACACCAAGCTGGTTGCCTGTTAACATATTTTCTTTTACCATTTTTAGTCCATGTGTAAAATATTTAAATTCACAGTAGAGTTCAGCTTGATTTTGTTGCTTTGAAGTTTTACCGATAAGAAAGAAGCCGGATGATTTATTCCTCCATCATGTTCAACAGAATCAACACAAACAGCAGCAAAATATATTTCCTTTACTGATAAAGAGCACTTCTTCCTGTTACCAGCCAGCAAAACATCAAAATAGGGGGAAAAAACTGCACCTGGCATTGAGAACCATACCCGAGCAAGTTATAATGATGAGCTTGTTTTGAAAAGGTGAGTGTTTGACTCATTTCTCAGGGGGATACAAAAAGAGCAGCTAAGAGAAATCTTTATGAGAGCACTGTCACCCTCCAATATGCATCTCTCCTCAGACTGTTCATACTTTTCAGGGCAATTATAAAGGCAAGAAAGGGAACATCTGCTCATTGTGTCCACTCATTTGTTCTGTGTTTGGCTTTCATGCATTTTCCTTGCTTTTCCCTCACAAAACAGACACAACACATTGTCTTCCCCATTGTTTCCTTCCTTGTGTGTTTTCTCAGTTCCCCAAATGACTCAGCTGCAACTATAATTCTGAAATGAAACGAGTCCTTGGTTCTCTGCCTTTTTCCCAGTTTCACATCATTCCATCTTAACTCTTCAGTATCTCTTCTGTGTGTTTTTGACCCACCATCTCCTCTTTGATGTCTTTGTCTCTTCTGTCTTCCCTTCTTCCCACAGGTTCGCCTCAGGCCAGTGGGACAGGGACCCTTCAGATTTACCTGATTGATGTCAATGACAATGCGCCTGTGCTGGTACCCAAGGACGCCCAAATCTGCGAGCGGGCCCGTCACAACTCCAGAATCAACATCACGGCTTCGGATGCGGATGCCGAGCCTAATGTCGGGCCGTTTGTCTTTGAGCTGCCTTCATTCCCTGCCAGTATCCGCCGCAACTGGACCATTTCCAGACTGAGTGGTAATTAAATGCTGTGCACCACGTTTAAGACTAGATCATGGTGAAATTGACCCTTGGGACATAAAATAGGAAAGAGAGAATGAAAGATGGACAGTCTGCATCCTCAGTAAATTAAAACGATAAACCCGACGAGAGGCTATATCTCCTCTAGGGATCTAGCTGTATTAATCTTCAGAATGGGGGAGACAAATATAAGCTGTGAGGGGGAAAGTCCAACTTAACAAAATGTCTCAGAAAGCTCGCAGTGAGAAACACTCATGCCATCTAGCCTTGACGTACGATCTATCGTTTGTGACAAATGAGATCCATTCATCTCTAGCTCTCCTGAGCAGCCCGTCTGTCACCTAATCCAACAGGATGGATGTATCACAGCAGCTGTCTTGAGGACAAATCTGATCACATACCTGGATCCGACTCCCACTGAGGCTCTTGTCTTAGACTGAGTGATAGATGCTGAAGGTTACACACTAGTTTTAGATGTTTATGCTTTTTCTGCCTTCAGTCAAACGAGAATGATTGTTTGCTTTGAAACAGTTTGACGCAGTACACTCATGCACATGATGTAAAGAAAGGGTCATTTACATTTTTAAACATGTCTTATTTATTCTTTTCTCTTGGGTGTTATTGCTTTACTGACTTGCCTTCAATATACAACTTTTGTAGGCGACTACGCTCAGCTCAGACTAAGGATTCCTTACCTGGAGCCAGCTGTGTATGAGATCCCGGTCATAGTGTCCGACTCGGGGAACCCTCCCCTGTCCAACCGCTCTATGATCAGGATCAAAGTGTGTCCTTGTGACAACAATGGGGACTGCAGTGCTACAGGGGCCGTGGCGGCCGCTGGTCTTGGCACTGGAGCCATCATCGCTATCCTCATCTGCATTATTATACTGCTGAGTGAGTGCAACCCTATAAAAGAATAACAGCTATTGACAGTTTCAGTGCTGTGTTTAAGTGAATGACATGTGTTTAAGAAAAAGTACAGTTTGTATTTTTTTTCTGGCAGGTATGGTTCTGCTGTTTGTGGTGTGGATGAAGCGCAGAGAGAAGGAGCGGCAAGCAAAGCCCCTGCTGATCGACCCAGAGGACGACGTTAGAGACAACATCCTGAAATATGATGAAGAGGGTGGAGGAGAGGAAGACCAGGTATGACAGATGACTACTGACTAATGCCACAAAAAATACACCAGCCAGGCATAACAATATGACCGCTGACAGGTGCAGAGTATGACTCTTGATTGTCTCCTCATCGTGGTATCTGTTAGTGGGTGGGATGTGTTAGGCAGCAAGTGAACAATGTGTGCTCAAAGGTGATTGGTTAGAAGCAGGAAAAAGGGGCAAGGGTAAGGACTTGAAAAGAGCCTAATTGTAATGGCTGGACAACTGGGTCACAGCATCACCAAAACGGTTGCTGTTGTGGGGTGTACAAGGTTTCCATTGGTCAATATCTATCAAAAGCTTTTGATAGCTGCAGAGGTTAATCCTTGTTCTGATTAAAAAATGTGACTGCACAGTGGAAGGCAGTTTGTTGTGTATGGGGGTGCATAGCTGCAGAGCAGTCATCCTGACATCCATGTGGATGTTGATTTAACTCATACCACCTACCAAAGTGTTGATAAAGAGACATTGGGGGAGCTATAGTTCAGTGGAAAGAGTAGTTGTCTGGCATTAAGAAGGTTGCAAACTCAATTTCAGCATCACTGCCACTAAGAAACAATGTTTCAGGAATGGGTTGACAAGTACAACACACTTTTTTTGAAGTGCCTCCAAACTCTTCAAATCCCAGTCCATTTGTAAATCTGTGGGAGGTGGTGGACAAACAAATTCAAATACATGAAGGCCCCGTCTCACAACTTACAGGTATCGAAAGATCAGCTCACCACAAACTGATGGTCTGACATCCTGCAGCAGGATTTTTATTAGACAGCAGAATTCAAAGTGTCATCAGGTATATCAAGTCATCTAGGTCCTAAAGCAGCAAAGCAGCCCCAGACCACCACACGACCACCATGTTCAGCTCTTTATTTTTGACATGTGGTGTTAGTTTTACACGAGATCTAACTGTATCCACACCTCTGTGATTTGGATGTTGTTCCTTTTTTTGACCTCCTGGTTGAGTCATTGACATGCTGTTAGAGTAATACTGGTAGGCTGGCTGCTCCTAGAAAGGTTCACATTCTGTTTGTTCTATAATGTTTGAATACAGGCTCTCACTGTGGTGTGCTGGAGTCCCAAAACCTTGGAAATTGTTGTGTGACCCTTTCCAGACTGATGCATATCAATGACTTAATTTTTCTTCTGTTCTGTTTCTTTAGATATGGGCATGATGCGTTGTTTATTGAGATGCTTTAGCCTACTTCATGTTATCAGACAAGTTCTATTTAACTAATTTCATGATTCTACAGGTCATGTAAGAATAAGGACTAATTGTTTCTACTGAAATTTAATACAAAAATAGCTGTTTATCGCAATTAAATCAGGATTTAACAAGGTCAATTGTTTTTTCTACAGGGCCATTGTGGTTTTGATCTCTTTTTTTTTTTCCCTTCAACAAAAATAATCGTCTTTAGATAAACTGTGTTTTGTATTTACTCAGGTTGTCTTTGATATTAAATGTAAGTACGGTAAAAGTTAAAAAACAGATAAATCTGTAAGGGTGCAAATACTATTTAAAGCATCAATGCATTCATGCATTGTTTTACCCTCCAACAGAAAAGCACAGATTAAAGTAATATTAACAATGTCTCACTTCTATTGAATGTCATAAAGAGCTGTTGCAAAAGGTCAACATGCATGAACATGATTGTGCTTCTTCTGCTTTGGTCTACTGTTGGAAACATCTCTGAAGGCCAATAAATGTTTTATATAATAAATCTTACATTATAAACTATTTGAAAAGTAGTTTGGAAAATCTGTTACCCTAATAATTATCACAAAGCAGCTTTTACATAACAGAGATGCTTCACAGCAGAGAGCCCAAAAGGGTTTTCAAATTATTTCACAAAGCATCTTTGCTCTCATCACTTGGAACGATACAAAACCTTTTAACTTTTTACAAAAGCTTCTTCTTCTGTGTAGGGCTAATTATAGCGCTGGTCTGCCTGTTTAAGGGTTTTGATCATGATCCGTATTGGCAGTATTCCTGGTACCTCAGCGTGAACCAACAGCCATTTGGTTCTGAAAAGAAAAAGCACTGACAATCTTAAGATTCCTGCTGATTTCTTCAGGCAGAATAAACACTATGTTTTTTCTTCACCCAAACCTTATCTTATTAGTTCTGATTTGTTGTGCAGGTTTAAAAAGACTTATGTAAAATTCTAGAATTGTTATTTTCAAGGTGAGCACAGAGGTCTTTACAAACTGTTTTCAAGCTTGAAGAAATAAAGTGAAAGGGAAAACAAAAGATCCAACAATATGACAGTGAAACAGAAATAAAGTCTTAAAAACAAAGAAAAATGTGTTTCTGTAAAGGCTTTTGTTTGAGTGACGGTGCAAAGTATTCATACCACTTGAACCTTTCCACCTGTTCTCACATTGCAACCACAAACTTTAGTGTACTTACATGTATTTTACAAAAAGTGTAAAACAAAATCTAAAAAGTGTGTTGTACTTTTCTGTACAGCACTCCTGTATCAATACTTTCTAAAACCCTATTTTGCCTCACTTAGAGCTGTAAGTCTTTTGGTGTGTTTTCCTATTAGCTTTACACATCTAGACATTAATATGTTGGCTTACTCTTATGTACATTTCACTCTAATAGGACGAAGAGCTTCTGTGAACATTAACGTCCGAGTCTTGTCACAGATTCGTAACAGGTGGAATTTTTGAGGGAGCTCTGATGGCTTAGTGGGTACAGTGGAGCTCCCTGTTGAAGAAAAGCATTCCCACAACCAGATGCTGCACCACCATGTTCTACCATGGGGCCAGTGGGTTCAGAGTGTTGTTCAGGGTTTTCTGCCACACAGAGCATTCTGTATGTTGACCAACAGCTTCAACATTAGTCTCATCTGATCAGTCCCTTCTTCTACATGGTTGCTTTGTTATCATGGCTTTTGGCAAATCGCAAATGGGATTTCTCATGGTTTTCTCTCAACAATGAATTTCATCTTGATTTGTGGAGTGCATGACTAATAGTTGCCCTGTCAACAGATTCTCCCACCTGAGCTGTGAGTCTCTGCAGCTAATCCAGAGCTACAGTAGATTGTAAAAGTCCACATATTGTCGCACTACAAACACAAACATAAATATATTTTATTGGAATTGTATGTGAAAGACCGACACAAAGTGATATACAAGTGTGAAGCGGAACAAAAATTATACATCATTTCATTTTATTATTTTTTTACAAATAAAAAACTGAAAAGGGCATCGTGCAAAAGTATTCATCCCCCCTGAGTCTTTCTGAGCATTTCTTGGGACATCTTTTTATAGCCTAAGCCTGCTTTATACTTCTCCACAACTTTATCCCTGACCTGTCTGGTGCGTTCCTTGGACTTCATGATGGTGTTCTCTCCAATATTCTCTTAACCAACCTCCTGAGACCGTCACAGAGCAGCTGCATTTGTACTGAGATTAGATTACACACAGGTGGACTCTATTTAGTCAGTAATCATCAGCCAACTTCTGAAGGCAACTGGTTGCACACAGAATGAAGGAGGCTGAATACTTTTGCACACTGCACTTTTTAGTTTTTTATTTGAAAAAAAAGTTTTTAAATCATGTCTAATTGTCGTTCCCTTCACAATAGTAGACTACTTTGTGTTGGTCTTTCACATAGAATTCCAATAAAATATAGTTATGTTTGTGATTGTAATGTGGCAATACGTGGAAAAGTTCAAGAGGTATGAATACTTTTACAAACCACTGTAACTTTGGCCTCTTGTGTGCATCTCTGACTATTGCTCTCCTTGCACAGCCTGTGAGCCTAAATCGATCACCATGTCTTGAGAGGTCCGAAACTTGGGATCTTCTTTTATTACTAACTCTTTAAGCTTCTGTACAACTGCCTCCCTGCTCCTTGCTGTTCTCCCTGGTATCCATGATGCTGACTGTTCATTAATGTTCTCTAAACAAAACGGAGTAATGGGGGCAGAACACAAATTCATACTTTTCAAAGTTTTTCTTAAAAAACTGCATCTTTCCACATCCAAATTTTAAACCTTTTTATGTTATGTTGAATGTGTCGAAATTTGTGATTGTATGTAAGTACATTTATTCTTCTGCCTGCTACAGCTGCTTTTGTCTGGCTGTTTTCTATGTAAATAAAGTCCCTGAACCACAAAAAGCAGCTACAGTTTCAGTACTGAATACAGAGTGAACAGTTATAAATGCCATTTTGATTTTTTTCCAACACCTATACACACCGATATCGGGAGAGTAAAAACACAAACAACAGATGGCAAAACTCTTTATGGGCCTGTTTTCACTGACATCCCTGGATAAATATATAATGGCTATATTTATGAATCATATGTAGAATAACACTAAGAAGCTAAACAAAGTGTCCTGTTCGTATTAATTTAATTTAAAAGAGAAAACAACAGAAAGAGAAACAGACTGATTTACCAGTAGTCATTAAGAATGTATCTTAATGTTAACTCTAGAGTCTGCTTTAAGTTGAATATTAAGCCAAGTTTGCTATATGTGCTCTTCTGTTGGTGAGAAATCTGTTGACTGTTGGATATTTGAGTTTTCCTTTCCACTGTAGCCACATGTATGCTCACGTATGAGGGATTGCTGCAAAGTCAAGCAACTGCCCACTGTTGCTACATGCTCGTCCAGGAGTGAATGCTGCAAGTCACTGACTCAATGCAATCTGCATTTTCCTTAGATAGAAAACTATTTAACCAGTTTGAATACTAAACTGAATTTGATTGCACTGTTTGATAGTTGGGATTAATTGTAATGTATGTACTTGACTTGATTCCATTGAATTGACTTTGTAAACTGCCTTGAGATGACATATGCTGTGAACTGGCGCTATATTAATAAACTGAATTGAATTGAATTAAAATCCTGATCACCAACTTTAAGCGGCATTTTCTCTGTCTGGTTGCTTCATCCAGGACTACGACCTGAGCCAGCTGCAGCAGCCGGAGTCTCTGGACCACATCATTAACAAGCCAACAGGGGTGCGCCGGGTTGATGAGAGGCCTGTGATCGCCGAGTCCCAGTACCCTGTCAGACCCAGTGTGCCTCACCCAGGGGACATAGGAGACTTCATAAATGATGTAAGTTTTAGGTTGACACCTTGTCTCAAAGTGTGCTTTGAAAATGATTAGTGTGTGGTAGCCTTGTTTCCATGACTCTCGGGTTTTTATGATAGACACCTTTTTCTAACAGTTAAAAATAATTCATCATAAGTCATTATTGTATTTCATGGCTAAAATAAAATGATTTTTCTTTTTGTTGTGAAAATAACCTCTCTGCCAGCAGTCCTGCTTCCCTGCATGGCTGAGTGTCGGCCTCTCAATCAGCTTTAAGGCTATGAAGGATCATTAAAAACCTTCCTGGTGTGAGCCAGATAAATAGAGTTTATTGTATTCTTTAAAGTCTCTGAATCTAAATCTGCTTTCCCAGCTTGAAAATTAGCTCTTCCAATTATGTTGTTAGTATAAAACACTTGTCCTGTTTTCACAGCAAAAACTCTCGCAGATTAGTTTTTCTTTTTCTTTCTTTCTTTTTTTTTTCTTTCTTTCTTTCTTTTTTTTCTTTCTTTCTCTTTCTTTCTTTCTCTTTCTTTCTTTCTCTTTATCTTTCTTTTTTTCTTTATCTTTCTTTCTTTCTTTATTTTTCTTTCTTTATTTTTTTTCTTTCTTTCTTTCTTTTTCTTTCTTTCTTTTTTTCTTTCTTTCTTTTTTCTTTCTCTTTCTTTCTTTCTTTCTTTCTCTTTCTTTCTTTCTTTTTTTTTCTTTTTTTCTTTATTTTCTTTCTTTCTTTATTTTTCTTTCTTTTTTTTCTTTCTTTCTTTCTTTCTTTCGCGCTGCATGCTGGGTGTTGGTGGTGATGGTGAGGCTGCACGTGGTGAGTCTGACAGAGTGGAAGAGTTGTCTCTAACAGTTTTTCTGACCTTTTATTTTTTTTATGTGTTGTTTTTTTTTTATATATATCCTTTATTTTGTACTGATTCTAAGTCTCGGAGTTGTTGGGGTTTTTTTTAGCGCTTGTAGCGCTGTTTGTTTGCGGGGATGGCGTCTTTAGGGGCGCCGCCCCTCTCTTTAAGGAATGGGATTCGGATTCAACCTGACCCGTCAATCTCAGTTGAGACAGTTCTCCTGGCTGTAGGAGATATTGTCGGTCACATCAATTTAATTTATGCTTCAAGAATGAATAAGGGAGTAGTGGTTTTTTTGAAAGAAGAACGCTTTGTTACTCAGTTGATTGTTAGCGGGGTGACAATAGGCGGAGAATACCTGCAGGTGTCCCCGCTTGCAGTGCCCTCCACCCGTGTGATTGTTTCGGGTGTGCCGCCCTTCATTCCGAATAACTTGCTGGAGAAAGAACTCCAACGTTTTGGAAAACTTGCTAGCGGTTTCAAAACTGTGGGTTTGGGATGTAAGGATGATAAATTAAAACATGTCCAATCTTTTAGGAGACAGGTGTTTATGTTTCTAAACTCTGCTTCACAAACGCTGGAAGTGTCTTTCAGAGTTAAATACGAGGAAGGATCTTATATGGTTTACGCGAGCACCGGAAACATGAAATGTTTTGAGTGTGGGGATATCGGACATAAACAAGCCGCTTGTCCGCACAAAAACCCGACAAGACAGGTTGAGGTAAATCCAAATGGAGAAGCGTCGCTGGCTGCTGGTGTTCCTCCGGCTGCGGAGGGGGCGGTGCCTCCCGTGTCAACTGTCTCTGAGGCTGGGGAGGGAAGCAGCGATCTGGTTATACAGCCTGTTAAGAATGACCTTGAGAAAATTGGTATCGTTGTTCCAAAAGATTCCCTAATCTGTGGCAATTTTGATTTAGAAACAGATCCTACAGCTAACTCGAACCCTGGTGCTGCCGAGGCAGCGGTGCTGCCCGCAGGTGAGGGTGTAGCGGCCCAGCCTGCAGCTGAAGACGAACAGGTAGAAAATATGGAGTATGACAGTGATTCAGACAGTATTTCAATAGCAGATTCCCAAACATCCAGTGTTGATTTGTACACTTTGGATGAAATCAATGTTTTCCTTGATGAAACTTTTGGAAAACATGTTAAAGTTCTTGATTATTTTCCTGATGCGGAAACATTTATCAAGAGCGCTCTCATGGTACAGAAAATAGTAGATTTTAAAATGTTAGATGAAAAGAAAAGGTTCCGGTTAAAAAAGCACATGACAAATGTCCGGAAACAGTATTTAGCAAATAAAGGAAAAGGTTCAAAACGGTTAAAAATATAGAAATGAGACTGATTATAATACACTGGGTGGTCTTATTTTTGCTGTTTCTGTCTGTTTTCCCTCTCTGTTTCTCCTGTATGAATAATATCAGGGTGGGATCATTAAACATCAATGGTGGGAGGGATCCACAGAAAAGGATGGTTAGTTTAGAGCTGATTTTTCAAAAGAAGCTTGATGTGTTTTTACAAGAGACACATACAGATCATGAAAATGAGGTAGAGTGGGGTATGAGTTGGAAAGGGAAATATTTTTTGTCTCATGGGACCAGGTCATCTGCTGGTGTAGCAATTTTATTTTCACCAAGACTGGATGCTAACATAATTTCCTGTATTGAGTTAATCCCAGGCAGGGTCCTGGGGATTAAAGTGGAGATAGAAAGTTTCTCTTTTTGCTTTATTAATATTTATGCACCAAATCAGGGGAATAACAGGATGAAGACTTTTGAGAAAATATACAGTTTTTTGCAGCAGTCTAATCAAAATGAGTGTATTGTGATGGGTGGGGATTGGAACTGCACAATTCATTTTACAATAGATAGAACAGGAGAAGAACCTCATTTTCCATCATCTGCTAAATTGGCTCAGGTGATATCAGAGCTTAATTTGGTTGATGCTTGGAGGATTAAACATCCGCAAGCTAAACAATATACATGGGTAAAAATGAAAGAGGGGACAGTGAGTGGAGCCAGGTTGGACAGATTTTATATTTCAGAAATTCATAGAAATAGACTATCCAACTGCCTAATTTATCCAGTTGGTTTTTCTGACCATCATTTAGTTTGTATGGATTTCCTTTTTTCAACTACTACTAGATGCAGATCTTATTGGCATTTCAATATAAAACTACTTCAAGACAGTTTTTTTTGCCAAAGTTTTAGTAATTTTTGGCAGATATGGAAGGCAAGAAAATCAGGTTTTACATCCTTAACTGACTGGTGGGAGGTTGGAAAGGCTCAGATAAGAGTTTTTTGTCAACAATACACAAGCCATTCTACAATTAAAATTAAAAATGTGATTCAGAATTTAGAAATTGAAATAACACAGTTAGAAAATGATGTAGTTACAGAAATGGCTAATAATGAACAGCTTAAACATAAGAAAGATCAGTTAAGTTGTTTCTTGCATGAAAGAGCTAAAGGGGCTTTAGTTCGGTCAAGGTTTGCTACCGTTAAGGATATGGATGCCCCTACATCCTTCTTTTTTCATTTGGAGAGAAATGTCAGCCAGACAAAGCAGATGATGTGTCTTCGGCTTCCAGATGGAACTCTGACCACTGATCCCACCATCATGAAGGAGCATGCAGTGACTTTCTATAGTGACCTTTTTAGACAGCAGGCCTGTAACAGCAGCTGTGTGGATGCTCTACTGGATGGTCTTCCTCAACTTTCGGCTGCAGATCAGGCAATTCTGGATGCTGAAGTTTCATTGGAAGAACTGACTGCTGCTGTTGGACAAATGGCTCCTGGCAAGACTCCAGGTCTAGATGGTTTGCCTGCAGATTTTTATAAACATTTTTGGAGGCTGTTGGGAGAGGACTTGTGGGAAGTGCTCAAGGAGTGCACCTTGACAGGTATCTTGCCACCATCCTGCCGGAAAGCTGTTCTTTCCTTACTTCCAAAAAAAGGAGACTTGACTTTGTTGAAAAACTGAAGATCTGTTGCCCTCCTTTGTGTGGATTATAAATTATTTTCTAAAGTGCTTTCGAATAGGTTGAAGAACATTCTTGAATTTATCATACACAGAGATCAGTCATATTGTGTACCTGACAGATCTATCATGGATAATCTTTTTCTTTTAAGAGATTTGTTTGACATTTGTAAACTTTATGAAATTGATGTTGGTATTATTTCTTTAGATCAGCCTTTGATAGGGTTGATTATTGTTTTCTTTTTTCAACATTAAGAGCGTTTGGATTTGGTGATGGGTTTATTTCTTTGTTGGGTTTATTGTATAATGAAGTGTTTTGTGTTATTAAAGTTGGGGGAGGATTAAGCTGTCCAGTTAAAGTTCAGAGAGGTATTACACAAGGATGTCCCATATCGGGACAGTTGTATTCTATTGCAGTTGAACCTCTTTTACACAAACTGCGCTCTACTCTAACTGGTGTAATTCTCCCAGGTTTGTCAAATTATACAAGTTTAGTGGTTTCTGCTTATGCTGATGATATAAACATTTTTATAAAAAATCAGAATGATGTAATGGATCTTCAACATTGTTTGGAACTTTATGAAAAAGCTTCTTCAGCTAAAGTGAACTGGGAAAAAAGCTCTGCCTTAAAAATTGGTCCATGGACTAATAATAATCTCCCTAAATCACCAGATAATATTCATTGGGTTAACCAAGGTTTAAAATTCTTGGGTGTTTTTTTGGGGACGGATACCTTTTTAGGAAAAAATTGGGAGGGTTTAATGGAGAGAGTGTGTGCCAGATTATCCAAATGGAAATGGCTGCTGCCTCAGCTGTCTTACAGGGGAAGGGTTTTGGTAGTTAATAACTTGGTTGCTTCGGCCCTCTGGCATAAACTGACAGTGTTAACACCACCATTATCTCTCATACAACATCTCCAAAGGACTCTAGTGGATTTTTTCTGGTCTGGACGACATTGGGTGAGAGCTGCAGCCCTGTACCTACCGGTAGAAGAGGGAGGACAAGGACTCATAGATATAACCTCACGGATCACGGCTTTCAGGCTTCAGACAGCGCAGAAACTGTTATATGGTGTTGGATTACCATGGCTGGATACTGCACGTCTTCTTCTGAGGAAAGCAGGGCGTATTGGATATGATAAACATCTCTTTTTGCTACGACAAAGATCCTTGGACTTGACTGGTCTTACTCCTTTTTATCAATCGGTATTAAATGCTTGGCTGATTCTCACCTTTGAGAGGAAGACTGATGCAACGCCAGGGATGTGGGTTTTTGAAGAACCTCTGTTTGAAAATAATTTCATTTTGTCACAGTTGTTTTCATCTGTTACTTTAAGATCTAAGATTAGAGAAGCAGGCTGTGTGAAGCTGGGTCATCTGATGAAGTTGTCTGTGTCCAGTCTCACTGAGAGTCTTGATGTGCGATCTAACAGATTTGTGTTAAGACTGAAAGAGGAAACCTGCGCTTCTCTGCCAGACTCCATCAGAGGTTTTGTTGCTAATAGTACTTTATTTGACCAATGGGATGATGAGTATGAGTATGTGTTTCCTTCCCTGATTGTCTCTCCTGCAGTGGACCAATGGCAGGATGAGCCAGGAAAACTGATGTCTCTACAGCATGCACCACTAGGCTGTTTTGAAGGCTTGGGGAAGAAAGTCTTGTACAATATCTGCGTGAAGGTTCTAAATTTACGGTTTCTGGCAGAGGTGAGGGTGTCAAAGTGGACTGGTTTTTTTGACACCAGCTCGACCCCAAGAGGCTGTTGGCGGTCCCTATACAAACCCCTATTGAGAAACGGGTGGGTGACCTCCAATGGAGGATTGTGCATGGGGCCATAGCTACAAACAGGTATTTGGCACACCTTAATCCTGACATTAGTGTTGCCTGTCCTTATTGTTTGCAGGAGGAAACTTTGTATCATATTTTTGTTGAATGTTCAAGATTGAATCCTCTTTTTGTTCTCTTGAATCATTTGTTTGGTGGGTTTGGTGTACAGTTTTCTAACTGTATTTTTATTTATGGTCCACGGTATTGTGCAAGAAAGAAAGCTATTTACATACTTTTAAATTTTATTTCTGGGATGGCAAAATTAGCAATATGGATATCAAGAAAGAACAAAATTAATGGACATCAAACGGAAGACGTTTGTGTTTTATTTAAGCGACTAGTAGTTGCTCGTGTTCGTGTGGAATTTGAATTTTTTAAGTTGACAAAGAACATAGCTGTCTTTGTAAATAAGTGGGGTATTAATGATGTTTTGTGTTCAGTGGATGATGCATCTTTAGTTTTTGCTTTTTGATTTTTTTTATTTAGAATGTTTTTTTGTTTTATGGATTATTATTTTGTGTTTTTTTATTGATGGTTAGAGTGTGAAATACAGTGTGAAATAAAGGTATTTTTAAACTCAAACTCTTTCTTTCTTTTTCTTTATTTCTTTCTTTTTTTCTTTTGCTTTTTTTCTTTTTCTTTCTTTCTTTCTTTGTTTTTTTCTTTTTCTTTCTTTCTTTTTTTCTTTCTTTGTTTTTCTTTCTTTCTTTCTTTCTTTCAAGAAATTCTGTCGCAAATTTAATGTGACCTTGTGTATTTAAAAATTGGCTTAAAAGAACTGAGCAATAAGGAAATTCGAGTCTGAGAAAGGATGTATGGTTTAACAAACGGCAACCCATCAATGATCTTGTTCCAACATTACTCCTCCTGATTCTGCTGTTTCCTGAAAAGACCAACTCAACATTTGATTCACCCCAGAAAGGTTCCCAATGATTGCCCTGAACCTAGTTATTTCTTTTATACAAGTGTGACCTCACATAAGCAATTTTCTTCTTTCTTTCTGCCTTTAGGGCCTAAGGGCAGCTGACAACGACCCCACCGCCCCTCCTTACGACTCCCTGCTGGTGTTCGACTATGAGGGCAGTGGTTCGACCGCTGGCTCTGTCAGCTCACTCAACTCCACCAGCTCAGGAGACCAGGACTACGACTACCTCAACGACTGGGGTCCTCGCTTCAAGAAGCTGGCAGACCTCTATGGTGGAGGAGAGGACAACTGAGAGCGGAGCGCGGGCGGTGCGGGGCCAGGGGCTGTGGCATGGGTCAGGAGAGGTGGGAAAGGTTTAAAGGATGTAACACACAGGCAGCGTCTGACAACATGGAGAGGCCGTGGAAGAGACTTGAGAGGAACGGATCCTTTCCACGGGCTGCAGTAGTTGGCTGAGCCCGCAGACATGATATCTGCTGAAATGCAACTGTATTCTGGCTTTATGGTTTTAGTGCCGAGTTTGTAGTGTAACATTTTGAGTTTTTTTTTTATTTCTGTTCGCTCGCCACGCTGGACCTGGATTCCTCTGGAGACGAATCAAGGCAGCCGCGAGACACACGAGTAGTGA
The DNA here is from genome assembly GCF_021462225.1 of Girardinichthys multiradiatus. Taxonomy (NCBI): domain Eukaryota; kingdom Metazoa; phylum Chordata; class Actinopteri; order Cyprinodontiformes; family Goodeidae; genus Girardinichthys; species Girardinichthys multiradiatus. Next base: position 39,914,636 of record NC_061812.1, on the reverse strand, counting down.
ATTTGTGCTTTGATTGATTGTTAATACAAAACTATCTCCTGCTTTAGTCTCACACTGAAGAGAATGTTTTTTATTTGGGGGGGAGGGAGGGAGGGGGAGGGGCGCTCACTGACTCTCTTTAACTCTGTCAACTTGAATTTCCTTAGAACAGAAGCACTGTCATTTTATAAAGTGCCTTTTGTGGTGTGTTTTTGTATCAGACTCCTGCTATCTCAGGATTGGTTGCTGTTCGTGCAGTACAGGGGGGACGCGTTCCGACGTTTCCCCGTCGCCCCTCCTGTGCTCCTCAGACCATCCCTGTCCTTCTCTTTTCTCCTCGCCCATTCGCAGACATGCAAACAGCCCCGGCAGCCTATCCCAGGAGGGGAGGACTCAACCCAGGGTGCACTGTCGGATATCATAACCCACTGTATTAGGGAGTTGGTGAGGGAGGGTTGGACCACCCTCTTCTCCAAGAGTTTGCTCAGTTCACTAACATCCCTTGTCCACACAGCAACATTTTTATACACGTCGGGGTTTTATAATTTATTGGAGAATGCTTGCCTTTCTTCTATGGACTCATGAGGTTTAGGAACCTTTGTGTTGAGACGCTTGCCTGCCCCTTGTATGCTTTTGTGTTGCTAACTCCATGGTGTAAAGCTTAACATAGGCATGATTCAAGTAGTCCGAGATTGTTAATTGAGGGGAACTCAAATGACTCGGAACAAAGACGTCTGAGAAAGATTCCTCTGGTCGCCTTGAACATTCTTGGGGTTTTTTTCTGGTTTTTTTTAGGCCAACAAAAATATTAAAAAGTGCATGATTTATTTTATTTGTTTTTTTCTTCAAATGTTTTACTCAAAGCACTTGTTACTCTGTGGTGAGAATGTGAAAATAGTCAGCAGAAACTATATAAATATACTCTGTATAAACACACTGAGAAAATAAAATACTGTAAAATACATATTTTTCAAGTATTAATGACATATAGCAGGGGAAATAAGTATACAAACTGGTCAATATTTTGTCAGTAAATACATTTATACTAGCCCATGGCATGAAATTCATTCCCGATGTTGGTAACTATCCAAGTAATTTAAACATACAAAGAAATCAAAATAAATTTAAGTTTTTAGAAAACAACCCTGCTCTGTATTCCAATATTTATATCTGCTGGTTTATTCCTAATTGAAGAAGTATAAAAAGATTTCTTATTACCAAGCTATCACACAAGCATGCCATGATGGCTGAAAGCAAAGAGCTCTTTCGAAACCTTCACAACTTAATGGATGTAAATATACTAATGGGTGTGGTTATGGACTTATTTCTGAACTTATGATTGTTCTGGTGGGTAACGTCAGGGGCATTTCTGGAAATGGCAAGAATATAATTTTCATCATAAACCAGTCATAACCAGGAGTAAAAAAAATATCAGAAAAGTTGTCCACAAGCCAAGCACTACTCCAAGATACCTTAAAATGATCTGGAATTAGCAGGTGAAGTTATGACTGCAGAAAATGACAAGCAACACTCTCAAGAACAATGGCTTCCATGCACACCTAATGCGCAAGACTCCACTGATGAAGAAAAGGCATGTTCAAGCCCTTTTAAAATTTGCTGCAGAACATTTGGAAAAGCCCTTAGAATATACTCTAGTCAGATGGGAGTGAAATTATAATCTTTGGTTGCCACTCCAACACACGTTTTGATGAGGAATGGCACTGCATTTCACCCCAAAAACACCACATCAGAAGTGAGGTTTTGAGCCGGAAACATCATGATATGAGGGTGTCTTATAGCTTGTGGTATTTGATAAGAGTCTGAAGACAAAACAAGGGTGGATTTTATAAGCAAGGCAATGATCCTAGAACCAGCCATGAAAACGCTCAAAGGGTTTCAGAGAGAGAAAATGGTCCAGTCACTTTGTTGACTGGTGGAAAATGGCTGGGTAAGTCAGTCGATTTGAATCCAATTAAAAATCTATGGAAAGACTAGAAGATTAGAGCAAAGAAGGCCTTCAAACAGTTGAAGACAGTTTGTGTGGATAATGGGTCAAAATCACACCTGGGCGATGATTGCGATTATTTCCTCCATACAGAACATGTCTTAAAGCATTTGTAACCAACAAAGACTGTTTTATACTACTGATTAATTTCAGTAGCACCTTGAATTTTTCTGTTTTATTCCATTTTACGACAATTAACTTAAAAATTCGACTTGCTAAATTTCTTTGTATGTGTTGATTACTTGAGGTACTTTAATTTAAATAGGCTGATTAGAAATATATTTACTGATAAGAAATTCGATATGTTATACAATACTTATATTCTCTGCTGTAAAGGTTGCTGCTCTCCCTCTCGAGCTACTTAGTGGGCTTTGGTGGCCCGTTCATTTGTAAAAATGTGGATCTGCTGTTAAAACGCAATTTTTTCAAGATGCTTGCTTTTAAATTTTCTGCTTCAGTTCTGCTAACTTTTTTTCATTTCACATCTTTTCTATATGAAACATGCCCTATCGTCTGCCTCTGACAGATGCACTCCCTCGGTCGGCTTCTTGCCTTGGGACGACTCATTAGCCATGCCTGCTGATATTATATTATTCAAGGTACTGGAGTTCTTTTATTTATTCATCTTGATACTGGATGTGTGCTTCAGGAAATAAACAACACATGTTTTGAAAATGTGCCATCTTTTTTTTTATATATATATATATTCCCTCCATGCATCACCTTCAGGGTGCATGCTGAATTATGTATAATGGCCTTGTTTATTCGACATTGGTCATTTCTAATAGTGTTGCTCAAAGCTTAGAATTCCTATGAGCCTATACAATCTTGTTTTGATACAGTTCTTTATCCCTCTCCTCTTGCAGCGCCAGCCACATTATTGACACGCCTGGTAAAGATGTGGAAAGTTAATCTTGTAAGGCAGTAGCAGAATCTCACACTTAAAAAAGAAATATGCAAACTTTAATTTGGATAACTATATTCAGTAGGCAAAAGAAATTCCACGTTTAGAAATAATGGTTTTTAATAAGATTTAGGCACCCCGTTGCTTACTTTCTGAATTTCCGCACATGCACACTGCAGTGGTTGGCAGAATCTAGCAGATTAATGTGAAATCAGCACAAACAAATGTAAAAATATCACATTTAGAAAGCCGTTGTGTTTAAAAATATTGTCTGGATGGATTCAAACCCAAGTAAGTGTTAGGAACATGTGCTCAGCAAAGATTTTGTATCAGACATTTTATTATTTCCTCTCTCCACGTCTTCATACACTTTGTAAACAGACATGTAACCGGATGTTAGAATTGTTTTTCATGGAAGGCACGTTTCCATGACTTTGATCTCGAAGTGTATATAACCAGCTTCATGAACCAAGGATGCCAGCATGGATGCTAGTATGAATGATTTTCCAACACAGTGCACGGCAGCTGTAAAGCTCAGTAAGATGGTCTGCAGAGTTTTTACTGTTAATGAATTTCATGAGAAGCAGAGTTTTAATATTGCAGCGACCCAAAAATATTTGAAGCTACACCATCACCTTCCTGAACTTATATAAGCTATTTATAGCTTTAGCAACCAGGACTTGTGATTGCTCCCACTGGAAAACATTGAAATGATATCAGATTATCCCAGTCATTTCTCAGAATCTTCTGTAACTTCCTGATGTCTGTTTTATTCCATCTTGTTTTTTATTCCTCGTCACCCACAGATTTCGAAGGTGTTTCAAGCTTTCAAAACTTTAGAAAGTTTTCCTTTTGGTTTATTCACAACATTTTCACAACCTTATTATATTTCAGAAGTTCAGTGTAAATTTAACCCAAAAAAGTAAACACATGCACTATTCCAAGTAGGAGGACATAAAAATGACACATATCTACTGTATTTCCAAAGGTATTTGCTCACCCATCCGATTCATGGAATTCAGGCGTTCCCATTACTTCCATGACAAACATTTGTGAAAGAACGGGTCACTCTCAGGAGCTCAATAAATTCCAGTGTGGTACTGGTTTAGGATGCCATCTTTGTAAGTTCTGATGAAATTTCCCTCTACTAAATATTCCAGAGTCAACTGTGAGTGCTTTTATAACAAAGCTGAGTAGGTTACTCTTCCATAAAGTGGTTAGCTAAACCACAGAGGGGGGATCAGCAGATGCTGAGGTGCATACTGTACAGAGGTCATAAAGTTTCTGTAGAGACAGTACCTACAGATCTCCAAACTTCATGTGGCCTTCAGATTAGCTCAGGAACAGCACATACGGAATGGCTTTCCATGGCCAAGCACCTTGAGCCAACCCTGTCATAACCAACTGCAATGCAAAGCATCTGACTTAAGGGTGTAAAACATGCCGCCACTGGACTTTAAAGCAGTGAAAACATGTTCTCAGTACTGAGGGATCATGCCTCTCTGCCTGGAATTCCAATGGACGAGTCTGGGTTAGGTAGTTGCCAGGAGAATGGGACTTACCTGACTCCATGGTGTCAAATGTAAAGTTTAGTGCAGAAGAGGTTATGATTTGGGCTGTTTTTTAGGAATTGGGCTCAGACTCTTAGTTCCAGTGAAAGAGGCTCTTAAACCTTTGGACAATTTCATGCTCCCAAATTTGTGAGAACAGTTTGGGGATAGTCCCTTTCTGTCATGTCCATATAGTCATAAATAAGTGAGCTTGGTATTGAGGAACTTGACTCTCCTACACAGAACCCTGACCTCAACCTGACAGAAAACCCCTTTGTCATAACTTAGAGAGTGGACTGGGAGCAAGGACTTCTTGTCCAACATCAATGTCACTAATGCACTCCTGGAAGAAGGCTCAAATGTTACCATAAACACTCACCTAAACCTTGTGGAACGCCGTCCCTGAAATGTTGTGGCTCTTATTGCTGCAAAGGGTGGCACAACAACATATTAAACGCTATGGATTAAGAGTGGAAGATCCCCCGGGTTTATAATGTGTGGGATTGCAGATGAGCAATTACTTTTGGCAGTTTGGTGTACTGTAAAGATTTGACAGGACTTGATAATCAACAAAATACACATGGCAGGATAAGAACCAATGTAACTTAATTTAAAATATTATTCAGTTACATTTAATTTTATAAGATTTATTTGGGAAAGTAATACCTGTGGCACCAGTGATTAAAACAAGATTATTTTTAATCTTATGTTGCTTCAATAGAAGATGGATTTATTTGAAAGGTTTTAACACATCCGGTGCTGACTCAAATAAAAAGGAAACTTTTGTTGCATTTTAAAGAAATTACCAGCTTAAAAGTCGTAACTCACAACTTGTACCTTCTTTTTATTTTCCATTGTCTAATAATGTGTTTAAAAGTGGAACAGAAGTATGCTCTTAATCTGTGACTCCTTTGTTTGGATGTAGCTTCATTTTCTAATAAAACACCTTTATTGGTGCTTTTACTGCATCACTGAGAGAGGGCCGGTGGAGCACTGCAGGCATGCGGGTCATGAAGTGTGTTTGTGTCCGTTCCTGTGATTTCAATTAGTCAGCTGAAACTCCCAAAAAGCCCACTGGGGACTTAAAGGGATTTAATCCTCTCCGGATGTGTGTCTATCAATTAGCCACACCATTAATCCCCACGGCGTAATCTCATTAGATAGAACGCCTTTAATGAGACACCCGGCGAGAAAGCAGGAGAGGAAGGCAGGAAGACGGAGAGAGGGAGAAAAATGAGGCTATGATGCAGGTAGGCCATGTGGAGAGGTGATTAGTGGAATGTGGGAGAGGGTCAGCAGAGGCAGGGAGAACCGAGCACAGCAGGAGCAATGCATAACATTTAGAGAGTGCTTTGGAGAAAAAGCTCACATAGAGGAAGGGAACAGAGAGATATTTCTCTGTCCACTGTGGGCGGGAATTAAAGACCTAAGCAACGGAAAGGGTAAAAAGAAAAGGTGTGAACAGAACTGAATGAAAAAAACCTGCAATTGTTAATGAGAGGTGATTTAATTCCCTGAGTGTCCGAGTAATGACTAATAAACCTAACTTAACCTTTATGGTTATAAAATAATGAACTCTTCTGCAGGATCGTGGACCCGTGTTAATAGGAGCGCCATCAGTGGAGGTGGGACCCACTGCTCGGAAATGATAATCAAACCGTTGAGAAGTCCTCTCAGTTATAAGCTGTCAGCAGAAAAGAATATTAAGTTCAAGGACGGGCTCTTTGATAGGCTTAAGTGACATTTCTTTTCCTCATGGCAGAGAGGAAACTAAAGTTTCCCTCCTCTTCTTGATAGAAGACATATAATGACAAAAAGCTTTGCTGGAGGCTTGCAGCCAGCGCCTTGTGTGATGTAAATAAAGTTCTCTTCTTCAAACATGCCCTAGTCTGGCTTCTTTTTCCATTTTCTCTTCATACCGCTCCTGAGTCTCCTGGGCTGATCCAGGGAACAGTTCAATTTGAAAAACACCACAGTTGTGATGTTGGCTGGGACGCTGGCTACGTGATCAACTGTTGGTGGTTTTAGTGTTTATGTTGTTATTGCACAGAAGAACAAGCCTGGACAGACAGGCTCTGCAGGCTGTTTTTTTTTTTTTCTTTCTGCTGACACTGCTCTCAGCCTTCTGCTATTTCAGGAGTCTGTCTACAATAAGATCAAAGCACCAGAATGGATTTCATGTTCCTCCTGTAGAAAATATCTGCTGCCTGACAAATAGTTATTTATGATGTGGATACCTGATGCAGTGGAGATAATCTGCTCCCAAAACATCACTTAGGCTATCAAATCCTTTTCCACATTTTAACACGTTAAAACCACAAAGTGTATTGTATTTTATTGGGATCTTATGTGACAAGTTTTGCCTCTTTTTGAAGTGAAAAGGAAAATGATACATGGTTTTTAGGTTTCTTCACAAATAAAAATAAAAAAAAGACTGTGCCAAGCTTTTGTATTTACTACCCTTTCCTCTGATATCCCTAGTGAAACCCAGTGTCCACAGGTCCATTGATTAGTAAACAGTCCTCGTGTGTATTTAAATAAATTTAGCTTTTCTCTAAAGGCCCCAGAGGTTTGTTAGGAAACATTAGTGAACAAATAGCATCGTGAAGACCAAGGAGCAGGCAGATCTGAAAGAAAGTTGAGGAGATGTTTAAGGGTTAGTTTACACAATAATATCCCAAGCTTTCAACTACTGTTCAGTCATTCATCTGAAAATGGAAAAAGTGCAGCACACCTGTAAACGTAGCAACACATAGCAATCCATCTAAACTGACAGAGCAGGGATGCTCTCATGGTTCAAGAGAAGCAGGCAAGAGACCCTTGGTAACTCTGGCTGCTTAGATCTGCAGCTCAGGGGATGAGAATAACTGTTAATTGTGTTCTCCTCAAATGTGACATTAATGGATGAGTGGCAAAAAGAGAAAGCAGGAAGAAAACATTCTATCTCAACAGAGAAATGTGTCAATAGCAGCATCATGCTTTGAGGATGTTTTTCTTAAAACATGGTCAGGGAAGCTGCTCTGGGCAATTCTGGAAGAAAACCTTTAGAAACTGCAAAAGATTTGATACTGGAGCAGAGGTTCACCTTCCAGCAGGACAACAACCCTACATATACAGTCAGAACTACAATGGAACGGTTTAGATCAAAGCATGGTTCAGTCAAAATGTAGAAACTAAATCCAATATAGAATCTGTGGCAGACCCTGAAAGCTAAGGTTCATCAATGATCTCCAACCAATCTGACTGAATGTGAGGTAAATCGCAGATGTGCAAAAATGTCCATCTCCAGATTTGTAAAGCTGGCAGACTTTACAAAGACTTTTAGCTGTAATACTTAATACTGGATAGATCTGCAGTAACTATTCGCCAAAGTGCTACTTTGTGTTTGTCTGCTACTGAAAACCCAGACAAGATACATTATATAATACGTGATCCTACAAGGCAGAAGCCAACTTGGGAGACACATTTGTCAAATATCATTTCTAAACATTTATGGTGTGTTTTTATAAAAATATTGTCAATAACTTTTTATTGTTGACTGACACAAACTCAGCCCATTGTGTCAGCAGCACTTTATAAACTGTCTTGCACAACCTCCTCAGGTTCTCACCCAAATAATTTTTTCAACAAATATAAAAAATAAAATGTAGTTACAATACAACCTTACATTACAGAGTTTTACGACAGCATTACCTCATTGTGCAGAGGTGATCTAAAGCAAAACCCTTGGCTCAATACACATCAGCGAGTTATTCATAATTAAATAGCTGATTTAAAATGCTCTACAATAGACTTTTTCACATACTGTTTTTGCATTAAAGATGCATTTTGCCACTATGTCTGCAACATAAAAATAAATCAAAAATATATTTAAGTATAAACCCACTGACAGTCACTAGCCACTGGCACCAAAACATCTCTTCAACAGACTTTGCACCAAATTTCTTCATAAAACAGTCCACATGTGATTCATAAATCATTGGAATCTCATTGGAAGATTAACTCTGGCAGGTTCTTTTGAAAAATTAAAGAATCTTAGAGGTCAGGTTCAAGTTTCAGCACCACTCTTTTGTCCAAATATAGTCAGTGCTGATGCGATTGTTCCGGTACAACACAAGCAGCAGAAAAGTACTTCACTATTCATAATCTGTTATCCAACAAGGATTCAACAGCATCAATACGTTAAACCGTCAACATACATTGTTATTTCTGTCAATTTTGTGCTTTTATTGTGATTTAAACTTACTTAATTCTACTGAATTAAGAAACGCTTGAGAATGTCATTATGTGTTTGAATGCCATACACAGCTCCGACATTGCAATTTCATGACTGAAAATATTTGTAAAAACACTGAGTACCACGATTCATGACTTAATGAAACTGAATTTGGATGGCATTTTTTACTTGAAACATATTTTAGAACATATTTAATACACCCCTAGAACACAACCTGAGAGCATGTTCTTGTATTTCAAATGTAGTGTTTTTTAAAAGTAAGGCACAGTGGCACAGTTGTTTGCTGCGCATTTAAAAGATCCTGAGTTCAAGCCCTTCAAAGTGAAGTTTGCATATTCTCCCTGTCCAGTCATGGGTTTTCCTGGGTACTCGTCTGCACTCCAAAGACATGAACATTGGCTTCTAAATTTTGTTTAGAAGCTGGAATTTAATCCTTTAAATCAGCCACTGTTTAACTGCCCTTCCTCTGGGAAAACAGCTACACATTTACAGTTAATGGTAGGAGATCATCTCTTTGCAACCGAGAGGCTCTCTAGTGACGTTCAAGGTACAATCAAGCTTCCTTTCTCATCCATCGTCCTATTTCTCTCTGTCATCATGATTCCAGCAAGATCAACAGTCTAATCTGAGTAATAGGGACAATTAAAATGCAGACATGTGACATTTAGGGAAGAGAAAAGGCAACTTGTAACTCCTAAAAGTATGCACACCCCTTGAACTTTCACAACCACTAAATCCATGGTACTTTATTGGGATTTTATGTAACCCTTCAACAAAACAGAAGGGCCAAGCCAGGAGAGGATTAACCAGAGAAGCAGGCAAGAGGCCCTTGTTGACTCTGGAGCAGCTACAGAGATCCAGAGTTCAAGTGGAAGAATTTGTTGTCAGGTTAGTTTTTTTGTGTGTATTGCACAAATCTGGCCTTTATGGGAGATTGGCAAGAAAAAAATCGTTGTAGAAAAGAAAAAAACAAGAATTTACATTTACATTTGCAGTTTGCCATCAACAGTGAAGGAGACACAGCAAACATGTGGAAGAAGGTGCTCTGGGCAGACTAACGTTAAACTTTAAATACAATTGACAGAAATACAAAAATAACCACAACATACATGATACAACCAGGATACAAACATGGGCTACTACAGCCTCTATTTGGGTCAGATCAAACATTTATGAGGCTGATGCTAACAGGTAGAAATGAACATTTGTACCTTTTTGTATTGCACTTTATTACTTTGTAATCTGCCAGCTCATGGAGGCAACCTTTAATTATGGTAAAGACGGTGGGTTGGGACCATCAGATATTTTTCACAGGGGGGACCACATGCTCCCATTAAAGATTTTGGGGTGGCACACCAAAATCAAAACCAATGACTGACTGTAAAATGTAAAATGCTGTAAGGCTGTAATATTAATAGGAACTACAAAAAAAACAAAAAAACAATCACAGACCATTTTTTTTTTGTTTTGTTTATTTTTATGAATTTATATTTCAGACCAACTAGAAAAGAGCATTTAAAGTTCTCCAGAACTCTTTCCAGGGTTTAAAGTTTCACAGCCTACATGTAGAAGCATTGACATTAAAAAATCCCAGAAGAGAGTCTCTGACAAGTTCAGATATTTATTTCTCCTTTTCAGAGCATCCAAGAAAATCTTTGCATCTCCAGAACACTTTCCAGCTCATTGGAAACTACAAAATAATGTTTATTCAGTGTTTGATGAACAAGGCTGTAAACATAACTGAATGCATTAAGTGTAATTGGGATTTCCAAGATTAATGACCAGTTTACGATTGTAGAGTGTACACTGGTTAAATGCTTGTATGACCCCAAGTCAATGACCAGGCCAGGTGATGTTTTACGTTCTTTTTTAATATGCTGATTCAGGGACCAGGTACGTGTGTTTGTGGTTCAACAAAACAGAATAGACAAATAAAACATTTGTGTATAGTTCATTGGGGGCCGTGCAGGGGTGCCACTGTTTGGGACAGGTAGGATAGCTTTAGCATTCCTTGTGACTGTAGTTTTATAAAATTAAACTTTAATTTTTTTCATCATGCAAAATCCTCTGTGTGGATTCAATTCAATTCAGTTCAATTCAGTTTTATTTATATAGCGCCAATTCACAACCCATGTCATCTCAAGGCACTTCACAACAGTCAGGTACATACATTCCAATTAATCCTAACCATTGAACAGTGCAGTCAGATTCAGTTATTTATTCAAATTGGATAAAAAGTTTTTCTGTCTAAGGAAACCCAGCAGATTGCATCCAGTCAGTGACTTGTAGCATTCACTCCTCCTGGATGAGCATGTAGAGACAGTGGACAGTCACTGGCGTTGACTTTGCAGCAATCCCTCATACTGAGAATGAAAACTAACACTACACACCCCCTGAACACACCATCCCCATCATGAAACATGTTAATGAAGGCGTAATGTTTTGGGGATGTGCAACGTTGGTAAAGACCTAATTCAGGTTTAGGTGTTTAGGTCTTTCTTTATTTATAAAGAATTCTGAAACCCATGGATCATTTTCAGTTATGCACTAAAATCAAATTGAAGTTTGCTGCTTTAACATTATAAAATGTGAAAATGTTCAAAGGTGTGAATACCTTTACAAGGCACTGTATTTGTAATGTTTTTTGGGTTATTTTGCAGGAAGCTGCAGAACATAGTAAGTTTAGTCTGCATGGAGCAGAACACAGTTTGGTGTCTGACCTGCATCATCCAACAGATGACTTTGTAAAAGGAGCTGTTCCTGTCCTTTGGGCCGACATGGGCTGCTTGGGCTGAATCAACTCCATTAAAGAGGCCAACAGGCAATTAACCCCAGTATCAATACCTCACAGGTTCAGCGGCGCTTACAAACCCATTTCAGCAGCCGGTCATAAACACCTGCCTTATTATAGCATCTCTGGTCCAAAGCAGTGTGTTCCATTCAGCCTCATAACAAAAGAGTCCTGAAGTCAACATTAACCCAGGTGGGACAGAGGCCAGAGAAGAACAAGAGATGGAGTCATGAGAATGCAGGAGCTAATGAACTGTTACTTCTTTTATATTTGAGGGTTTAATTCCTGTTGGTTGGCTCAAAATGATTTCATTCAATTTCATTTAGGAATAAAAATGGTTCCAGGCTGCTGAGTTTGTGCATCCTAATGGATGATAAAGTGCACTGACTGAATCACATTGTGCCACATCAGTTCACCTCAATCATATCCCCCGGTCCCTTCAAGCAGAGTTTTATTCATAAGGCCAAAGCTGAATCAACATTATGCAAGGTGTTGATACAACTAAAACAATTTACCGACTATCAATGCATTTGTCTCACAGCATGAATACATTGGGACCGCAAATGGAATGTTTAATTCTCTGGGTGCAAAGATAACATTCACAATAAAATATGATCTGAATTTTAGTATTTAATAAGTTATAGGGATCGTACCATAATCAGAGTTAAAGTGCAAACTGCAATGTGCTTCTCTGTGAGAGTAAACAAAGAAATATGGTTTTAGATTAGAGACTTATTGTGGAAGGGCAGCAGGAATGCCCTGTTGAGGAGAACTATCATATTAGTCAAATCGCATCTCCGAATCTGACAAAAGTGACAACTGAGAAGCACAGATGAGCTCACACATTTGAACTTGCATGAGACTCATTAATGATCTCACCCTGGGGTGGGAGCAGGAACAGCGACACTGAGTGTAAGATGTTAATAAAAGCCTTTAGTAATAAATGTCACGGAGAGGGGGGGCAGTGATGTCACTCGTTTCCTCTTCCCTCTGGCAGGCTCACGGTGTTTACCCAACACCCTCAGGTGCAGCGACTAAGGCGTCGCTAGGCAACCGCACCATCCGTGGCGATGCTCTGCCTCTGGCACTCAAGTGGGAGCTTATGTAGACTTAACTCAGAAAGAGCAGTAAGGCTGAGGAGTGGAAGGGAGGATTACCAGGAAAAATATTGGATTGGGCCGAAACATAAGGGCCGAGGCCTTACCCGAGTCCCTGCTGCCATCGGACAGAGACACCATGAGAGGCCTCGGCGAGGATGTTCCCACAACGGAGAAGCTGGTTATGCTTTTTTCCAGCAGTGGGGTGCTTTTTTATTAATTAATTACAACATAGACAGATGATATAGGGGCACCAAGCAGAGTGGTTGCTTAATGAGTAGAGGAAACTATAAGTGTTGAATGGTAAATGCTATTTAACCTAATGTTTAAAAGAAAGATTCTATCAGCAAGACATACCTCATAAAGGAAATGAAATATTGCCATCTAGTGGCTTTAGGATATACTTTCCTGAAAGAAAAGAAAGGTCGCTTCTCTGACAGTCCAGTGCCTGGCAAAAAAAATGCATACACCTTAAACTTTCCCTCATACTGTCAGGTAACACACGCAAATTTTTATATATTTTAATGGAATTTTATGTGTTATGAATTTGAAGATTTTTTTTATCATTATTGTCCAAGTAAAACTCTGCATTTTTAATTCAAAAACCATCATGAAGACACGAGAACACAAGAAAGCCAGTTGAAAGAAAAACAAATACTCCTGATTGCAGTTGCAGCACCCAGTAAATATGTCCAAGAAAATGCTCTGGTCATATAAGACAAAAATATCACCCCAATTCGACCTACCAAGTAAAACCCTATACGTCAACTTTAACACTATCCCCATGGTGAAACGTGGTGATAGCAGCATCACACTGTGGGGATGCTTTTCTTAAGCAGATACAAGAATGATATTTCCATCAGAGTTGATGGAAAGATGGAGGGAGCTAAATACAGAGCCATCCTGGAAGGAAACCTGTTACAGGGTTGATAGATGAAAGGATATTCATGTGTTAGAATGGTCCAGTCAAAGTCCAGATCTAACTCTAATTAACAATCTGTGGACAACTTTGCAAGTTGATGTCCTTGGATGTGCAAAGCTGGTAGAGAAATATCAGAAAGATTTGCAGCTATAGTTGCAGAGATAGAATGTAGCTCTACAAACTGTCGAGTACAAATGTACACCACACTTACTAGATTTTTAATTGAAAAAAAGAAAGATTGAAAATCCTAATCTTTTTGCGTTCATTTCACAATTAAACACTACTTCTGCTTATCAAAACAAAATCCCAAAAGGTTTGTGGTACAGTGACAAAATGTGAAAAGTCAAAAGGGGTGTGAATCCTTAAGTAAGTTGCGTAGCGTTCCTCTTTATAGACAGCACAGAGACAAAAGCTGCCCTCAATCATTAAACCATCAGGCTGCTCTCCCAGTGGAAGAATGGGCCTAATCATTTCCAGCAAATGGTTTATTATGGCGAATGTTAGCAGCTGATGTGACAGCTGTCGCCAGTCTACAGTGCAGGGGCTGATAATGGGAATACACTTTAAAAAAACGACAAGAAAGACTCAGAGTCAGCAGACTGGTGTGTGTGATTTCATTCTGAGCAGAGTGATTGTGCTGTGCTTCACAGATCCAGGAGGACATGTGGAGTGTACTACAGGTGGCTTTACAGCTGTTAGGGGCTTGGGTCGAATCACCTGAATTCAGTTCCTTTATGTGCTAAGCCTCAAAATCCCTATAGAAACAAATAGCCCACATTTAGATGCTGCCCCCTGGTGGAAACAAAAAAAAAAGAAAAACAGATGTGTCTTGAACACAGACGAACTGAAATATGTAAAATCATTTATTCAAACTTTTCAATAGTGAAATTTAGATTTTCTTGATGCAGTATGCATAAATTTTCAATTCTATACAAAACTGTTCGTTAAACTTTGGATGAAACATTTACAAATATACAGAAAAAAACTCCAGTTTCTTAAATCAGACACCCTGAAGACCTAAAGGGCTGTCCAATAGCACACCAAAGAAGTAATAGGACATCATCGCTGTCAGTCACCATTAGAAGGGTAAAAATGTGTGTTGGGAGGCTACAAAAATAGAGTTTCATGTAGATGCAAGTTTGGTATAGCAACAGAGGTTAGAAGCCTTAAAAAACTATTAGCTTTAGAAGTTAGTAAGTTTAAATCTTTTGTAAAGGAAAGATTCAAATAAAGAACACCTCTCTTTTAGGCACTAAAATCTAAAATGCCATTTCAAAGTTATCCCATTGTGGATAAAATGCATTTTCTTTCAGCTTTAAGCAATATGACACACTTGAAGTGTCACATAATAAATAAATAGCTAAATATTAATTTAAATTTGATTTTAGTAAATAAATATGATCAAAAAATATGCTGCAGGGTAATGGAGATGACAGAGTGAGCTGCCGCTGCATGACTTACAGCAGGATTAATTGTGTGAGAATGGTATGGCTTATTCATAGTTAGGAAGGCAACTCAGCAGGTTACAGTTTGGAGTTCAAACTAAATCAACAACAAAAACCAGTATGAAATCACCCAAAAAAAGACCTAAACTAATTTGTTGTCTAATAAAACGAGATTTCCATAGTTTTAAAGCCTAGCTTGCAAACAAATATTCAGAAAATAAACCAAACTATAATACAGTGCACAATTGTACATTGTCTTTTGTTCACACAAAATAAAACCTTCTTCATAAAACATGTTTCATTTTTGCACCATCTTGAAAAAGAGGTTGAGCAGGGTAAATAAAGGGGCATCAGTCGACGACTGCTCCGAAGGAAAAGAGGCATTTGAGGAGAGAGGTAGAAAGGCCTTCCAGTATGGCTACGATTGTATTTTATGATAGCAGGTGGATCTAAAGAAACATTAAATGCACCAAACACATTATTTCCTCTTCGTTACCTAAAGGAGTCTTTTCTAGTGGGAGCGTTTGGTCTCTTCACGCACAGCGTGCTCTTTGCCCTCTCGTTGTCCTCTCTCTCTCCAACATCAAGCCTATTTGAGAAAGCCCTTGTAGAGGAAATGAGAGTGACTGGTAAATCTCTCATCCTCCAGGCAGAAGAGCAGGTCCCTGAGATTGACACGCGTGATGCGCTGCCGAGTTGGTCTGGAGCCTGAGGAGCCGGCAGCACCAGTCAGAGAGGAGCCTGTTCCGGATCCCTGAAAGATGTGGAAAAGTTTTTTTTACTGACTGCATGTAAAAGCTACAAATTACAAACATAGTAGCATATAACTGTGCAGCAGAAGAAGGGATATGCATTTTTCTTTTCTTACAGAGGAAAAAACTGAAAAGTGTGGAGTGAATTTCTATTCCATACCCCCTGAGTCATTAATTAGCAGAGCCATCTTTCACTGCATTCACAGCTGCAAGTTTTTTAGAGCAAGTCTCTACCACTGTTACTCATCTAGAGAGTGACTAGCTAGAATACACAAAGAACATCTGAACATCAGTTTCCAAGTCTTGCCAAAGTATTTTCTACAAGACTTTGACTAGGCCATTCTAACGTATCCTTTGATCTAAACCATTCCATTGTAGCTCTCTGTCTATGTTGTAATACTGGAAGATAAACATCCACCCCAGCCTCTAAACAGATTTCCTTCTCGACTGTCCTGACCAGCTTCCATGTCCCTGCTGAAAACTCCCCCAGGAATGATGCTACCACCAAAATGTTTCACTGTGGAGACTGCATTCAAGGTGATGTGCAGTGTTTCTTTTCCACAACAAATGGCTTTTTCCATTTAGACCAAAAGGTTCTACTTTGGCCTCATATGATCAGAGTCCCTTCCTTTATGTTTACTATGTGCCATAAATAGCTTTTTGACAAACATGACTTCTTTTTTTTATAAACAATGGCTGTCTTTTTGTCACTCTTCATAAGTGGCCATATTTGTGGAGTGTATGATTAATACGTGTCCTGTTCATAGATTAACCCAACTAACATTTGAAACTCTGCAGCTCCTCCAGAATAACCATTGACCTCTTGGCTGCTTCCCTGCTTAACCATTTAATTCAATTCAATTCAATTGAAATTAACCATTTATCATTTTCCTTCCACCTCCCAATTTTGCACCACGTGGTGTTGGTCTAAACACATAACCCATCTAATACCCTCATGTTTTAGCTGTAAAATGACCAAATGTGAAAAATGTCAAGCAGTATGAATATTTTTGCAAGGTACAATAAATAGATTCATGACAACGGGTGTGCCTTTATTAATAGAGGTCTTCATATTTTTAAGAGAAAAATAAAGCACAGCTCCAAAAATTAGAATAGTGTGAAAAAGTTCAATATCTTTATGACTCATTTCCAAAAGTAAAACTCAATATTATATATTCATTACATAGACTGAAATATTTCAAGCCTTTATTTCTCGTAATTGTGATAATTACGGCTTACAGATAAAGAAAACCCAAAAATCAGTGTCTCAGGAAATTAGAATATTTTAAAAAGGTTATAGCATATTCATAGAAAGTTCAGTGGAAGGAAAACATTTGGTAGGTAAAGGTGCACCAGCATAAGGGATAATTGCAACCTTTAGAGGATTGTCAAGCAAAATCTTGGAGTCGGTGCATTAAGGGCCACTACTCACAAAATGCATTCAACAAATGGGCTACAAATGTTGCATTTTTATGTCAAGCCTCTCCTAAACTAGAGACAACTTCAGAAGCATCTTACCCATGGTAGGGAGAAAAACAATTGGACTGACGCTCAGTGGTCCAAAGTCCTCTTTTTAGATGAAAGTAAAGTTTGCATTTCATTAGGAAAATAAGGTCCCAGAGTCTGGAGAAAGAGTGGAGAGGAACAGAATCCACAGTGCTTGGTGTCCAGTGTGAAGTTTCCACAGTCAGCGATGATTTGGGGGGCCATATCATCTGCTGGTGTTGGCACTATGTTTTCTTACGTCAACAGTCAACGCAGCCATCTACCAGAAGTTTTAGAGCACTTCATGCTTTCTTCTGCTGACAAGATTCATGAAGATGCTGATTTAATTTTCCAGCAGGACTTGGTACCGGCCCACACTGCCAAAGGCATCAAAAGCTGATTTTAATGACCATGGTGTTGCTGTGCTTAACTGGCCAGCAAACCGGTCTGACCTGAACCCTATAGAGACTCCATGGAATATTGTCAAGAGGAAGATGAGAGACACCAGACCCAACAAGGCAGATGATCTGGAGGCCACTATCAAAGCAACCTGGGCTTCCATTACAGCTCAGCAGAACCACAGGCTGATTGCCTCCATGCCACACCGCATCGATGCAGTAATTCATCCAAAAAGAGGCCCAACCAAGCATTGACTGTACAGAAATGAACATACTTTTCAGACGCCCGACATTTGTTTAAAATATACTTTTTAAATGATCTTATGTAATATTCTAATTTCCTGAGGTGCTGAATTTTGGGTTTTCATTATGTGTAGGCCATAATCATAACTACAAGAAATAAAGGCTTGAAATATTTCACTCTTTGCGCATTGAAACTACATGAGTTCCACTTTCTGAAGTGAGTGACAAAAATATTTAATTTTTCCACGAAATTCTATTGAGCATCATACCCCAAACTGAGAACACACCATATGGCTGAGGCGTTCCTTGGGTTAGAGCCTGCATGTTCTTCTGAACACGCTTCTCCACCAGATTCCACCCACAGTCCAAAGACAAGCAGATTACAGTGATTAGTGATGAGCAGGGGAGCTCATGAAGACTGTGGTTTAGCACAACCATAAACAATAATTATGTTGGCATATGAAGAAGCAAAAACATTTAAATATGGAAGGTAGCAGAATAAAACAGGACACTTGAAGGCATTTTGCTATAAGATGAGAAGTCAATGTGAATATTTGGCTAACTGTGACACCTTTCCAAGAATGGCATAAAGCATTAGCTGTAGCACTAAAAGGAAAAATAATGACAAATTCTCAAATACCAGTGAACAGATTCCAGAAAATATACACAAAGTTTTTCTTTAACAGCACAAGGAGAATAAAGGATAAATTTTTAAGATGAATGTGTCATTTTATTAGATAAATGTGAATCAAACTTGTTTTAATGTGATCTGGAGTCAGCTGACAGTTGCAGTGAGAACAGAGCTCTGCTTGATGTAATGAGAGGCGTCACTCTGCAAGTTTCTTTGCACAGCCCACATGACTCAGGGCAGTTAGGAAGGACCGCCAGCGACAAATTCAGCCTTCTATCCATAATACAGACACCAAGGAGCAGGTCTGACTCTTATTGCTAACATTTATAACCACTACCTAAAAGAACATTTTAAACTGAAGTGGCTCCCATTCACACTGTAAAAACATACGTTAATACAGAATATTGCAAAGTATTCATACACCCTGGATAAAGGTCCAGAACTCATCTGTTTTAACACTTGACATTCTCCATCCTAAATGACTGAGTTTGAGCTATTTTGCAAAGCAGAATGGACAAAAATATCAGTGTCCAGAAGCAAAAGACTTGAAGAGACATACTTTAGCAGCTGTTAGAGCAAGGAAAGATGGTTTTAAAAGTATTCATTCGGGGACTGAATGCACATGCGCCCCCCACTTTAGGTTACATATGTGAGAAATTTTGAAAACCCTGTTGTGGGGAGAACAAGTATTTGATACACTGCTGATTTTGCAGGGTTTCCCACTTGCAAAGCACGTAGAAGTCTTTCATTTTTATCATAGGTCCTCTTCACCTGTGAGTGGCGGAATCTAAAGCAAAAATCCAGAAACGCACATTGTGTGATTTTTAAATAATTAATTTGCAATTTATTGCCTGACAAGTATTTGATACATCAGAAAAACAAAAGGTAATATTTTGTACAGAAACCTTTGTTTGCAATTACAGATTTCAGACGTTTCCTGTAGTTCTTGACGAGGTTTGCACACACTGCCGCAGGGATTTTGGACCGCTCCTTCATACAGATCCTCTCCAGATCCTTCAGATTTCGGGGTGTTCGCTGGGCAATAAGGACTTTCAGCTCCCGCCAAACATTTTCAATTGAGTTCAGGTCTGGGGACTGGCTAGGCCACTCCAGGACCTTGAGATGTGTCTGTCAGGTCTACTATTTTATCCCTGATGTCCTTCCACAGCTCTCTGGTCTTGGCCATTGTGGAGAGGTTGGAGATTGTTCGACTGAGTGTGTGAACAGGTGTCTTTTATACAGATAACGAGTTCAAACAGGTGCAGTTAATACAGGTAATGAGTGGAGAACAGGAGGGCTTCTTAAAGAAGAACTAACAGGCCTGTGAGAGCTGGGATTCTTACTGGTTGTTAGATGATCAGATACTTACGTCAGGCAATAAAATGCAAATGAATTATTTAAAAATCACACCATGTGATTTTCTGGATTTTTGTTTTAGATTCAGTCACTCAGAGATGACTAGTACCTAAGATAAAAATGAATGACTTCAACATGCCTTGTAAGTGGGAAAACCTGCAAAATCAGCAGTGTATTAACTACTTGTTCTCCCTACTGTATGAGCTACTTTCAGTGAATTTAACACATAAAATATAAATCATGAGACAAATCTTGACGAAAAATTCAAGCGGTATAGATTTTTTGTTAGGCACTGTGTGTAAAGATAAACCATTGGTACAAACTCTCCCCGTTTCTAAGCTATGCTGTCAAATAATACTACTATCAAACTAATCCTCTGATTTTATGCCAATAAAAAAAATATAGGACAGATGGAAACATATAGAGGAACAGAAAGATGACCCAGAAACATAATGTACCTGTCCATGGTTGCCGCAGGTGCTCAGGCACAAATCGTGCAAACATTACTGTTGTCATTGTTACCTCAGCTGAAGCAGATGAGGGAGAGCCGAGATTCTTCCTCTTTTTCCTGGGGCCAATGGCTGCCAAAGCAGTCAGGTTGGCTTCCCTCTGTCTCATCTGAGCCAGCTCCTGCTGCTGCATCTGGACAACATAAACACACCAAAAAACATGAATCAGCCATATACAGAGCGTAAATGTGATGAAGACACCTGCAGACTGGGCTCCACCGCTCCTCATACCTCTTTTGCCTTCTGTTTCAGACGCAGCTGCTCTGGATCCTCTTGCCGAGCTCGAGACTGAAAGGCCAACGTGAAGAACGGTAATTTATCAGTTAAATCGCTTTTTTAAGACACTTCATTTGCAGTTTCATTGTTGTTTCACTGTGTGGAACAACAGTACATTAAAATATAAAGAATAAGACACTACTTATTCAACTGTGTAATAATTAATTTAAAAAAAACTAAGCCAAAATAGAGGCAGGTTATACAAGAAATCCACGTATGTTTGCACAAATTAACACAATTAGAAGGCAAGTGGTGCCAATTAGATGTCTTTAGCACAATGGCAAGAAGGAAACATAACAGCAAGAAACCTACAGAATAAGTTTCAGCACATCATACTGAAAAGGAAGATAAGGTTATGTCTAAACACTTTGAAATCCATTGTTCAATGCAGAGAATGACATCCACACTAGTAAATAGTGTTAAATATGTAATAAAGTTGCCAGTGTTTTCATAAATTAAACCTCCCGAAGAGTTTCCTTCAAGCTTAGACCTTGCAATGGTTTAGAAAAAATAAAACCTATAACTCATCTACGACAGGACACAGTTTGTAAGCTTAAATTTTTAAGTTTCCGGAACCAAAACAGAAGCAGCCTCAACAGATCTGGCTTGTTTAAAAGGCTTGATAGATGGAAGGTTTTCTGAAAACAAAACGGCAGCAGGAAATAAGGATTAGAAGTCGGAATCGAGGGCTGCATGGTGGTCTTTCTGCATGAAGTTTGCATGTTCTCCCGTGCATGCGTGGGTTCTCACTGGGTACTCTGGCCAAAGACCAAAGACATGTCTGTTAGGTTAATTGGTCTCTCTAAATTGCCCTTAGGTGCATGAATGAGTGTGTGCATGATTGTATACCCCGCCTCTCGCCCGTAGACTGCTGGAGATAGGCACTAGCTTCCCCGCGACCTACTATGGAATAAGCGGTAGAAAATGACTGATGACTGACTGAAGTTGGAAACAAACAAATTAGTGTGAAGTCTCCACAGTCATCTGCTGGTGTTGGTCCACTGTGTTTTATCAAGCCTAAAGTCAGCTCAGCCATCTAGCAGGACGTTTTAGAGAACTTGGTGCTTCCTTTAGCTTGATGTAGATACTGATTTCATTTTCCAGCAGGATGTGGCACCTGCCCACACTGCCAAAGGTACAGATACCTGCTTTAGTGACCATGGAACCACTGTGGTCGACTGGTCAGCAAACTGGCCTGAATGTGGACCGCCTAGAGAATCTATGGGATTCAAGAGCTGCTATCAATGTTGCTTAAAGCAACACTTCGGGAGAACCACAGGCTGATTGCCTCCATGCCGCATCACAATAATTCAAGCAAAAGAAGTTCCAGCCAAGCACTGTATAGTCCAGAATTATTCTTACTTCTGGCAAATTTAGGCTTGAAGTAATCTTTTAATCTTACCAAAATGTTTTTGTGACTAGAAGTAATATTACAGTTTCGGAGTGGTCCAGCCAGGGTCCTGACTTAAATATGACTGAGAATCTGTAGAGGGCGCTAAAGTTATGGCAAGGAGGCTTTCCAATCTCTTTAAGCTCATCACTAAATATTACTCGTCTAAATACCAGCAGATCAAAGAATATAGAAGGGCTTTATTATTAGAATGCCAAAAAAATCTTTACATTGATTATGAAGAAGGGGATATGTATTATTTTCAACGTAGCTTTAAGATCATCTTGTCCCAGAAAAGGCAGCTGGCCTGCTGTCAGGGGAAGGAATAACTTTAAGCTTAATCTATATACTCTACAGTATATGGATTACCATACCTGTATTAGAAATCATTTTTATTTGGTCATATACAGAATTCTTATTTTCTGTGAGACTGAATATTTATTAGCTGTCTGCCACAAACTAGAAAATTAACAGAAATAAAACACTTATATCACTGTTTGCATAATAAATCTATATGGTAAATGGCCTGTACTTGTATAGCGCTTTACATTACAATCATTCATCCACCCATTCACACACTGACACTGGTAGTCTACATTGTAGCCACAGCTGCCCTGGGGCAGACTGACAGGAGCGAGGCTGCCATACAATCGGCGCCATTGAGCCCTCTGACCACCATCATTATATATATATATATATATATATATATATATATATATATATATATATATATATATATATATATAGTATGAATTTCACTTTTTGAATTGAATTACTGAAATAAGTGAACCTTTCAATGATGTTTTAATTTATTGGGATGTAAGTAAGTAAGTAAAATTTTATTTATATAGCACCTCTCAAGACACAGATCACAAAGTGCTTCACAACACTAATACAAAGTACAATTGGAATAATATATTTATAAATGTAAAATAGAAGATAAGATAAAATCAAAAATAAACTAACCAAACGCAAGCCTAAAAAGATGAGTTTTTAGCTGTTTTTTTAAAAGACACCACCGAATCCGCAGTCCTTATACACAAGGGGATAGAGTTCCAGAGTCGGGGAGCTACTGTTGCAAAAGCTCTATCACCCTTAGTTTTCAGCCTTGTGTGATGTACAGCCAGTAGGACTTTATCGCATGACCTCAGAGACCTGGGGGGATTGTACGGATATAAGAGTTCACTGATATAAGTTGGGGCTTGACCATGAAGATCTCTATAAGTCAGGACCAGAATCTTAAACTGAGCTCTGAATTTAATGGGGAGCCAGTGCAGCTGGATGAGTAACGGTGTGGAGTGGGAATACTTAGAAGATTTTGTCAGAAGTCTAGCAGCAGCATTCTGAACAACCTGGAGACGTTCCAGGGAGTTTTTGCTAAGACAGGTAAATAAAGCATTACAGTAATCCAAACGTGAGGAAATGAATGCATGGATAGTAATCTCAAGTTCAGAACGTGACACAATGGGACTTAACTTAGCAAGGTTACGTAAATGATAAAAACAAGAGTGAACCAAAGATTTGATGTGGGTATCTAAGGAGAAAGCAGAGTCAAAGGTTACACCAAGGTTCCTGATGGAAGATTTAGCAAATTTGCCAAGAGGACCAAGAGCTTCCATTATCCTGGGTATAAATCTATCAGGGGCACAAACAAGGACTTCAGTTTTTTCATCATTAAGTTGGAGAAAGTTATCAGCCATCCAACTTTTGATAGATTGAAAACATACAATCAGCAACTGTAACTTAAAAACATGTTCAGGCTTAAAGGAAATATACAGCTGAATATCGTCAGCATAACAGTGATAAGAAATGCCCTCAAAAGTGCTCAGGATAAGCTGTAAAGGAAGCAAATACAATAAAATATATGCATACACCAAGTTTTTAATGGTTACTGAATGGGTTATAGCCAGCGATTGATAACCTTGTGTCCAAGCCAAACCTTGTCAAATATACATGTTCCCATGACGACTGATTAACATGAGAAAAAACGTTTGATTTAAATTCCTAAACAAACTACAATAGGTCAGCTTCAAGAGCAGGAAAACATGACCTAGAACATCCCGGATAGAGGAAATGTTTCTAAACAACAACAATAGTCTGATGTCTTGAAATTTAAACTTTAAAACACAGAAAGGATTCATTCTTTTAGGCTGACTGCATAAAGCTGGACGTTTTTACACAGCAGGAGACTTGTATAAACCTTTCTAAAGCAAAGCTAAACTAAAATCTATGATTCATTATCTACTTAATGTCAACATGTCTAACGATCTGTTGTTAGAAATTCAACCTAAATACCATTTGATGAATCACACGTCAATTAGGATGCTTGCTGGCTGCGGGCTCCCAGATATCGAGTCAAAAATCAATTACAGCCGACCTTGGGTCCAACTGTACAAAACACTGATATCAACTGAAAAGCTGTTGAGTGACTAAGAACAAGATGTGGACAAAACAGTTGTTGAGTCAGCCGTATATGTTCAACACAAAACTGTAACAGGCAGCCAAAACATCAACAAACAGGTTTCATTATTATATTAAGTCACAAGTCATCATAAGGTACCTTAGCTGCCTTCAGCAGGATCTCCCTCTCCTGCTCTTCCTTCCGCTGTTTCTCCATCTGGTCGAGCTGCTCAAAGAACCTCAGCTGGGCTCGAACATCGCTGCTCTGCTCATAGCTGTCATCCTCCTGCTTCAGGACAGTTTTGACACAATGTTATCCCACATAATACATGTATAATGATAAATGCTGAATATTATAATTTAGGAAATCTAGTGAGTTTCATTAACAAACCTTAAAGTTGACATTTTTCTGCTGGGCTACTTGGGAGACTTTTTCAAGTAAGTTCAGAAGTCGCTGCTGAGTAGCATGGGAGACGTAATTCACCACCTCCGCGCCCAGATCCGTTACTCCATACCTCATTCCTGGAGCAGAAACAAATTGTGCGGTGAGAGACTGACCAATTGCCGGATGTCATTTGGTCAATAAGGACAGAGTGTCACCTATCTCCAGCATTCTCCTCTGCAGCAAGGCGGAGGAGAGAAAAGCCTCGTCCTTACAGGAATGTGTCACTGCGCCAACAAGTCCAGAGTTAGTAGCCAGGATATTAGCACTCTCCTCAGAGAGGTTTACTCCCGCCATTGAGGCCACGTCATTAATATCATCATCATCTCTGTTGATACAGAAGCAGAATGGACAGGAGCTGCGGTTACACATATTTAACTGTAGCATGCAGGACTGAACATTGGAGTCCATTTAGGATAATTACAGTATCTGACAGTTATTGCTCCACAGCAACACTGATTTTCTTCTTCTGCAACTATTGTCGTTAATCTAGCAAAACCAAAACGTTCTTGATGGAAAGTATAGTGCTTTGCAAAAGTATCCTTACTGTTTGAAGCTTTCCACACTGTTATGTCAGAACCACAAACTAAGAGATTTTATGTAGATTTAATCTGATAGACCAACAAAAGGTGGTACACAAATTTGAAGTCGAAGGAAAATGATACCTGGTGAAATTATACACAAATAAATATTTGAAATTTGTTTGAATTCAGGCCCTTTTACTCTGATATCTATAAATAAAATCTAGTGCAACCAAGAGCCTTGTGCTAAGACTTCAATGGTAACTGGATTAGCTGCAGAGATCAACAGCTAAGGTGGAAGAATTTAAAAATGGGACAATTTCAGTCTTGCACCCCATAAATCTGTCGGTTATAGAGTGGTGTCAGGAAAGCATATTGTTTAGCGAAAGGCAGAAGATGTCCCATTTGGTGTGGGTGCTTTGGTCAAATGACACCATAAATTAAAACCAACACAGCAGATCCCCATGGTGAAACATGGTGGTGGCAGGATCAGGCTGTGGGAAAGCTTTTCTTCAGCAGGGACAGGAAAACTGGTCATAGTTGATGGGAAGAGGAATGGAGCTAAAACACAGGGCAATCATGAAAGAAAACCTCTGAAAGGTTGCAAAAGACTTGAGACTGAGTTGAAGCGCACCCTTCCAGCAGGACAACAACCCTAAACATTTATGCAGAGCAACAACGCAATACCTTAAAATCAAACTCTGATGTCTCGGTTGATCCAATCAACCTCCACACCTAAATCCAATTCAGAGTCTGTTTACAGACACTAACCACCCAATCTAATTGAGTCTGAACTATTTTACAATAAAGATGGGCAGAAATTCCAGTCTCTAGGTGTGTAAATCTGTTGGGACATACCCCACAAAGGCTTGTAGCTGTAATTGCAGTGAAAAGTCATTCTATAGAAGTATTGACACAGGTGGGCTAAATATAAATGCACAACACCCATTTCAGATTTTTATTAGTAAAAACATTTGGAAAACCATGTATAACTCTCCTTTGACTTTAGTATTTACCCAATTTCATGTTGGCCTATTACATAAAATCCCAATAAAATACTTGAAGCTAATGATTTTAGAATGTCAAATGTTTAAAGAAAGGGCATGGCTACTTTTAACGACAACTCAAGCAAGAATATTTGCAGAAGCATATTTAGTTGCTATGAGACTATCTTCTAATGCCATAAAGTTGGGTCTTCTATCGCTTCAGGTTCATTTTTGTGTTTCGGCTTGAAAACATTAACATTTTATGTAAGAGTCTTTTTAAAGTTTGTGTGAAGACAAAACATGTTTTGTTTATGAAGAAGTCAGCAGGAATCTTATGATTGTTGGTGCTTTTACTTTTAGAACCAAAAGGACTTATTTGTCTTGCTCCACCACACAAACTCCCAAATAATAATTAGTGGCTGTAACATTGAAAAATCCTGAACATTTTAAGGGTGTGATTACTTTTACAGGGCACTGTATCAGTGGCACAAAAGGAGATTAACTTATCTTACTTGAAAGTGCCACCCGCTTCTTTGAGCTTGTTCTTCTGTGCCTGTGTCAAGGCAACAGCAGAGACTTGTTTGGAAACAAGTGTCACCTCAGGTCTCAGTGGAACTGCCAGAACAGAACAAAAAGGACAGAATAAGTACCTGGATGCAGAAGAAAAAGCACTCAGACACACACATAAAGAATGGAGTTGTCAGGGTAACATCTCACCTGGTTGCAGCTCTTTAAGCTGCACCTGCTGTTGTCCCACCACCATGCGACCTGGGGACGGGTTCCGTACAGCCATCATGGGGGAGGTTGGTAAACTTACCTGAGGTCTCAAAATCGCTCTTTGCTGCTGAGGCTGGAGAACCTGGGGGGGCAGGGGGAGGTTTAATACTCATTTATGAGAATCTGAATAAATTGCAAGTATTGTTTCCATACAAAACATACAGGAAAAAGTATTAAAAAAACAACTACGTGTCTTTAAATTGTTTTGTTCATTTTTAAACCGTTTTACAAATAATAATCTCGAACAAATATACCATAATAATTATGAACACGTCAGATGGTTATTGTGCTGAATTTCATTGGGTGATGATGCCTCTGTTTGTGATTTGTTATTCCAGTGCACTTCCTCCCTTCCCAGCAGTGCACCTTCTTCTCTCCATTAAAAAGCTATACTCCCTCCCTGCATATCGTGTGGCCCGTTTAACTCTGCTTGATTCAAGATGATGGAAAAAACAGCTTCAGGGCACATCTGTAATATTAGTGCATATTAGGGCAAGCCTTGGTTAAATTGGTCTAGGTCCCTTAGGATCAATCTCTACTTAAAGCTTTCATTCATTTTCATTTGATACAGAAACCATACAACATTAAGCCCTTTTAGACTGGAGGAAAGGAGAGGCAAAGAGAAACAAACTGCGTTGGTTTGTGATCTCGTATGGAAGCTTATATGGGCCAAATCTCTGATTTACCTGGCACTTTATGGGTATGTTTCAGGCATTCACTTTAAATACAGCACGTCACCACACAGCAAATGGCATGTTTTAGAGTCTGTATACTCCAGTTTACAATTATATGGTTACCAAACTAGTTGATGATCATTTCAATAATCAATTAATCACGACTAAATGTTCCAGCCCTACTTTCAACACGCCGATTTTGGCCCACGTGAAAGGAGTTTTAGCACCACTGTTAAGAACCATAATTAGTATCAATCAAACTGGATCAACACAGTTCATTGAATATTCAATAAAATCCATTATGGTTGCACAATTTTCCAAAGTTTGGAACAACTTTCCTTAGGTTTTACACTGTATCTGCTATGAAACACTAATTTCATTGAACATGCAGTAAAAGCCAGTGAAGGCTGTAGGGTGGATATATTTTACCTCCGAATTTTAAAATGTTTCCAAAACAACAAGACTCCTGCCGCAGGATGACTAATAAAGATGTAAATAACATGTAATCAACATAAACAGCACTTGTTTTTTTTTTTACTCCACAGAGTCCAGGCAAACAACTGACAGCCAGGATTAAACAGAAGGTTTCATGATATGTAGTTATGGGGGGAACATGCTTAAGACCGCACAGTGGAAATGCAGCTAAAGCAAAAATGCTTTTGCACCGAATAACTCTCAAACTGAATGAAGTCAATTGTTAACGAGATTTTACTATGATCTTTGTCTTTATTGGTAGTAAAAATATCTGTCTTTCAATTGCAGAATATTAAAGCTAATAATGCATACATCACTGAAACAACTAAAACACTGCAGATATGTGACTTTGCATCGTTACCAGTGACGCTGTCTGTTGGTTAACTGTTGGCTGAAGTTGGGACCGATTGCCTGGTGCTGTGACACGAGGAGCAGGGCTGCCCAGAACCACTGTGGTGGAGTTGGCTAAGGCAGAGGAGACCGCAACTGAGGCTGGCTGAGGAAGCCGACTCTGCTGGATGAAAGCTGCCGAGTCTGGGGTGAGCTGCCTCAAAGCTGGGAGGCTTCTCTACAAAATTATTACAAGACAGCGATTAAATTATTTGAGGTCAACCCTAAATATACACCACCTTAACGTGTGCTGTTAGCTGAAAGAGAAAACTGAATGCAGAATGGGAGTTCACACCTTCAGAAAAGGCACAAGGTATGGTTGGGGGGAGGAATTTAGCTCTTTGTACAATCTGCTGGTGAATTCTTCAGCTTCCAGCTTGCTTTCCTGGAAAAAAAACAGAGTTTTTATATTTACATGGGGATACTTTATTTCGTCACTGTCTTAGTTTAAAATTTTAAATCTTAAAATGGAACGTTGAAAAGTTTGTTTTCACTCTGTGAAGCACACTCACAAGCAGGTCTTTGACCAACTCTCTCACAGTGGCTGCAGTCTCTGTGGACTGCTTCCCGCTGGATGCCAGCTTGATCAGTGTAGACAGGAAGTTCTTGCATTTCTTTACATTCTCCATTGTCTCCTATCGCAACCAGAGACAACCCACATTTTAAACAGATCTTAGTTTCCATTTAGAGTAACAACATTGTGTGTCACAGGACGGGTGACCTTCACCAAATACTCCGTGTGTCATGAACTCCTGCATGCAGTAAAAGGCAGATGCCTGCTTGAAGTGAGCACATCTTACTTTGCTCACAGTTACTGAGGTAACTGTGGTTCCAGCTGTAGAAGTGAGCGCTCTAGGGGCTATTCCTGGTACTGTGGACCCAATGGAGCTCTGGGAAGAGAAAAAAAAAAACTCCTGTCTTAGAAAATGAAGCACAGAACTTTGAAGTTCTAACTAATTAGAAAGATATTTTGCTACTCCAAAACACCCCAAAGTGGCTCAATAATATTTAGATCTGGTGACTGTGCAGGCCATGGGAGATGTTTAACTTCACTTTCATGTTCATCAAACCAATCTTTCACCAGTCTTGCTGTGTGTATTGGTGCATTGTCATCCTAATACACGGCACCGCCTTCAGGATACAATGTTTGAACAATTGGATGCACATGGTCCTCAAGAATGGTTCGGTAGTCCTTGGCAGTGACGCGCCCATCTAGCACAAGTATTGGACCAAGGGAATGCCATGATATGGCAGCCCAAACTATCACTGATCCACCCCCATGCTTCACTATGGGCATGCAACAGTCTGGGTGGTACGCTTCTTTGGGGCTTCTCCACACCGTAACTCTCCCGGATGTGGGAAAAACAGTAAAGGTGGACTCATTAGAGAACAATATAGGTCCTTCTCAAAACATTAGCATATTGTGATAAAGTTCATTATTTTCCATAATGTCATAATGAAAATTTAACATTCATATATTTTAGATTCATTGCACACTAACTGAAATATTTCAGGTCTTTTATTGTCTTAATACGGATGATTGTGGCATACAGCTCATGAAAACCCAAAATTCCTATCTCACAAAATTAGTATATCATTAAAAGGGTCTCTAAACGAGCTATGAACCTAATCATCTGAATCAACGAGTTAACTCTAAACACCTGCAAAAGATTCCTGAGGCCTTTAAAACTCCCAGCCTGGTTCATCACTCAAAACCCCAATCATGGGTAAGACTGCCGACCTGACTGCTGTCCAGAAGGCCACTATTGACACCCTCAAGCAAGAGGGTAAGACACAGAAAGACATTTCTGAACGAATAGGCTGTTCCCAGAGTGCTGTATCAAGGTACCTCAGTGGGAAGTCTGTGGGAAGGAAAAAGTGTGGCAGAAAACGCTGCACAACGAGAAGAGGTGACCGGACCCTGAGGACGAGTGTGGAGAAGGGCCGATTCCAGACCTTGAGGGACCTGCGGAAGCAGTGGACTGAGTCTGGAGTAGAAACATCCAGAGCCACCGTGCACAGGCGTGTGCAGGAAATGGGCTACAGGTGCCGCATTCCCCAGGTCAAGCCACTTTTGAACCAGAAACAGCGGCAGAAGCGCCTGACCTGGGCTACAGAGAAGCAGCACTGGACTGTAGCTCAGTGGTCCAAAGTACTTTTTTCGGATGAAAGCAAATTCTGCATCTCATTCGGAAATCAAGGTACCAGAGTCTGGAGGAAGACTGGGGAGAAGGAAATGCCAAAATGCCAGAAGTCCAGTGTCAAGTATCCACAGTCAGTGATGGTCTGGGGTGCCGTGTCAGCTGCTGGTGTTGGTCCACTGTGTTTTATCAAGGGCAGGGTCAATGCAGCTAGCTATCAGGAGATTTTGGAGCACTTCATGCTTCCATCTGCTGAAAAGCTTTATGGAGATGAACATTTCATTTTTCAGCACAACCTGGCACCTGCTCACAGTGCCAAAACCACTGGTAAATGGTTTACTGACCATGGTATCACTGTGCTCAATTGGCCTGCCAACTCTCCTGACCTGAACCCCATAGAGAATCTGTGGGATATTGTGAAGAGAACGTTGAGAGACTCAAGACCCAACACTCTGGATGAGCTAAAGGCCGCTATCGAAGCATCCTGGGCCTCCATAAGACCTCAGCAGTGCCACAGGCTGATTGCCTCCATGCCACGCCGCATTGAAGCAGTCATTTCTGCAAAAGGATTCCTGACCAAGTATTGAGTGCATAACTGTACATGATTATTTGAAGGTTGACGTTTTTTGTATTAAAAACACTTTTCTTTTATTGGTCGGATGAAATATGCTAATTTTGTGAGATAGGAATTTTGGGTTTTCATGAGCTGTATGCCAAAATCATCCATATTAAGACAATAAAAGACCTGAAATATTTCAGTTAGTGTGCAATGAATCTAAAATATATGAATGTTAAATTTTCATCATGACATTATGGAAAATAATTAACTTTATCACAATATGCTAATATTTTGAGAAGGACCTGTATATGTTCCACATTGTCCACAGCCCAAGATTTGCGCTCCTTGCACTATTGAAACCGACGTTTGGCATTGGCATGAGTGACCAAAGGTTTGGCTATAGCAGCCCGGCCGTGTATATTGACCCTGTGGAGCTCCCGATGGACAGTTCTGGTGGAAACAGGAGAGTTGAGGTGCACATTTAATTCTGCCGTGATTTGGGCAGCCGTGGTTTTATGTTTTTTGGATACAATCCAGGTTAGCACCCAAACATCCCTTTCAGACAGCTTCCTCTTGCATCCACAGTTAATCCTGCTGGATGTGGTTCGTCCTTCTTGGTGGTATGCTGACATTACCCTGGATACCGTGGCTCTTGATACATCACAAAGACTTGCTGTCTTGGTCACAGATGCGCCAGCAAGACGTGCACCAACAATTTGTCCTCTTTTGAACTCTGGTATGTCACCCACAATGTTGTGTGCATTTCAATATTTTGAGCAAAACTGTGCTCTTACCCTGCTAATTGAACCTTCACACTCTGCTCTTACTGGTGCAATGTGCAATCAATGAAGACTGGTTACTATTTTTTTTTTTCTGTTGGATGGAATGTAGAGTAAATATGGAACAGATCATAAATATTTAGTATTGCATTTATGTAAATACACATTAAGAAATACAGGTTTGCTTCAACAGGTCTGTAATACTTTTGTAAATACAGTGCCTTGCAGAGTATTCACATCACCTGACCTTTTCACTTTTTGTCACGTTACAAACCTCAGTAATGTATTTTTTGGGGAATTTAATGTCACAAACCAATGCAAAATATTGCATTTTTGTTTGGTGCGAATTTGTGCGAATGCACATCGTACTTTTTGCAAATTAACTATAACTTGTAAACAAAGCCATGTGTGTGACAATCGTGGATCCCAGTGGACAGAAATGACTAGGGCGGAACAGAGAACAGACCCGGAAATGGAGGAAAACAATTATGGATGTCCTGCGTGCTGCATTTCTGTTTAGTATATTTGTGCAGTTGTAACAGCTGCAAAATCATTGAGTGTCAAGTGTAGCTTATTCAACACAGGTTTTTACGAAATTCTATTTCTAAATTTGGAATGCCGTCGGCGAATGCGTACTGCAAGCTGAAACGACGATGTGCTCTGCATGCCCTGGCCCACAGCGTGCTGGCAGCAGTGTTGCTAAGCAAAAAAGGGTAGATCAGGTATGACTTCAGTGCAACATTCACTTTTTACAACGTCCACTACAGTGGCTCATTAAGTCCAAAAAGGCGTATCTTTCTTGTAGTTGGGTCGGATCGAGGCCAGTTCGTATTAACACCAGAAGTAAACTGCACCAGAGTGTGTTTGGAAGTGGACCAGGACCACTTCAAAAGTGGGTCTTGATCCAGTTGTTTGGTCCGGACCAGGTTTCGCTTGAGTTTATTTACACCTGCACAACAGGTCCAAGAGGCCAAGGGGGGAAACGAACTCTGGTCTCTTTAAAGCAGACCAAAATGTGGCAGGTATGAATACACCCTTAATACCAGATCTCAAGTGTGGTATGCATTTGTATTTAACCATCTTTACATTGATAGCTCTAAATTAAATCCAGTGCAACCAACTGCCTTCACAATCTCCCCATTATGTCCAATTACCCAAGTCTTAAACATCTAATGCATGGGTCTGCAACCTGCGGCTCCGTAGTGGCTCTTTGGCTCTGGCTAAAACTTATAAAAATAAAGAAAACTAATGCTTTTAAATCTAGATACTTAAATAACAAATGAAGATTTTAACAGGTTCCCAGTTTTTTCATGGAATATTTGCACTAAATTTCCACAAAAGAATGACACTAAAAGCACCATTAATATTTCTGTTTTTTCTTGCAGTTAGGCAGGCAACTATGTGTTTTTAATCACATATTCCACAAATAAACATCCCATAGAAAAAAAACAATTAAAAATGGAAATAAAAAGGTGGGTCTTTAAAGGTGACAATACATTTTCAACTTCATATCAACTTAATAATATTTTATATAAGTTGTCTTTTGTCAGGTAATACTGTAGTTGCGGCTCTAAACCACTGTTAAATAGGCAGACTGATGGCAAAAACATCGCATCATAATAACAGAACGAGTTTATTGTGTGCAGAACATATCTACCAACCGGTAGGATAGGAGGTCTTTGAAGAGCAGTAGTCGCAGCGAGGGATGCTGGGGCCGGACAGCCTGGTCGGATGATGGTGCTCGGAGATACTTGTCTACTAATAATTGTGGTTCCAGGAGCCTAAAAAAGTGGCCCAAAGGAAACACACCAAACCTCTGTTTTTAGTTTTGCTTAATTTAAGACTAATAGCTAGACTGGTTTACTTCTAAGTTAAAATATATAATAATCCACTCCACAGATGGTTTCCTGAAGTATATGCACTCTGATGCTCAAAGTTACCTGGCCTGCAGACACATTTGTTGGCGTAGTTGTCCGAGGGGCCATGGCTCCCTGAGCCTGCGCTTGCATTTGGGCCAGAGCCTGTTGAGGAATCATCAAAAGTTGCCCACTTTCGCTGCGTACAAGCACCATACCTGAAGCGAGTAAGAAAGTCACGAACTTTAACAAAAGACAGCTTAAAAGCACAGTGTTGAGTCAGGTGAGAGTGATGGCATAGAGTTAAAAATGTGTTTTATGTGAATATAATTCATTAACACTGACTATGTTCGAAAACCAGGACTGTGCTTTGTTATAGTACAGCTTGTTCATCAGAAATGAAGGAGGAAATCCACATTAGTTTTCTGTATGGATTTTCAATAAATGATCAAGCCATTTGAATAAAAATGCAAAATAAGTATAAGATTTCAGCCAAATGATAGTTCAACCGCACTCACCCGGAGGTAGCTGGATGTTGTGCACACTGGGCTGTCCCGGAGAGGTCTGTGGGAGTCTCGGAGCCAGCATCTGGGACGTGATCCCGGGTGCACCTGCAGCTGTCATGCCAGGGGGTCGAGGAGCACTGATGGAGCTGGGGGTGGCAGCGGCAGAAGCAGGCTGCGGTGCTGACTGGATTATCGTCGTTGGTGGCTCTGCTTTAATGATGTGAGAACCTCCACTGACGGACGCAGAGGTGCCGGGCTGACCATTGTTTACCAGCGGATTTTGTGTGCCAATACCCGTCTGATTTTTTGCAGTAGCAGCCACGGCGGGGCTTGCAGTATTGCTCCCGTTCAAAGTTGTGCCCGAACCGGCTGTTTGCATAGGCGGCCTGACAAGTGTCACTGTGGGTCCTGCTGCTTGACTCGCAGCAGAACCACCGTCTGAATTCACTAGTGACGTCTGAATGACACTGTTTAACGACGGGGGCAATGAAGCGCCGGCGAGCTCCTTTGACAGGACTGTTCCGGTGCTCAGAACCGCGGCTGATATCACAGTGCCGCCGCTGTTGTTGCTGTTACCAGTGCCACTTGTCGCTGTGTTCCCCTCCAGAGGGGCAACGCTTCCTGAATTGTGAGAGTTCATAGTTTGGCTCCCATTAAAAGTCTGCACAGAGTATGAGCCCGCTTTCCCCGGGTGATTGGAGGGGAAACTTATACCGTCACTGACAACAAGTGGTTTTTCCGGCTCGTGTCCCGTTTTGGTGTCGGTGTTGGCCGTCGATGCGTCCATAGCTGAACCATTGGGAACTCGTTAAGCGGAGACCCCC
Organism: Girardinichthys multiradiatus; assembly: GCF_021462225.1. NCBI lineage: Eukaryota > Metazoa > Chordata > Actinopteri > Cyprinodontiformes > Goodeidae > Girardinichthys > Girardinichthys multiradiatus. Next base: position 39,879,337 of record NC_061812.1, on the reverse strand, counting down.
TCTACACTTCAACTAGTTTAACAGGGAGCAACACACGCTCGGATGTGATGAGGGAAGACAACTGCACGTCTGCTGCTTTTCTCTGCCAACTCCGGCGCTTGCTTCTCCTTTGTTCTCAGAGAACAAATAACGAAAACAACATTAGTAGTTACAGCGTACCTGCTTCAGCAACGGTCTTGACCAAGTCCCAGCTGGACATTAGCTCGAGCTACCCCCCCGTCCCGGAACTATAACCATGTAATTACTGCCTGCCTCGTGCCTACCCAAATGTTTGCTGTTAAACAAGGACAGTTGTGACTCTACAGACCGTGGAGGATGGCAAACTACCGCTTTATTCACCCCTGTCTGTGAAAAGAGTTCATCCAACAGACTGGGGCCAACCGCCATCTTCGCAATCCTGCGAGCTTGTGAAAAGTGAGGTACTTACTAACTGACGTGCGCCTGCGCACAACAGCCGAAAGTCCACCGACCGGGGAGCTCTCTGAGCTGTGATTGGCTGCTCCGTCTGCTAAAAGGCGGTACCAATGGCTTCAGCTGTCATTCCAGGAGAAGTGGAAGACGGTACAACATCTCACCGGGGCGATATGTTTTCATCGAATGTTTCGCCCTTGGAAGCGTATTTGGTCTTAAGCTGCAAATAACTCTTTTCATAATTAAACCCAGTGGCCTTTGGTAGATAAATACCCTGGTTTGCTACAAGCTTAATGTTCAAATTTCAGAGTTTATTCACACTGTATGCACCGGGCAAGATGGCTGCAGCGAAATGAGGTTTCGGTTGTACAGAGACGTTTAAAGACGCCCCACCCTAAAAAATAAATGACCGTTAAGTAGTAGTGTTGCAGCTGAACGGCTTTAACAAGAAATTTGTTTTTGTGTTTTGAAGCATGAATATATAGAATCCATTCTCCCTAAATTATATTTCCATTTTTAACTAAAACCAGGGGCGTTTTTAGGATCTTGAACCTTTGTGGGTTTAGTCCAGCCCGGAAATTTTTGAAATTATTGTGACAGCAGCATAGGTTTTCATTACTTATTTTTAGAATGACGTAAAACTTGTACGGGTTAATTCTATCTAGACTGTTTTGTCCAAGGTGAATTAAATTAAAAAAATTACGTTAAATTTGTTTTTTGTTAGCTGCTGAGGTAAAAAAAAAAAAAAAAAGAAAAGTTGTTTTTTATAAGTGAAGACGGGAACTTTTCATATCCACAATATTTCCTCCTCCACTGGGCTCGGTAGTAGGCCTACTTCACTGGCTCAGGCAAAGAAAACCCTTAAAATGAAAAAATTATAGGAAAGTTCAGACTTTTTTAATGTAACTTTTTTAGATACCTTAAACAAAAGTAAAAACAAATTTTTTGAAACATCTCCTGTTTTGAAAAATGTTTTTAGTTTCAGAGTTGATACTTTTATGGTCATGTAATTATAACCAAAAAGATATATTTTCTATGTATTATGAAAACACATGACATAATTTATGACTTTAATTATTTTTGAAAACAAGCTATTGTGTTGGTGTGGGCATACAGTGCATTTGTCTCCATTGTGTCTGAATGTTCTCAACCATGCATGCATGGGCTCTCTCCACCCACTGGTGTGTGTGTGTGTGTTTTTTTATTCTGTATTGACCTGTGATGGATTGGCAACCTGTTCAACCTGCGTTGGCCTAATGGTGGATATAGGCACCAGTCTCCATCAAGAATAAGCGAGCATAGACAATAGATGGATAGAAAACTATCACGAAATTTTAGAGAGTACTTGTAAAATATATTTGGCATCATATTTATTTGATACAGCAGGATTTTAAAAGAGGTTTAATAAAAATTGTCTCACCACAGTAATAAGCTTAGGCTGTAGGAATACACTATTGGACGTTGGCGGCATGCATGTATTTTTGTGCTGTTGTGGTGCGCAAAAGATGTATGTCTCAATGCTTCTGCAATCAATGCATCTAAGTTTTGTGATGGACACTGGTGTAGACTGGTTGTTTTAAAGAAACATAAAGAACTCAGATCAGAACTATAAGTTCCTCAAATATGACTATATGTCAATTATTTTTGCTCAATAACACAGCATGAGTCTTTTTTACAAACATGATTACCAGCGTATTTGTTTTTGCAGGTAGCCAATAAGTTAAAAAAAAGAAGAAAATGTCAAATTTCATTTTAAATAAGACATGCTATACCTGTCTAACATAAAATAGCAACATAATTGCAGTGCCTGTGTTTACTTATTTTTCTTCTTTCCAGAGGTATTTTTAGTGTAGGTAAAAATGTCTGGTTTTAGTCATGCTACAGACACCATGTGTCACCAGTCTCCGTATTAGTGCTGGTGATGTTACCTTCAGCACCAGAAAAGTAATGCTGTGTTCAGTTTGTTTTGGTAGTTGCACCTGTAATCTTGGAATGACGTCATATCTAAACTGAGCGCCTTCTCGTTTAAAGTCGGTATACCAGCTGGACTTGGTAACTACGGTGGCCGGGGGGTGCAAAACAGTTTTACAAGATGCGAAACAAATTTACATTTCAGAAAACAAATTTACATTTCAGAAAACAAATTTACATTTCAGAAAACAATTTAACAAGATGTGAAACAAATTTACATTTCAGAAAACAAATTTACATTTCAGAAAACAATTTAACAAGATGTGAAACAAATTTACATTTCAGAAAACAAATTTACATTTCAGAAAACAAATTTACATTTCAGAAAAGTAATTTACATTTCAGAAAACAAATTTACATTTCAGAAAACTAATTTACATTTCAGAAAACTAATTTACATTTCAGAAAACAATTTAACAAGATGCGAAACAAATTTACATTTCAGAAAACAAATTTGCATTTCAGAAAACAAATTTGCATTTCAGAAAACAAATTTACATTTCAGAAAACACTTTTACATTTCAGAAAACAAATTTACATTTCAGAAAACACTTTTACATTTCAGAAAACACTTTTACATTTCAGAAAACAAATTTACATTTCAGAAAACACTTTTACATTTCAGAAAACAAATTTACATTTCATAAAATCAACCAGAAAGGGAATGTACCAACGCCGAGGCTGACCCGGAAGTCAGCCTCAGGCGTGTTCGGAGTTTTCCGTTCCCGGCGTAGTAACCGGCTCGCCTCGCCAGGCCTACCGGCGGTGAGGCGAGCTAGCCCGGTAGAGATCTGACCGGACTATCGGCAGTAAGCTCCCGCTGGCAGTCATCACAGTGAACGTTTTTATACAAGTGATTTCTAACAGTTTATGGTATTATTTTAATTGTTACTGAAAATCGATTTAACATGTCAGGTGATATTAAGGTTAACCAGAATAAATGGACAGTTTTATGTAATCCAACTGTATCGCTGGACAGTGTGATTGAGAATAAATAAGCTTTTCAATATTAAATTTTAATGAAGAAATGTGCTATATGTTTTAAAAGTTTATTTATAATTCAGTTAGCATTATAATGTCTGATTCCAGGTACAATCCAGAGACAATCATATTCATGTAAAAAAGATGTTTGATTCAACTAGCCAATTAACAAAGAGATAGCAACTTTATGGCTAATGTATGTCGACATATTATATATATATATATATATATATATATATATATATATATGACTCCCTCAAATATATATATATATATATATATATATATATATATATATGTATACATATAATATATATTATATGTATATATAATATGTCGACATACATTAGCCATAAAGTTGCTATCTCTTTGTTTATTGGCTAGTTGAATCAAACATCTTTTTTACATGAATATGATTGTCTCTGGATTGTACCTGGAATCAGAAATTATAATGCTAACTGAATTATAAATAAACTTTTAAAACATATAGCACATTTCTTCATTAAAATTTAATATTGAAAAGCTTATTTATTCTCAATCACACTGTCCAGCGATACAGTTGGATTACATAAAACTGTCCATTTATTCTGGTTAACCTTAATATCACCTGACATGTTAAATCGATTTTCAGTAACAATTAAAATAATACCATAAACTGTTAGAAATCACTTGTATAAAAACGTTCACTGTGATGACTGCCAGCGGGAGCTTACTGCTGATAGTCCGGTCAGATCTCTACTGGGCTAGCTCGCCTCACCGCCGGTAGGGCTGGCGAGGCGAGCCGGTTACTACGCCGGAAACGGAAAACTCCAAACACGTCGGAGCACGTTTGAAATTAAGCGATGTCTAGATAAATCAAGCAGATATTTCACGTCTACATAGTTATATTTCCGCACTAAACACATTGTAGAAGTTAATTTGTGTCACAGAAAGAGTAATTTTCCACAATTTACTCACAGCTTTTGTTGCTATGGTCCGCCATGGCTTCCCCTGCTTGACCAATCTACTTCGACCCGCAATGAATGATGGGAAATGATGGGCCGCAAAGGATACTCACGACCCATCCTTCAAATCGGGCAAAATAAGGACACATTTGTCGGCCGCATTTGAGGGAGTCATGATTCATGAATTGGGACAGCCTTCGTCGCCGCGCTGTAACGTAATCGGTCTACAAATACGGCCTTCGAAGGATGCAGCCCCTGAGGCTGACTTCCGGGTCAGCCTCAGCGTTGGTACATTCCCTTTCCGGTTGATTTTCTGAAATGTAAATTTGTTTTCTGAAATGTAAAAGTGTTTTCTGAAATGTAAATTTGTTTTCTGAAATGTAAAAGTGTTTTCTGAAATGTAAAAGTGTTTTCTGAAATGTAAATTTGTTTTCTGAAATGTAAAAGTGTTTTCTGAAATGTAAATTAGTTTTCTGAAATGTAAATTAGTTTTCTGAAATGTAAATTTGTTTTCTGAAATGTAAATTTGTTTTCTGAAATGTAAATTTGTTTTCTGAAATGTAAGTGTTTTCTGAAATGTAAATTTGTTTTCTGAAATGTAAATTTGTTTTCTGAAATGTAAATTTGTTTTTTGAAATGTAAGTGTTTTCTGAAATGTAAATTTGTTTTCTGAAATGTAAATTTGTTTCGGTACTTGTAAAGTGTTTCGCACCCCCCGGCCACCGTAGGTAACAGTTGTGGCGCTAACTGTTATTAGCAAAACGAGTCGAATAAAAATAATTTTAGTCAGTTTTATGCGTTCAAACATTAAAGACACATGTTCACAAACAGAAGTGTTTGTATGTTCGCCACAGATTTAATGAGATACAAACCGCCAGAAGTGTTAAGAAATAGTTTGCTTTCGTTTATTTCGGCGTACGCTGACGGCGTAAACGAACCAACCATGGCTTGAGCACAGGTGGCTCGTTCATCTGCAAGAGGCCGCGCTGATCCAATCCTATAAATTGAACAGCTGCATGTTATTGCGCACAAATTAGTTCATGTCTGGGTGGTGCTCCTTGTTCATTTTTCATTTATTGATTCGTTTTTTATTAAGAAAAACAGTCGTTTAAAGCAAACATGAGTGCCGGAGGTGGAACTCCTTATATTGGCAGTAAAATTAGTTTGATTTCCAAAGCCCAGATCCGATATGAAGGAATACTGTCTTCAGTGGATACAGAGAGGTCCACCATTGCTTTGGCTAAAGGTAGGTCGCAGCACGGCTTTTGTAATTTTTTTAAACTCTTTTTCGTCAGTTTTTATCAGTTATTTGGTGAAGTATATATTTTTAAAACTTTTTTTTTTCCAGTTAAATCCTATGGTACAGAAGACCGGCACACGGAGAGACCAGTGCCGCCTAAAGATGAGATATATGAATATATAATATTCAGAGGAAGTGATATTAAAGATATTACTGTATCTGAACCCCCAAAGCCACACCATGGGCTGCCTCGAGACCCTGCCATTGTTCAGGTATGGTGGAGTTAATTATTAGCCATATACTCAATGGTATGGAAGGCCAGGAGTGCCATATTCTAATAATTATTTTAAATGTTTATTTGTAACAAAATTATTGAAAGTTGTTTTGTGCTACAGTCCATAATGGGGGGGAATTAACCATCTCTGTTGCTCCCAAACTAACTTGCATTGTTTAACATAGTTTCCTCTTCCCACTGACTTTAAGGCTGTCTGAAAATAAATATTTGTAGCACAGGGCTAATTTTTAATTGGCTTCTAGATTTAATCAATTATTTTTGTATTTCTTTTTTTGCACATTTAAATGTATAGATGGGTTTGCTTCGGTTACAGTTTTATTTAAATTTATAAAGTTATTAAATTGTAGCAACTTACTTTTTCTCTTAGTCATCCATGAGCCCATCTTCTGGATATCACCCACATTGGAGTACATACAGAGAAATGATGCCCACCTTTAACCAACTGGCTGCTACTACTCTGCTGAGTCAGCAGTACAATGCAGCACTTGGCCAAAGTATAGTACAACCTCTCTTGAAGATGTAAGACTGTTATTGGTTAATATATGCCAGCAGATATTTGCATTCCTTTTTCTCCCTTAGTGCCAGGACTTCATGGTACAGCCAGAAGGGCACCTATGGTGGAGCAGGCTGTACAAACCATGCCTTTGGCCACTGCTGCAGAGAGGAAGGGAAAGACTTTAACCCAGCCACAGAACAGGCTTCCTGGTCATCGGGGCTCCTCACGAGATGCTTCTTGGGTTGAAAAGGAGAATATACCCACCAGTAAGCAGTCGGCAGTTAACACATTTTTATTACAACTAGATTCATTTTATTCTCATGGCACATGACAATTATCTTGGGGTCCAATCCAGGGAATAAGTAAAAGGTTCCAGTTCAGATCACTTATACACTCCCCAATTTTAGTTAACTTAAAGTAAAAGCTAAACCTGTCTAATTTGGAGTTGTACACAACTGGCATTGCTTTATTATCATGGCTACAAAGTTGTTTTTTTTCTCGTTTTTTTTTTTCTTCTGTTCTTTAGGTCGATCATTAAAACCAGCTGTAGCTAAGGTACAAGTCCAAGGTGGTGACAGACAGGAACCAAGACAAAAACAAGGTATCAAATACACCAGTTTCTTTTTTTTTCTTCTTTTAAGAACACTTGACAGCATTTTGACATCTGCCAAATGCAGAGGGCAGGGCTGGATTTGGCACCAACCATTTAAAAACAAAAAAAAAACATTGATCCAAAAAATTACAGTAGTTATGCCAGGCTTGTAAATGCCAATTTAACACTCAAGCTTGCTGTTAAGTATGACATGCTCGGGGTTAAATGTTGGCATACAGGTGGAGCTATGATTTTTATTTTTGTTTTCCAAAGGTACTATATTGGGTTTTCTGTATGAAACTACAGCAAATTAAAATGCCTAGCAGTGATATAGACTTGGTTTGAAAACAAAGTACCGTGTAAACAAACTGGGAAAGAAACATTCCAGGCTGAAACATGTGGCCACTCAACCAGTTCAACACTGATGTCAAATTTTTAATTGGTTCTGATGCACATTCACAGGCAGTCGCAGGTCCAGGACCAGAAGTCGAGGCCAGCTGTTGGCAAAAAACTCCAAAGTCACAGCTTTGGAGTTTGAAGCAGATTTTGACTTTGAAACTGCAAATGCTCAGTTTAGAGATCATCTGACAAAGGAGACAACCAGTGAGTTTAAAAGTTATCTTTGTCATATTGGTGTAACTAGTAAGAAGTTTAACAACTTCTTTTTAAGCAGGTGAGAAGCTGGACTCTGGGCAGGCCCAGGACACAGAGGATGTGAAAGAGGAGGAAACTCTTGCAGAGAAGTGCTATAACAAAGCCAAATGCTTCTTTGACAATATCTCATCAGACCCTAAACTCAGGTAATTTTAGTTGTTGGTTCTGTACTTTTTTTTTTTTTTTTTCCCCTTGGTTAATTTCTCGCCCAATATGACCTTCCTAGGAGAACCACCTGGGCGGAGGAGAAAAAGCTAAACATGGAAACATTTGGAGTGCCTGGTCGCTTTCTGAGAGGCAGAGGATTCAAGGGACGTGGGCGCAAAGCGGAGGGCACCACAGAGCAGCGAACTCTCCCAAAGATTGGCAGTGGGAGGGTGTAAAGAGTTGTTTTTTTGGGGGGGCGTTAATGCTACTGTAAATATTGTTGTTTTCTACTTTAAACATATCTCCCTACATCTTCATACATTGTTTTCATTTATTTAATAAGCTTTGGATAATTTACATGAAATGGGAGAGAGATTTCTTTTTAATGCAGCAGCTGTGAGATTATGGAATATTGAATATCTTCAGATTAAAATAGCATTTAAGTGTCTTCTGTACTTTTGAGCAACTCTTAAGTGGCCTTGAAAAAGCATTTTTCAAAGCACTGGATTTTTTTCTTTTTCTTTTCTGCTCCTTTTGTAAGATTTAAAAGTGGAGATGTGCAACTGCTGCCATTAAATGCCATGTTGCATAAAGACTGTTTTAGAGTTTGTGCTCTTGATTTTGTAATTGTGGTGGCATGCAGATGGAAGCCAGTGGTTCAAACTCTGGGCCTAAATTCTCACATAAATTCGAAGGGGGACCATCAGAAAAGCATATACGATCCAGATCTGAGACTATGTCGAGGTCCCCTTCCTCTGCATAGATGTAAGGTTCATAATCGGGCAGATCATCCACAGTTTCCTGGAGAGAACAGAGCTTCTGTTTTTAGAAAGAAAAAAAAAAAAAAAGTTGAAGATGGTACTCATTTTCATGGTTTAAGTTTAGGATCGTTTACAATACTAACCAACTGAATCAAGGAGCGCAATGATTTGTCTAGCAGTTGGTGTCTTTTGTGGTACTTCAAGTCTCTGTTTTCATACTGTAAACAGAAAAGTGGAAAGTTTCAGGTAATTTTAGTTGGCATTTTTAAATTGGAGGCACTGTTAAGAGGTTATAAACACTAAATATCTTGCATGCAGACAAACTTGTTGTTTTAGTATTAATCCTGATTAATTTATCCTGGAAACTGAATGTAACAGCCATGATCTTTAAACTAATTCTAATCGCAAGCACTGTGCAAACACTATAAACCTTTGAAATGTTGCAATTTCTGAATTGGGTGACTTTATACAGGAAATGAAGGGAAGAGTCTGTGTACCGCCCATGATCTTTCTGTATGAAACATGAGTTTCCAGCTAGTAACTATCAAACCATAGTTAAATAAAATAAAGTCAATAAGTGTAACTTTTTAAGACCTGCTTACCCTTTTTCTGTTATTTTTAACAATCATAGTTATATTTTCAATGTGTTTTTTTGTTTTGTTTTTTTTTTCCCCCACAGGATAATGCTTGGTGGCTTACTGCCTCCGATCTCCATTTCATAATGCAAGTTGTCAGTTTCTGTACACAATCTATATAATTTGAATATCTTACTGTTCTCAAATGTAGAATATTTCCCAAATCAGACAATTAAATTTAAACAGTAAATGATAAGGTTAATTGACATATCTTGAATTACTTTCTTTGGAAATCTTTTGTCTTTTAGACATCACATCATGTATCAAACTCTTGGTTAAACTAAGTTTTTAAATATGTTTCTCTTTTAGTGCAAGAAACATACACAAGCAACATTTTTATCAATACTTGACTATAGATGATGCAAATTTATCTGAAGATCCAGTAAACTCTGCGGAACATGCATTATTTGTTACTGATTCTAGTTTTCTTCATTGTATCCTGTATGAGTGCTGGTTGGCCTTTTTTGCACAATTGTAGATTAGTACAGTTTTCTGATTTGCCACCTCATGTTTTCTGCTGATTCCTAAAGTCATCAGCAGCTACAATCTTCGGGCACAGACATTTAAAGCAGCCTCTTGATTCTACTTTTTATGTTTCTGGCTGAAAGAAATAATCTTTTGGCTGAGCCAAAGTATCCATTTAAATCTGATGGGGAATCTGTGGAGAAAACTAAAAATTAGGGAAGGCAAAGAGGCCCTCCAACATCAAAGACCTGGAACTCCTCACCAAATACAGACTGTGAAAATGTCCATGAAAATAGGCAAAAAGCCTGTTTAGCAAGGGTTTGATTGGCATAATACCAATAAAGATTTTTGCGTTCATTTTTGACATGATATTCCTAATAAAATGTAATGAAACTATATTTTTCTACACTGAGACTTTTTTTTTTCTTTTTTATAGTTTTGATGTTTTGAGGGATGTCTCCCAGAAACAAGCTTTTTGATTGAAAAGGAGTTTGATTCTAGATCTGTCTGAAGTAGAAATAATTTTGGGCCTAGCTGTTTTGCCCAGGACTCCCCCACAAAAGGGAATCTGAATTTCAGTATGACAATGGTACAATAAAGCTGAAAATAAACACCTAATGCTGACAATGCAATACAGGTTCATAAAATAGCACTCACATAAGCCACTGTAATTATTTTGAGAGTGGAGACGTTTTTGAAATGATAGATGACCTATTTGGTCCTGTAAATGGAACTTTACTTCAAAAGTCCCAAAATACAGCATTCTTTAGACAAGTAGCAGAACTTTATCAGGAAAAATTTAGGTATCAGTCCTGAGAAGTACAGATATGTAGATGCAAAGGAGAAGTCAACTGATTGTTTAAATTTAATGCGAACATCACAGAGTCTTTAATTACCATACTCCTGTATTCCCTCCAGAAAACCTCTGTGTGGTTATTGATGAGTGCTTCATCCATACCCTTTGGATGTGAGAGAAAAACTTTAGCCAGACTTTGTAGATTGACTTATGAATCCACTTCATTTTCTCTGTACACACCTTCCAAATAATGTGACTTCTCCTGTCATCCTGATCTTGTGTCTTGGATAAATAGTTGGGCTTCTGACCATCTGGTGCAGTGAAAATATTTGATACCTTTGCAAGAAATGGAAAACAGTCACTGGTATTTTTACTTAAATAGGTCAGATTTTTGAGTGTTTCTAATGTGTAACCTTGCAGTCAGTCCCTGGCTTCTCAACATTTGAATGATTTATCTGTCCTAAAAGGAAATCATCAGGAATCGTCTCCCAGTTGTCAAACTCCTCTTTACAGGAGAAGGAAACTGCAGCAAGCAGCACCACTGCAAAAAAAAAAAAACTCGTGTTACAAGAGTTGTAATATTTCAGGTTGGTCTAAAGATAAATGCATTCATTCCTTACGCAAGAGTAAAACCAAAGAGGCCAGTATGATGCCTATAGCGCCTTCGCCAGTAAATGTTCCAATGTTCCGACTGCGACAGTTGCGTACCACAGAGCAAGAGCAAACAGTTGTGTTCAGGCTGTAAATGCCATACTCTCCCTGCTGGTCTGAAACCTTCACTTTAAGAGTGTATAAGCCAGCATACACACTGGAATCCCTCACCAATCCAGCTGTGAAACCTACAAGAACAAAAACAAAGTCTGTTGGGATGTTTGGGTTGTGTTTTGTTGACATTTCTCTACATTGTATCACAGATTTTACCATAAGATGGATCTAGTTTCCATTTTCCTTTGATGTCCCCCAGCAGCTCAAACTTGAAAGGCCCCCCTAAGGGATCCCCATCTGGGTCAGTGGCTGAGATGTTGGTGGGAGTGTGGCTATCAGATAAGCAGACGTCGACGTAGTTCACGTCCAGTTTTGGCACATTGTCATTTATGTCAATAAGGTGGATCTGCAGTGTAGCTGTGCCTGTCATAGGTGGCTGACCTGTGAAAGGTTGAAAATGATGCTTTTGCAAAGATATTTAACTTTATAATGTCAAGAGTTTGAGACTACCTTTATCCATAGCATGCAATATTAGGGTGTAAAAGCCATTGACAACATGGGGGGATTCTCTGTCCAGCATCTTTATGGTAGTGATGTCCCCAGTATCTGCATCAATCTCCATCCACCCTGCAGGATCATCTCCCACTTTGTAACTGTTGACAAATGCAACTCACATTAACAGACAAAGGTGCCAGATGGAGCTTCAACATGCAGATGTTTAGAACAATACATATACATGAACAGTTTCTGGCATAAATGCTGCACTGAGCGAGCCCCATCTGTTGAGTGTCAGAGCCCCTGTCACACCACTACTACCTCCCTCCTACTGGTGCCCGGTGTTCTGCATGTCCACATTCATTAATTTAACTCTCGTTCTAGAGCACTTTAAACTAATCGATTGTGGTTTTTGTTCACTTGACGAACTTGAAGGGAGCACCCTTCAACCTGATGTCATTAAATAACACAATGCTAGTTAAATAAAATGTATACACTGGGTTTTTAGGGACAAACTTATATTATTCATGCAGAAAAGAGACACAAGATTTTCCTTCAAAAGGGGATCTAAGTGACTGCTAAGCGTGGGCACTTTGGAAATCTGTCAAATCTTTGGAAGTCCAGAATGTTCGTTGGTCTGCCCGGTTCATAAACTTAGCCCAATGATTATTTTTTAATTACAGCAACAAGCTTTGATTCTTCAGTTTCCCACATCTGTTGAGAAATAACAAAAAGCAGGTTTGGCCCCAGATAGAAAATGAACCTGAAGTGGAACAGACAGCAGAGGGAATATCACCTAAGCCACAGGTGTTGGAGTGTATCCAGGCGGGGACAGAACAGGAGGATTCCTTTCAGTCAGCTTTAGCAAGGGTTGTATAGTGAAAATGGTAAAACAGATGTTGCTGTCAGAAACATTGTATTAAATTTTAAGTGCCCAACCAAGTAAAAAACGTATAAAAAAAAAATCTCAAAAGCACCACGTTGTGTCTTGTTGCTTTACCCTTATTTTGCAGCTAGATAGAAGGCCATGATGCCTAATGAAACTAGAAAACAAAAGGTGTCTACCTGTACCACTCTATAGATATGTTAGCAAGAGCAGCAGAGCGTTAAAAATAGGGCAATGTTTAACAAAAAGGTTTTTTTTGGAGAAAATCTGTTGTGTTACATTGCCACTACAGCTGAATGTGGAAAATTGAATTGCAAAGAACTTCACGACTGGACCTAGTGTAAAGGTGGCATCCTATCACGGTATCAAGGTAGAGTTCAGTGAGCTCCTGAGGTTGACCGATTCTTTGTCAAATGTTTGTAGAAGCAGTCGGCGTACTTTGGTTTTGGATTTTATACACCTGTGGCCATAGAAGTAATTGGAACACCTGAATTTAATGTTTTGGTAGGTTGAGCGAATACTTTTGGCAATGTGGTGTTAGCAAGAAAACCTTGTTGGGGGCTTTTAGTTCACACTTAGATAGCAGACAAGAGAAAGTCTAGGGCTGTTCTTTAGTTCCGGTCCGCCACTGATGCCTTTGATTTACCTTTATGCAAAAGACTGTTGACGCTATTGTCATGAACGCTCAAACCCAAACCATAAAAACAAAAAAAATGTTCACCCTAATTTTATTTATGGGCAGGAAAAACAGTTAAGATGCCACAGAGAAGAAATCAGCTGCACTTGTTTAAACTGCTAACTATTCTCTCAGAGCATTGTACAAGTTGGTATAGATAAAACAACAGCACAGACATTTAATTTAATTTATGTGATTGAGGATTTTGTAAGCTAATGTTCTTAAACAGAATCAGGATTTTATTAAAGGGGAGCATCCTGATGTTTTAACCCTCTTAAGAACAAAATTGAATAAGTTTTCATTGTAGGGCTGTAGGATTGTTACGAATGTGCAATGACTGAGTGTTCCTGCCCCAAGGCAACTTTAGTAGTTATGTTTTGTTATGTACCTTACGAAAAACTTTAAAAGCTACAAAAATAGTCTGTTTGATGTTAATGCTGTGTTTTATAAAAAAGATATGTTAGATGTCAAACTATTGCTGTTTTACAAAATGCTGAAAAAGTTGCCTGATTTAGTGCCAAGTTACAAGCTATCAGTCAAATACCAACTTTAATGACACTTGTTTCTCTCTAATGCTATCTTCTATGTGGCTAACATATTTTCTAACAGTGCTTAAACTGTGTCCTCAACACAAGGGGGCACCCATCCCACACTGTTTTGACATGCAAACCAGCAAAAATAACCTGTTTGTGGTCCAGTTCACTTTTTTGTTTTACAGAGTGTACAATGCACCACAAAGACAATAACCCTTGGGAAGTAAGCTATGATTGCCCATATTTCCAAAATAAAAGCCACATTACATGAAGTCTCTTGCAGCACTGGAGTCTTGATCCACAGCAGTCACTTTTTCCACCCAGGTTCCGATCTGTGTGTTCTCCGGCAGCCTGGCCTCTTTGACAGTCACAGTGAACTCCGGGGGTTCGTTGACATCCACTACCTCAATGATGACTGTTGTGGCATTATAGTGAATGTTGCCACCGCTGCTTTGGTTTTTAGTGACGTCAACATTCCACAAGCCGATGGTCGGCCGGCTCTTCACTTCACAGGAAAAATATGGTGCCTTGTTTTTAACAGAGATCTTCAGCTCTTTTGTTGCTCCTTCTTCAAAGTCTAATGACTGAAATGTGATTTGTTTTTGGTTTACCATAATTGTATTATACAAACACATTTAAGTCAAATCATAGAGTTATAAGTAATAAGTAAATTTGTTGATAATGCATGTCAAAGTAGATGCACAGTATCTCACAAAGGTGAGTACATCCCTCACATTTTTATAAATATTTTATTGTATCTTCTCATAGGACAACACTGAAGATTTGACACTTTGATTCAATGTAAAGTAATTGGTGTACAGCTTGTATAGCAGTGTAAATGTGCCGTCCCCTCAAAATTACTCAACACATAGCCACTAATGTCTAAACTGCTGGCAACAAATGAGTACACCCCTAAGTGAAAATGCCCAAATTTTGCCCAGAGTGTCAATATATTGTGCTACCACCATTATTTTCCAGCACTCCCTTAACTCTCTTGGGCATATATTTCACTAGAGCTTCACAGCTTACCACTGGAATCCTCCTCCACTCCATAATGGAGCTGGCGGATGTTAGATACCTGGCACTCCTCCTCCTTTGTTTGAGGATGACCCACAGATGCTCAATAGCGATTAGGTCTGGAGACATGCTTGACCTATACTCTCTGCTTCTTTAGCAAGGTAGTGGTCATCTTGGAGGTGTGTTTTGGGTCGTTATCATGTTGTAATACTGCTCTGTGACCTAGTTTCCAAAGGGAAGGGATCATGCTCTGCTTCAGTATGTCACAGTACTTATTAGCGTTCATGGTTTCCTCAATGAACTCTATCTCCCTCCTGCAGCTCCAAACCATGACACTCCCACCAACATGCTTGACTCTAGGCAAGACACTTTGTACTCCTCACCTGGTTGCCGCCACACACACTTGACACGATCTAAACAAAATAAGTTTACCTTGGTCTCATCAGACCACAGGACATGGTTACCTTGTCTTCAGCAAATTGTTTTTAGGCTTTCCTGTGCATAATCCTGATAAGATGCTTCCTTGCAGGATGACAGCCATACAGAGCATTTTGATAGTGTGTAGCATATGGTCTTAGTACTGACAGGCTGACCACCCACCCCTTTAACCTCTGCAACAATTCTGGCAGCATACATACGTCTATTTTTAAAAGACATTTGGATATGATGCTGAACAACTTCTTTGGTTGACCATTCAAGGCTTGTTCTGATTAGAACTTATCCTATTAAACTGTTGTATAGTCTTGGTCACAGGGCTGGAGCTCAGTTTCAAGGTGTTGGCAACTTTATCAAAGCCCAGGCCATTTTTATGTAAAGCAACAATTATTTTTTTCAGATCCTCAGTAAGTATTTTTTTTTTTTTGCCATGAGGTGTGATGTTGAACCACCAGGTGCCAGTTGTTTAGACATCAATGACTGTGTGTTGAGGTATTTTGTGGGGAGAACAAATTTACATTGATATGCAAGCTGTACACTGACAACTTTGTTATTTTGATACATTCTATCAAAATGTCATATCTTCAATGTTGTTTCATGAAAAGATTAAAAAATCACAGAAATGTGAGGGGTGTATTTACTTTTGTGAGATACTGTAGGTGTCATGTAAGCATGCAACAAACACTTCTTACTTTTACAACAGTCAGAATTCCATCATTGGTCTTTCTATCTGTCTCTATGTTGAAGTATCCTTTCTCATTCCCGAGAATGGTGTATTCCACTCTCCAGGCTTTGCTCTGAAACACGTCATGGTCCGTCACATGGAGGCGCAGAGGAGAGACCCCGGACTCATTTTCCTTCACTTTGCCGGAGCCCTGTTTAAATTCAATGTGTGAGGGTGATAATAAATATTCACAAGGTTTAAATAATCAGTGCTGCAAGTTAAACCAACTAAACACATGTTAACCATACATATCTTTTTGTATCTAGCCGTAATTTGAAGTTACAGACGTTTAAGAAAGTTACAGTCACCATCATGTAAAGCGCATTACTCATACTGAATTTTCATTTATCGGACTATGTGCTAAAATATTAATGCATCTTCAGTTTGTGTGTTTGGTGCACTTTTTAGTAAACTAAAAAATGCCCAGCCTTAAATATATGGAAGTAAAATAGTCTCATTAGAATGAGACATTCTTTAGACATTGAATTTATAACATTGAATTTTTATACTGTGCAATTGTGTATGTGAATTTTTTTTTGTACTTAAAATTTGCCAGCAAAAATACACCTGCTGTTTATTATTTTTCCTTATTTTTATCAGTATTACTTTGTAGATTGGTTGAATCTTTCATTGCATTTTGGAGAGAAGTTGTGTTATTCTATATATGTGCGCAGGGGACGCCATAGGACACCAGTGCGAAAATTCACTCCATCTATTGTTGTATAATACCATATCTTACAAGGCAGGTAAGATAGGTAAGATTACAGGTGGGAAGATAAATATGGTCCCTTATCCAGCCTAGTGACAAAAGAAATGGCTGTCTTTGTTATGTCTATATTTATACCTTAGTGCAGCAGGAAGTCATGAATTTCTAAAAAGAGCTACCTAGAAAAAAAAAATAAAAGTAAAGTAAAGTATAAACATATGCATTTATTCTGGTACTAGTAGGTATAACACCACTGATTTTGGTAAAACCTTTTCCAATTTGCAACATTTAAAACATAGCAACCAAAGGTTGAAATATGGTTGAAGATTCGTAAATGTCAAAAAAAAAACTGACCCACACGAGTTTGATGAATGAAAAGGTGACTGTAAGGCCATCAGTTGGACAAGGATGACTGCCTACCGTTTGACCTGTGACGACTGGAAGGTGGTTGTTACCGTCCTCCACATTGATGATGACTGTGGTTGAACTGGATAACTGGACAACTTCACCATGGTCTATGGCCTCTATCAGCAATGTGTGCTTGCTGGCCACCTATGATGTAAGCAAGAGTGGTTAGTTACATTAGCAGAATGGGTGTGGAGGAGAAAACAGTCAAGAGGATTTCTCACAGGAATATTCTACTCCTCCCAAAGATATAAATCAAGTGTGATGCAGCAGATAGTGGTACAAATTTCCCTGCGGCTCATTTTTGCTTCAAACCAGCTTTCTTAACAATTGTGGTGCTGTCACACAGTACTCAGAGTGAGCACACCCTAAATTCCTGAATACATGTAAAATGTTTTCTTGTCAGGTGCAGATCCAGCTAAACAAGAAATGGTGTTTGAATTACAGGAAAACTATTCCTTTACAGTCTAGAAAAAGGGAATGCCTTGCCTCATGATCCAAACAACCTTTAAATGACAGCGCTCCGGTATTTTTGATGAAGAATTCAATGTTTGGAGATTCTGGGGACACTGATTTGATGGCGTAGTGGAAAGTTGAGTTGGGGGTTCCTTTCTGATCTCTGTCATAGGCTACCACAGTGTGGATATGGGAGCCTGTAAAGAATTAATGAAACAAAAATTGATTTAGAGCAGAGTTAAAAAGAAGAAGCATGCTCAATGTTCTTACCTTGGGAGAGATCCTCATCAACCGTGACTTCATACAGAGGTCTCTCGAAGAGTGGAGGGTTGTCGTTGATGTCTCGAATTAAAATCTCAATTCCTAGTCGAGTGTCAATTGTAAGGTCATGCGTCTTCTTGGCTTCAAAACTAAACTAGAAATCCAAAAATAAGCAAAGTTACCCATTAAGCAACAGACTGATTAAAATGTTAACTCTATAGACCATTTAATTTAGATGCAGATATTTCTATTTTAAGACCACATTTAAACCAAGCAGTTTTGCCCCTGTACGTTCACCAATTTATCTCCAATAATAAGTTTGAAGGAAAATCTCCAAATTTTCCCAAAATCTCAAAAACTTTAAACTCAAACTTAACTCATTTAATATTCTGTGATATTGTTGTTTGGAAGAAAAATCTTTTTTGTTTACCCTAGAGCAAAATCTTTAGAGAATATTGTCAAAAATTAAGAGATCTTTACATATTTGTGCTGTACAGGCAGAAAGAAACAACACACATTTCTATGTGTACTGTTGAATATTCAATCTGTCCATGCTGTGCATTGATCAAAAGATGTTTTCTCGACATCAAGTTGTCACTTGTGCTGCAAATTGTTGAGTTTGTTTTCACAAATGCAACATGTTCCGTACAGTGGCAGCACCTCTGTGTTTTGAAGTTGAGTTATAACTCGCCCTCTTAACACACAGATGACACAACTCTGACAGGATGGTTTGCTAAAGGAAGAAGACAGAAAATTGTACAGGAATTGAAAAAGTGTCATATCATCATTTCGTACCTTTGCAGCTTAGATTGTACCTGGCTTCAGGTAGGAACAGCTCAATGTCAGTTCTTACCCCCATTTCGTACCTTCACATTGCCATTTCATCCCTTCCTAGTATTATGTCATGTCATGTAATTAAAAATGGAGTATCCATTTATTTTTCACTGTAGTTAAATATTGTTCATGCCATCCTCAATAAGAGTCAGTTAGTTAAGTGGGTGCTGGTAATTTTCCCCTTTTGTCCTCAGGATGTTAAATACAGACTATGTGTGAATTCGTACCCAACAGGAGAGAGTTTTGTGCCTGCTTTGACTACCACCAATTTAAGGTTATTGTATATTTTCTACCTATAGTTTTATACTCTGCTGTAAGGAAATGTGGTTACATAACTCAAACAAATATTAGCTATAAGCAGGAAGTCACTGAGTAATTATGCTCCTATCAGGGGTCTGAATCTGTCATTTTTTGTGATAGCTGGCGAAACAGGAAATAGAACAACAATCTATGGAAATAAAGTGTAATACAAAATTTTAAGATAAAGATGTACAAGGGAAATAACATTTGTATCACTATTTATCTTCATAACTTACATAACAAAAAAAACTCATACACAACCGTTAAAGTAAATCAGTTTAAAATGTTTTGTTCTGAGGTACGAAACTAAAATAGGAGGGAAGGAGATGGCAAGTACGAACTGGTGAGAGCACGAGTTGGTCCAAAGCCTAATAAGAACCACAATAAATAGGAGTAGAGTGTAATACAAAGAATTTACATTCATTGGAGCATTTTTATGATCATTTATCTTCATAATTCTTGAAATACTAAACTACAATACCAAAAAGATTCATTCACCATTGTGTAAGTACATACAGTTGGTATGAAACAGGAAGTAAGAACTGAAGAAAGGGCAATTGGTAATTGGACTTTCTCATCATAAAGTACAAATAAAAAAAACAGACACTTTTAATTTAAATATTGAAAAGACTGAGTTGAAATTTAAACCACTTTATTATTGTCCAAAATGACGGACCAAAATTTTTTCCAAATAATCCATTAATTGTTTTTATCTACTTATCATGCAGGATTCCAGGAGGGCTCGTACCTATTTGCAGCAGTCAATGGGCGAGAGATGGGACACACCCTGAAGAGATCACCAGTCCATCACAGGGCAACACAGACATTTAGACAGACCAACTAAGCAAACATGCATGTTTTTGGACTGTGGGACGAATCCACAAATGAAGAGGCAGAAAGACCCCAGGTAGCGATTGGATCTCAGGACCCTTTCTATGCAATGCAACCGTGCTAAGCACTTCATCAACTGCCCTTTATCTTTTTTTTTTTAAGATTTTATTTGCGAGACTAATGGCCTTTATTTTTCCCAGTATTTTTGACAGTAGGTAGACAGGAAACAGGTGGAGAGAGAGGGGAAGACATGCAGCAAATGTGCCCGGGTCTGGGACTCAAACCCAGGAGGACTAAGGCCTCCGTATACGGATTGCGTGCGCAACCCCCTATACCACCAGTGGCGCGCCCTTTTTTAAGATTTTATTGGCACTAGTGGCCTTTATTGTACAGCAATCAGACAGCAAAGAGGGTGGAGAGAGAAGGGGAAGACATGCAGCAAACCCCCGAAAACAGGAATCGAGCTCAGGACAACAGCATGGAGAACTATGGCCTTTGCACATGGTGCGTGCGCTTTAGCAACTGAGCCACTACTGCCCCCAACTGCCATCTATCTTAAACATGAAAAATAAAAATCTAACCAAATTTAATCAATCTAATCAAACTTGTCACCGAGAGGTCCAGCTTTGGTTGCAATTTTTAAATATAATAAGATGCTATTTAGGCATCCAAAAATGTTCCCTTTTATACCAAATATATCCCTGCTTTAGTCTAGATGTTTGTTGAGATTTTAGAAATTTAAAAATCATAAATTGCATATAAGGTATATTTAAAATAAAGATTAAATTGTTTGATATTGGCCTATATGTGCAGGATATGGTCACAAAGTGAATTATAATGCAGTTAGTATAACAGTGGTCTCCATTTGGGATGTGTGGGGTCTTTAGATCATATTTAAATCAAACTAAATAAAACTGATAAAAAAGTTTTAATCTATTAATATTTATAGATATTTTGAAAAATTTAAGTCGTAGGCTATCCACGATGTTATGTGTAACGTGTCAAGACAAACCTTAAGCACTTTCTGCTCCTCGTAGTCCACGGGCCTTTGGACAAAAAGTTCACCCGTGTTCTTATTAATGGTGAAGACTCCCTCTGGCTCCTCGTCAATTCCTTGGCCGTACAGGTCAAAGTATACTTGGTATTTGCGGTCGATGCCCACCTGCAACACACCTATTTTTACAATCTGCTTTTTTTTTTTTTTTACAATCTGCTTTTACAAGAGCAAACATTTCCTTTACATCTGTTAAATTTAGAAAATTAGAAAATATTCAGGAAAGTTACACATTTCATTATCTTCATCTTTAGCCGTAAAGGTTCTTAGATCCTGTGTTTACAGGTTTTAAAGATGAGTATCACTGATGAATTTTTCTTCACATTTAGCCAGACCAGTTTTCTTAGAAGTTCTTACCTGGCCCAACTTATAAGGAAAGGGCCCCAGGTGTCCCTCTTCTATTTCATAGGAGTCGATGATCCATGCTCTTTTTTGGCGACTCTGGGTTTCTGAGCATGTTGAACTTGTCACAAATACTATCTGAAAGATAAACAACATCCAAACCTGAAGGGCAGTAAAAGCCTCTTCACACTGATAATTTTTTCTTGGCTAGATGCTTAGATGATAAATCAGTTTTCCTCAAGGGAAAAACGAAAGGTTTGACCGGAAATATTTTGTAGTTTGAATATAGGCTTTGTTAAATGTGACCAGAAACAAAACATTAATTTGACAAAATTGAAACAATATTGTGTCTTGGTTTTCTGTTTCCTAAATAAATTATGTTAAATATGAACAAAGACTCAAAATTAAACTAGAACAATCTAAGATAGGGCAAAAAGCCTTAGACCTGAAATCATCTGTTTTTAAAGAATACAGGTGTTACCTACCAGCAGAGTTAAGAGGAGCATGATGCTTGTTCAGTGCCTGCAATGTGTGCAGACCGGCTTTTTTTAACAAACATAAAGGACCTGGACTCTAGCTTTCCACACCCACATACCCTAATAGAGCAATCACATTACAGGTGTATCTGCAGCTGAGTCTTTCTTCTTAGGAAAGCTTGTAATGTATAATGTTCAACCTGTCACAGTTAGGGACACTGCTCCGATCACTGAGCAGATAATCTGGTTTCTGACATGCAATGCATACAGATTTCAAAGCATGTACGCCATCTTGCAAAAGGATTCCCTGAACTTCACATTTTGTATTTAAAAGAAACAATGAAAAAGCAACTCATAATCATGAAGGAAAATGAAACGTGGTTTGCAAAACCTTTCACAAATAAAAATTGGAAACATGTAGAATACATGTTGACAGATTATCCCTCCTGAGCTATGGATCCTAGCAGTTCCTCCAAAGTTATAATTGCCTGTTGTTGCAGTACTCATGTTTGGATAATGGTTATAACAGTGCTCCATGAGATCTTCTAAGCTTATGATATTGCTTTATAATAATGAAGGCAAATAAAGTAAATGGAATAAATACAATTGTGTGTCATGGATGTCTCATATTTGGATTATTATTTGTTAAACAATCCTTTGAAAATCATGTATTATTTCCATTCACTTTCCAATTATGAGCAACATTGTATTGCTCTATCACACAAAACTTCTTAAAAGATGTAAAGTTTATACTTTTATTGTGACAAACTGTGTAAAAGCTTTCTCTACCTTTTTGCACTCTGTGATATTGACATATAATCAGATCTGTTGGGGAAAAAGGCCTTTGTGTGAACTTTGACTGCACTTGTGAGTTTTGCCTGAAGCACATATTTATTAATCGTGGTCTGTGGCTGAACACATTCTCACATTCATCCAAGAGGCTTAGAAAAACACAACCAGCTTTATTGCTGTCTTCCTTAATTTGCCTCATAACACACACATCGTTCTTTCTTTGTGGTTTTGTTTTTTAAATGAAGTAATTTGCTAATCAGAAACCTAAAAACAACCAAGATTCTTTCTCTGTCATGTTTTTATTTTAGGGTTTTGTTATCATTGTACAAAAGCATTATTTTTCAAAAAGAAATGAAATCAAATGACATGAAGGAAGATCTAATCAGAATCAGTACATTTAAAGTTCACGGTCCACACTACAATGTACACATCAATTAGCAGAGAACCTGGAAGCCTTTATATGAGCCCAGCTGTTGTAGGTGAGGCCTCATTTAAATAGTCTGTTCTCAAACGTCCTCCTCTGGCTCGGGCGTTCTCTGCCGTGCTGTACGTACAGCAAAAGATGTTTCCCTAAGATAGGGGTATACACACTGAATTTTTTGCTCTGCTTCATCTGGTGACATGCCTCTCGTCTTCACTGCGCTGTTTTGCGTCTCCGCGTTGTCCGTTGCAACCAAAGGAGTGTCTCCACCGTTGACGTTGGCGGCCTGGCTGTCAGAGGAGCTATCTGAAGATGTGGAGGACATGCGGGACTTGCTCTCTAGGCTCTCAAGGACATGTCGAAACAGCCCGTTCCTGATGGCCTCCTCGTTGTTGTTGCTTGCTTACATTTGGAGTTAGAAAGTAACATGTTATTAGTAGTTCAAACTTGCTTGATTTGAACTGTGATCCAGTTTCCATACCTGGCAGTGGGGAAGACAGCACCCCTTCTTCCCCCACAGAACTGAAGAAGACATCCACAGGATCTTGATCAGAGAGGTCTATAAGCTCCATCTGGTCCAGGAGGTCCACGTTCACTTCTATGGAGGAGATGCTGCCGATGGGAGCTGCAAAATAAAAGCAGTTAGCAATGTCTTATTTGTTCATGCAGAAGCCCACTACCAAACTCCAACTTACGTCTCCTGTAGTCTCTGATGCACAGGTGTGCTGAGGACAGGTAGACGTCTACTTCATGCTGGAAGACCTCCTCAAAGAAACGCTGTCTCTCTCTAAGCTTGAGCTGCTGTGCTGATTCAATGTCTGGAAGCCTCTGGGTATGCTCTGTCTCCGCTGGGAATCACAACAGCAGGACAGGAGGTTAGACATTATTTCAGCACATGTAATACAGTTTCCAGCAGCTTTGTTCACTAACAGTAGTAATAAGGCTCACTGCCCAGGGCCCAATTCTGTCAGGGGATTCCAGGTACCTTCAAGGATAAAGTACCGGGAAACTGCATTTAAACTAAATTTAGGTCAATTCTAAACTGAATTATTCTACATTAACAGACATTCTTAAAAACACTTTTTGATTATTGACACATTTATTCTATTTGCAAAAACACAAAACAATTGCATTTTCAAAGTGTTTTGAGAAAGAAAACTGCATTATTTGCACAAACTGCATGGCTGTGTGTGGACTTAAGGCACATGAGATATATCTGATTTTAGATGCCTTCTAATGGATGAGCTCTTATCAAACTAGATATGCCCACAGACCTCTCTGCTTTCTTTAGTAGGCTACTTCCCTCTTCTTTCAGAAGCCAATGTTCACATTTCATTTCTCTTACTTATTTTTCCCATGCATGAAATGTCTACTGACTCCAGACTGGTGGTGGCTTTTGATACTGGTGATATAATTCACTGACCAGGGGGCTAAACTGTCAGAGGGCAGCACATGCAGTCAGCTTTCTATTGCTTTTTGTCATATCTATTGATGGAGGAGTACGTGCCCCCCCCCCCCCCCGCACCCATCTTTGTGATTTAGATCAGGGCTTTATGGTCACTCCAAAACATTGACTTTGTTGTCCCTAACCCACTTTGTAACTAATTTTGTGCTATGATTAGAGTCATTTTCTAACTGGAATACCCATTGGTGCCCCGAGCTTTAATTCTCTTTGCTTCAATATTTTCACATAAAGTTTTTTCCTCATGATGCCATCTGTTTTGTGAAGTGCACCAGTCGCTCCTGCGGCAAAACATCCACACAACATAATACTGCTACTCCTTTACTTGAGCTGTGATGTGGTTCTCAGGCTTGCAAGCTTTCTGGTTTTGCTAAAAAATGTAACAATTGTCATTATCCAACATAGTTCAACTGATATCAGCCTCGGAGCTTTGCTCTCTCGTTTTCTGCATTTTAGTGGTGCTCTCTATTATAAAGTCACTTATGTGTATTTGTACAATTTAAAGATATTTTCTATTTCCATTTATATTGCCAAAAAAAAGCTTATAATCAGAATCTTTTGATTCTGATTATGACTGAACTCTTAGGACATATCACTAAAAATTAAGGTCTTTGTCCCTAAGTGCTTTGGCAATTGTAATCTTGCTGTAATCTTGAAGCAATGTCAGCCTATGTCACAGCACAGGACTTGCTTCACTGTGCAGAATTGACACTCTCTTCAGCCAGGATCTTCACAAGATATTTTGCTTTTGTTAAGCTAAACACATTTCACACAAAAACACTTTAATCTAATGACACAGAATGGCATGATGCATTGATACCTTACATGCTAACTGCTTAGGGCAGCTGTTCCTTCAGTAGCGCTCTAAGCCAGAAGAGGGCGCTGTAAGTGAGCCTAAAAAGAACTGGACTTCAGTTTGTATTGAAAGAAACTGCTACTCAGTAAGCCTACATCTAAAGTATGTGGATACTGAGTTTTTAAATCCCCGTATTTATTATCTGTGTGAAAATTCAAGCTTTACTGAGCTCCTCACTGCAATTTATAGACAGCCACACTTTGCTCACCCACACATTATCAGTCCTGCTCTTAAGATTCTGAGGGGAACTGTGAGTCCTCTCTCTAAGTTAATCCTGTTTGAGAAAACCATGTGATCCCATTTTCCTCCTCATCAGCATCACTGTAATACAACCCAACTGCAGTTCCAAAGTAACCAAGTAGAGATGTGAGCTACAACAGAGCAGTAGTAAAAACTAGGGATCTCTATTCAGGTTGCATATTTTCAATAAATAAAAAGAAAGTTGCCAAAAAACATGTAGGCTAATTATAGAAACTTGAATTAACATCTGTGGTCTGTGGATACTTTTATTATTAGTCATCTCCATCAGAACAGTTTTTGAGTTCGGAGGAGCGATTACAACCTGCAAACAGTAACATAACTGCTTGTGACAATATGAAGAAGTTTGTGATTGCAGGCTTTCTGTAAAGGGCCTGTTATTAAGTAAAGGAGCTCAGATGGGGCTGTAAAAATCTCCATCTCTGGAAACGCTAAGGCAGCAAAGCTGATGTAAAAAGAACAACTGGTATCCTTGTTTGGTGTGCTGCATCAGCAGTGCTCCCCATGAGTCATGACCAGGCACACATTTGCAACAAGAGAAGCTTGAGTCTGAAGTAACTGACAGCTTGTTGACAGGGACCGCAATCAGAAAGAGAGAGCTTCCTGAGGAAGACTGAGGACATTTCAAAACATCAGTTATTGCAAACACCACCATCTTAACCTGTTTTCTATTTTTTTCAATAAATAGTAATGAAGTATTATTTTCTCTCTTTTTCTTATCAGATTATCGACACATTAAAAAATGTCGAAAGCAATACATTATAACTGGTTGCATGAATACTGATGTGGCATCAGACCAATTGAGGAACCAGTCAGTGATGAGTTGATTTAAAACATCCACATTCTTTTTGTCAGATGGAGGTTGAGTGCAAAACAAGAATCTTCTTTCATACTGTCTTGCTCTAAATGTAGTTTTGCTCTACAAAAAGGATATCGGAAGACAGTTGCGTGATTAACTTTATTAATTCCAGATTCAACCCAGCTTCAGAGTAGGCAGGCCACATTGATGTTACAGTAACCTGTCTGTATAACCTTCCATCACGGTTCGTGTGTGTGTGTGTGTGTGTGTGTGTGTGTGTGTGTGTGTGTGTGTGTGTGTGTGTGTGTGTGTGCGTGTGTGTGTGTGTGTGTGTGCGTGTGTGTGTGTGTGTGTGAGAGTGCGTGCGTGCGTGTGTGTGTGCGTTTGTATGTGTGTATGATGGTGAGTGAACATATGTGTAGAAATAAATGTGTATAAATAAGTATGTTAGCCCTGAGTGGGTGTGTGTCTTTTCTTTTGTTTTGTTTTGTTTTGAATGAATGAGTAGCAAGTGGTCATTAGCTGATTCATAGTAGTCTTATTTTTAGTTGCTGGTTGATGTTAGACTTAATTTATTTCCTCTATAAGCTTTAGTTAAGGTGTTCATTTTCCATGTTGATATATTTTTTCATTTTAATAAATATCAATCATGAGAAAGTATAAAAATGTACTCTTTTAATTTTAAGTGTGATGTTAACTCTGGATAGATAAAAAATATCCTTCAGAAAGTGAGATTCTTCTTCTTTGGAGATGCTGACAGAGTTATTTTTATTTATTTATGTTTACCATAACTTATAAGTAGTACGTATATCAATACATACACTTGTATTTTTAATGAAATAGTGACTGTGACTTGGTATTGCCAAATACCTAATGTGAAGAATTTTTTTAGGGGACATCTCTGATTGTTACACAATCACAAATGCAGTTTTCCTCAGAGCCCTTACAGGATGTGAGGGAGGCAGCACTGACAAGGCAAGATGTCTGACACAATAAGTAGAGGCTCTAAATGTTTACTGTGTCCAGCTGACAGTACTGTGCCAGGGAAAACACAGGGTTTGTTTTGGACAGCATCTAACCTGAGCTGGATTATATCGATTCCCTTTAAGGCTACAGGTTTAAATATAGCTGCTTGTTTCCCACCCATTTATACTCTGACTGATCAACACATTGATTGTTTCCACTTTAAGCCTGATACCACAGGGCATTTAAAGGTTAGCTGCATATGTACATCCTCCATTTTGCTTCCTTATCTAAGGTTTTCTTTTTTTCCCCACCAGATCATCTCTACTGTTACAGCATCCCTGGCCACGGACGAACCCAGTGACCTCTGAGCACCACAGGAACTCACGTGGGAAAATCTTCAGTCAAAGAAAAAGCTTGGTCGTAGTATCCACAGCTGATAGGCCTACTTGTCAACTCCACACAACAACAGAGTCACTAGTTTCACGGTAGAAGGAGGGTAGAATGTGAAAGATTTCAGTCACTCAGTCTTTTCTGAGTCATTTTCCCTTTCCATGTCCCCCTCTTTCCTTCCTCTCTTTCACCCTGGGCCTTTAGAATCAGAGGTCCATAAGACCAGCTGGACATGCAGAATGACTAGAACAGACAAAAAAGTTTTTTTTCTACAGATGTAGCAGGCCGGATGTGTCTGAATGCCACCCTGCCTTCCCACATAAAGACAAACACAGATCCTCAGCTTAGGCAGTAGTCAAATGAAGGGCCCTTTCAAGAGAAATACAAAGACAGATGTAACAGACTGGGACTGACTGCTCTTCTTAAAGACAACGCAAGTTCCAAGAGTGGGTAATTTGGATTTTAGTCATTTGCTATATTGAATAAGGCTATTCAGCTTTAAAAATCACAAAAAATTCCAAGTAGAGTGACCAGGAAAAAGTACAGTACAAAAGTATTCATGCCCCTTGAACATTTCCCTTTTACAAATCAATTCCAAAGAAGTTGGAATATGCAGTTGCTCAAGATGTGGTGAACCTCGCCCCTTCCTTGCTTGTGATAGTTTTTTTGGAACGTTCTGCAAGCATCAAATTCAAAATAAGTGAATATTTTCAAAAACAAAGATAAAGTTTATCAATCTGAACATTCAATATCTTGTCTTTCTACTGTATTCAGTTGAATATAGGTGTAACAAGGTTTGTAAATCATTGTATTCTGTTTTTCTTTACGTGTTACACAACGTCTCAACTTCATTGGAATTAGGTTTGTATTTACACTGGTTTGTGTTGGGTCTATCATATAAAATTAAACTAAAATATTGTAAGGTTTGTTGTAACATGACAAAATTTGAAGTGAACAGATGTAAATACCTTTGCGAGGGAGTGTAAAGGCATTTTGCTGCGATTAGTATGAACAGCCTGAATTATGCTATCGTTGAATTTTCGCAAAAACAGTGTCATAATGAGGCTGACTACATGAAAGGGCTCAGCATAGCATGTACCAAATAAAATCCATCATCCCTTCATGATGTTGGATCATTTAGTGTTCAACTAAATCTTATCATCTCCTCACAGCACAGTTTCAAGTACACGTACCTAAATGAAAAAGAAAAATCAGGTCACTCTTTGTTTATTGTCTGAATGTCACATGTTTCCCTCCCCCGTCATGTTTTTGAGGAACTGCCCGCTGAGATGGCAGTTTAGAAGCGTCCGCTGCACAAACAGCAGCAGTAAAGCATTGATCCCTGGGCTAAATGAAGGGATAGGAGGTGCTCGGTATTGCCCACAGGCTGCCATTAGGCCCATCAGTGAGCTAAAAGAAAATATGAGCTTAGGAAGCTCCCAGTGACGAAGAGAGGGAGGGTCAAGGCAGCGCAGCGAAGACAAAAAATGCTTCTGAGGAAATGTTTTTCTGTTTTGGATTCTCAGTGGAGAATTGAAACCTCTGGTTAAAAGTTAAACTAAATCTCCTCTGGGAATCATCACGTCCTTCTCCACTTTGATTATAGCATAGTTTGCCACACTCCTCCTTTGGTTCGGTCTGAGCTGAGACATTTTCTGGGAAGTGGTTTTTTTACCCAGCTGGGTGAAGTCATCCCTGTTTAAATAACTCTTGTGTCAGTACATACTGTCAAGTCTAGCATCAAATGATAAAAGGCCCAGTGACTTTCAAAGACAAATGAAACAGGCCTACAGCTTCCCTCATTCTCCACCATATTTAACAGTGGGGTGCTCAGTCCGTCCCGTCTGACCAAAACACATGGGTCCACTTAAGGTCCCAGTAGTGTTTAGAAAACTCTACATGTTTACATTTCTGATGGAAGGATAGAAATGTAAACATGTAGATTTTTTTGGCTGCCTCTCGAAGTTGTAGTTAGGACTTAGTGACCCAAAGATACTGCTCTTTGTTCAAGTTATCTTACACTGAGCTTTGAGAGATTTGTTTTCCTACCTTTACCATCCTGCTCACTGTACATGATAACAAGATAAAAATGGGTCTTCCTTTCCCATTTTGTCTCATCTGTTTTCTATAGGTTTGTGGTTATTTGATAGCTAAAGCATAATAAAGTATAATTAAAGCATTATAAAACAAAAATTAAAAAAAGTACTTTGGTCATAGGAATTATTAATGAATTGCATAGGTTGTCAACATTTGTGCAAATTTTGTAAAAAAAAAAAAAAAATGTATAGTTGATTTTTTTTAACCCTACTCAATAATGTCCCAAAATTAAAGGTTTGATTTTTCAATTTTTTTATTGTGACATGAAATTTTAATAAAGGATTGATATATATATAAGCTTTTTACTCTTTTACTTTTTAGTCTCTTACATTCTAGGTGATGAGTGAAATATATTTTCTGTGGCCCTGTTAGCCAGTCTGCCCTGCTGATTTCTAAACACAGGGTTGTGATTGGACTAGATGTCCTTCCCAATAGAGAAAAGATTTGATCACTCATGGATGCTTGCCGGACTGCGACAAGGCTGGGTAGAGATGCAGGAAATCAAGCAGCATCTGAGGGCAAAATCTGACTGCACTGCATGCTTGCATTTACTTTACTCCTTCCCTAAACTAAAGTGGAACAGTCAGACTGTTAAACATATGTTTTCCTGGGTTCATTCGATTCTTTCGCTTTCAATTTTTGGTTAGTTTACCTACTGCCCTCTCTAAAAAGCTCCTGTTTACAAGAATCAGGTTGCAAGATTTGTGAATTATTAATGACAGATACTGATGTTTGGTTATATACAGTAGTGTGCTAAAGTTTTAGGCAGGTGTGGAAAAACGCTGTAAACTAAGAATGCTGTCTAAAATATAAATAATGATTGCATATCTTAATTAATTTACTAAATGCAAAGTGAGTGAAAAAAATAAAAATCTAAATCACATCAAAATTGGCGTTACTACCCTTTGCCTTTAAATAAGTTTCAATTCCTATAGGTACAATTGAAAATTTGAGAAAGCCAACGTCAACAAATGATATGTGGTTAGCCCTCCAAGATGTTTGGAATAACCTACCTCCTGAGTTCCTTCAAAAACAGTGTGCAAGTGTACCTAGAAGAATTCATGCTGTCTTGAAGGCAAAGGGTGGTGACATCAAATATTCATTTGATTTAGATTCCTCTTCTGTTCATTCGCTGTGTTTTGTTGATTGATAAAAATAAACTATTAACACTTCAAATATTGAAACCATTCTTAGTTTACAGCATTTTTTTTTATACCTGCCTAAACATTTGGACAGTAGCGTATGTGCGTCTTTCCACTGGGTCGACAAAGCTGTGTCCCGCACCATCCACCAACACTGACATCATCCGTGTGAAGCCCGTCCTTCATTACGCCGTAATATCAGGACATTTTATAGGTCATTGTCCTGCACCATTACTATCCATGTGTCCAACAGCAGACCGTCTTGAGTTCTGATTAACACAATAGGCTTTACCAGATGATAAAGCACTGATCCATGTTTGTTTACTGCACTGGCAAATCCTCTTACACAGAATCGTTACCACTGAACAGCAGAGTGACAGCATTTTGCAAAGTGCACAGGGTCTTTGGGGCAGGGCCAGCATAATTGAGGCATGAAGTTTTCAAATTGTTATAGGTATTGAAACAAAACGTTCTGTAAAGAAATAGTTGCCCCCTTGCATTTATTCTGTTATTACTTTTTTGGCACACTTAAATGTTTCAGCTCATGAAACAAATTTTTAATTTCAGAGAAAGATAACCTGTATAAACACTAAAAAGGAGATTTTAAAAATTACAATCGCATCTTCTGTCCAAACCATCCAGGCCACATGTGAATAGTAATCATTATTTCTTTAAATGATCAGTCATTATCATCAATTATCAGACATGTAGAATTAAAAAGTCACTTAAATACAACCTGTCTGACATAAAGAAGTGAGCTAAAAGATCTCATAAAGCAACATATAATTCCCTAATTGGAAACAGTGCTCAAAATGATGATCTGAAACATTTAAGTTTAACAAAAAAGCAGAAACAGAAGAAATCAGTAAAGGGGTCAAGTACATTTTCACACCAATGCACATGCAAAATGCTTTAACTTATTTAATTCTCACACCTCATCTTTTAATGGGACCAACTCCCACACAATTGTGCCAGTTGTTTCTTCTTGTACTTTTGAAGAAGCTCAAAGCTATTTTCACATTATCAAGGGAAATGAGAAGATTTTTTTGTTTAACCAAATAAAACCTCTTAGACATTTTTCATTTTTGCTGAGCTTACAGTTGAAATGTTTTAAGTTAATAACACTACCTGGAATTGAATAAGCCAACAGGTAAGAGCCTGCTGGGTTACCATGATTGGTATGCTTGAATTAACAAATGAGTGTATCATCATGGATTATGAAAATCTTGACTTTGCCAGAGTTGACAGAGCTGTTAAATCTATTGCTGAAATTACAAATATTAGAGTCAAAACTGTAAAGAAATGATTAAAACTTGAAAGGATTGTGGAGAAAATGTTTGAAGAATAAATACAAATCATATAGTTTTTGAAAACCTCCCATTCCGAGTCTCTAGAGAGGATGTAGCCACTTCTGCTTTCCCAACAACTGCTGTGGCAGTGGTGGTAAAGTTCTTGTCATTAGAAAAATGACAAATTTACATCACTGATTTGCATTGGTTGCAATGTGATCATGGATAAGCAGACAAAAAAGAAGGGGGCATCTATTGACCACAGCCCTGAGGTTTGCCTGTGATTGCTGTGACTGGTTTTGATGTATGGCTGCACAGCTTAACCTTCATTGTATCAGGAACCTAAGATCCCACTTATGAAGTCACAACAATCATTAAAACAGAAACAAAATAAGAGTGTTAAATGCGCAATGTGACGCAGTGCAGTAAACAACTCTCCTTCCATTCTTCATTTAGTTGAAATCCAGCAGTGGGGAGCACAACTAACCAAAAAGTTATCTTCGCTAGCCCATATTCCACTAACTAAAATATTAGCTTCGCTAACGCTAAACAGATAAAAGAAATTTGCAGAAGCGTATGCTATCAGTAACCGCTAAGATAACTGTCACCTTCCCTAACTTGAAGAATAACTGAACACTTCATAGCAATTGAAAACTTCCTTCAACTAGTAGCTGCTGTATCACACAATGATGTGCTGACTATTCGAGAAATCCCAACAATAGAAAGAAACAAACTTGTGACATTTGTCAGCTGACTTAAAGTTGGCGAAACATAAATTAGCGGAAGCTAAGCTGCCTCTAATGGTTTCCAAAGTTAGCAGAAATGCTAATCCGCAAAAAAAAAAAAAAAAAGTTTTTTCGTTAGTAGCTCTTAACAGATTAGCAGAACAATGCCCACCACTGAAATCCAGATTAGTTTACACAGAGGGCTGGAACTAACAGAAAATCCAACAAGACCAAAGCAGATTGCAACCATCCTAAAACAACTCCAATCTTAAAAACGTCATAGCAGTTTATGCTAACACTAGTTTACAAACCTCAAAAACTGTTGTCATGTTTAGTCAGTTGTTTATATTGTAGCTCTAGGTGGCAGTGTGTGTATTGAAGCATGTACTACGAACAGAACATCCTAAACCTTTCCAGTCAAACAATCTGATTGATGAAGTAATGTAAAAATCAACTAAACCGCTATGACCTTTTTGAGATTGGAGTTGTATAAAGACTGCAGAAGCTTGTCCACTTCTAAATATTTGACCAATCAAACAAAAGTTGTCAGATGACACACAAGAAAAGGTTTTGCTTTTAATATGGGTTAAGAACACCCTGCAAGAACCTCTAAACCAGAGTTGCAAGGTCAGAATAACATTTTGTTCTTGCACCCCTAAACACACAACAAATTTCTCCCCTCCTGCAGATTACCTATTGGCCTTGTTTGTGCAATAGAACATTATTTGAAGCAAATCATTGTTGGTCAGGAGAGCTCTGAATCAGCAGTCTGCATGTCTGAAAACACTGAACAACCATAGACCACAGATTTAAGGTCACGACCAGCGACGGTAATAATGCCACATTGTTTTGTTATTGTTTGTGGTCAGTTTTTAAGTATAAAATTTATTTTTGTAATATTGGATTTTTGGAAATTAATTTAATATTGTCAGGTTCTGCCATTTTGGGTTTTGTGTTTGTTTACTTTCTCAGTTAGGTGTTTCCTTTGGGTTTAGTAGTTATGTTTGTTTGTTCCTTCTGTCATCCTGATAGTTTTGTTCTCTCTCCTGCTCCTTAGTTTAGTAGTTCTTTCTCCCCTCGCCTATAGTTCCCTTGGTGGTTGCTTTCTCATTTATTTATTACTTAGAATGGTTTTCTCCTCTGGTTATTATTATTATTATTATTAGAACAGTTCTCTTTTCTTGTTTGGCTTTTCTAGTTTAGTTTCTCGGTTAGTGTTTCTGTGCTTGTTTACTGTTAGGTTAATTGTTCTTGCTGCACTCTTCTAGTTTATTAGTTTCCCTTTGGCCTAAGGTTATTATTTACCCAGTTGCTTGTTCCCCTTAAGATTAGTTGTTCTTTCCCAGCCTAGCTCTTTAGTTTAGTTATTCGTGTCCCTGCTTTGTCTAGTTGGTGGTTCTTCTGGATTTAGTTTTGTGTTTGATGTTAGGGTTTTTATTTATATAGGTTTCCTTAGGTCTGATTTCCATAAGTTTAGCTTTTCCCCATGACCCTGTTTAGTTCTTCCTAGAATTACTATTTATGTTAGTTTATGTTTAGGTTTCCTTTCCCTAGAGTTGTCTTTAGTTTAGTTTAGTTTTTTCCTTCTGTCTCTCCATTCTGTAGCTCCCATTTCCATAGTAACATATTTCCTCAGTTCCCTGCAGCCTGGTCCACACCTGTTTCATGTTTCCTCTGATTACCTGCCTCCCTGTCTCATTGGTCCATACTCCACTTCCCTCAGCTTATAAGCTCTCTAGTTTTCATTGTTCCCTGCTGGTTCCTTACATTATCAACTCTTGCTATCTTCCAGAGTTTCTCCTTGTGGTTTGTTTTCTGTTTTACCTCCTGAACTGATGCTGAATGTAAGGATCTATCTGTGTTAGGTTTTTGTGTTTGTCTATTTTCTCAGCTCAGCCAGGTGCTTCTCTATTCATTCATGTTAATTAGATTCCTTCTATTTAGTTTTTATTACTTCGTGTGTTAGATGTGTTTAGTTTACATTTCCTTATAGATCTTGTTTCCCCCAGGTTAATGTCCTTTAGTTCAGTCTCATTGTTTACTTGCTTGTTTTGGTTACCTCCCTGTACTCCCTGCTTATTTGTGTTAATTTAGTTATTCTCCTTCTGTATTGTTTAGGTTGCCTGGTCCCCAGCTGTCTCAAATTCTCCTGATTAGCTCCCCGCCCAGTTCATTAGTTCAAACTCCACTTCCCTCAGTATTTAAGCCCCCTGGTACCTATTGTTTGTCACTTGTTTGTTACTGACTCATTAAACCCTTCTTATCTTATCCACTACGCGCTGCATTTGGGTCCTACCTCATCACGCATTATGACACCGATAGTAAATATATGTTAACAAATAATTGTTTTCCATATGTGAATATAAGCTAAACCAACTATTACAGGCTTTACTTAATCTCTATTGAAGCACCACACACTGGATATAACTGCAGAAGGGAATCCATTAATCGGAGAATTAACCCAGTCTCAAATTTATTCACAGAATCCACTTTCCAAAAAAAATATCGCAAGTGCTAATGTTTCATATAAATAAACCAAACTAACTCACCTCACTGTCATACACTCACCTTACAATATTGAATTCATTGGCTCAGTAGTTATCAGGCTGTCTCAAAAGCACCCT
Organism: Girardinichthys multiradiatus; assembly: GCF_021462225.1. Classification (NCBI taxonomy): domain Eukaryota; kingdom Metazoa; phylum Chordata; class Actinopteri; order Cyprinodontiformes; family Goodeidae; genus Girardinichthys; species Girardinichthys multiradiatus. The sequence goes on along the minus strand of NC_061812.1, from coordinate 39,843,992 downwards.
GTTAAAACTATGTGGCTGGTGTGTTCCCAAATCAAATTTTGTTGGTGCCCTGTTTAACCTTGAGCTGGCCCTGTATGAGCTATTTGGTTGCAGTGTTCTGTTTTTTCAAGTAGTTTTGTCTAATTTCAGCCACATTACAGTTGGTAGTTTAAAATCAGGTAAGCTGTTGACAGAAAAGTACATTATTTTTAATTACATTATTTTATCCATCAATATTTTAAAAGTAAGGCCTTTTATATATTCACAGGCGGAGCTTCAAACCAAGTGAGAATCTTGTGCAGGATTGTCACAACTCTGGATGGGAAAGTCATAAGCTCACGGTCAAACATCATAGCCAAGCGCGGATTAATCCTTCAGGTCTTTACCAGAGGCATTTCTTTTTTAGGTTGCATCTCTTTCTGTTTGTGTCGGTACCCGTGAGAAAAAAATGGGTGCAGCTGATCTGTATCCACAAGGCATCAATGTTTAAACTTTTCAGTTAATCTGTATCTTACTGAGTTGTTCCTTCATGCTTGTTAAGCAGAATTACACCCAGTGATTAAATAAGCACTTGGTTGCTTCCAATACAGTAATTATGATGTGTGATGTAATGTAATATAAGCATTGATCCAGGTAATCTTTGCTGTAACAATAATTAATACAAATATGTCTTGAGACTTTGCTGGGAAAAGGTGCCAACTGTTATTTTGTTAATAACAATTTTACATTTTGCCTGCAATGATCTAGATGATCCAAAACTCCAGCTGTGCTTTAAGTGATTTAACATAGGTTTTGACAGATTGGAATATAGTTGTTTGGTTGGTGATAGACTAGAAAATAGAAATACAGTTATTATTAGGGATCTCCCAATCTGAACCCAGGCGTCAGCTTGGTTCCTGATCAAAGCAATCAGGGTCTTTCACTTTCATGTGTGAGCTGACAACAAGCATTTCTGCTAGATTTGCCCACACATGACTAAATGGAATTGCACTAAAAGTACGATAAAAGTATCTATGGTCAAGATTTTATTTGATATTACTAGTTATTATTTAGGTAAATCTTTTTAAGACCCTTAGCCAAACATTTATCACATGTTTTTAGAGTTTTCAGGAGCAAACCTATTGTCATATTCCCTTTAACGGCTGCTATATTTAAAATGCCGTCCTAAAGTACTTTACACACTCCAACAGTGTCCTAAGTTATGATAGTATTGTTATACTAAGGCTACATTCACACTGCTGGTATTGAAGCTCAATTCCAATGTATTCCTGAAATGCAATTTTATTTGCGAGGTTGTTCAAACTACAAATTAAATGCGACCGCCATAAAACGTCAGTCTGAACGGTTCACAACCCCACAGCGACCCGCATGTGTCACACAGCAGCAGATTGTTTACAGGAGTAATAATGGATGTTGGTGTCTCCGTGCCATCATTAGGTTGTTGAGCAATTAAAGCTCACAATACTATGATCACATAATAACAAGATGAAGACAGGTAAGACAAAAGGGAGCAAGACTATTTACAATGACCTTTTGTGGAGCAGTGACTGCTACTTCTGTAGAGAAGTATGTGTGTGGATGCGTAGTCAGAGCCAGGACAATGACGTGAAAGTCGAATGAAATGTGACATGACCGTTCAGACTGTGGACGCTTTGAAAACTATCCTATATGTATCCAATGTAGTACCAAATAAGAAAATGGGACCATTCTGATTTTTTTTTTTTTGGGAGGTAAAAATATTGGATCTGGGTTGCATTTGCCTGTAGTGTGAATGTAGCCTAAGTGCAACAGTACAGTTCAGCACACTTCATAGCATGTGACCAGTGATCACGACAATAACATTCTTGACCCTTGAATTTTCCAAATTGTTTCACGTCACAACCTTCAATGTATTCTATAGAGGTTTTATATGATATACAAACATCTGGAACATCAAAATCTGGAAAGTGTGGCCTGCATTTATATTCAACACTTCTCTAATCTGATACCTCAAAATAAAATCCAGTGCAAGTAGTCACCTTCAGAAGTCAGCAGATGAGTAAAAAGAGTAGGAAGAGGCCTTTCCTTCGCCTTCACATTCCATTCCAAGAAGATCAACTAAAGTTTGTGGTTGTAATGACTTTTGCAAGACACAATAGCCTATTCAGTTGTATTCTTCTTTTTACCCTTATTGCACAGATCTTTGTGTCCTGTGAGATGCATAATGAGAAAAGCATAGCACACACCAATAAACACCTCAGCGTGAAATGTTAGTGATGCTTTAAGCCTATGCTAAACATTTTATCGTCTTTATAATGCGCATCGTTCAGCATCAACTTCCTCCTTATTGCCTGGACCAATTCCAACTCTGAACTTTGAAAACGTCACGATTTGAGAAAAGTATATTCTCCACCCTCTTTACACTCTAACATCCTCTCAACAGCTGAACTGTCTCTCCCTCCAAACATGGCATAATGGATCTCTCTGGTTCATTCATACAAAAATCAAAACGTGATAGAGCAGACTGCATGGTGAAGCTTGCACGGCAACAGATGGGAGACGCCTTCTCTGGAGTCGCGGCCCTGATCCATTTTAGTCTCGTGAAATTTCTGAACTCAATGCGACTGATTCAGTTTCAGGTCCTATCTGGGTCGCTTTGTCTCTAAAAACAGACTGCAGTGAGTCGGCTCTGATGAGATCTGTAGCTACAATCCCATTAGGAAAAAGAGGTCCTTGTCTGTAGTTGTGCTTTGGTCCCTGTCCATTTTTATCTCTCTGTGTGAGTGTGTGAGGGTAAATGCCTCCGCAACCCTGTGCAGAGTATGACCTGTTCATCTTGTACTGGTGAATATGAGTTACAGTGATGAGTCAACATTCTTTCACATTTTTTGGCACTTGAAGCATTTTGGTCTGTCACTGCAGATAATATCAGCACAAAGGCAGCTTTTAAAACACTAGCTAAGCTGTCCCACCGGCTTCCACGTGAGCATGATTCACAAATGGAGCTTATTCTTCACACTAAAAAGTATCGTCACTCCCTGGCTGAAGTATTTATTTAAACCTAATCCTGGGTTTTTGCTGTTTGGACAGACATTGGATAGTTTTAACCAAAAAGTAGGGGGTAAAAAATTGTGACTTAGTTTATTCGGTTGGACACAAGCACAACCCCTCATCATTCTTCACACGCAGCCATTTTCAACTATACAACAACTTGATCAGACTTTACTGAATCCCTTTTACAGGAAATTTTATGATGGTAATGTAAAAGTCATTAGATTGTGTTAATGATTTTAATTTACTCTAGAAAACATGTTTGTTCACATTAAATGACATTCAGGTTTTAGCTGCTAAGTGCTAGCCATGTTCAACATTCAGATTTGACCAAACAATTGATCATACAGTCAATATAGGTAGGTAAAGTAGCTATATTTTTTTTCTACTTAATGTTTTCTTGTAATTGTGTTTCAACAAATTTATTTTTCACTTTGTAGCATTATTTAATAATTAATTTAAAGCTGCTTTGACACTATTACTCATCTAACCATGTACATTGGCATATGTAAAATATGTTTACATAGTTCTAAATTTAAGGAAATAAAGGACGTTTCGTGGCTTAAAGCTTAATCCCCTGTGAATGCCTTCAAGTGGTCAAATAACCTTTGGCAGAGTTTAGCATATAGTTGTGTCAATCTTCGTCAGCGCACTGAGAGTCTGCGTGGTGTAGCATGAGGTTAAGTGATGTAAGTACCAGGTTAGCAATCCAACCATGTAATAACATTCAATAAATAAAGCAGAAGTTCTGTAAATTTCAAAAGATTGGGGCACATGTGCATCATTGTATGTTATTCATTGTTGTAAAAAATTGTTTGCTAATAAATGTACTTTTGTGAGATTATCATTCTTAGTGCATAATTTAACTAAAAACGTACCAGTAATTGAAACCTCAATATTACTTATTTAAAAATACAATTTATTACTTCGTTTTTTTTTACACAAGGTTTTAGGTTAAAAACCTAACCCAGGATGAACAATAATCCAACCCAGTTATGGGAAATCAATCTAGTTCTACATCGGTTCATATTTGGCAAAGGACTAGGTTAGCAAAATAATCTAAATATGGTTGGGGGTTTTTAACCCAGTAGCTTTTAGACTGATTTAGACTGATTAATACTAAAAACCCTTGAGAAAAAGTTGTAACTGTAGCTTCATTTTAGTGGTAATAGTTTGCATTAGTTAATTTTAATTCCCACATTTGAATGTAAAGAGTAAACTAAAGATTAACATAGATGCACGCACGCACGCGCGCGCACACACACACACAAACACACACACACACACATAGTAGTACTATTTTTTTTTTTATAATAAAATCTGGGTTAAAATCTTCCCCTGATCAAGCAGATTCAGTTAGAAGTTTTAAAATGACTTACGAGATAGGCGTTTGCTTTGAAGGTTGGCTGATGAGGAGCTCATGATGCTGGAAGAGTTGTTAGAAACACAATCATCAGTCAGACACAATGAAGGTAAGATCTTATCGGACAGTCTTGTCAGAGATTAACCAAAATCCTGACAAGCATCTCCCACCTTTGCTCACTCCAACCGGTCCAAAGTATCCTGAAATAGATTGCCTCCCCCTTGGTTCTTCTTCCCTGCTTCTCTTTTTCCTCCCTGAGGGCAGCGTGAACCACTTGGATGAGAGCGAGAACAACTTTGTGGCTCTGTGGATTCGACTGACTGACCAATGACAGGGTTGAGGGAGGAGCTGGAAGAGAGCAAGGAAAGCAGGGAGAGGAGGGAGGAAGGGATTTATTTAACGGAGTGGAAAATACCAAGGAGAAACAGACACATGCTTCAGTTATTTTTGTCTTCTCGCTCCCCTTTCCCTCCCCTCACCTCATTTACGTCTATTGTCCTTTTTTTCCTTGTTTGCTTGTATTTTGAAATGTTTACTCCTTGTGAGTGAAACATGTTCAAACATTTGTTTACCAATATTAGTTTCACTTTATTGAAAAAGTGGAAAAGGTCACAATGCTAGGGAAATACTACAATATTTAACAGTGAAGCAAACCTACAAGAAAAGACTCAAATTCTGTTATTGTTTACTTTAGCATAAATCTGTTGGATATTTGAAGTTCTGTCTCCAGATTCTTTTGGTATTATACATTCATATTTACAGTTCTGTCCTAAAAGATCTAGCCAGATCAAAACTGATCATGGGCCATGAGGCCACTCTTCAAGGAAAAAGCCATTGCACCAAGAGGAACAGAAAACATACTAAAGTTTCCAAATGGCATGGCTTTTTCAAATGGGCAACTATCATTAATATAGTGACCATCACAAAGCCATATTCCCAGTGCCAAAGAAAATATTTGGGCACAGCTGAAAAGGATTGTGTGACCTAATAAACCTGAATTAATTACACAAGTTTTGTCAGGGGGAATGAGCCTCTTTTCCAAATTCAAGTCAAATCATACAGTTTAAAAGGCAATTCTACCAAATGCTAAGGAAATATAGGTACAATTCTCAATTAGAAGAAAATAAAAAAAGCATTGTCTGTTTTTATGAAGTGTATGTAAACAATGGTTTCAACTGTGTCTATGAAAGGCTCAGAGGTAGACTCGACATATCTAGAGTTTCAACAAATGTATAAAGAAATTCATAAAAACAATGTTTCTTAAGAAAAGAATGAATGGAATTTCGATATTTCCCCCTCTGCAGTAGATAATTACATAACTCATGAATCTTAAGCACATAAGTGAAAGTAATAACTAAACTGGATGCCAGTGCAGTGCACATAAACACCTCGGAGGTGTCTCGGATTTTCCAAGATATGAGGAATACATGATCTTAGTTATTTATGTTGTACCCTCTGTTTATAAAATCCTGTGAAAGATGTGAGGCTCCTTCTACAATTGGAGAAATCAAAGTTTTTTTAAGCTTTTAGTTAAACATTGTATCTGAATGCTGTCTTTTATTCAATGGTAGGATTAAAGGTTGAAAACTAACAATGTGAAAACAGCTGATCTTGTTACAGTAGAGTGGACCATTGACATTTTTGGTGTCTATCAATCTAAAGAATGTGTTTTATAAAAGAAAAATTAAGAATCCATTGTTCTCTGGCTTTCTATCTCTCTCACTGTGCCAAGTCCACCTCTGATTGGTTGATCAGTCCCTCATGATGATTCTTCCTCCAAAACCTCAGGCTTCCGACTTAAGCTGAAGTTAGGTTCAACAAACCCTAGAATCCATTAATAGGCCTTGCCGACTGTGTCATCAACTGTTTATGTAGATCAGGTTTTGAATTCACTTGTTATATTTTCTATATTGTACCCTAGGTCTTGTTTGTGGATTTAGTTAAATGCTGTGCAAGAATACACTTTTTTACAATCCATCTTTGTCATGTCTTCAACATCACTTTTTTTAAAGGTGTTTTCCTTATACACAGCACAGTTTCCATTCTAGACTAGTAAGCCCCCACCAACATTCAAAAGTCTTGGACAGAATCGACAGGTTTTTACTCTCAGTTTTTGGAGTAACCTTTTCACAAACATTGCCATTTTGTCCTTATCCTTGTACAGTCAATAATGGCATGGTAGAATTTGGGGTGTCACTTTTGTACACTTATGGTTTTATAATAAATAAATTGGAACCTGGTAAAATACTTTTTTTATGTTAAAACTAGTTACAGAGACCTGTTCCAGTGTCAATAAATACCAAAGTTTTATAATGTCATGATTTTAAAGCAGCTGAAATTTGTCATCATGCTCTTTTGTTATGGTTTAAAATCCTCTTAATGAGATGCCACAGAAAGTGCCTAAGAGACCAGAGAGGTTTTCTGCAGGTAACCAGAAGCGTGTATACATGCTTTTCTTATTTTTAATTGTGAAGCTTTTGGGCCTGGATAGAATTGGGCCCTTATAATTAAAAAACAAGCTGCTAACTTGTGCATCTTTGTCACCACCTAGTGGGTAGAAGATGTCAAATCCAGACTGAATTCCAGACTGGTTTTCATCTTCACATTTGAAAATACTTTTCTGTCTTTATTTTTCATTTTCCAGAACACAGTCCTGAGATTTAAGAGAAGCTGTTTTGTTTCAGATACATACAGGAAAAGACAGTGACTGTGAATCATTACAGGAAATTGAAGGAACATATATCAATACAAGTATGCACTATGAATATACGCAACATGCTGGTTAGGGATATTTCCTTTCTTGAATCTCTAAAAGAATACATATATTTATTTATTATATTTATTGGTAAATCAACCAACCCAAAACAAACATATTTGTTTGGTGTGAGAACAACAAACCTGCTTCTACCTCAGAATGGAAAAAATATCACTTGTGAAACCCTCATTTTGGTGTATGTGCCAAGCTGCAAAGTGAAACTGCAAATACAAGCTGTTGAACAGCAGTTGGGAAATGGTGGGAGTGACTGGCGATTTCTATCAATAAAATCACACTGGTTGTAAATGTCACCGGTTGCTGTGGTTCAGCCTAAAACTGCTAATCGTGGCATAGGCATGCAATGCAACCTCTCACCATTGCCATGAACCTTCGTCAAGCGTGTGTGTGTGTGTGCGTTTTTTTTTTTTAGCAGACAAGAACCAGAGAATTGAAGACATAGACAAAAAGAGAGAGTAGGCAGGAGAGGCATGGTGAGTCAAAGTGAGAAATCCTCCTCACCACATAATAAATCGTGCGTGGGCTTTTTCATGACTGGGGGTTCACCTGCTGAGGCCCTGCAAAATCAATAGCTGAGACAGAAGCTGGTGGAGCAAAAGGCATGTCCTCTTTCTTCTATGAGATAAAACAAACAGAGGAGGTTTCATGCACCACCATGAATGGCTTGCTTTCAATTTTCTGTAGGTTGTTTGGATTCTTTACTTGATGTTGACCTTTTAATAAACTCAACAAAAGCAGTCTGAAAGACTTTCTCACTTCTTCGCTCAGTTATGAAACAATTTTGATTCACATAAGTCTACCAAAGAGAGAAAAACAGGAAGCGAGAAACTATCAGCTATCAACTATCAAAAAGAGAAATTATCAGCAGGGCAATGCTCTCATACACCCACGTCATTAGGTTAAACTTTTCAGATGCTTCTTAATGCAAATAGCAATCAAATTGCACCAAATCAATGCATTTAGACATCAAGAAGTCACTAGTTTAAACTGAGCATCAGAATAGAGAGGAAAGATGAATTAAGTGACTTTGAATGTGGCGTGGTTGTTTGTGCCAGTGCTCTGAGCATTTCAGAAACTTCTAAACTATTGGGATTTTCATGCAAAACCATCTATCTGGTTTACAGAGAATGAGAAAATATCTAGTGTGTAGCAATTGCTTGCTGATGTCAGTGGTCAGAGGAGAATGAGCAGACTCGTTCCAGGTGATAGAAGGGCAACACTAATTCAAGGAACCACTCGTTACTTCCAAGGTATTTAGAAAACAATCTCTGAAAGCACAACATGACAAATCTTGACTCCTGTCAGCTGAGATGAGGAAACCGAGGCTTAGGTTCACACAGGCTTAACGAGACTGGACAAACTGGAAAAATGCTGTCTGGTCCAATGAGTCTCTTTCAGCTTTCAGGTGGGAGGGTCAGAATTTGGTATAACAACATGAACATATATAAAATATTTAATTTCCCTTTGGGATTAATAAAGTATTTTTGAATTGAATTTTAATTGAATTGAATGAACGTATGGATTTCACTAGTTCAGACTGGTGGAGGTGGTGTAATGGTATGGGGTATAGTTTCTTGGCACAGTTAGGCTTCTTAGTACCCACTGAGCACAGTTGAATCACCACACTCTACCTTAGTATTTTTGCTGACCATCTCCATCCCTTTACGACCACAGTGTTCTCATTTTCTGACAGGATATTGATTCATTTCACAAACCTCAGATGATCTCAAACTGGTTTCTTAAACTTGACAGTGAGTTCTTTGTACTCCAATGGCCTCTACTGTCACAAGATCTCAATCCAGTAGAGCACCTTTTTAATGTACTGGAACAGGTGATTTGCATTATGGATGCACAGTGATGCTATCATGTCAACATTAGCAAAAAACTCAGAGAAATGTTTCTAACACCCTGTTGCATCTAAGCCACAAAGATTTAAGGGAGTTCACATGCCAAAGGAAAGTGTTGTTTTGTGCATGTTAGTGTCCATGTTGGTCTGAAACAACTCAGTGAACTGGGCACAATGCCAGTGCATCAGGCAATCATACGCCTACCATCAGCTGAGGAGTTGCACAACACTCTCATCTCTAATTATACACCCGACATCAGCGCGCCATGGAGCGTGCAGCAACGGCGAGAACCAGAAGGCTTGATTGCGAATGGAGGAGAGGCTTGAGAGCAGCAGCAACAGCAGAAACCAGGGTGAACAAGTTCAGACGTGTGAGACTGAGAGAGAAGGAGAGCAAGAGATGGTGAATCTGTCTGAGAAAGGTTAGCAGGCTTGAGTGAGTGAGTAAGTGAGTGAGGGAGAAGAGTGGGAGAGCAAAAATGTAAAAGTGAGTAGGAGGGAAGAGAGAGAGAGAGAGAAGAGAAGAGAGAAGGAGTGTCTGGTGAGCTCGTCTGGATGCCTGTCCTCATTCTGCTTTCTCACCTGTAGCCTGAAAGCTTGACACATGCCACACAGGTGTGTGGGGGTGACAAATGGACCTGCTGCACGAAGACTAGAGGCACAGATGTGTAAAAGAAGCAACATGTAAGTAAAACTTGTTGAATTCTCCATTTCTGCATGTAATGTTTTCTTTATGCATCATTTTCTTAAATAACAGAACATTGTGATGTGTTTGAACTAAGTTATCTCACATTGCAGCTTTATAGAAAGAACCATTTAACTGACCAAGAGCAATATTGTCACTACTGATATACAAAGTCCTGATTATCTTTATCATGATGACAGCAAACACACTAAACACTGCTGTGTTTACATTTCATTTCCTTAGATAAGCAGCCTGTAGTGATCATCGTCTCCTCTTATGGATGCAGAAGGTAGCAAAAGCCTTACATCACTGGCATGCTTGAGTCATGATCTGACCATACCTGTGCAGGTCACTGTGAGCACATGGAACCCACACAGCAATGCGATTTGAATTAATTTACATTCAAACTGCAGGCATTCAGCTGACAAATACTTGTCATGTTAAGCGTAGCGGTGTGAGACAGACTGCTGACACAGGGACATATCTGTATGAGGATCTAGTCTCATCCCACACACACATCATGCAGAGTTTATATCAGGACCATACAGGGCTTTGATAAAAGTAGTCATACACCTTGAAGTTGTTCCTTTTTTGTGATGTTTCAACCAAAAACTGTTTTAGAATGTACTTTATTGGGATCTTTTGTGATAGACTAACAAAGTAGTGCGTAATGATGGATTGAGGGGGAAATTATACATTATTTTCTCATTTCTTTAATTAATTTGAATTGGATTCAGGTCTGGACTTTGACATTCTTGCTCTGGCTATATGTTACTTGTCCTGGTGGAAGGTGAACCTCCATCCCAGCAGCCACTTATAGGTTGTCTTCCAGGATTTTTCCTATACTTAGCTTCATCCATCCTCCCATCAGCTTCCCTATCTCTGCTGAAAAGAACACATCCCCACAGCATGATGCTACCACCATTATGTTCCGCTATGTGGATGAGCCAGATTCTGCTGGAGGTTTCTTAATGTTTAAGGAGAGTTCTCCTCTCCACTGTCACTACATGCATGCTCTGTAGGAGGGATTGCTGCAAAGTCAGCTATATAATGCAAACGATTGTCACCAAGGCTCGTCCAGGAGCATTGATTGGATTGAATTGACTCTTTTTGTAGACTGCCTTGAGAAGACATTTGTTGTGAGTTGGTGTTATATAAATTAACTATATATATATATATATATATATATATATATACATACACTGAAATTGAACTGAATTTTATACTGTTTCCAGAGTTGTGTGTAATTGTTAAATTTTGCATCAGGTCAAAAAGTTGTATTTTGGTCTCATCAGACCAGAGCATCTTCTTCCACATGTTTGTTGTGCCACTACAAGACTTGTGGTGGGGGACTGATTTTCTCTCAGTTATGGCTTGCTTCCTACCACTTCCATAAAGGCCAGATTTGTAGAGCGGATGATTGATAGTTGCTCCCATCTGAGTTGTGGATCTCTACAGCTCCTCCAGAGTTACCATTGGCCTTTCTGTTGCTACTATGATTAATGCTCTCCTTAATTTCCATGCCAGTTTACGTGGATGCCCATATCTTGGTAAATTTGCAGTTGTGTCATGCTCTTTCCATTTTTGGATAATCTACTGAACATTGCTCTGTGAGATATTCAAAGCTTGAGGTAATGTATTATAATCTAACTCTGCTTTAAACTTCTTCCAGACCTGACTGCTTTGTTCCTTGTTCTTCATGATGTCAGAGCCGCTGCTCTGCTGTGATGATTGCTCAATGAGATGAGCTTTGCATTGACGGGTTGTAAGAATTGCCTGCTGCTATTAACCTCTTTTAACAGTTTGTGTCAAAACATGAGTCCACAGACAGTCTTTGACCATAATATACTGTTGTGTTTCTGGCCACAGAGAACTTATATTTATCCCACCTCTGTGAATTGACTCACTGTGCTTGCGCATAAGGTAGAAGAAGAGGTTTCTGTAGGAGTTTAAGATGCAACCTGGGTTTGAGTGTTTAACACCATACATTTAAGTAGTCATTTTTCACTTTTCTAATGGAAAATATTACTTTAGCAACCTCAAGGGGTGTGAAAAAAATTATAATCTAACCTCCAGCTTTACACCCACTACCCACATTTTACTCTGCCTTGTTCTCTCTCTGCACTCTTTCCTTATTCAACCACACTGCGGAGCACTTTGTAACCATAGTAACTTCTTCTTTGCAAAGGAGTTGGTAGATGTCCATCAAAAAACAACTTTCAGAGCAGCAAATTGTGGTTGGAAAGCTGTAATTTGAAGCTGATGGTGAAGTTATTGTTTGCACGTCAAGGGGATATTTACAGGCAGTGATCTAACCACACGGCACTATTAGATGGGAAAAAATGTTCTCTAAATCTTAACAAGAGGGAAAAAAGTATCCTTTTTCATTTGCAAAGTTTGACATATCAGGAGATTTAATAAAAATGAAATGGAAAAAAATCATACCCAAAGATTCAAAATGTTTTATATATACATTGATAAGAATTATCTGTAGTAAGTTGATCTTGTGCAAACATGTTGCATCATTCGTTGCTTTTTCTGAGATTTTTTTGTTGTTTTTTTCTCTTCAACTTTCTCAAAAAAAAAAAGCTTCAGCATTTGAGTCAATTTGAGAGATTTCCTGATGGTTCTGGATTGTTGCCCTGTTGCATGACACATGATTCATCTGTTGCACAGAAGACCTCATGTTTGGTGTCTTTATGCTATACTATACAAAAGAGTTTATGGTTATCTCACCATCCGAGTAGATAAAAAAAACCAAATCATCACCCTTTAGACACCGTGCTTAACAGTTAATCTGAGGTATTTCTGCAGTTATTGATTGTTTGCTTCTCACCACTCGATGCTGGATCAGATACCATTTTCTCACCTTCTGCCTGAATGACTTTGAACCACAAGTATTGTGGTTCATTCAGATCCAACTTTACAAATTTGAGCTGTGCTACCATGTTGTCTTTTTTTAAGAAAAGGTACATTTTCTAGGAAATGCTTCTAAACAATCAATAATTCTTAAGTTTATTTTTCTTGTCAAGAACCTGAACTTTAAACATGCTTACCGAGGCCTGCAGAGTTTGAGATGTATCTGAATGGAGATTTTTGTGTTTTTCCTGAGTACTTCATGCTTTGACCCTGGGGTAATCTGGTTGGTACATCCCCAGCTAGCAAATTCAGCAGATTACTTCAATGCTTTTGCCTTGTTTATTATCTTTCTCACTGGTCAGTGATAAAATGCCGGAAGTTCTACTTTTCTAGACTCAGTGACTATTGCAGAGGATCAGTCAATCAGAATAATTAGCAGCTTGACCATTGCTTCACCATTTTTGCTTGGCTGTGGTTATAAAATACAGTGTTTTCCAAATGTATTTACATTTTTCCACATTACAACCACAACATTCAGTGTATTTTATATGATTTCATGTAACAGACCAAAACAAAGTTTTTCAAACTGTATACATTTGTAATCAGTCCTGTTTTCTCTGATACCTCTAAATTAAATCTAGTTTGCTGAATGCAGTGAAAATTGCATTATAAAGCAAAATATAATACCCTCTGAACATCTCATAGAGCACTGTTCAATCCATCCTCTGAAAATTGGAGGATTTTACAACTGCAGACCTACCAAGACATGTTTATCCACTCAAACCAACAGCCAGAGCAATGAAACATCTTTCTGACACATCATTCCCACCATGAAACATGGTGGGGGCAGCATGACGCTGTGGGGATGCTTTTTTCAGCAGGGACAAAAAACCTGATCAGAGTTAATGGAAATATGGTTGTGGAAGACCTGAAACTGGGGTGGAGGTTCACCTTCCAGTAAGACACAGACATTAGCATGAAGCTTATGGAATGGTTAATATCAAAGCATGATCTTCTTATGTTAAAAGGACCTAGTCAACATCCAGATCTAAATCTAATAGAGATTCAGTGGAAAACTGAAGTTTATTGATGTTCTCCATCCAGTCTGATTGAGCTTGAGCTATTTTACCAAGTAGAATGAGCAAAGATTTCTGTCTCTAGATGTGCAAAGCTGTTATAGACATAACCTCAAAGACTTGCTACTTTATTCCAGGGAAATGTGGTTCTACAAAGTATTGACTAAGGGGGGATTTTTTCACTTTTCAGATTTTTTTATCTAAAGGTTTTAAAAAACATGTATTATTTTCCTTTTACTCCATAATCACGCACTCCTTTGTACTGGTGTATCACATAAAATGTCATATTGTTGTGTTGCTGTTAAGTGGTGGTTGCATTTACCTAAGACCTGCTTTAAAGCTAGTGATTTGTTTACATCTTGATATTCCATAATTGGACCCCTAAAAGTGCTCATGTATTTTCTTGTGACTTTATTGGAAAAATTTAATTAAACTTAAAATTAATCAATATCTGTCTCCTTTGCTCAGATCATAATGACCTAGGATATGTGACTGTTGCCAAGAGACAAATGGAGGTTTTGACACACGAGCTTCAAACCAGCTCTATTTCAACAGAAGGCTATGTATTCTTGGAGTGAATGACCGGCAAGGTGAGGCAATGAGCTTAACAACAAGCCCAGCTCTGGTCCCAGACAAGGACAGCCTCCCATTGAAAAAGAGAGACCAAAGAGTGAGCTCCCCACAGCAGCAGCAGAGGCAGCAGCTGCAGTGTGACGCCACAAACTTCAAGGCACCCTATCCATACAGAAGCCACAGTGATTTAAAGACAAAACACATGGGTCTGTTTCGACCTGTGCCAAGGCGGGTTACAGCCCTATACCAACCCTGGATGCAAATACACGCCCCTCCAAGGCCCAAACAGAACATCCCGTCTGCTTTCAGAGAGCCCCATGGTTGGGCAGAGTGGAGAGAATTCTGTCCACTGCCTCCAGTGTGGGACTATTCCCATCAGTACCCTCTGCAAAATCATTTATCTGGAACACGTTCTCTCCAGTCAGGACGTCCACATTATCTCTCTAGTTTCAGCGATAACCCTAACTCCGAGGGCATGCACAGAGGAGGAGGAGGCTGGGAGCGGCTGAAGACGTTAAAAGACAGAACCTTTGGCACACAGAGAGGTCCCTATGCGAGGAGAGGAGAAAGAAGAACTGATGATCTACTCAGGGCTGGAAAAGGAGGCACCTACCTACCTCATTCCACACATGAGGACACCCCTTTGAAGCAAAATTCATCATTCAAATCAACAAAAGCCATATCTGTGTCTGGACAATCCCTCATCAGAGTTTCCCCTGACAACGTAAATGGCACATGTACTTCCACTACAGGAGACAGGCCAAGATCTCCCGTTTTCCCATCCTCCACACACACTTCTTTCTCTCCCACCTCCCATAATCACTTCCCCTGGCTGCTTCCCCACTTTGTTGCAGGGTCTTTGATCGAGCTCAGAGACGGGCGACTGAGGAGGGTGGAGAACCTGCAAACCGAGGACTTTCTGCTCGGCTCTCTGGCCTGTCCAGACCTGCGCTTGAGTTGCTGCACGGTACAAAGCATCTCCCCCTCTGCCTCTGCCTCCTCCTCCTCCGTCTCCCGCCTCCTCATCCTGCTACACGAGCAGCAGTCCCAAGTAAGGGGAAATCACGCTGTGGTTTTATTAATTATGTACGGCAGCCCACACACAAGTAGCTGTTAATAGTCCTTTTAATGGCGTGTCAAGCGCTCTCACTTCACTGCAGAGAGGAATCATTTGAAATACTGCAAATTCTTTTACTCTTTCACATTCTTGAAAATGAACCAACACAAGATGTAGACAAACACCTTCCCAATAAACTTTGAT
The DNA here is from genome assembly GCF_021462225.1 of Girardinichthys multiradiatus. NCBI lineage: Eukaryota > Metazoa > Chordata > Actinopteri > Cyprinodontiformes > Goodeidae > Girardinichthys > Girardinichthys multiradiatus. The sequence goes on along the minus strand of NC_061812.1, from coordinate 39,828,547 downwards.
TTTATTAAAATGCTGCTATGATCACCTATAATATCCACCTAAAATTATTAAACACTGATTGAAAATTAGGTTTATTGGCAAAATATACAAGCTAGCAGCTGTTTGCAATAAACAATTAAAACAGGAACAATTTAAATAGTTGGACACAGCTAAAGTTGAATGTGGTTTCTCCAAAATTACACTTTCAGTGACTACCACAGTCTCAAGATTAATTAAACCCTTTATGACTAGAATCTTTAGTTATTAACAGAGCAGCCTTTTGCTTTCATGACCTGCTGCAAATATGATGGGTAGCCACACAGCTTCTTGAAGTTTTGCTGAGGAATGGCCAACTCCTCATTGGCAAAGGCTTTTATATTCTTTAGTTTGTACGCTGAAACCAGCTCTTTTCAGATTCCAACAAAGCAGCCTTTAGAGCATCACTCAGACACCGCCATGTTTCACTGCATGCCCAATGCTCTTTTCAGCAGATGCTTTATTCTACCTCATCCAGATACTCCCCATCCATCCGTCCATCCATGCATTTATGCATTCATTGGCACCGCATTCATTTGCATTCATCTGTTTGCGTATTTTTATTTTTGTTGGCAAACTGGAGTTGTTAGCAATTGTAGCTCATGATTGGTTGCATCAGGTGTGCCTAGACCACAGCTGGTTTGTGAAGACTTCTATTCAGGTGGTTGAATAATTTAAAGACTACAGTAGTGTCTGAAAGCATGTTTTAGTGTATAGTGTCTGAGTAATTTTATTTAACTATTTAACCAGTTTTTGTTAAATGTATTTATATACACACCTGAACATTTTTTCCTTAAGCTAATAGACCTAATTGGCAGTTCGGGTTGAATAATTTTAAATGCATTGAGTAATTGCTGTCTCTGTGTCTGTGTGTGTACTTCCTTCCTTCAGGAGTTGGTGGATGTGTATGTGGAGTACCCATTCTTTGTGCGCGGAGAGGGCTGGTCATCCTGCAGCCCTCAGAGGACCGCCCTACTTTGTGGCCTGCAGTGCCGCCAGCTCAGTGTGGGAGATGTCTGCTTGGCCCTCACGCCCGTCTCTACTCCCGACCCACTACTGTCAGATTCCCTGGGGCCAAAAACTGCACCCAAAAAGTCAGAGGACAGATATGATTCCCTGAAGGCAAACACTGCCCTGTGCAGTCAGGCTCCACCTGAGCTGAAGGAGCTCACAGGGGAGCAAAGAATGGAGACTAAGGTGTCCCGCAGGAGGCACTATTCAGCCCCATGAGATTAGACCACTAGGGGTAATTGAACTACAGGAAATGGTTTTCACAAGATTTACAGTGCCTTACAACAGTATTCCCACCTCTTGAACTTTTTCACATTTGTCACATTAAAACCACAAATATCAGAATAACATATTGGGATTTTATTGGACTGACCAACACAACATAATCAAGAAGTAGAAAAAAAACACTAGATGATTTCCAATTTTTTTTACAAAGTTACAAGTTTACAAAATCTGAAAAGAGTGGTGTGTTGCACACATCTTTTTACACAGATAACCCATCATAAAATCCTGTGGTGTCAGTTTAATTAAGAAGTCACCAAGTTAGTGAACAGAGTCCAACTTGTGTAGTTAAATCCTACTGCTCTGTGTAGGCCTCTGGGTTTTGTTGAAGAACATTTGTGAACAACATCATCATGATGACCATAGAGCAAGTTATGTCTGAAATGGAATCCTTGTTAAAAGTCTGCCACTAGCAATTGAGGGGACACAGTAAACTAATGGAGAAAGCTCCTCTGATCAGAAGAGACCAAATTTGAACTTTATCCCTCACACTGCTCATCGCTGTAACCATGTGGTGGTGGCAGCATCATGCTGTGGGGAGGCTGTCCCTCAGCAGAGACCAGGAAGCTGGTCAGATATGATAGGAAGATGCATGGAGCTAAATGACTGGAAGAAAACTTTCCAGAGACTGCAAAATACTTAACACTTTGGTGATGGTAACCTTACAGCAGGATATCTTTGTTGGGTTGATCCACTCAAAGTCCATATCCAAATCCAAATGAGAATATGTGGTGAGACTTGAAAACTGCCATCATAGCAATCTGACTGAACTTAAACAGTTTTCAAAGAAATACAGACATTACTTTCAGTCTCTAGATGTTAAAAGCTGGTAGAGACAAAGCCTAAAGGGACCTTCAGCTGCAGTTGTAGCAATTGGTGGATCACACAGTATTTACTCAGGACAGTTGAATACAAATGCATGTTCAACTTCTGAGATTTTTATTTTTAAAAATAAAATGGAAACTATGAATCATTTTCTATTATGAACAAGTTTTGTTTTGTTTTCCATCACACAACGTCCCGATACATTTGTGGCTGTAAAGTGACAAAAAGGGGTAGAAATGCTCTTGTAGGGCACCGTAGGTCTGGAATTTCTTTTGACCTGTGCTGTAATCAGCGTCTGTCTTTCTACCTCCTGAATCATGCTTCTGTACTTGACTAGTCATTTTCATTAGCTTTTAAAGTAGTCAACGTTAAAGAGGACAGCTGCAGTGAGCTCACCTCTCAGGGTTATAGGTTATGTAAAATATTGTTAGGTGTTAATGAAGAACCAAAGCATGAACTGATGTTGCCTCGGTGAGTTGCACTGTTGATATTTACAGTAAACTTATGATTTTTTTGCTGTTCTGACTATATCAGCTCTTGTTCCTTTGAAAAGCACATGCAATTATTGCCTCAGGTTTTTCACTGAATTTATAGTTCCAGTTCTCTACTGTCAAATGAGTCCTTTATCAGCCCGTTAATTCTGTATTGCAACTTTGTAAAGCTTCTACCTCTCTGTACAACTTAGGATCCTTGTTTGTAAATGTGACATGACATGATGTGTTGGAAGCACCAGAGAGACTTGATTTTTCTGGTTCATTTAAGCTGAATTTGTATAAAAACACCCAAATTAATTCATTGGGATGAAATTAAAGAGTGAATCGTGTGAATTAATATGTAAGCATTTGCATCCAGCTGTTATCTTTACTTGTTTCATTTTTGGCTGAAAACAGTTGGATGAAGCAAACTTTTATGATCTGTACTGTATTACACACGTGCACAATTAGGTCTGGATTCAGTTGGAGAAATATACATATTTATGAGCAGTGGTGGATTTTAAAATGGGCAGTGTGGCTCACCTCCCAGGGCGCTATTCTTTCGTCGGGCTGCACAGGTACTTCGAAATATATAATAATAAATTAGTTTTCAGTTCTGTCCAGCAAATCGTGTTTTTGCAGGTCCAGTCTACGGGCAGTGGAAGCTGTTGCTGTGTGTAAGCACTGGTAGAAGGTTTAGCTGGGCATGGGGCTGAATATTAACACTGAAGCCGAGGCCCTGACCCAATACCCACACTACACCCAACGACCCTCTATGAAGTGTGTACTTTATAAAAGTACGTAGAAGTTGAAGTACGCAGGTTACAAGCGTGCAAAATTGGAGGATTGGGACAGTAGAGGTTACGTCATCGACTTGCACCTCTGCACCGTAACTGCAACATTAAAAGTCCCGGGATCCGTCGGTGTTTTCGCAGTCTTGCTGCTAACAAAATATTTTAAAACTCCAAAACGCAATTGTTTTGAGGAGAAGAAAGTGCAAGAAGTGAATATACACCAGACTCGCCAGTGTTTGTTTGAAAGGTAATTTCCATGTTATGTGCTACTGAATCACCCAGAATCACTCTGAAGCCAGTGGTATCTTACAATGTTGAGCCTGGAAAACCAGTACAAAAAAATATTTGTCGGCTTGCTGTCGAACGTTTACGCAGTTCTTATTATTCTGATATGTTATTTGATTACATTGATGGTTGTGATTGGTATTTGTGCAAAACGTCACGTGCAGCAGTGAATTGTGGGTAATATCCTTGGGCAAAGTCCGCAGAAGCAGGTTTACCCGAAGTGTGGATTGAGGGCATGAAGGGGACGGGGTTAAGCACCACTATGGAGAACTGGAACACACTACGCACTCAAACCCATCAACGGGAACGCGCAATTCAGGGACACAAGGGTGGAAGTGCGACAGGGCTTGATTCAAGACATTTAAAGTGCTATTACACTGTTTTTTAATTAATCTGGCCTGTATCTAATCACCTCTAGTTCAAAATCAAAAATACTTACAGGTGACAGGACTATTCTAAACTAAACAGAGATTCATTGAAACACTGTCCAAGATTTAATAAACCATAGGTCAATGTCTGCACACAGAAAATAATTTATTTTCACAACTTTTTTTCGCCCAAGACAAAGACCAGCACAAAAAACTATATTACCTGATCAAACCTCAATGAAATATTCTACATTAATTACAGATTCTTGAAAACAGCTTTAGTTTTCGAAACCTTTACCCCATTTCTTTCTATCTATCTATCTATCTATCTATCTATCTATCTATCTATCTATCTATCTGTCTGATCTTCATTTCATAACTTCCAGCCATGCTTTGTGACTTTACCTTGTTTAAAGATTTTAAAAAGGTATGCTATGCTTGGCATAACTATAAATGTTGTAAATCTCTTCATAATTTGAACTCACACAAAGTTTCTCATTAAACTGTTGCCCTATCTCTCTCTTCTTCCACTTCCCTCCTGGTTGGAGAAACAGCACCACCTACAGCTTTTTTGTTTCCAATGAACCAATACTTCATAAAGCCCAGGCTGTGTAACCTAAAAACAGTGGAAAGAAAAACAGATTCACATGTTGTTTTGCAAACAAACACATGAAATGACATCAACACTATAACCAGATACGGCCTTTAAGTTGTTGCAGTTGTAGAATTAAATCTGTTTAAAATTAGCTATGAGTACTTTGTTCAAGTGCAATTTCTGAAATTTAAAATCGTCTAAACCAAAGGACCATATGTGAATGTTCTTGTAAATAAAAACACCATCTGCGTGAGCTGTTTCCATTTGACCTTTTTAATGAGACAAAATAAAACCGCAGCTGATCTGCAGCTTTGGTTTGACACCTCAGAGTTGTATGTAGGTGATGGGCACTCTATGATGATGAATCACTGAAAACATATCCACCAGCTTTCAAATATGTTGTGATTTACACTGCCTGTCCAAAAACATGTCACCACCTGGACGTAAAAAAGAAAATAGCTAAGAACCACATATTGGATCATTACAGCATGGCTTATTATCTTTCAGCTGGTACATTTTTTAACTGGTGCAGTGAGCTTCTCGTTTCTTAAAAAACCATGTAAGAAACCCATCTTGTTGTAAATTATGTCTATCTAAGGGTCAGATTATTGGCATTTATCAAGCAAAGAAAACATCTGAGGAGATTGCTGAAACTACTGAAATTGAGTCAAGAACTGTCCAACGCATTATTAGAAATGGGAAGAATATTGGAAAACCATCATCTTCATGGGAGAAATGCAGTTGGAAAAAAATGACCGCAATTACTTACACGTTTTGTGAAATCACATTTTAAGAAACATTACAACTCACATGTTCAGTTGTAACAGCAAAAGCATTTCCACACAATAAGGGTTTGGATGTAAACAGCTGTGTCGCCTTAAGAAAACCACCAATCATTGAGTTCAAATTGTGCAAGCGGTTTGGGTAGCATGAGTTCAGACCTTAACCATACAGAGAATCTTTGGGATGTGCTGAAGCAGTCTGAATCTCCCATCACCTCTACATGATTGTGGTGAAAAATTAAGGCAACTCTGAACGGAAATAATTGTTGAAGCTGAAGGATTGTCGTAATCAAAGCTAAACGCAGTCCAGCAAAATATTAGAGTTTGATTTTTTTCTTTTTTTTTTTTGGACAGGCAGTGTAAATCTAAATAATTGTCATAGAAGTCATCCTCTCACCAGCTCTTAGATGTTTTACACCCGACCCGGTAAACCCAGATTTCTTCAGATGTTCCGAAAGCTTTTAAATAAAATCTCATCATGCAGAAGACCTCGTACGTTTTCAAACCCTCAGCTGCAAATACAGTATATGATGCTTAAGATGCAATATCTGCAAACTGTGAATTCTTCCTGTAAGTTTAGTTCATGCTTGTAAAGTCTTCACAAGTCTTTGCAGTTTTCTCCTTTTAGAGCTAGTCTGCAGGAGTGGCTCCTAGTCATAATGACTCGCCCAAGATTAAGCTTGCACTGTGGCACAAGCTTTTGCAGATTAGAGACCCCATCATCTCTAGTGTCCAATAACTTCTCCTTCTGCCTTTTAACTTCTATTCAGATTTGCAGAAGTCAGGCAAAAGGTGTTAAAATGGTTAATGACAGCCACAAGCTCTGACCACCATGTTGCGGTACTTCTTGAGGATGACATTGGAGCTGTCATCAAAGTACAGCACTGAGATGCCATGGAGCTGCGTGGGGGCGCAGCAGGGCTGGGGAACTGTCTCCGGGTTGATAAAGTGCACCTGTGGTTAGAGGAAGCGCAAGTTAATTTGCAAAGCATGTGGAGGTTGTTGGTAAAGTACAAGTGATCAGGGACTGTATGGGACTTACCAGAGTTTGCACAATAGCATGATTGGTGGCATTCATGTCAGAGTTGAGAGGGAAAGCACACTCCCCCTCACAGTAATATGCAGCGTAGCCCTCTGGTGCTATGATCCAGTCCTGATCAGAGTAAAACCACAAGCAAAGTATCAATAATGTAGCTGACGCTATTATAAAACTGTCTGTGAAATAAAGTTTGTTTGCATTGTACCTGCCATCCTAAATCTTTGAAACTGACATACAGCTCATGCTTCTTACAACCCTCTTTTGACAATCCAAGGGTATCTGAAACATGCATAACCAAAGTTTAAACACAAAATATCAGGGAGGTCTTCACTCTATCCTGGTAATAATCAAAGTTTTAGGTACCTGTTACAGCCTCTGCTGCTTTCAGTGCATTTTGGACAGTCCTCTGTTGTTTGGAGCGGTTTGAATGCCGTCCTTTATGGCCTTGCGCTGAGCGAGTGCTGCGGAATCGCACCTCATTGAATTTAAAAAAGACAACAAGAAACGGCTGCCTGTCCTTAGCCCCACTCCCTGTCAGCAGCCCTGCTCTTTGGGGGTTCCTCTTCTGGCCTTTGTAGGGGAAAGGGACGAAGAACCATTAGATTATGGCAAAAAAAATACACACCCAAGTTCCAACAAAACTGGGGTTTATTTTTCTACTGTAAATATGACCTCACAAAACAGAAAAAAACTGTATTTTATTACCACATTTTGTTGCCATTCATTTATGCACAGCTCTCTTAATTTTATGTTTACATGACTGATAATTTCTTTTTTCAGCCCTCTTGTTGCTGATTTGCTGGTTTTCTTGGTATTCTCCTGTTGCTTGACCCCGTTTGGGTCAATGCTTGTCTGCCAGAAACATGGTTTTACACTTGATTCAAGAGTACTGCGGTATTGTTTATTTCTTGGTATCGATGGAAAGTGCTCAGGTCCATGGACTTTAAAACAAGCACAAACCATCAACCCTGCAACACCATGCTTGACAGTTGTGCTGATATGCTCTATTTGTTTTTCGTCAAACATACCGCTGTGCATTATGGCCTGTGCTTAGAACATTGTCCAGAAATATTTATATTATATAGATCTTTCAGATCCAAGTTTGACTTACTGTCAAATTCTTTTTAGGAAAAAAGAGGCTTTTTCCGGGCAAAGCTTCCAGAATAGCCATACTCGTGTTTGTCTTTTTGTGCCTTTTAAAACATTAACATTTTAGATGCTATATGATGTCTGTAGCCTCAGAGATGTATCTTTGGGTTCTTTCTCATTTGAGCATTGCGTGTTCTGGCCTTCAGGGTTATTTGCAGTGATGTCCACAGGTAACGCTTTTGAATGTTTTTTCATTTGAATGGTTTTCCTCTAAGTAAAATTCTGATCATGAATTTGGACTGTAGGTCATATTGATGAAGTGGGGTTCCCTAGGAAGGTTCTCAGCGGTCAGTATTTTAATTTTTTTCTGACCTAGTTAGTGATTACTCTTAACCAAGCTCAGCTTGGATAAACATATTTGTTTTTTGCTTTTGCTAATGACTGGCGAATCATCTCAGTTTATGTGAACACTATTTTATAAACTGAGCTGCATGGTGGCACAGTTGGTAGCACTGTTGCCTTGCCAGGTACTTGGGCTTCCTCCCACAGTCCAAAGACATGACTGTTAAGTTAATTGTTCTCTAAATTGCCCTTAGGTGTGTGAATGAGTGTGTGCTTGCTTGTTTGTTGCCCTGCCCCTGGACAGGACTGGCGACCTGTCCAGGGTGTACACAGCCTTCGGCCCAAAGACTGATGGAGATAGGCACCAGCTTCCCTGCGACCCACAATGGAAGAAGCGGTATAGAAAATGACTGACTGACCAAATTACACTTACTAATTAAGAGACTTGGCACTGGCTTTATTTAAGGGTATCTGATTAAAGGGGGGATGAATACAAATGCATATCACACTTTTTTCTGATTTTTATTTGAATAAAAATAAAAACTATCTATACATTTCAATATTATATGATACTTTGAATGTATTTTGGGCGTAGATCTAAAAATATGGAATAACCCGCTTTAGCACTCTCTATCAAGATATTTGGATCCACCGGTGAAAATGAATAATATGGAAGAAGCGGTACAGAAGATGACTGACTGACTGTTTTATAAACCTTTAAACTACTGTCACTTTAGCTTTAATGACTATGTCCACTGAAGTATATTGTTATTTATACATAGGATACTCGGTAATGGTTCTGTTACTAATTATGTATTATGTGAAACATGTATTGCAAAATGGAAAATGGGAAGCACGTTCAGCTGAAGCAACTGACCAAAGAAAAGGTTAAAATGAATAGAGTGGCTTTTATTTGGATTGCTTTCAAATTCTTTGTTCTGGTTGCAGCATATGCTATAAATAAAGACGTTGCAATTTAAGTGTAGGATTATAGTTGTTACTGACCATGGTTGTCCTCAAGAACTAGATGCAGTCCAAGGTTCTGTTCAGGGCTGAGCTGCCAGAGGGTACTTGTAGCGGTCAGATCAAACACAAGCCATCCCTCATCTGAAGCCCAAACATCTCGTTGGTCCAGCAGCAACAGCTCCACTTCACTGGAAAAGCCAAAATGTAATGTTATATTAAGTAAATAACATTAGTTTCCACATATGGGGTAACCTATTAAAAATATCATACTCTATCAACCTGTGCCACCAGCACAGGCAGTGCAGTGTGCAGTGTCACCACAAAGTGTTTTGTTTGTAAAGCAGAACGTTTTCTTCAACAAGGTTTGCTATGATGGATTTTTTCCAACAATTTCCACTCTCCCCTTCTAGATTTGTGTATTGCACCACTACAGATTTTTAAGAAGCTGGTTCCAAAATTAAAATACCTTCAAACAATTTAATTTTTCGTGGAGACAGCAATGCACAGAGCTTTTAGCCCCACTCTGCAAGCATTATGGAAATACTCCACACCTTCTTCACTGTTTTTGGTGTATTTCCCTTAGAGCATTACAGAGCTGCATACAGCACGGACATGGATACTGGATCAATTTCTGTGTTTTCATGTGTTTTGGGGAAGTATTTGGATATGATAAAAAGATAGATCATTCTCAGAAACCAATTTTTGTGTGAACAGGGATTGAGCTTTCAGACATTCCGTCTTTGTAGCGAATTTCAAAGACAATCACACTGTTTATATACATCAAATGTGACTTGTCCTGCTGCCTTCTGGTCTGTGTGGGGTTGTCTGTGCATAACAATGGTGTTATTTTACCACCATCATCAGCCTTACTGCCCCAAACCAAGCATCCAAGTACAGAGCTACTAGCACCACAGTGGCCACCTTTTTTTATGGAAATGAAGATTTTACTCTTATTCATGCTGTTGGTTCGAGCCAGACAGCAGGTTAACGGCAGGCGTCCTGAACAAGGGTGAATGTCACTTAACAACAAGTTAGACTAAGTTCAAAACGTGCATGCTGATGTTGTTTTTCTTTAAAATCAGTGCTGTAGTCGTGTCCACGCCCCCTGACTCAATCCTTTGTAGACACCCTTTTATTAAAGCTAGAAGTCTCTTGAGCTGCAGTATGTAGTATCATCTAAGTATCTCTACCAGCTTTGCATGTCAAACCTTTGTCCATTCCTCTTTGCCAAATAGCTTAAGATCAGTTAGATTGGATGGAGAGCATCTGTGAAAATCAATCTTCAAGTGTTTTTCCACAGATTCTCAATTGGACTTAGGTCTTGACTATGACTAGCCCATTCTAAGACATGACTATGCTTCAATCTAAACCATCTAATTGTAGCTCTGGCTGTAAGTTTTGGTTTATTGTACTGCTTGGAGGTCTGGCCCAGAGTAAGGTCTTCACATATTTTTTCCAGGATTGCCTATACTCAGCTGTATCCATTTTCAAACCCGTTTCTTCAGTCCCTGCTCAGTATCACTGTATCACAGCATAATGCTGCATTCCACTATATTTCATACTGGTCATGGTGGGTAGTGTTAGTTTTCCCCCACACAGCACATAGCATGTAGGCAAAAAAGTCCAGATTTGGACTAAAGCTACCCAAGAGCATTCCACGTGTTTGCTATATTGCTTGTTACAAATTTTAAATTAGACTTTTCATGGCTTGTTAGAATCACCATACTCAGTTGCACATTTCTTTTAATCTGAGTATGCTATTTTTAATAACTGTCCAGTATTTTTTACTTATGTTTTTTTCCCTTACTCTCCAATTCCTATTTTTTGTTTTTACATTTTGTACCTTTGTGTGTATCTGCATGCTTTCATTTGCCTTTCAGATGCTGCTCATACACATATATTTCCCATCTGTGGAACAATAACATTTATTTCTATTGCATTCTATTCTTCCATTCTTTCTATTAACCATTGCTTTTTAGTGTCACTATTCCTAAGTGACATTAAAAAACACTAAGGTCAGATTTCAAAAAAATGTTATCAAGTCTACAGATCCTCCCATCTGAGTGGTGGATCTCTGCAGCTCCCCCAGAGATACCATAGACCTCTTGGCTGCTTGACCAATTCTCTCCTTGCTCAGCCTGTCAGTTTAGGTAGATGCCCATATCTTGGTAGGCTTGTTGATATTGCCAAACTCTTTCCATTTTCAGACGAAGGATTAAAACGGTGCAACATTAAATGTTCAGAGCATAAAATATTGTTTTACAACCTAACCCTGCTTTAAACTTTTATACTTGAGCTGCCCGTTGTGTTCCTTGATCTTGATGATGCAGTTTGTTCACCAATGTTCTCTAATAAACCTCTGAACCCTAAACAGAAAGGTTGAATTTGTGGATTTTGTTTACTAATTAGGGGACTTCTGAAGGCAGTTCTTTACACTGGATTTTATTCAGGGAGTTCAGGGTAAAACGTTCTTGACACAAATGCATGCACTTTTAGTATTTGTTATTTGTAAAATCATGTATAATTTCCCTTCCACCTTACATTTTTGTACTACTTTGTCTTGATCGATGACATTAAATCCTAAATAAATACAAGATTGTGATTGTATTGTATGGTCAAAACTTACTAAATCTCTTAAGTTATCTGGATTCCCCTACTGAGAGGGACTTCAGAAACCTTTTGAATTAAATTTTCTTGAACATTTTCTCTGATTATTTTTTACCCACCACCTGTGAGGATAGCTTGCCTTAGGCGTCCTATTGGCCAATTGGCCAGTGGGCAGCCTGTGAGCATAACCCTATATGGATAATATCTGACATTTTTATAGGTTGTGTCAAACGAAAATATATATTTTTTCCTTTGGAAAGTGGCTTCCTCTGATGCCAGACTGAAAGAAAATATAAATAAAAGAATTAAAGCCTATTATTCTATCATCCTGTTTGAAAAATCCAAATTGACACAGAACAAAGAATAAAAATATGTTTGCTTTTCTATGATGAAACCCATGTTGTGCTTCACATCTGGGGAGGATTTGCTGATTGTTTTGCGTCAACATGAAATAATTGATTGCTCCTTTATCAAATTACAGTTTTCACAAGACTCATTGATTGATCAGCAAGTCTGTTTGGGTTCGGGGTAATAAGGCGATAGCTCTAGACCATTTTCAACTACACTTAACAGCAAGGGGTGAGTAAATAGTGTCTGACGTTTGATGAGTCAGAAAAAGGTGTAACGTGAGGAGTTGCTGTCAAACTGTAATTGGAGATTAGTGTTTTGCATACTGAAAACGGTGAAAAAGCAAAACAGAAGCTGGCAAACAAAACACAGACAGCGAGACAGGTAGAAAATTAACCCAAAGAAAATGAACAACTTCATGTGTGAAATAGTGACGTCCCAGAGGTTTAGTGTTATTTATGGTGTGAGCTGTGTGATGAAATTGCAGGTCCCCTGAGAACAGTCCAGTTCGGATTTTGTGAGAGCAACAGTTCTCCAGACAAAATCTGTGTGTTTCTACAATTAACACTAACGTCTGTGTAAACATGTCGGGGCTGACGCTCACACAAGCCGAAATGTCGTGCGAGCCAGAGTGCTTATCTAGACCACAAGAAGATAATGGGACAAACCAGTCCAACATTTACAGCACTTAGAAGGTCAGCTGGAAAATGTTTCTAATCGCTTCACAAAGTGTGAGTGACTTAATTGATATCTGAGCTTTCTAACCTCTTCATTATGGAAGTAATAAATAAGATTAAGTTTACTGTTCCACCCTGCAGAGCTGTAGTCCAAATATGTGGTAAAAGATTAAATACATACTCATGTTAGCATCCTTTTTTATTGCGATAAACAAGTCTGGAGCAAATTTGAGCCAGAATTGTGATGGTGAAAAATCTAAAATCAGGACATGATTAAAATCCGGTTTTTTGCACTTCAATACTGCAGAAAGATTAACATGATTGTCAATAAAAGAATGCTGCAAAGCAATATGTTTAAAACTTCAATAATTAGGACTGTTGGCCTTTATGAAAATGTGATGAGCAGGAAAGAAAAGTATCATAACAAGAGGACATGTTTACCTGTCAGGGGGCCCCTGAAGGACTTGGTAGACACTGACTCTGAAGGTTTCATTCCCAGTGCGCTCCGGGATAAAATCCTTGTAAATCCTAAACTCTGCTGCCGTAATTGCCTCGCCCTCTGGAACACGGGAAATGTCAAACCGAAATGCCTGCGTGTACGGCTGGAACAGAAGATCCTGGTCCCGATTGACTATCAGATAAAGAGAGACAGCCATGATTGAATGTTTCAGGTGGCACTTATACATGTAGGTTTTCTTCAAGGATTACCTGCAGAACTTGATTCATCTTCCCGTCAGGTTTGAACAGATTTCCTGCACGAGAAAAGCACCCCCACAGTGTGACGCTGTCACCACTTTTGTGGATTTGGTAAGACTGTCATCTACCATCAGTTTAGGTGGACAGCCATGCCTTGATAGGTTTCTATTTTCAGATGATAGATTCAGCAGTGCACCATAAAATCTTCAAAGCTCATGATATTGTATATTTTTATGACCTAACCCTCTTTTAAATTTATCATCAACTATATCAGTGACCTGTCTGGTGTGCATCCCCACAGCATGATCCTGCCACCACCATGTTTTATCATGGAAATGGTGTGTTCAGGGTGGAGTCTTAGCTTTTCATCACGTATAGCATTTTGCAAGTAGGCTAAATGGACTTTTGGCCTCATCTGACCAGAGAAGCTTGCTTTACACATTCTGGGTCTTCTACATGGAACTGCAAGTAGAACTTCTTGTGGTTTGCTTTCAACACAGGAGTTCTTCTTCCCACATTTCCAATAAGGCAAGATTTGGGAGCATACAAGTAATCACCATAACTTCATCTCTGACCTGTCTGTGTTCCTTGGTCTTCATGCTGTTTGTTCATCAATCTTCTCAAATAAACATCTGCAACCTTAGATTAAATTACAAACAAATGGGCTCTATTTAGATTTGTTAATCTGATTTTTAATCACAAGATTTTGTGAAAGCCATGTATCTCTTTTTTAATTCCATTTAATTATTTTTCATTAAATGCAAACTCTGTGGGTTTTTTTTACAATAATGATTATAAATATGGAAGTTTCCACAGAAGACAATGTATTTAATAACTTTTTGTAAAAGTTTTGTTTTTCTAATCTAAAACCCCCAAAAATAGAAATGAAATAGCTGTCTTTTATTTAAAAATCAAAGCAACTTTCCTGTAAATATCTAAATGTCCAAAATGTTTTTAAAAGAGGCAATGCATATTTTGCAGCTCTAAACCAAACTATATGTAGCCAGATTGAAGGCAAAACTGGCTGTTTGAATTTTAAAAGGGTGCTGATCCCAGGTCTATCCCATAAAATATCAATAAAATATATTAATCTTATTGGGGATAATGTAATAAAAAGCAGCTTATTGTGGTAAACCAGTTAGTGGTAAACTGTCATTTATTTAAAAGTTTTTCTGCTGGGTGTTTCTCTTCCAGCAACCTTGGAACCACTTTGTCAGAAATAGGAAAATCCTGCTTCTATGAGTGGAATGACTAATCTAAACATCATTTAAGTCAAGTCCGCCTTAAATGCCACTATGGGGGAGATGAAAACACATTCATGGCTCACTTTAGCTTTCCGTTTAAAATCGCACACATGTGCTGTACCACAAGAAAAGGCCTGTTCAGGCTCTGCCCGGAAAACCGCAGCAGCAAGTGCACTTCCACTAACGTACACATAAAGTATGGAAACCCACACCAATTCATGTGTGCCTTCACTCCCTGAGTCTGCTCCCACCACACCTCCATAATCATTTTGTAATGCATCACCATGCAGTGATTTCCTTTTGATTGAAGAGAAGAAAGCGGAACTGCAGTAACTTGTGGCACCACAAAGTTTCCACCCATTCTAAAGGCAGCTGAGGATCTCCAAAAAGAAGTTCCCACCAGCTCCTCAGCCATCTAATGTGATGTTTTATACAACATTAGCATCCAGGTGTACTCTTAGAAGGAACACTGAGGATCTATCACTCTTTGTGGTGTGCAGACTGAAGCACCAATCTTAAACCCATCCTTCCTTCTCGCACAAACCATGACATCATCTTTCATTCCCACTGATAGTTTGTGAATGTTTGGGAAGAACATCCTCCATCTTCACATGACCTTGATGCTAAAATCCAGAATGTTTTTTATGGCACCCCACAATGAGTCACAGTCTTCTAAAAACCCTCTTAACAACATAAAAACACACACATGCCACGAGCACTGAACGCCGCATTCTAAACCCTGCTAGTCATTTGTTTGACCACAATTAAATGCTGCAGGGGGAACGAGGGGTGATTTTATGAAAGCAATAATTGCTTGTAAGGACTTGGTGTGTTTACGTTTGGGCCCATTAGCTGCACAGATCAGACCTCAGATATGCAAACTTCCCTCTGGGAGACATTTCAACACTACAGATTGCTCCTGACACTCCAGGGCCACACAGCAACACAGCTATCATTAACCTGTGGCAAGTTTATAGTAAATCCTTTTTTTACAGAGTGGGAGGCTGTAATATGTAAGATGAATATCTGTTATTTGATAATTTATGAAATTGTGAAACTTGTATTTGTTTTAGAACTACTAACATTCTGGTATAAGGAGAATCAGCAATTGTTTTTGTTTTCTGGAAACTTTCACAATGATGTTTATATTCATATAAAAACAATCATTAAATATACCAGTCATAAATAGAGTAATAAATGAGTAGATACATGATGTTTTATGGCACCATAAAACTAAATCTTGAAATCTTCCTTTTTATAATCATCTTAGCAGGATAAACTCATTTCTTCCAGCTTTTGGTCAAAAACTATTTCTTGACTCAGCTGTATTTTTTCGAATTCAGCATCTGTTGTACTCAAACGTTTTTCTTTATGTTTATTAGGGTGTGTTTTGATCAACACTGAAGGTAATAAATGGAAAACTCACCCTAAGTCTGCCACAGAGCAGCAAGGTTTTGGTCAAAAGCTACAATCTAAATTCTGCTGGAAGTGAAGAAGTTGGTCTAACACAGCCAGGTTGGGTTAGGTTTTCAACCTCAGTAATAGGTTAAAGGGACTAATGTCTAAAGTTAGGGAGATAGTTTGGAATTCTTTAAAGTTATTACATTAATTGTTCCCTTACCTGTAGCAGGCAAATCCCACAGTGAGTTTGCAGAAAAGTGAATACATCCTCAGAACAGCCAGTCTAACCAACCTATTTTAGCCCATTTCAACTAATTATACAATTCAAACTGAAAGTGTTAACCTGCCTGTATTTTCACGAGACACCAGAGTTTAGTTGGGGATGTTTTCTGGGGGATTATATAAAAGATATCCTGTCTATTTTGACTTTCTCTGTGGTTGTGGACAAAATGGAAATGGCACAGAAAAAGGATGCTCTAGCATTAAGTCAATAGCCAGACCACCAAGGCAACCGCAGCTGTTGTTTGTGAACATTAGGTTTCTTAGGTAAGAAAATTCTTTTTTACAATTAGCTATAGAAACATATCTTTTCTCCATGTCTGAACCAAATGTAGGACTGAATCCTGTCAAGATTTTAATGTTTCAAATAACGGTTTTTGTCTTTCATCATTTTGTTTTATTACATGCTCACTGGGCTCATCACAGAGCGCTTTAAAATTCTTCCATAGGGTGCCAGTTTGTTAGGTCTCCAACCTACTGATAACAGTTTTTTATGACTTCTACTACTTTTCGTGTCTAGCTGTTTTTGATAGCACTGCATAACAATGTAGCAATGTACTTGAGTGTGTATGTAAAACACTCCTCTTCTAGAGAATTACGTTCATTTATTTACCACCCGAAACGAACCTTGGCATCAATCTGTCACATTAGTTCATGAGCTTTATGGAAGGTCTTGAAATGATTGTAAAGCCACCGAGAAAAGATGCCTTTAGCTAAATGTGGTAAAGCAAACAGCTGGGCGAAGTGGGCTTAAAAGAGAAATACTATCCACCCATGTTTTTTTTGGGGGGTTTTTTTGTCTTTTTTTTGTCTGCTTCAGAACTCTTCAAATATGAAACCGCATGAATGCGCCTTTGGTTTTTAGAAGCCTGTTTCCACTTCTTATTAGCTACAGTTCAAAGTTCACAACCGGGGACATGGCATGAGATGTTCTCACAATGTCCAACTGCTTTACTGTACTTGTGCTAAGTAAAACACGCAAATTTAATCACGCTGATATACTGATATAAGGGGCAAAAACTAGCTTTAGCCTCTCCACCCAGTCCACGCCCCGAGGCAGGTTTCCTGGAGTAACAAAACAAGCACAAGCACCAAACCGCCTGCTGTTTCCCCACAGAGACTTCAGAGCTTTCATCTCCAAGGCAAGCATTAGGATTCCTCTCTTTATTAACTCAATACCACACCAGTTTCCCCCATTTCTTATTTTCCACCAGCCAATCACAAACCATTGGAGTACAACGCGCAGCAACGGCTGAGATAACTACAGTAAACTCTCCAGGGGCTTACAGATAGGTGTTCAATTGTAAAGTGAACAGAGAAATCAGATATACTGTATGTTGTCAAACCATTTACATCTTGGCTTGGAATGCATAATTATTTGTCTCATCGACAGTGACCCAAAGGTCCTTAAAAAACCATAGCTAATGATGTACTGTTATATATTTTGGAAAGAAGTACACTGTCCTTAATTTATACAGTTTTATGTATCAGGACACAATAAGAATGATCTGCATTCTACCAAGTTTTAAATTTATTTCATTCTGACCTCAAATGTACAAAACCACACAACATATTCCACACCCTCAATATCTATTAAATATATATGAGAAAGAGAGAAGTTGTACGTGAAAGACTAAGTACACACTTGCTGCTTTCATTGGATTTAAGGAAACCAGGTGTTGCTAAGTGAGTATCAGCAATTGTGACCACCCCTGAAAAACAAAGCTTGCTGCTTTTGAACATACAGGTGTGTTAACACAATACCATGAAGAACAGACAACAGCAATGAGGAATTTTACAGAAGCACTTGTTGCTCCCAATCAATCTGGAAAGGGTTATAAGATCCCAATTATTCTTCATGGAGAAACATCATTTACAAGTAGAAAACATTTGGAGTATATGCCAATCTTCCCAACCATGGACATCCTAACACCAAAATGTCTGACAATGCAATGCTCAAAGAAATTGTAAAAAAAAACTGAGAACTCTAAATCTCTGCATACTAAATATGTTAAATGTTTCAATGAATTACAGTACAATTACAAATAATAACAAAAGGTTTGAAAGATGGATTGTTATTTAGAAAGAGATGCCACAAGCAAGAGTCTACTTTCCAAAAAAACTAAAGCAGGACAGTTTGGGTTTCCACATTTGTGTTACAATGAACCACAAAACCTCTGGATCCATCACAAACAGTGCCATGTACGGTGAAACCTTACACAGCTGTTAACACGGTGGTGGAGGGGTGATGATTTTGACTTGTTTTAGAGGTACAGAACCTGAGCTCCACTAACTCATTGGAACATGATCTCCTCTGAATATCAAAGAATTTTAATGTGAAAGGAGAAGCCATCTGTAGCACAGCTGAAACAGCTTATGGTTGGTCATGAATTTAACTAAACTCCCAAACACAGCAGTGGGCCAAAATTCATTCACAACATTCATATAATAACAAAGTTGGGTATTATATTAAAGTCAAACAGAAGACTACTACTTCGGTTTATTTTTGTTAAAGGGGATTCTAGAAGCCACTGAATTGTGAATGTGATTAGGTTTTCCACGCATGACTTTTATCAGTTTGGCTTTAGTGAAATCTGGTGTTTTTTTGTGCTTTCTTTAATGCTTGATGTTAGATGGAAGCATTTTTAGAACCTGATTAAGATTTCAACTCAGTTTATCATGACCTTACATGTAGAAACTGAAAAGTGTTAGAGGGTGTACTTTCTTTATCACGTCTGTAACTTAGTTGTGATATTGTTCTTATTGGATGAAGTTAGATTTTAAAGATTAAAGATTAATTGTATACTATGGAAATACATAAATTATTTGATGAAGATACTTTCATGTGTTTAAAAAATTATAATCTTACAAACGGGGAATTTAAAAGATGACTTGTATTGTAAATTGTTATAAATATCAGTGGAAACACTCACTGAGGTTGACGAAGCTCATCACCGTGTCTGCGTCGTCCAGGAAGCGGCTGTCCTGTGGGCTCACCACTGCTGAGGCCTGACCCTGTAAAACCGCCTTGTACTGCGAGTATCTGTGCGGCTCTGGCTCCGTGGAGATGGTGTACAGATCCAGCATGAACATCGGAGCGGCGTTGTGTTTGGGGTGAGCGTGCGGCCGCGGGCGGTGTGGCAACCCCAGGACAGAGAGGATCTCCCGCTGGATCTCCCTGCGCTCTTGGGTCCGCAGTCTCCTCTGGATGAAGCTGGAGCGCACCTCGTTGTCCAAGGTGAAGTTGGAGAAGGAGACACGCGTGGCCAACACGCAGGAGCCCCAACACGACAGCAGGAAAAGAATGGTCGCCACTGCGCTTGCCAGCATTTTGTTAAGACCAATTTTTTACGCACGGCTCTAACCGGTTCAAATAAGACGCTGGAGATTCGATCCACTCCTTAGGTACTCCTCGGACATGTGCGGAGAGTAAAACACGCCTCTCACCATCAGCGCGGCGTGTCATTCATTCATAATCACCCTTGCGCAGCTGGTTGCCGTGATTCCGCCGTGCGCTCCTCCGACTGCTACACGGGGAAATGATTTTATTGTGGCGCTACGTCCAGGGGAGGAGCAGCAGCGGTTCAGAAAAGGATAAGCTACACTGATAATAAAGCTACAATCTGACCTACACAATTGGTGTAACAATTTACAGACTTTTTTTATGGGTAGTTTTATTGCAATAAGATAATGTGAGTTTAACAGACAACAGACACCTAAATAAATTACTCACATTTCAATCAATTCCTAAAATGTACTTATTGAAATAAATCTGTTAAATTCTAACAACTTATTACAATTGTGCTTATCTGGTTTGTCCTCCTATGTTAAAAAGAAACCAAAAATATATATTTATTTTTGTGCTTAAGGCAAACAACATTAGAAACTTTATATATCTTTTTAACAAGCGGGCATGTAAGCCATTTCCCTGACAACCAAAGATAATAATGGGTGGGACTGGCCCCAATGCAAATAAAGTTCAGAGCTCTGATCTGGGAGCGACGTCACACCCGAGTTCAGTGCCTTCAGGTTGCAAATTGGTTGTTTTGGTGACAACTGCATATCCCAATAAAACGGAGAACAATAGTTCCCTCCTCATTTCATACACTGAACCACAAAGTGAAATGTTCACAAGTACAGTAGATATTTAACATCTTTCTGCAAATGAGACACAGGCTGTTAAAGGTCCTGATAAACTGTCAAATCCTTCACTTGCACTGCATTATGTGAACAGCCGTATTGGATACAAAGCTCGAATTTGATTGAAGACTTTCGGCTTTACCACTAGACCTCAAGGGCATTGTATTCCAACTGGGAACTCAGAAAATACAAACTCACTAACTAGGTACAAACAGAATGCACCATAAAGGCGCTGTCCATTGGCACCGTAGGTCTTAGGAAAGTAATTAATCATTAATAATAAATCCCTATGTAAACACATCAGCCTTAATGCTCTCTACTGGATAGGCACATGCCAAATGAGTATAATCTGACTAAATCTACATCCTGCATTAAATACAAAACAAAATGTTGTTGTTTTTTTTTGTTTTGTTGTTTTTTACAAAAACACATCAGCTAATTACAGTGAAATCTAACTGTTATTAAACATTACATTCACCAAATTCTTTAATAGCTAAGATTTAATACTCTCTTTTTATAGAGCATGGAAAAGACGCTGCGAGTGGCAGACATAAAGTGCTATTTATCTTAAATGGAGGGGTGTGGACCTTTGATGTTCAATTGCAGGCTTGTGTCAGTGTGCCTTATAGTTTGGATAAGATCATTCAGGTGCTGATCAAAGCAGGATCTAACTGGATCAACATTTATTTATTTACGGCCTTAAAAGCCATTTCTTTTACATTCAGGGGTCTGTGGCCAGTTCTTACACAAAACTCTGTCTGTCTTACCGATAAGGTAGTTTGATTGTTGTGAGCAATCTGCATTGAAAAAGGACAAATCCCTTAATCCCCTTTACAGCAGAAAAATTCTTTGAACCTAAGCAATAAAGGAAGGCCCGCCTTCATTACTGAGTGATTAGCAGTGGTCCAGGTACATGATGGGACATGCCAGTTTCCTTCCAAAGAGGCACTGCAACACTTTACTGCAACACACAAAGTATCACATTAACAAAAAAGAAGAGCTGGTGATGAATGAGACCAGCTTTACTTTGGCCTGAGGAGAATATAATAAGTGGATCACTGATATTTATGGTCCTCAACTTTTCATGTTTGTGATATTCAAACACAATCTTCACTGTATTTTATTAAGATTTTATAAGATAGACCAACACATAGAAGTACATAACCATGAAGTGAATGGAGGAATAAGCATGGCTTCCAAACTGACTTTCCAAAAAAATATATAAAAAGGTGCCATGTGCATATGTATCTACTTCTCTTTAGTCAATACTTACCACCTTTCACTTACAGCTCCAAGTATTTTGGGTTATGTTTTTACCAGGTTTGCAATCCATTTTATCACCCATTTGTTTTCTTTTAAAATATTCTGTCTGCTGTGTTCCTTAATTGTTCTTCATAATGATGTTTGTTCTCTAACAAACCTGAGCCCTTCACAGAACAATTACATTAATAGCAATATTAAATTTCGCACACTTGGACATTTTGTTACAATGGATTTTGTTTTATGGTATTACATTTATTTTATCTGTCTTGCATGCCATGTTTGGCTAGTATTTATCTGATCACATGGGAACAGAGCCTTTTAATTTCATTCCCAGACAGTCAGTTGACTCTTAAATATGAAAAAGCAAATAGTTAACAGTGACGGTGTTGTCTCTGCTCAAGTAAGGTATCCTGTCCTGACTTAACAGAACACAGTGAATTCTACAGTCTTGATCACAATACACACTTAACTACTGGACAGCCAGTATTGAATAGTGACAAACAGACTTCAGAGACATTACAGAACTTGATGCTCTAGTTGGTTACACTGGATTTTGAGTAGCAGTATCAGTGTAATGGGTGTTGAACACAAGCACATTCCACACTTTAAAGATTCATATTCATAAAATTATTTTACAGCCATGATTTTCTTTTCATTTCACAAGTTTACTCTACTTTGTATTGGGGTACCACATAAAGCCCCAAAAAATACATTGATGTTTTTATGTGTTTTCTTCAAAAGACTCCTCATAAGTCATTTTCATTATTAGTGCCTGACTTAACAGAAATTACAGTTTCAACACAAGCAGACATTGGACAGCTGAAGATGTTTGTACCAGCACATCCAGATCACGTTATGTGACTCATCCTTTCAAACTTAAATAAACTCATGAGTCGTCCAAATGGGACACAAACATTTGTAAACCTTAGTGTCCCCTTAACTGTAATTATTTAGTCTACAGAGCATTCGTAATTAAATCACGTTCGTCCGTAGTGATTTAATTAGCTGAGTAATGAAACTTCCTTGTTGTTTTAGGCGATATAAAAGTAAATTTATCTTTTCACCTACTAATATATTTAGGGATTTAGGTCCATGGATTAATTTGAAAAATGATACAGAATCCACATGGCCTATGAAAAAATGTTTTGTATTAATTAAAATGCAATCTATCTGTAATCAACAGATTCAGCAGTTACAGTGCTACTCCTTTACAGTTTTCTCAGGGGTTTTTTGTCACACCTAAATGTTTTAGATCATCAAGCAGATTGTAATGTCAGACATACTTATCCTGAGTAAATGCAAAAAGGATATTTTAAATGATCATTTCATTTACTAAGGAAAAATGGGACAAGCTGGACCGATGTGAAATATCACTGCCCTACCTTGTAAAATCATGATTCATCAATTTTTTCTGGTTCCATTACATTAGCTACACATAGTCACTAAAACCACTTAGATATGACCTGTTCGACAACACAAATTAAACTAAAAGATCTGAAAAAGCAACAGACCACACCCCAATCTAAAGATATTCAAGAACACACGAGTAACATCATTGGTGCTTATAAGTCTGGAAAAGGTCACAAAACCATTTCTATGGTTTTGGCACTTCAGCAAACTACAGAAACAGCCATTATCCAACCAAAATGACTCCAAGAGCGCATCAATGACTCATCCAGGAGGTCACAGAAGAACTAAGAACAATATTTACAGCACTGCAGTCCTCACCTGCTTCAGTAAAGGTCAGCGTTCATCATTCAACAACAGGAAAGACACTCTATAAAATAGTATTAAAGGGAGAGTTCCACAATAAAAACCACTGCTGTCAAAAATAACACAAAGGCCCATCTCTCACTTGCCATAAAATCATCTTTATGATCCCCAAAACCTTTCGGAAAATATTCCGTGACCTGTAGGATTTCAGAAAAGAACCACAAATTTACAGTCAAACTTGGAGGTGGTAGCATGACACAGTAGAAGAAAGTCTTGAATTGATGGTGTACAACCCAATTTTTAACTTGTTCCATTCTTCCGTCTTTGCCAAGTGTAAACATCAGGATATAACACGAACTACAAAAATCATCCAATATGGTGCACTGTTAAAGATTATTTTGACAGCATTCTGTCTGGGTATTCATTCTCAATATCCTGATAGAGAGTGCTAAAGTTGGGTATTCCATATTTTTACACCTACGCCCAAAATACATTCAATGTATCATATTATATTGAAATGTGTAGGTGGTTTTTATTTTTATACATATAAAAATCAGAAAAAAGTGTGATATGCATTTGTATTCATCCCCCTTTAATCTGATACCCTTAAATAAAGCCAGTGCCAAGTCTCTTAATTAGTAAGTGTACAGGGGTTGGACAATGAAACTGAAACACCTGTCATTTTAGTGTGGGAGGTTTCATGGCTAAATTGGACCAGCCTGGTAGCCAGTCTTCATTGATTGCACATTGCACCAGTAAGAGCAGAGTGTGAAGGTTCAATTAGCAGGGTAAGAGCACAGTTTTGCTCAAAATATTGAAATGCACACAACATTATGGGTGACATACCAGAGTTCAAAAGAGGACAAATTGTTGGTGCACATCTTGCTGGCGCATCTGTGACCAAGACAGCAAGTCTTTGTGATGTATCAAGAGCCACGGTATCCAGGGTAATGTCAGCATACCACCAAGAAGGACGAACCACATCCAACAGGATTAACTGTGGATGCAAGAGGAAACTGTCTGAAAGGGATGTTCGGGTGCTAACCTGGATTGAATCCAAAAAACATAAAACCACGGCTGCCCAAATCACGGCAGAATTAAATGTGCACCTCAACTCTCCTGTTTCCACCAGAACTGTCCATCGGGAGCTCCACAGGGTCAATATACACGGCCGGGCTGCTATAGCCAAACCTTTAGTCACTCAGGCCAATGCCAAACATCGGTTTCAATAGTGCAAGGAGCGCAAATCTTGGGCTGTGGACAATGTGAAACATGTATTGTTCTCTGATGAGTCCACCTTTACTGTTTTCCCCACATCCGGGAGAGTTACGGTGTGGAGAAGCCCCAAAGAAACGTACCACCCATACTGTTGCATGCCCAGAGTGAAGCATGGGGGTGGATCAGTGATGGTTTGGCCTGCCATATCATGGCATTCCCTTGGCCCAATACTTGTGCTAGATGGGCGCGTCACTGCCAAGGACTGTCGAACCATTCTTGAGGACCATGTGCATCCAATGGTTCAAACATTGTATCCTGAAGGTGGTACCGTGTATCAGGATGACAATGCACCAATACACACAGCAAGACTGGTGAAAGATTGGTTTGATGAACATGAAAGTGAAGTTGAACATCTCCCATGGCCTGCACAGTCACCAGATCTAAATATTATTGAGCCACTTTGGGGTGTTTTGGAGGAGCGAGTCAGGAAATGTTTTCCTCCACCAGTATCACGTAGTGACCTGGCCACTATCCTGCATGCAAAGAGAACATGCAAACCCCATGCAGAAAGACCCCCGGTTGGGAGTTGAACCTGCAAGGCAACAGTGCTACCAACTGTGACACCGTGCAGCCCTTAAGTGTAATTTATTCTCAGCTAAAACAACACTGCTCATGACCCTGAGCCATACAGTGACACATGGTGGTGGCATCAACATATACCAGATGTACAACAGAAGAATATCAAACGTGTTAGAACGTTGTTGTACAAATTTTAAAAACCATGAATTGTTTTCAAAAAGTAAAGACATTTTTATTTGTTTTATTCTTATTCATATTCAATTTTCATTTTCTCTCAACACTACAATTAGGCATAACATTGCACAGGTTTATCGCACAAAATCCCAATGAGGTTTGTGGTTATGAAATATGCGAAAATCTTCAATACAATAATAACACTGTAGGGGGGACATAAATCAACTCTAAAGGAGAAGCTTTCAGGATGAATCCTTCACAATATTTGCATCCATTCCTTTTCTCTTGCACATTTCAGTCCAGCAGGTGGCGATAATGAGACTATGAGCTGGTTTGCGAGCAGCCAACAACCCACCGATTAACATGAAGTCATCAAACTGCGACACAGACGCGCCGCGGTGGTAAGCGCCGCACCTTCGCTGTGTGATAATGTATGTTTGTTGTTTTCAGAGCTTTAGGCTGATAGTCTTAGTGAGCCTATTAAAGCTTTGTGTATTAATTGAGTGTATAGCAGCAGCTGCTAATACTAAAATACTGAATAAAGAAATTAAAAGAGTGTATTTAGTTCTGAGCTAAAGACGGACTGAGCTCACGATGGCGCCTGAACTGTTCAGTTGGATTTATTTCTTACCTTTATTAAAATTAGTTACGTTTACCCTTACGTCTTTGTTAGATGCTGTACATTTCTTTATTAATTTGTTTAAAAGCATGTTAGAGTAAACCGTATTTAATCAGCGCTGACATGTTAGCAACATCGTTAATTTAGCTGTCAAGCTATTGCAGCTTGCTCCGTTTAGTTTGACAATGCTGCTAAAAACATATGATTGTTTACTACTCTTAGCAAATGCACATTTGTCTGTACGAGATACATTTAAATAATTTATAGTAAAAACGATACCAAATGTTTTTTTTTTTTTAAATAATCGAAAATCATCTCTGCAGCCGTACAATAGGCGTGACTTTAATGCAGCATGAGTTTGTTCGGAACGGCTTCCAGTTTTGGAACAGGAGGGACTGGTGTTTTTGGAGGCACGACAACTGACAGCCACAATCCCATGAAGGTAAACTGAAAATAAAGAAGGAAATTGTTGAATAGAGTAATGCCTCTATAATGCATCTTGAGCCCTTCACCTGTTCGCCTGATATGCTCTTACAGGATGTTGAAGTGACCTCGCCTCCAGATGACAGCATCAGCTGTCTGGCTTTCAGTCCTCCAACCATGCCAGGAAACTTTCTTATTGCAGGATCCTGGGCTAAT
Organism: Girardinichthys multiradiatus; assembly: GCF_021462225.1. Lineage (NCBI taxonomy): Eukaryota > Metazoa > Chordata > Actinopteri > Cyprinodontiformes > Goodeidae > Girardinichthys > Girardinichthys multiradiatus. Next base: position 39,802,084 of record NC_061812.1, on the reverse strand, counting down.
GATGTGAGTTTTTTTGTTGTTGTTGTTGTTAAGTCTGTAAATTGAAATCTACGTAGAGTGACTATCAAAACAAAGACCAAGGAAAACTGCAGAATTCTGTAGATGATTTCTGACCCACCACGCGAGTCAGAGAGCGTTGTAAAACATTTCTAAATCAGAGGTCTCCATGTGTAGTCCATGGAGAATGTAGCTCCTTATTTTAAAGCTCCCAGCCTTATGGGAGTTTCATAAGGCTGTCAACATTTCCAAATCCAGCATGCTCTATGACAGACAGTGGTTGAAACAGTGATGCCAACTCTGACCTGAAATATATTTGGTGACATTAATTAATGCAGCAAAAAATGTTTTTGAAACTAAAGAGGTCTTTAAGAAACTAAAGCAAAGTTGTTTAATTGCCATGCAGAGCAACTTTTTCAGTAAAACTTTGTTATTGAGATGGATATAATAAAAACGTTTTCCAGTAGCAGGAGAGACTGCTCATTTTCTCGGGTCTATGATAGCTAGGAACCCGAAGCAGAACGGCATATCGTTAATGTAGCCCTATTTTGGATGCCATTGACTATATGCGTCGGATTTCTATTAATGCTGCGTCATAGGAGAGACATAAAACAAGATTGCAAAATATGTTTAGAACTTTCAGCTGTCTATACTGTCTATATTTTTTTCCCAAATGTCACATTTTTAACCGTCCTTCGCTGTCAGGGCTTGGGACACAATAGGACCTTTTGGCAAAGCAACTTTTTTAGTTGTTTTCTTATTACAGTTGTGGTATTTAATCTTATGGTTCACCTGAGAACTGTTACATGACATGCAGAATGTCGCTTTGTTTACATAAACAAGACATTTCCTGTTTACACCTATCTCTGTGTGGAAAAGTCTTATATATAAACAGTTTAGTTCTGTTGTACTGTGTGGTCTCAGGTCCGATGTTGGGAGGTGCAGGACAACGGTCAGACAGTCCCCAAAGCCCAGCAGATGCACACAGGTCCGGTGCTGGATGTCTGCTGGAGCGATGTACGTGTCATGTCAGATCATAAAACAAACCTTGTGTTAAATTATTGGTGTTGGATTGTATAAAGGCTTATGATGTGACGTTCTCCTCCAGGATGGTAGTAAAGTATTCACTGCTTCGTGTGACAAGACAGCTAAGATGTGGGATCTTAACAGCAATCAAGCGATGCAGATTGCACAGGTTGGATGAGATGCTCCTTGATCAGCTTTGTGATCAGGAACTAAGCAGATTAATCTCGGGTGTCTCCTCCGTTCTTTTCACAGCACGATGGTCCAATTAAATCAATCCACTGGATAAAAGCCCCAACCTACAGCTGTGTCATGACCGGCAGTTGGGATAAAACATTAAAGGTATAACAGCCATCTTGAAACACATTTATCATTTGCATTTACAGGCAGTGGACATGTAACAGAAAGAAATTCTAGTTTGAGACAAATCTATCAGCCCTAGTAACCTGTAACCTTTGAAGTTTTGGTATTAACTTGTGTTGCATTTAGAAACATTGAAGTTCTTCTCTTCTTAGTTTTGGGACACCCGCTCTCCTAATCCCATGATGTCCCTGCAGATGCCTGAGAGATGCTACTGTGCCGATGTTGTAAGTCCTTTATAACCGACTTGAGGTCATTTTTAAAACTTGCTGGTGAAATAACTAATACATACTTCTGTATGTAGGTGTACCCCATGGCAGTGGTAGCCACAGCTGAAAGAGGCCTTATAGTGTACCAGTTAGAGAACCAGCCTTCTGAGTTTCGCAGAATAGACTCCCCTCTCAAACATCAGGTAAGTTGTCCTTTAAAAAAAACACTTTTTTAGGTTTCCAGCTCAACAGCAATCATATAAATCCAGTATGCTGTCTGGTTTTGTTTTTCAGCACCGCTGTGTTGCCATATTTAAGGACAAGCAGAACAAGCCAACAGGTTTTGCACTGGGAAGCATTGAGGGCAGAGTGGCAATCCACTACATCAATCCGCCAAACCCGTGAGTGGATCAGAACTCTTCTAACTGAAATACAAATTACAAATAAACAAAATACTAATTATTTTTGTAAAATACCTAATGCATATTCAGTCTTCATGTTCTGAATCTAAAATGAATCAAACTTGATCGTTTTCTCTGAACTTCTTCAGAGCCAAAGATAACTTCACCTTCAAGTGCCACAGGTCCAATGGAACCAACACAACCACTCCACAGGACATTTATGCTGTAAGTTTCTCTTCATTTTCAAATTCTTTTTAATTTTAATTTTTTTAATCATAAATGGAATGCAAGTTGTGTCTATGTCCCAGCAGGACATTGACCCTTATTATACAATCAAAGCTAAGATTTAACGCTTTTTGATTAAAGCCTAGTTTTGTGTAGTTAAAGTCCAGACTTAACTTTACTTGGTAATCTGTGGCAAGAGGTGTAAATTGATGTTTAGACACTTTCACAGAAACTAATTTGCAAAAAAAAAAAAAGTTCAGCCTCATCGTGTGCGAAGCTGAAAGAGACATATCCTTTAAGCCTTGCAGTTGTAGTTGCAGCAGGTGGTTCTGCAGCACTGACTCAGATGGACTGAGTAGAAATGAATGCCACACGTTTCAGATGTGCGTGTGTAAACCATTTTGACAATTGTCTAATTTTTTTTCTAGTTCACAATTATTGTATCCTTTCTGTCGATCTGTCACCTAAAATCTTAATAACATATATTGAGGTTTGTGGTTGTAACAAAACAAAATATAAGGAAGATTTGAACACATTTGCAGGACACTGTACTTTAACCCCCACTGTACTATTTACTTCCATTTTGTTCTGATCAGGTCAATGCCATCTCCTTCCATCCTGTCCACGGCACGTTGGCCACCGTGGGCTCAGACGGACGCTTCAGCTTCTGGGACAAAGACGCCCGCACCAAGCTGAAGACCTCTGAGCAGCTTGACCAGCCTATCACAGCTTGCTGCTTCAACCATAATGGCAACATCTTTGCATACGCCTCGAGCTACGACTGGTCAAAGGTACGAGGCGTAAAAATCATTACAAAGCTTGTTTACCACCCTCTGTTTGTCAAGCCCTTTTAAAAAAAATCATGATCTTTTAGGGCCATGAGTACTACAACCCCCAGAAAAAGAACTACATCTTTTTGAGGAACGCTGCTGAGGAGCTGAAGCCTCGGAACAAGAAATGGTGAGAGAAGGGCAGCCGCCGTCTGTTACCGTGGAGACCATGGTCAATGAATGGGGCTGCCACAATTCCTGATTGGTCCTGTGGCTCTGACTGTGGGCTCTCAAGGGCATGCATGAATGTGGGCAGTAAGGATACTGGTGTGAAATTGAACTCAGTCTTGCTCTGTAGCCGCCCTGTTGGGGAATAGCACTTTAAATGTGTCACGTTTTTTGCTCCCAAGTGTGTGCAAAAACAGGCTTCATACCCATACAAACAGGATTGTAAAGGATGGAGCCCTCTGTCTTAGCAAATGTGTCTGGCTTGTAAGCATTAACAGAGTATTTATTGGTAATACCATTCAATGGCATTTGATGGTATGAAGCCTAAAGATTAGTTATTTTTTGGAAAATTTACAAGGTTTAAAATGGAAATATATCCTTATTACAGAAATCATGCATATTTTGTAAGCTTTTTGCCTGTAGAATAGTTATTCCTCTTATTTTTTCCTCTGTTCAGTGCAACCAGTTCAGAAATAAACACGAAATAAAGCAACCTTGCTGCTCTGTCACTGATTGCTGCTTCCTGTCTCCAGATTCATCGTGCCCCGTCGTACCTCTTGTGGGGACTTGCGGAAGACCAGCTGCTTTAGTGTGCGTGTATGCGTTCGAGACATACTCCTTCCTTTCGACAGACGTCTGGACCAATGCTGTGGCTCTCTGGTGCCATGCATGGTCAACCCATGTTGATGTTGCATGATAGCTGGCCTTTAAAGTCTTCATAGAAGGGGAGGGTTTTATTTGTTAATCTTTATTTTTTTATTTTTTTATTTGACAGTTATAATGTTTCCAAGTTTTTGTTTTTTTCCCACAACTTCCAAAAAGTTTTTTGTTTTTTTTTCCTGTAATTTGCTGTTACTTATTGTCACATTAAAGATATTGGGATGTAAAATAAATTAAGTGCATACTCTTAGATCTGAAGATGTTGGTTCGTTTTCAAAAATGACCTAAAGGATCTCTGTAAGGTTCTGTGTTGGGAGATTACAGAACTGTTATGCACGCAAAGGTATCACCTGCGGACTTGACCAGTATTTCAGCTCACATTTAAATGATAAATGTTTTAACCACTCCTGTCTGCCTGTTTTACTCACAGTTAACCAGCAGGTGTCGTGTCTTGCCCAACAGTTAACTGATTTAGCTGTTGAATGCAGACACAACTAGGAGCTGAGTCCAGATAGCTCAGCAGGACAAATGGGATCAAAGGTGTGTGATATATTCTTCCATCCAGTTCCCCTGGGTAGGGGGATTTCAAGAGGATATGAATAAGGTAGTTGGGGATACTACAAAGGCAATGTGTGAAGAGTGGACCAGATCTTTAAGTAAAAGGTGTGAGTTAAGTGTCTTTTTATAGAGGTCATTAGAGTGTCACCTCTCTGTCAGCCCGACTCTAGGTACTAAACAGTAGACCTCCGAGGCAACGGTGGCGGGAAGTTACGAAGCTGCTTCAGTTTAGCGGTCTCATTAAGCTTTCAAGGAATGACATTCACTTTATTAGCCCCCTCAACTTTCAGTAAAGCTGCAATAAAATCCTTTGGCTTGAGATCCCAAAATCTGCTTGTGTTGCACGGTTAACATTTCTGTCTGGATCTGAAAATGCAGAAATGTTGGCTATGTGAGGACAAAACTGTTGCTTGTTCTAAGACTTTAACCTGCAGAAAACAACCAATAGGTTGAGAGTAACCAGTCCTCAAAATCCAGGTTAAGTTGTATAAAAAGTATATCAATGCAGCACATCCACCCTTTCAATGGTCGAATTGTGAGTTTGAGGTGAAATTAGTAGCAGTCCAATATCAGTAGCCAGATTAATCTCTGTATTTGGGAGAAATAATATTTCTATGTGGCAAGTAATTTACTTGTAGGTGTCAAAGACTAATAGAAAACCCAGTCATGTCATGCATGCTGCAGATTCAGTGTAAATGAATCATTCATTGAAAAAAATAGCAGTGTGAACTTCAGCCAGTGAGATCCGGTGGCCCAATGTAAGGATGAAGGAAACAAATGTACTTGCTAGGTGTAATGCAATCAGAGTAAAACTGGTTGATCTGTACTTTACAGAAGGACAGCATATTTTTTTTAAAAGGTTATGTGGAGATGGGAAAACCTGTAAAGTATTGCTGAAGGTGATAGGTTGCTCTGCTGAAATGATCTCAAATGCTTTGAAGTGGAAACCAAAACAGGAAAGATGAGGAAGAAATTGGAAAACCAGAATTCCAATGAATTGTAGAACAGCCAAAGTGACAAAGCAAGCAAGCTTGATACAAGATCAAGCTAATTGTTATGGATTGGCCAGCCCAATCCCCAGACCATCAACCAGTAGAAAACTTGTGAAGTAACATTAAAAATGCTGTTTCTGAGGTAAAACTATGAAATGTAGATTAGTTATGGAATATAGTTAAATTGTCCTGGGCAGGAAGTCCTGTTCACAGATTGACTATGCTAATGTGTAGCAGCTCTAACCATCAGTGGTTTGACAACTAAACATTAGTTTAACAATTCACAGCAGATGCAAGGATGTTTCGGTGTATACAGTAAATGTTTGAGTTGTAAAGAAATATGCAGACATTTGTATTTTTAACAGCCTCACCACCAGTAGATCAAGAACAAGTTTGAGTAAATTATCTTTGTTTCTATTTGGAATAGAATCCAGGGTTCCCAGTGAATTTGTATGTCTGGAAAAAAAAGCTACTATGGGGATTTTGGGGTTTGCTCACACATTGTGAAAGGTTGATAACTAGATATAAATTGAGAGTTTTGTCATATGAGAATCCCCTATAATATATAAAAGCAGCGTGTTTTTATATATCTAACTTATTTTTTAGTGGTGTTTAATGTGTTTTTCAGAATCAGTCAGAAAATCATGCTAGAATGTTTTGTTGTTGGGAGGGTAGACTTTATCTTGAATGCATGACGTTTAACACCAAAAGAGCAAAAGCTGACCATTATATCTCGATCTGTTGGTGAAAACTCGATCTGAAGTAGTTTTTTTCATTACACAAGAAAGTAAAGCTAGTGGCTTAAATTTAGGATTCTACAGTGTAGCATGTTTTTGTTTGCCTTTGCATGCTGTATCTTCCATGTCATACCTGTAAAAAGCAAATGTGTGCTACTAAGTATTACATTTAGGAGAATGGCCACAAGTCGGTGGTATAACTTCCTCTCTCATTATGGAGCCGTCCACCATGTGGCAGGGTCCGTACAGTACGGGCTTTTCTTTGTGCTGAAAAAGACAAAAGCAGGTGCAACTACCACCACCATAAGGTTGGCCAATGGTACGTCCCGCTTCAACAATTGTGCACGAGGAGTTTATGCTCATTGGTCAACAGTTGTGTGGGGGCGGAGTCAGAGCTTTTCGTATAAATACTGCTGGCACATTGTCGTTTCATAGCTACAAACCGGCCCGGTCTGGTGTCTATTGAAGGCATTTAAGCGGCAAGTAGCGTGGCTGCCCACAGGTTGCCGCAACTTTTATCGGAGTAAACTGAGAGCCAAAATAAAACAACGACGCTCAGCTAGAGTTTAGGGCCTTTTGGATGTCGGGAAACTGTTAAACGCATAGTTTAGTACTCTTTGTGCCTCGGTCTTTCTCTCCGGCTTGACCAATGCTTCTCCATCAGTACATGAACGGATCCCTAGAAGTCATGCCTCCCACACCGGTCCAGAAAGACACTACGTTTACCAAAATCTTCGTCGGCGGGCTGCCGTACCACACGACTGACGCTTCGCTCAGAAAATACTTCGAGGCTTTTGGGGACATTGACGAGGCCGTGGTGATAACTGACAGGCAGACCGGTAAATCCAGGGGGTACGGCTTTGTAAGTATAAATGAGACTGACTCACTGCAATCACGGTTAATAACACGAAACTGTATTTCTAAGTTATCTTAGTTGCTTTTGCCTCTTCGTAAAACATGTTTTCCAGGTCAATAGGTATGAAACATGTTTAAAGTATTAATGACATTTTATATTCTGGCATATCTTTCATTTTGAAGTCACTCATGCAGATCCCACAGGCTTTAAACGCACAATTGCACAGCATTTGGGGGGGGGGGTCTTGCCTTGTTGCCCGGCTGATGAGTAACTAAGAAGATTATATTTAAACATATGTCTAATGTCCAACACCCTTTAAACCCCCATTCAAAGTCCCCAACCCTCCAGGCCTCAGTAGACTCAGCTTATTGCTCTGGGAGTGTGTGTGTGGTGTGTGTGTGTGTGTGTGAGAGAGAGAGGCTGAACTCCTTGCTTGCTTTATATGGTTACTTCAGAGCAGTGGGGAGGTTGACCTTGCACAACCTGCTTTTCATTGTCAAGGACCAGAAGATATTATTTACATCACATTTGAGATAGGAAAAGGACAGTAAGATACATGCTTGGAGTTTTTAGAAACGTACCAGACTCTTCAGATTCAGTTTCTCTGCTGTAGAACAACATGTCATGGTCAGTTGTAAATTGTTATTTAATCAAGATAAAAATCTACCCAAACAAGCTTCCAGTCACATGGCAGAAGGCCAAGTATGTCTATTTGTGGTTTTCTTGTTTTTTGTTTCGTTGGCGTTGTTTTCGTCAAATTCTCCCTCGAGCAGTTGTCACATATGCTCTGCACAGGTGTAGCGAAACATTTAAGTCTCGTGTAAGACTTGGATGGATTTCAGAGAAACGACAATAAAACTAGAGCTGTACAATAACATCTAATCAGCATCACGATATCCATGTGTACAATATCCAAACCGTAAAGAGCTGGTTGAATGCAATATTTGTTGTGCTGTTATATCCCATGGACCATTCATTCTGACTCCACAACTGACCTAAATTGTAGTGACCAAGGTGCTAAAGTTCCCAGAGTGGTGAGGACAAAATGATGATGGGGAATAAACTGAGCGAGAGATACCTCAGTTGTTGTATCGCAGTTTTCAAAGGCAATACCAATTTCCTACAGCCAATGTATATCCCCATTTTGTACCAGTGCATGACAGTTTTGTCCCTTTACTACCTTCATTGCATGCCCATCCACTGAAACAGGTTATATCAGTTAATTGGATTTGGTTGTTAAGTATATTGAGGAGTTATGGAGATGAGTAGTCTGGGAAAAAAAATTATGTAATGTTTAATTTAACTGTACAGTTTTGATCCCCGTTCAGGCCAGTTGACTCTTATCAGATATGGGAGATTATCAAACGAAAAAAACAACTACATGACCTCCTGTCGTTGGATGTTGCTGGACTTATATCACCACATTTACGAACGGTAAACTGCGAGGAGACTTTTGAAAATTATGCTAGATCCCTGCTCCTCAAAGGAGGTTTAAAAACGTCCCTCTGATGGATACAAAATGGCTCCATCCATTTCGTGCATGACATAGGTTTGGTACGAAATGACCAGCTCCCCAAAGACGCATGGAAGCAGTTCCTGAAGAGGACCAGGGCGGATTTAATCCTCGAAGATTTTAGGAGATCATTTCCAGACAAGCTGTCGGTCTGATTGCTGTGTTTCCTTTTAAGATGAAATTTTCATCACCTGCTTCCTCCACCGAATATGATCACCAGGCCGACAGACTCATGAGCCCAGTGGAGATAATCAGACTGAAACATTAAAGGTTGGACTCGGCTGCAACTCATATGTTTCAGAGTCCATGGTTTCATGTTCCTATTTTGGAAAAATGATTACATTTCCTTTTGATATAACCTCTCTGGAGCAATGAAGTCATCATAGCATTTTTAGCTGCTGCCTGTTATCACAGTGTTTGGAGTTCTGTGGGAAAATGACTCGTGTGTGTGTGTGTGTGTTTGTGCATATATATTGTGCCATAATTCTCGAACTTAAAAATTGTTCAAGATTCTTTGGGATACTACGTTTATCTCCACGTTAATAAGTGACCTGTCCTGTCCCTGGAAGATAAAAGCACAAAGAACAGGAGCAGCAGTGGGGAAAAAAATGCAAATATTTACCAGAACGTTGCAGAGACGCACCAGTTCAACTGTCTGATCAGGCCAAAGAAGGAGTGGAAAACAGTTCTGTGTACATGTATACCCCTAAAGGGGGAATTGGAAGACAATTGTTCCTTGTTTATACATAAGCTCATGAAGTCAGAGGGGGGAAGCTGTCCTGTGAGTTCAGCAGGTACCGACCGGCTTTCTGTTGGAGCCTGGCATTTCAGGTTAAACAGGCTCTTCGTTGAACCATGCAGGTGCTTCCCAGGATTATACCTCACCGTTTTACACTTGGATGACTCTGTGTCTGGCTTGAGGCAGCCTGCTAGCTCTGTTTTCTGAGGGGTATCTGCTGCTGGGAGGATGAGGGGGAGGAGCCTGAAGCTGAGTGCACTTATTTAATCTTAAACACACTTCAGAGGTGGATTAGTAGACCCCCACCTACCACTACCACCAGCCTAACCCTGCAGCAAGGCGCTTCAAGTGTAAACACAGGCTTGTTCCTTCCTGTGTGTTCACAACACAGGCCCTGCAGTGTGCTTTGTTCCTGATCAACCTCACTGTAAAGGTGCTGAATGTCCTCCTAAACTCTACAATACTTGACCTACGTCCCAGATTGGCTTCATGTGCAGAGGAGACTAGCAGGATGTGGCAATCAAAGCAGAAGGGCTCATCTAATGCCAGGCGGGGGATGGACTAATACCAATCTCCTTATTTTGTTCCTAATTGGATAAGCTCCTTGTTGGCCAGATCCATTTTTCAGCAGCTCTGCCCACGTCTCAGTGGCAGTCCATAGGCCGACAAATGCTGCTGTGGGTACATTTTTTTTTATGGCTTAATATTTTTGCTTTGGTGGTAGTTTTCCTCCGTTTCTTTAGATAAATGGGATCAAAACAGAGGAAAGGAAAACGGACAGCCCAGACTGGGTGGGGAGGTGAAGATGTAGTGAGGTTTTGTCCGGTTGCCATTTCAAAACTTCTTAAAGTTTTCCATCATGCTGTTCTTGTGGTTTAAATCCCATCCAACGAGTAACCAGTTTACTCCAGCTGATTGCAGCATATAGTTACACATTGCTGTCAAGCTAAAGACAGCTGGTGCAGGAGCAAGTAGTCCAATTTCAAAACCAGCCAATATCAACTTCTTAAACTGGTTTTACTCTGGTCCATGTTGGGTTTAAATCCTGTTTCATGCTTGTTTTTTTTTTTCTGCTTTCTCTACAAGACTGAAGCATGATTTTAATATTGGTTGTGTCTGTGGTCACCAGGTGACGATGACTGACCGAGGAGCAGCAGAGAGAGCCTGCAAGGATCCCAACCCCATCATAGACGGCAGAAAGGCAAACGTCAACCTGGCGTACCTGGGCGCCAAGCCTCGCAACCTGCAGACAGGTGAGGCGGGGGTTACAGTGAGCTTTAGGCTAGCAGAACATCTACGCAGGTCGGGATTAAAATCCAGAATCAAGAAGTTTATTACTGAGGTCCAAACGTTCCAGAATACAACAATTAATTTGAGAAAATAAATACTTTTTATATCTATGTATTTACCGTTTTATAGAATAGTTTAAATGAATATATAATGAACACATACAGTTAAAATGTGTATAAATATGTGTGTGTATATATAAAATAAATTCATATGTTTTAATTCACAATACTATAAAATGCATTGTTTTTAATTGAAAAAAAAACTTGAATTTATCCTAACACGTCCTGTTATTTTAGTATTTAATTATGGAACATTCCCTGTACTACAGATCATGAAATAATTTAACCTCCCACCTAGCGTTTGATTGGTTGACCTGTTGACCAATCTCTGTCTAGAACAGCGTTAGCCCTGCAGACCGAGTTTAATGGTTAATCCGGGCAGATAAAATAAAGTTACGATGTGCTGCAGCACAAGAATAATTCAATAAATACTTGAATCCTTACAGTACATATGGTGTTGCCATAAGATCAAATGAAGTATTTAATTATGTGTAAATGATTGGATACATAACGTTTCTACAATGATCTATATGTGAGACTTCTGGCCTGTAAGCAGCATAATGGGGTTAAAGCACCTGACTGTGCTGCTGGAGCCATAATTGTGAAAATTGTGATCTGCTGCATGTTTACAGGCTGAGACAAACTGCTGCTGTTTAATGTGTGGTCACATGATCTCAGCCCGCAGCTCCATCCATAAACACAATCCCTACATACCTCAGTTTTATGGGACGCATACCATGCAGCTCTGAAACAGTATATATGTTTTCTTTGCTGCTTTCTGCACATTTGAAATATTTTTTCCACGCTAGGCTGGAAACAGGCTGTGCCTCTGTCTCTCTGTGCCCTCTGTGCATTGTTCTCTGCTCCTCCTCTGTAAATGCAGATGTGTGTCTGACAACCAGCCTCCTCTCTTTTTGTTTTTCTTCTCCTTTCTCTCTTCCAGGCATATCCATTGGAGTGCAGCCCATCCACCCGGCACTCATCCAGAGGCAGTATGGGTAAGTGAGCAGGGAGTGGGTGCTTGTTATGCTCTCTGCTATTATGCCACTGGGCTACTATTTCTTTGACAAACACAGCCTCTGGAAAGTACATGCCAGTTTCAGTGTCCACATGCAACTCCACCAGCCCCCTATTAGCATATCCTGTTGGACCGAGAGATGATTCGCGTATCGGTGCTAATGGACATGCGTTCCAGAGGTGAACGTGTGACTCGCTTGTTAACCTGTCAGGGGGCTCCTGACACGCAGACCTGCCTGAGCTCCATTGCCGAGGGGGGATTTCTAGCCGTGGCTGTGTTGTGGAGAAGAAACTCCATAGCGTCTGGAGGCTACAGTCGACTGAGCAGCTAACGACCACTTCACTGTTGTGACTCCTCTGACTCCCCCTGCAGCTCTCAGATATCACGCTTCAAGCTGCAATACAAGGCATGTTTGGATTTTCCATGCAGAACCCCCCCCCCCCCCCCCCCATTTTGGTACAAAGCAATTCAGGAAGTTGGTCCGAGTAGGATTTGGCACTTATTGGCATGGTCTCTATGTATTACAATAAAATTCCACATGGTGGTCTGTAACTCATTTAATCAGCAAACACAGAAAGTTAAACAATAACAGCTTAAATGTTCAGTTAATTATCAATATCGAGTTTAAATAGCCAGCTTGATCTAAGATCCAGCTTTTCATTTTCTTTGTTTTTTTTCTGGTTGTGGAATCCTTGTACTTAATTTGTATTTATTTCAGTAATTTAATTGAAAAGTGACTCATAAATTTATAACACAGGGATATACAGGTCCTTCTCAAAATATTAGCATATTGTGATAAAGTTCATTATTTTCCATAATGTCATGATGAAAATGTAACATTCATATATTTTAGATTCATTGCACACTAACTGAAATATTTCAGGTCTTTTATTGTCTTAATACGGATGATTTTGGCATACAGCTCATGAAAACCCAAAATTCCTATCTCACAAAATTAGCATATTTCATCCGACCAATAAAAGAAAAGTGTTTTTAATACAAAAAACGTCAACCTTCAAATAATCATGTACAGTTATGCACTCAATACTTGGTCGGGAATCCTTTGGAGAAATGACTGCTTCAATGCGGCGTGGCATGGAGGCAATCAGCCTGTGGCACTGCTGAGGTCTTATGGAGGCCCAGGATGCTTCGATAGCGACCTTTAGCTCATCCAGAGTGTTGGGTCTTGAGTCTCTCAACGTTCTCTTCACAATATCCCACAGATTCTCTATGGGGTTCAGGTCAGGAGAGTTTGCAGGCCAATTGAGCACAGTGATACCATGGCCAGTAAACCATTTACCAGTGGTTTTGGCACTGTGAGCAGGTGCCAGATCATGCTGAAAAATGAAATCTTCATCTCCATAAAGCTTTTCAGCAGATGGAAGCATGAAGTGCTCCAAAATCTCCTGATAGCTAGCTGCATTGACCCTGCCCTTGATAAAACACAGTGGACCAACACCAGCAGCTGACACGGCACCCAGACCATCACTGACTGTGGGTGCTTGACACTGGACTTCTGGCATTTTGGCATTTCCTTCTCCCCAGTCTTCCTCCAGACTCTGGCACCTTGATTTCCGAATGACATGCAGAATTTGCTTTCATCCGAAAAAAGTACTTTGGACCACTGAGCAACAGTCCAGTGCTGCTTCTCTGTAGCCCAGGTCAGGCGCTTCTGCCGCTGTTTCTGGTTCAAAAGTGGCTTGACCTGGGGAATGTGGCACCTGTAGCCCATTTCCTGCACACGCCTGTGCACGGTGGCTCTGGATGTTTCTACTCCAGACTCAGTCCACTGCTTCCGCAGGTCCCCCAAGGTCTGGAATCGGCCCTTCTCCACAATCTTCCTCAGGGTCCGGTCACCTCTTTTCGTTGTGCAGCGTTTTCTGCCACACTTTTTCCTTCCCACAGACTTCCCACTGAGGTGCCTTGATACAGCACTCTGGGAACAGCCTATTCGTTCAGAAATTTCTTTCTGTGTCTTACCCTCTTGCTTGAGGGTGTCAATAGTGGCCTTCTGGACAGCAGTCAGGTCGGCAGTCTTACCCATGATTGGGGTTTTGAGTGATGAACCAGGCTGGGAGTTTTAAAGGCCTCAGGAATCTTTTGCAGGTGTTTAGAGTTAACTCGTTGATTCAGATGATTAGGTTCATAGCTCGTTTAGAGACCCTTTTAATGATATGCTAATTTTGTGAGATAGGAATTTTGGGTTTTCATGAGCTGTATGCCAAAATCATCCGTATTAAGACAATAAAAGACCTGAAATATTTCAGTTAGTGTCCAATGAATCTAAAATATATGAATGTTAAATTTTCATCATTACATTATGGAAAATAATGAACTTTATCACAATATGCTAATATTTTGAGAAGGACCTGTATGTCAAGTGCTTGTTTTTGCTGATTTTAATAACCGTGGCTTACAATGAGTACAACTGAAAGGTGTGTTTCTTATAAAGTTAGAATATTCCAGAGGAGCAAAAAAAAATGAATTTTTAATACGGATATGTCAGCCTATATAGAAATGTTTGTGTGTTCGGTATATGCACTCAACACTTGGTCAGGTTTCCTTTTGCATAAAATACTGTGTTGATGTGACGATATTCTACTGATTCTCCGTGGGCTTTAGGTCAGTCCAGTTTGTTGGCCAATCAAGCCCACTGATACCAAGCTCATTAAAGCAGGTATTGGTACTTATGTGTGGCCAGTTGCCAAGTCCTGCTGGAAAATGAAACCAGCGTCTCCATAAAGCTGATTGGAGGGAAGCATGAAGTGCTCTAAAAATTTCCTGGTAGACAGCTGTGCTGACTTGATGAAACAATGGACCAACAGCAGCAGATATGGTTCCCAAATCGGTACCGACTGTGGAAAGTTGAATCTCAACTTGGATTATGTGCCACTTTGGACCACTGAGCAACAGTCCACTCCTCTTTCTCCTTACTCGAGTTGAGATGATTCTTTTTTGTTTTGTTTTTTATGTCTTTTGTTCAGAAGTGACTCGACACCAGGATTTCACCAGTAGTAGCCAATGTCCTGGAAATGTCTGTGGGGTACATTGACGAAGAGTGGACTTCTGTGCTTCAAGAGCCACCACATAAACTGTTGAAAGGGCTTTGCTTCGCAATCATTTCAAGGCTGTGATTATCCCTGTTGCTGGTGCACTTTTTTTTTTTTTTTTTTTTTTTACCACACTTTTTCCTTTCTCTAACATTTCCACCAACATGGTCGGATAGGACACCCTGAACAGCCAGCTTTTTTGACCTTTTGGTGGACTACCCTCCCTGTAGAGGTTGTCAACGACTGGACATCTGTCAAATCGATTCCACTTGATTGTGGGCATGTTATGACCTACGCAATGAGTAACGCTTTACTTGTATGCAATATTTGGATTATTTGTTTGAAAAACTGAAGTTTTGATTTGCTGCAAGCTGTAATTGGCTAAATTAACCAACCAAAATACTTCAACTACATCACACTGTGTAAAATCAATCTATATAATATCTAAATTTCCCTTTTCTTATCTATTACAGAAAACCCTGCAGGTGACTCTAAAAACTAAAACATACAGGCCATTTTATATTGAGTTAAAAGATTGAGCCATTCATGGGAATCCAAAAATAAGTGAAATTTGGGAGAAAACAAAACTTGGAAGGGTTTTGTATCTTCTTAAATTAGCTGGAGCCGCACGTGGAACACGTCCCAAGACCTCAGGAGTCCCTTCCTTGTCCACGTCTTGCTAGTCTGGAGAGGGTTGCGTAAACCCAGCATTTTTCATACATGACTCTCAGTGCTGCTGTGTGTGAGGCGTGTGCCTGACAGGTGCTGGATCAAACCCCCTCTGTAATCTCCTGTGACCACCACCCCTGAGACGTTCCAAAGCTCGCCTAACACCTGTCCTCTCCATCTCTGAGGTTTCCTCTGCCTGGCTCGAGTGTTGGACGGCGTCCTCGCTAAGACGCCAATAGTCTTAGCAAGGGTGGGGTGGGCCAATGGGGTCACCGAAGCTGTGAACTGTGTATTTATGGGGAGGGGATGAGTTGACTGTGGTCTTTGCAGACTCATCTCTTGTCACGGCTCAATTCCTTTACTCCACCCCGTCAGATTCTTGCTTCATTTTTTTTTTTCTTTTTTTGGTTTTGGTCTTCCATTAGAGCGTTCCCACAACTTCTGAATCTAATGGAGTCTGAAAACCGACACCTCTGTGAGACCTGGAGGGTGGGGGACTGAGAGAGAATCAAGAGGGGGGGGGGGGGGGGGGGGGTGTTCTCTGATTTAATGTTTAATGAGGCAGAGTGCTCCCTTGGAGACTCTCCTCTACAGGTGTCAAACAAAACACCTTTGTCCCCCCTGGCCTTCAAAGAACCGTTGCAGTTCTTTAGGGGGGAGTTTACCTCATCCACACCCACCCAGTCCAGTCTTGTCGTCTTTCACACTTCACATGGCATCCAGTCATGCGCTGAAGGTCATCTGTGAAATATTTAACTGCTTGGTGCGACGTCACCCAGGCTTTTCTCATCAGCTCAATATGTTTCTCCCCTTAATGACGAATGCTTCAGCATTTTGATTTAATGTACGTCGCTATCCAGTGTTTTCTGGTGAGCCTGTCTCTCCGCTGTCCCAGCCTGCCACTCAGCGTGGCGCTCCGACCGGCCGTCAGCAAAAAAACCAGCTGAGCAACGATATTCCAGCTGTCATCCACAGTCTTCCCTCCATCGTTTTTGCAGTGTGCTTGGCATCCATGCTGCCCTCTGGACTCGCTGTGATCCCAATTCTCGTTTTTCTTCTCTGAATGTGCAGTTGATCTCTTCACCACTGCTGCACCAGAGCAGTGATCCACAATCATCTCGTCTCCTTCCTTAACTACACAAGGTTGTGGTCGTTTAGAGTTGGAGTGGGGGCATCCATGCCCTGCAGGACTGATGTACAATCGTCTCCCAAGTCTGTGCAGGAAAATCACGGCTGAAGTGTAATTGAAGCTCCCTGGTGGTGGGGTTTTTCTTACTTTAAAAGCCCCTATTGTCCATTTCTCATTTACCTTTTTATTTATTACACAATTATATAAATATTCATGCACTGTTTAACATATCCTCTTTTTTATTTTTGCTTTTAAAGATTTTGCTTGGGCATTTAATTTCTACCTCTAGTCTCCATTCACATACATGAAGATGCAGGTTGACCTAAGTCTCATCACTTTAATTTCATTTTTGTGCCATGGTTGCCCTCTGCTGCCAGCTGACCAAGTGCACCAATAGAGGATCAGACGATGCCCTCAGTTCGGGACTATGGCAGGGAAAGTATCTGCTCAAACTCCTGTCTCCCTCGCCGGCCTCTACAAGGTGCCAGTGAAGGCTTGAGAGTGCAGTGCAGTGTGCTGTGATGGTCTGAAGTGTCTTTATCTTTTCTTTTTTTTTTTTTTTATTCCCCCTCCTGTTTGTGTGATATGAACTGAAGAGCTTGTGCTGAGTGCGATGTGACTCTTTCCCTATTACGGCATGGTTTTTGGGTTTGCAGTGGTAACTGGTGTGTAGGTGGGTGGGGGTGGAGTGAGAGACATATCACAGCGTGTTTGTGGGTATAAATATAAATCAAGTGAGTAAATCCTTATCAGTGCCTTGCAAAGGTTTCATACCAAATGACATTTTTCACCTCTTGTTGCTTTACAACCCCAAAACTTCAGGGGATTTTAAGTGATGGACCAAACCAAGCGGCGAGCCGACTGTGAAAAATGATTCAGGGTTTTCGTTTTTACAAATGGAAATCTGAAAATGTAATTGAGTGCAGTTCAGCATTTCTATTAGGCCCCCTTGACTCAATAAACTCTAGAACAATGTTTAACTATTCTAACACATAAATATGCCTTGATATAAAGCATTTCATCTCTGCTCTGGGTGTTAGCTTTAGAAGGTTGTCGTCCTGCTGGAAGGTGAGTCTCAGATCCTCTTCCAGGATTGTCCTGTTTGCTCTATCCATCATCATATCTGCTCTGAGCAGCTTCCATTTCCCTCCTGAAGAAAACCCTCCCCACGGCATGATGCTGCCATCTCCATGTTTAACCTTTTGGGATGGTGTCTTCAGGGATATGTGCTGTATTGATTTTTCCACTAAACATGATGCCAAAAAGTGATATTTCGGTCTCATATGAGCAGAACACCTTCATCCGCACGGCTGATGGCAAACTACAAATGGGACTTCATTGAGTTCTAACTTTTTACAGCAATGGCTTTTATGGTTTCCTACCACTTGACAGTAGAGGCCAGATTTGTGGAGTGCAGATCTAATAAATATCCAGTCAACAGATTTTCCCATCTCAGCTGTGAATCTTTGCAGCTCCTCCAGAGATACCATGGGCCTCTTGATTGCTTCTCTGTTTTCCTTTTCCAGTCTGAGAGTTTAGGTAGCCATAGCTTCGTAGGTTTTCCATAGAGAATATAAATGCACAGTGGACTTTTCAGATATTTACTGATTAGGAACATTTAAATCTGTGTGTCTATTTACTTCCAACAATTATGCAACACATGTGGTGGCCCTTCACTTAAATCCCAATAAAATACATTGAAATTGGTGGTTTTAATGTGACCATGTGGAAAAAATCCAAGCGGTATGAATAATTTTACAAGATGCAGTACATGCATGCTTCTATCTTTTGCTTTGAGCATGTAGATTACTTTTATAACCGATCTTTATCTGAAGGGAACTTGAAATTGAAATGAATTAGATTTTTATCATATCCTATATGTAGCTGGTGTTTGTTCTTAGATTTTTTTTCCCATGCTGTGTGTTGATGTAATATCAAGGCTTAAAGCTTTCTCTCATGGCAGGTCTGTCACCTTCTGATATGCAGTATTTTATAATCCTTCCTGTGTGTTCGACTGCTTGTTGGTGGGGAAAGTAGGAACAGGAAGGGGAGTCTTTTTTTAGATTTTTGTTTTTAGATTCTAAACTAAGACTTGGGTGAAACCATCCCTCTTTCTTTTGTGAATAAAGCCAATGCTGTACATTCACACCCCCACACAGCTCTCATCAGCCGCATCTGAGCTGGCCCATGAGGTTTGGCAGAACCTCACACCAGCATTGATGAGCCCCCCAGCCACCATAATCACCTGTGAGATGGTGGGCGAGTTACGAACTGATTGAGAAGTAAAAGGCTGCAACTTCTGCCCTTCCTTAAAGCACTTCCCTTTTTTCCCCTCCCTATGTCTGTGTGCACCAGTGTGTTCACAGGTTGAAGAGCAGCAGCTGGTAAAACACTGCTGATGCCTGAGCTTGAAAAGCTGCCAGTAACGGCTGCCTCCATCATTCACCCCCCTCTACTTGTTCCCTCTCATCTAATGCAGGAGGTCCTACCGAACAGGTTTTGTGGGTTTTCACTAACTGACATAGATGAAGGGTTGGGTCACCTTTTGATACTAACTTCTTTTTGTGTACTTGTTCCTCACATGACTATCATAAATATGTGTGATAATAATGGCAATCAGTGAGACTGGCTGCTCAGAACATCTACAGTGTTTATATTCCTGACACCTTTCCTCCGAGAGCAATGTAAACAATAGAAGCCAGGCCAGGGGGATTTCTCTACTATAGTGCCTTTAACCCCCTACCTCTCTTCTGTGTCACTGTGCAGGTTGGCCCAGCCATACATCTACCCTCAAGCATTTGTGCAGCCCAGCCTGCTGCTGCCTACTCAGGTCTCCGCCTCTGTCAGCACCAGCCCGTACCTGGACTACAGCTCAGCCTATGCCCAGTACGCTCACGCTGCCTTCGATCAACAGTACCCGTACGCCGCTTCACCGGCCGGCTTCCTGGGTTACGGCTACACAACCAGCCCCACGGCCTCCGCCGGGCCAGCCGCTGCCACAACGGCCCCGGCCACCGTGCACCCCACTTTGCCCTCTGCCACGGGCCAGGGCCCAACCTTCCTGCACTACGCCCCACAGCAGCACATCCAGCCAGAGAGGATGCAGTGAACGGGGGCAGGAGGCAGACCGTGCAGGTGGAAGAGGACGGAGAATTTTGGACATAAGAGCAAACCCCTATAGTGTGCCACTGCTGTCGTCAGCAGCAGATTTCAGGAAAAAATGTTTGGATTATTGCACTATATGATCAGGAAGGGCTGCTTGCTCATTGGTACAAGGGGTGGGAGGACTGTTGGGAGTTCAGGATGAGAAGCTGAACAGCGTACAGTATGTGGTGGCTTCCAAGGGCTTCCAGAACATGACACTTCATTTTTTTTATCATTATTAATATTATTTTATTGTTCTTTATTATTGTATTAATGTCCTGGTCACTACTTGTTTGTTTGCAATTATTATCCATGTTGGCATCTCTTGTAGCTCAATCAGCAGAGATCACGCATGTCCATGGTAGATATTGATGTGTCGACACCTTCTATCCCAGTCTGAAGCGTCTGGGCCGGACGCGGTGGACATTGCTGCTTTGAAGACTCCAAAGGACATTCGTGTTAGTTTTTGGAGGTGATTGGAGAGGGATGCGGCAAGTTTACCACACAGGTCTGCCTCATAAACAGACTTCCACAGCGCAGGAAAACTTCCAACTCCAAGAGAAGAGACTGCACAGCTTTTTTTTTTCTAATATTTGATTTCAAGAGGCCTTAAGAAATAAATTCAAAAAACAGACGGACTCCCATTTGTGCATCTCCAGATTATTTTGCCTGTGCCTCTCCACTCCAAACCAAGTAAAGTACGGAGAGCCCCATTGTAACTGAGCTGGGCTAATTTGATGTAGATAATCAAACAGTATGGGGGGGCAGTAGCTGTCTATATGGAGAAGAAAGGTTGCTGACACTGAGCACAAACCAGTGTTTTTATTTCTTTTTCTTTACTGAGATGGTCAAAAACTGTTGCTCTCCAAAGGACATCCATTTACAGCACATTCAGATGTCGTCACGTGCATTTTTCAATATTTATACGTAGGTATTTATAAGAGGTACTAAGTTAAAAAAAAAATGCTTTTTTTATTTGTTATTGTAACTATAGTTGTGACACTGATGTCATTTAACTTGCAGAGTCATTCCTGCAGATCTACAAGTGTCATTCTTTTCATTGTTTTACCACTCAGTGGATCTTTGACTGGATTCATTGGAAACAATTTTTTCCTTCCTTCTTTTCCAGTAAGATTGTCCTTTACAATCCTTTCAAACAAGCCATAAAGAATAAAAATTTCTACTCAAGGTGCCTTCTGATGTGTTCTTTCCATGATAAAGGAAACCAAAGCCACAACGAGAACACATATTGCTTGTTACATAAGCTAAAAACATGAATTTAACAATATTTACAGAAATATTTGATATGATCTGAATCTCTTTCTAGAGTAACGGCTTAACAAATTGATTTTAACTGGTTACTTGGTCAGACAATCTGCTCAGGTAGCCGGCAGTATGCTGCTTTATATACTATGTGAGGTTACGTTCTGGAGTTAGAAAACAGCTTTACATTAAGAGTGATGGTCAACCTTCCAAGTTTCTACATTGTAAATTAGTGTCTTTTGCGATGGCAAACCTTTCAAACCAACTGAAGTTTTTAGCCAGCTCTCGGGCAGTGTGCAGTGACACATGGGGGAGGGGTGGGACTTGTCCTACATTATCAGCCAAAGAAAATTCCAGTGACTTCAACACACTCCTTCATCTCAGATACTTTAAATCAGGGGGGCCATTTGCTGCCTTCGTCTGCAATACAAGGCTGGTTTTCCAGCTTGAAGTTAAAGAAATCTTCTAGTGATGCGATGCCTTTCAAAAATACCACAACCTAAAGTCAACTAAAAATGGAAGGGAAAACACAATACTCATCTTTTATCATGTTTTTTGTTTTTAATTCCATTTCATAGCAAATAGGATGGCAAATATCCAGTGACTTTACTTTGGTGCACCTATTTTATAAATTTAGCTAAATAAAGCAAGGTTTTGGTTTTTTTTTTCTAAAAAGAGCAACCCATATACTGCTCTTGTTTCTATGAATAGACGCATCAAATCCAGACCAAGGTAATGGAAAAACTGAGTTTTAAAACGTTGCATTGGCTTTTTTGTTTGTTTTTCCTTGAAATGAGGCAAATCTGTGAGATTTTCTCCTTTAGAACTAGAGTAGTTTACAGCGAATGATTTTATTAATATGATTTTTTGTAGTTGTGCAGATAAAGATGAAACATTTTGCAGAAACAAATTTGAATTTTGAACTATAAAAGCAAAAAGTCAGTTTTGTGGTCCTCAATTACTTTCTACTTGACAGTTCTGGTACCACTGCTTTGAACAGTATGAACCATAGAACAGAACATTTTAACAGTTTTAAAGCTGTCATTTAAGAGTTAAAAAACCTCGGCACACTGTAATATCGTTTGACTACCCATGTGTGTTTGCAGTGCGCATTTATTGCTGCTCCTGCTGAGTGGTGCTGTGAGGGCTCAAAGGTTAAAGGGTGCAGTTATATATGTGTTTGTTATCAAGGCTGTCAGAAGCAGCACATCAGCAGGGGGAGGGGGCCCAGATCTTTTTTATCAAGCACCAACACCACCACCTGCCAGGGAAGCTGGGTGTTCCCTCTGCCAACACTTGCTAACTTATTGAGCACGTTGTGTGTTTGGAGAAATGAGAAAGAGTGCTTGTAACAAAGTTGTTAAAGGGATAGCTTAGCATTTTGAAGTGAGGTTCTGTTAAAAGGTAACAAGCAGTAGATAACTCTCATGTCTTCTTTTAGTATAAATCCAAATGAGTTGGTCGCAAAGGCTAAAGGCCAAGAGGAGCCAAAACAAAACACTTCTACAGCTTAAATGGCCTCCACTTGTATAGCGCTTTATCAAGTCCTGAGGAACCCATAGCGCTTTACACTACAGTCAGTCATCCAACCATTCATACACACATCCACACATTGACCGTGGTAGACTAAACTGTAGTCACAGCTGCCATGGAACAGACTGACAGAAGAGAGGCTGTCATACAATCGGCGCTCTCTGACCACCATCAGCAGGTGAGGCGGGTGAAGACAGAGTGGGGGTTCGAACTGGTTACAAGACGAACCACTACCACCTTTGAGAAACTACAAAGACGTCATGGTGTTCTAGGTGGACACTATATCATAGATTTTTTTTCCCCCTGCCTCTTACAACTTTATCTGATGGAAACACTTTTACATCTTCCGTTCTCAGTACCTGTTTCATGTTGGAAGATCACTTGTGGCGCACCAACTTCATCACCTGTTTAAATAATCTTTAGCTTATTTGTAAATAAGTGCACAGTTCAACAGTAATAAATAGCATGACCACTGTCTGCTGCAATGTTTCTGTTTATGTCTTTAGTTCCTCTCAAACTAGCCGTTAGCTTCTTCCACCAGGACCAGCTATGGTGGAAATGAAGAGAGTTCTCTACAGCAGATAAGATTTTAAATACTTCTGACTTTTAAGCTGAACAACACTTTAAAAACCCTAAACTATATCTGCAAACCCATTTTGCTCAGAGGTCCAAGTAAAAGTTCTTTTTTTCCCCCACATTGCCAGACGAGCTAATCTGGCTCAGTTTCCCAGCAGCGTTTTTACATGTTTGTGCTTACATCAGCTGCTTCACAAGACGTGTCACTTCAGAGCTCCACTCTAGGCACGCCGAACACAACAGAGACAAGGTTAAAAGAAACAAAAAGCACATCCATTATCTGTTTGTCCTCTCTTTGGCTTTAATTCTTCCAATTGTTAATGATTTACAGTGCAGCCTCTAGTTGAATGGAGGTATTACAAAGTGCTTTTGGTTTTGATTGAATTTCATTAGGACCTTATTTATTCTAAGAATGTCCCGCTTATGACACAGACACACTGCCCTTACTGGGAGCTTCAGTACATAGGATTATTTATATTTTTAAACCAGGAACTTGTTTTTTTTTTACACTTGAAGTATCAAGTATTGATTTCCTGTCACTCCTACGTACAAAACATGTTTGGGCATGCATATCAGGAATTATTCAAGCAGAGCATTGTGATTTTCAGGGAAATATGGCATGGCTCAGTTCTCTAAGGTGTGGTAAGGCTAAAAATGAGAAATTCCCACATACATCAAAACCGTTCGGAGCACAAGGGTGGTGCACTTTTTGCCAGGATCACCGTACTTCCCACTTTCCTCAAACAGAAATAGTGGCCTTAGGATTATATTTTATTATGCAAATATGGTTTGAATGTAAATGTAAATTAGCAGTATTTGACTACACTGGCTTTGGGGTCAGATGACATCCATGGATGCAAGAGTTGAAAAACATTTAAGTAAACAAAAGAGGACTTAGTAGGTAGGATTTTTATACATTTCTCTTTAAGGAACGTGTCCACCTAATACACTTTCAAAGCAGCAGCTTTGTTACATCGTCTTGCAAAAGTATTCACACCTGCAAACACACATTTCAACCACATGCTATGATGGACTTCATTGATCGACTAACACAAAGCACCTAATTGTGAGGTGGAAGGAAAATCATACATGGCTTTTAATGTTTTCCAGATGAAAATCTGAAATGTTTGGTGTGCATTTGACCCAACTTTCACTACATTCTCAGCTGCAATCCTGTGGGTATCTCTCTACCATCTTTGCACATCTAGAAACTAAAATGCTTGCTAATTGTTCTTTCCTAAATATCTCAAGCTCAGCCACATTGGATGTAGGGAGTCTATTCACATCAAGTTTGGCTCCAGATTTTTAATTGGATGTGGGGCTGGCCTTTGAAAGGGCCATTCTAACCCATGCAAACGGCTTGATCTAAACCCTTCCATTGTAGCTCTGGCTCTATCTTTAGCATCATTGTCCTTCTAGAAGGTGAACCTCCGCCCCGGTCCCAGGTCGTTTGTAGCTTCACATGTATTTTGGGTCTCATCTGACCAGAACACCTTCTTTGACATGCTTGCTGTGGCCCTCACATGGTTTCTGGCAACAGTTAGTCTCTTTTTGTGATTATCCTACATGTTCCTTGGTCATTGGGGTGATGTTTGTTCTCTAATGTTCTCTAACAAACCTCTAAGGCCTTTAGAGAACAGCTTGATTTATACAAAGATGAAATTACCCAGAGGTGAACTGTTTGCTAATGAGGAGGCAGTTGGTTGCACTATATTTTGATCTATGGGTATCAGGGTAATAGGGGCTGGGAACAAATGCAGAGCAAACATATTAGATTTTTGTATCTTACAAAATTCTTAAAGTCATTATATTCATTACACTTCCCAATTATGCACTACTTTGTGTACACAATATCAAGAGAAAATAGATTAAACTTGTGGTTGCAACGTAACAAAATGAGAAAAGGGGTTTAGATACTTATGTAGGACACTGTAGACTTCACATCAGCGTAGAAAATCTCTGAGCTAAGCACTGACTCCTTTGGAGCTACAGGAATCATCATGAGTGTCTTAGATAAACAAGTGAACGTGTAGAAGTGGTGCTGCACCTCAAATATTCAGTGAAAGTGTTTTGATGTAAGCATGATTTGTTGTATTTGTGTTTGGAAGAAGACAAGTCCTCCTGTAACAAAAAAACAAAGGTTTGATGGCTGTGTGTTAGGACATGCTGTAGGATGCCAACACTAAAGACAAGTTGCTGTTTAAAAATAGCTGAATCATGTCACAGATTTCCAAACACTCGTGCTCAGCAGAATGAATGCCTCTGCTGCTGCTGGTGTTTTCTGGGCGTTACTAAAGCGAGGCGGCTCTGGTCCTCCTCTCGTCCTCCTCACGTTGTCACTGTTTATCTATCTCTATCTCGCCCTGTGCTCTCAGTTTGCTCTCTCTCTCACACATTTGTTTACTTTTTCCCATTTCTCATTTATGGCCTTTCTCTCTCTGAACATCTGCACCCCTCCCCCTCCTCATGCCTTCCCCACTCCAGCTCTTGCCCTCCTGTTCCTCGCAACGCTGCTGTTTCTCTTTCTCACCGTCTTTTTGTGCTGCTTTTCTCCTCGTGAGTCACAGGGCAGATACAGAACCGGGTGTCAACTTGATAAACGAGGTCACGCAGCCCCAGCAGACCGTGTTTAATGCTGGGTCATCATAAAGCCTCTTGCAACCTACCACCTCATCCTCATCTTCACATGGACATACAAAGTAGGCACAGCCGAATCTCACTCCCTGCACACTTCTCACTGTCGTGTAACTCTGACGCCCAGTGGTTCCTCAGAAACGTCAGGAAGACAGTCCCTTCTTATCAGCCTGCAGCTTAACTTTAACCACAACAACCTGCTGAAGATAACCTCCTGTTTGCATGGTGTCAAATACTTGCATAAAAAACATTGCATTTGTCTGTGAGACGAGCAATGAACTAGAGATGTTCTGTATCTTGATTTGACATAAATTTGGAACTTTTATAACAGAAACTTTAGTACCGCTAACTTTACGAAGGTTCTAGTAAAAAAAAGCACAACTTTTCAAGCTATAGACAAAGCATATCAACTTATGTTCAACAGAAAAGAGATCTTTAACTAAATTTAAATAAACTGAAATAAACACACTACTCATCTTTGTTCTACAGTTCAGATCAATGTAAGATTCTAAATGAAGAAGTAATTTTTGTTATACTATGACCAGAAGTAATTTATAACTTTATGCAAATTCAACTCTTGTAAAGCTCAGAACGAGCCTGCCCCACCTGACTCAGAGGCCCATTGGGGTCAGGCCCCAGCTGGGCCTGCTGGAGGCTGGGGAGTGTTGCTGCTGCAGCCTCAGATAAGCTTCAGCCAAATGCTAAATTTACCCTGCCTTTTACTGGAGATCACCAGACTCCAGAAAGACATCACCTTCTGTCTCACGTGGCCGTTTTTAAACACTTCTAACTCTTCAGATAAAATAAAGGGTCTGGAGAGAGTCAGAAGTACATCAGATGTAAAGACAGTGAGAAGAACGCGAGATAAAAGGTGTTTCTCCGGATGACTGTAAGTGAGGAACACTTCATGGCAAAGGCATCTGTGCATTCGAACTTGTTTATTCTGTGCTTTGCAAAAGTATTTATTCCCCTTAAACTAAAAGTAAAAGTACACACATAACTGTAAAGTGAAAGGTAAAAGGATACAAGGTTTTCAAACTTGTTTACATAAAAAAAAACTTAAAAGTGTGACAATCATTCACGGAATCAATACTTTGTAAAACCACCTTTTGCAGCAATTTCATCTGCAAGTCTATAGTATTTGTTGATGTCTTCCTGCTGGAAGGTGAATCCCCACCTCAGTCTCAAGTATTTTGCAAACGCTAACAGGGTTTTCATCCAGGATTGCCCTGTATTTAGCTTTATCCATCTTCACATCATCTCTGAACAGCTTCCCAGTCCCTGCTGAAGTAAAGCTTCCCCACAGCTCGATGCTGCCACCGCCATGTGTTACTGTGGGCAATGGTGTTTTCAGGTTAACATGCAGTGTTAGTTTTCCACCACAATTGTAGACTAATACGCGATGTGTGGTGGAAAACTAACACTAAACTCGAACCTGAAAAAAACATTGCCTCAGCATGATGCTGCCACCACCATGTGTCAATGTGGGGTTGGAGTGTGAAGAGTCCAGCATTATTTTTTTGCCATATGCAGCATTTTACATGTTAGAAAAAAAACTTTTTAGGTCTCATTTGACCAGAGCACCTTCTTCCACATGACTTTCAGGGCTTACTTTCAGAAAAAAGATTTCTTCTTGCCACTCTGTCATAATGGCGAGAGTTTCGCTGTGCAGAAAGAAGAATTGTCCTGTCAGATTCTCTTACCCCCTCCTTTGTAACTTTTCTAATAAATGCTCTTCCTGCCGAGCCTGTCAGTTTAGGTAGACGGCCGTGTCTTGGTTGGTTTGTAGTTGTGCCAAACTCATTTTTGGATGATGGTTTAAACAGTGCCTCGTGAGATGATCAAAGGTTGGAATATTGTTTTAAACCTGCTTTAAACTTCTCCACAACTTTCTCCCTCAACTATCAGCTGCCCCCTTTTTTCTTCATGATGCTGTTTGTTTACTAATGTTCTCTAACAAACCTCTGAGGCCGTCACAGAATCGCTGCATTTATACTGATATTAAATTATGCACAGATGGACTGCAGATGTAGAGGACATATGAAATCAGCATATTAAAGTGAATTATATTTAGGGGTGTCAAAGAAAAGGGGACTAAATACAAATCCAATTTATGTTTTCATCAATTTATATTTAAAAAAAAACTTCCTCTTGATATTTATGCACTACACTGTAAAATCCCAATAAAACACATTAAGGTTTTTGTTGTAATGTAACCATTTGTGGAAAGGTTTATGGGGTGTGATAACTTTAGCAAGATCTGTGTACATATTAACACTACATGCTCATCCAGGAGGAGTGAATGCTGCAAGTCACTGACTGGATGCAATCTGCTGAGTTTCCTTAGATAGAAAAACTTTTTATCCAATTTGAATAAAAAGCTAACTCCGACTGCACTGTTCAATTGTTAGGATTAATTGGAATGTATGTACCTGACTGTTGTGAAGTGCCTTGAGACAACATGTGTTGTGAATTGGCGCTATATAAATAAAACTGAATTGAATTGAATTGAATATATTAAACCTAAAATGTTATGTGAGGAAATAGGACAAATGAGATCTGGAATGAAACAGAAAAGCTCAAAGCAACATGAATTAAAGCTTTTAGCAAAAGTCACACTTCTGAAAAACGCAGAAGATGAAGAGGAACAAGGAACTGAGGATGAAAACCTGTTCAGCTAAAAACCTCAAACAGTCGGTTCAGAAGAATTAGGCTGGTTCAGCAAGAAAGACTGGACACACAGCAGAGCCTGAAACAGGTAGATTTCCATCATCAATGCTAACACTTTCTTTTGTATTTGTGGGATCAGTGTTTCACATATAGTAAGAAGTGCATGGTGCTGTTTAAAAAAAAAACAAGCAGTGTTTAATGGGCAAAGACAGGCATGATGGTGAATTAGTTTAACAATTTAAACTTCTAAGCAGTAACTCCCTTTGGCGCAAAACATTGAACATTGAACACAGAATCCAGCAGAATCTTTGTGGGATAAATTAAAAAATCTTCATCTTTAGGCCTGAAAAAGCAGGAGAAGATGTGATATGGTCCAGGCCAGATCGGCAGGGACCCGAACACCAGTTCACACCAGTTGAGTCCCCAGTAACAGAGGCTTGCCTTGGTGTAGCCTATTCTTCCACTCAAAAGTTCTCACCTCTGTCGGCCAAAAACCCTGTATCTCCATTTTTAGTCATTTTTGTTTTCTTGTAAAAAAAACAGCTCTATTGATCACCTTTCACCTCTGCCTGTGGCTTCATGGACATATTTCCAGTGAAAAGTATAAAAAACAGCCTGTAATGTTGACCAAACAGTGTAATTTACATGAAAAATCAAGATGTTTTTTTATGTCCTGAAAAGTTAAATTTTTTGGGATTTCGGTTGACAGCAAGGAATTTTTTTTTCTTAGTCAGAGCTTCTGGACAAGAGGTCGTGATGCAATCCTGACCTCGAGTCCAGGTAACATAGTGACCTGTCTAGTCTTCAGGCCTGATAGCAATATGTGGATTTTTAAACAACAAATAAGACGAAGATTCATTTTTATGGCAATAACTGTAAAACAATTTACTATTAAATCAGACAAACATATCCTTTCAAATGATCATTTCTTTTATTAAGGGACAAAAGCAATCCAAACCGATCTGGGCATTTGTGAAAAGGTTTTGCTAATTTTTGTTAAAACAAAAATCATTATCTAGATATTTTTGGTTAATTTCACTAACAAGAAGTAGGCTAAAAGATCTCCCCAAGTGAAACAGTCATTGACGGCTATCAATACGAAAAGGCGTACAAAGTCATTTTTAAAGTTTCAGCCTTCAGCAACCAAAAGCGAACCACAAATAGAGAATACAAGAAACAGTGGTAATACTTCCCTGCCAGCCAACCAAAATGACCACAAGAGAGCAATGACAACTCATCCAGAGGGTCATAAAAGTCCAAAGAACATGTAACGCACAGTAGGTCTCATTTGCCTCAGCTAAAGTCAGTGTTCATGATTAGACAATATGAAAGAGACCAGGCAAAAATGGCCTCCATTGGAGAGTTCTGAGGATAAAATCACTGCCCATCTCACATTTGACTGAAAAACATCTTGATGATCCCCAAGTCTTTTTGAGAATATTCTGTGGACTGACGAGACAAAGGTGGAACGTTTTAGAAAGTGTGCATCCTACAATTTCAGAAGAAGTTGTAAGCTAATGTTAAAGCTGAATGCTCAACCAAGCTTATAGTGCTCTTAATGTAGAGAAGATTAAAGTTTACCTGCACCATCTTAAATTGATGCTCAGATATTGATAGGGATTATATGTAGACAGTGTTAAGTGTTCCAGAGGACTGTGATTAACTTAGTGCAAGTTACTGAAAGCAGTTAAACAAACACTGTGGACTCCAGGGTACGATAAAACCTGAAGTATCTCTGGATCAGACATTAAACCGACAGCAGGCCTTTAACCTCTCAGCCACCTTTTGAAAACCTTGCGTGCCGCTCCAACACCTCCAGCTCCTGCTGGCATTCCCACAGAGGCCAGTGATAATGAGATGAGGCAGAGGAGACAAAGTTTCTCAGAGAAAACACAAGTAGGGACTTTGTGGCCGAAACAGCTGTTAAAGGGTGGAGAGTGAAGGAAGTGAGATCATTGAGCTGAATGAATATTGGTCAGTATTTGATTTTAGTTCATGCTTGGTACACTGCCTTGCAAATGTGCTCAAGTTTCTCTTAAAATGTTGCAAATTTGTTACATTACAGCCACAAGCAATTATTCAGAAACCCCTAAACACAATCCAAGTCAGAAGTCCCCTGATAAGTAAACAGATCCATAGCTCCGGCGGGAGGATCTCCTGTGGCATGCCACACATCTGGCCATAACATAAATTCTGACTAGACTAATAGAGTACATATGGAGGAAGGTGTACCATCCACACACTGAAACATGGTGATGGTAGCATCATGCTGTGGTTTTCTTCAGCAGGGTTAGGAAAGAGAGGCATTGTTGAAAAAAAGTTATAAACATTTCCATTTGTAGATGCAGAGTGCTATCTGTGGTGAAAAATTAACAGTGCACATCATATTGAGTTTACTATCCCCATGGTGAAACATGGTGGTGGCAGATTCAATTCAGTTCAATTCAGTTTATCTATATAGCGCCAATTCACAACACATGTCGTCTCAAGGCACTTCACAAAAGTCAGGTACATACATTCCAATTAATCCTAATCATTGAACAGTGCAGTCAGATTCAGTTATTTATTCAAATTGGATAAAAAGTTTTTCTATCTAAGGAAACCCAGCAGATTGCATCCAGTCAGAGACTTGTAGCATTCACTCCACCTGGATGAGCAAGTAGAGACAGTGGACAGTCACTGGCGTTGACTTTGCAGCAATCCCTCATACTGAGCATGCATGTAGCGACAGCAG
Source organism: Girardinichthys multiradiatus (assembly GCF_021462225.1). NCBI lineage: Eukaryota > Metazoa > Chordata > Actinopteri > Cyprinodontiformes > Goodeidae > Girardinichthys > Girardinichthys multiradiatus. The sequence goes on along the minus strand of NC_061812.1, from coordinate 39,771,047 downwards.
AGAGGAAAAACTCCCTTTTAACAGGAAGAAACCTCCAGCAGAACCAGGCTCAGTGTGAGTGGCCATCTGCCACGACCGACTGGGGGTTTGAGAGAACAGAGCAGAGACACAAAGAGAACAAAGAAGCACTGATCCAGGAGTCCTTTCTATGGGAAGGAAAAGTAAATATTAATGGATGTAGCTCCTTCAGTCGTTTCACCTAGAAAGAAAGAACAGATAAACTCTGAGCCAGTTTTCAAGGTTAGAGTCTGAAAGAGAGCACATAGAGTTAGTCACAGTAAAAGCTCAGTCAGTTGCCATAGGAGAGAGAAAGGGTTATACACTGAAAGACAGGGCCATGTGGATCATCGGTAGAGGGTGAGCATTAAGTTGTTGCCAGCAGAAGCTCGGATGATTCCCCTCTCCAGAAAGGTGTCACAGGTAGATAGAGTCAGGCCAGGTGTAGCTTCAAGGAAGAGAAAAGAGAGAGAACAAAGTTAAAAGCTGAAATAACAGCAAATAATGCAACATTGAAGAGTAGTGTGAGAATGTAGTGAAGAGGGTGAAAGTGGTCATTATGTCCTCCAGCAGCCTATGCCTATAGCAGCATAACTACAGAGATAGCTCAGGATAACCTAAGCCACTCTAACTATAAGCTTTATTAAAAAGGAAAGTTTTAAGCCTAGCCTTAAAAGTAGACAGGGTATCTGCCTCACGGACTAAAACTAGGAGCTGGTTCTACAAGAGAGGAGCCTGATAACTAAAAGATCTGCCTCCCATTCTACTTCTAGAGACTCTAGGAACCACCAGTAAACCTGCAGTCTGAAAACGAAGTGCTCTGTTAGGAACATATGGAACAATCAGATCTCTGATGTATGATGGAGCTAGATCATTAAGGGCTTTATATGTGAGGAGGAGAATTTTTAATTCTCCTCCTCAGTATATATCCAGAATTCTATTCTGGATATATACTGTGGGGAAACTTTGCTTCAGAAAGGACAGGGAAACTGCTCAGATGTGATAGGAAAATGGCAGGAGCTAAATACAGGGTAATCCTGGATGAAAACTGTAGAGGCTACAAAAGACTTGAGACAGCAGGACAACAATCCTAAATGTGTTAGCAGAGCTACAGTGGAATGGGTTGGATCAGAACATATTCTTGTGTTAGAGTTGTCTAGTCAAAGTCCAGAGATAAATACAAATCTAAAGATTGATTTTCATAGACGCTATCCATTTAATCTGATTGCGACTGAGGTATTTTGCAAAGAAGATTTCAATCTTCAGATGTCCAAAGCTACATACCCCAAATGGTTTGGAGCTGTAACTTCAGCAAAAGCTGGTTCTACAAAGTAGTGACTCATGGGTTTGAATAAAAATATACACTACACTGTTATTACAATTTTATTTACAACATGGGGTGGCGGCAGTGGTAGGGGTTGCCTGCTGATGGTGGTCAGAGGGCTCTGTGGTGCCTGTTTACCATTGTCAGTGTGTGAATGTGTGTATGCATGAGTGAATGACTGATTGTAGTGTAAAGCGCTTTGGGGTCTCTGGGGTCTTGATAAAGCGCTATACAAGTGCAGGCCATTTACAATTTTTTGACAAAACAAACAATAATAATCATGTATCATTTGGGCTATACATAAAATCCAAGTAAAACACATTGAAATAAACGTGTGGCTCTTCATTAACAATTTTTAAAAAAATTATTGGAATACTTATTAGGACTGGCAACCTGTCCAGGGTGTACCCCGCCTCCTGCCCATAGACTGCTGGAGATAGGCACCAGCTTCCCCGTGACCCAATATGGAAGAAGCGGTATAGAAGATGACTGACTGACTGACTGACTTTTCCAAGATGTTGTCAGCATGTATTTAAGTCTTAATGTGGTGCAGAAAAAATACACAATATCAAACTAAAAGTACCAAATTTGCTTTTATAATCTGCTAGTTTTCTACACCAGTTCAAATCTCCAGCTAAAATCTCTTTCTCAAGCAGAGTCGGACAAGCCAGCATCCAGAACCAGAACAACGACATGTTCCACCCCCACATCTCAGAGCTGCAAGAGTCACAGACTCTTGCAGCCTCACTTCCTCCCCACATGTCTGTCTAACACAGCAGTCTGGCAGCACTGGCATGTACGCACAAACATCTTCACCCCCACAAAACATGAGAGCTCATTTCTTCGGTGTCATTTAGCATATGATCCACACAACACACTGCAAAACAGAACTTGGGCACTAAAAGTCAGCCTTTAGTGTCTGACACTTGTTCACCATGTTCTCAGCTCTGAAAGGTTGCTGGTGCTGTGGCATATTTCCTTATCTCCAGCCAACATAGCTGTTGTGATGAGGAGTGTCTCCATCTCAGACTCAGTTAAGCTGCTACTTGGGGGCAGAGAACCAGAGGAAGGGTGGAAAGGAAAGAGGAGGGCGTTGAGGTTAACTGCAGCAGGAGCGGCACCTTAAGCAGGACGGGGAGGCCCAGCGCCTGACGACCACTGACAGCTGAATTTCCCCTCTCTGCGGGGGTTTCATGACCACAAACAGACACAATCCCTCGTGCACACACACACACACGCGCACACAGATCATTCCACTTTAGCTGTTTCTATAACACAGTGTCACAAATTCTTCCACATAATGTGTCTGACAGACTGATTGCAGTGTAGAGAAGCACGTATGTAACATTGTTGTCTATGACTGTGATCATATTCATTGGGGTACAGTTTCAGACTAAAATTATAAAACCAACTTTACTTTCAGATTTGCAGGTTCAGCAGATGTCCATATGTGTCCTGGTGTGTGGTCAAACAGCAGGGGGAAGTGTGAGCAACAGGTGTACAGAGGGATTTTTAAGAACAGAGCGAATGTTTTTGTCTCCTTTAACTTCTGAACCTTTGCTGTCACTGCTGATATACATGAGGACAGCTGTGAAAATGATCTCCTCTCTGATTCACACTTATGTCAGCTAGCTTCACAGTCGTGCCAAAAATGTGCACAATTACTAATCTGTTTCTGTGTGCCCTGCAGGCATGTCGGCCTGTGCACTGTTTAGAAGAGCCCAGAAAGCATATTACCATTATTTAAACTTAAGAGAGAGAAGGTGGAAAGCTGCTACTCATGGCAAAAATAGGAAGGAAGACTCCTGATGTCTAAAGCTTGGTAAATATGTGTATTATTGTTTGCCAGTAGGGTAGCTAAGTGCTCAAGCTGTTCATCATGTTCTTTAGAGTAACAAATTGGGGGAACAAACTGTCGCTGCGGCAGCTGATTTCTGCAAAAAGTGGTCTGTGTACCGTGCCTGAAGGTAAAAATGTGACGATAATGGCCAGGATGTGTGGGGTCAGCTGTCCAGTTCTTGACTAGAGACCTGAGCAAGTCCTGGATGTAAGAAAGGTCAGCACAAATGATCCTCTCTGCAGACCTGATTGTTTGTTGCAGTCTGGTTATGTCCCGTTTTGTGACTGATTAAATGAGTAGTTGATGCTGACAGATTACTCAGTGTTTGATACCAATTGAAACTATTAATTTGGGGATGCGTGGTGGTAGAGTTGTTAGCACTATTGCCTTGCAGAATGAGGTCCTGGATTTGAATCTCAGAAAGGGCCTTGCTGCTTGATGTTCTCCTAGTGCATTAGTGGGTTCAAAATTCCCCATTGTAGCAAGTCCCTGTGTGCATGGTTGTTTGTCCTGTATGTCTCATTACTGCCCTGTGACAGACTACCTGTCAAGGGTTTCAAGGGAGATAGGCAGCCCCACTGTCAATATAATCCATTAAATGAATAGTCTGAACTTTTATAATACCACTCAGATGATGGAACGTAACAATAATAGCAAAGGTAGGTTTTGTGTTCAGATATTATCCAGTGGTCTTGTTACAAATGGTTATAATGTCGTATAGGGAAAACAGTCAGTCATCTCAGTGCAACCAGGAACTAGTGTCCTTCAGTGGCATCAGAATTCTCAAACTAGAATATACTTTGAATCTTGATACAGATTAAATACATGGCCAAGCTAATAGAGGGGGAAACACAACCAGACCGTAATAGGACCAGTAGGCTAAAATGTCAAGATTTGAACCACAATTACCTGAGAAATAGTTTTTAGATTGTTAGGTGATTCAGCGGAAACAGCTAAATTGCATAAATATTTTTCTTTATTTTGTTGTATTTTGTTGTGATTTGATGTAATTAACCGACTCAAAGTGTGAAGTAAAAGGAAATGATTTGTGGCTTTGTGATGTCCCCATATTTTCTGATACCTAATTATGAATGGAGCATTGCACAACTGCAAATCATTACCAATAGGCAGAGAAGCAACACAAGGCCAAAGTCAGCTCTGGAGGAGTTGCAAAGATCAACAGCTGTGATGGGAGAATCTGTCGAATGAATGAGGGGTCAGAAGAAAGTTATTGTTGAAATAAAGTCATAATAACCTTGTCTGGAGTTTGCCACAAGCTATGTAGGGAACTCAGCAAATGTATGAAGAAAAGTGCTTTGTTCATATCAAAATTGACCTGTTTGGGCTACATGCAAAATGCTATGTGTGGCAGAAAACAAACTTGCACATCACCCTGAATGCACCATCTACAAGTTGGAACATGGTGATGGCAGCATCAAGCTGTGGAGATGTTTTTCTTCAGCAGGGAAGGTGGTCAGAAAAGACGGATGGAGCGAAATGCAGGACAATTCTGGAAAGCTGCAAAAGACTTGAGACAAAAGTGGCTGCTCGCCTTCCAGCAGGACAAAGACCTGAAACATCCAACCAGAACTACAATGGTTTAGAATAATGCTTATTCATGTATTAGAATGAACCAGTCAAAGTCCAGACCTAAATCAAAAAGGGGTCTGTGGTTAAAAAGATACTCACAGATGCTGGTTTCAAAAAGAAATAGACAAACACTTCAGTCTCTAGATGTGCAAAGCTGGTAGACAAAGCTTAAAAGACTTGCAGCTGTAATTACAGCAAAAGGGGGTTCAACACAGTATTAGATCAGATGGGCTGAATGCAAATGTACACCACTCTGTTCCATCCATCCATCCAGCCATCCATCGTTTTCCACTTATCCGGGGTCGGGTCATGAGGGCAGCAGCCTAAGCAGAGAGACCCAGGCCTCCCTCTCCCCAGCCACTTGGGCTAGCTCGTCTGGGGGAATCCCAAGGCGTTCCCAGGCCAGCCGAGAAACATAGTCCCTCCAGCATGTCCTGGTCTTCCTCTGGGCCTCCTCCTGGTGGGACGTGCCTGGAACACCTCACCAGGGAGGCGTCCAGGAGGGATCCTAACCAGATGCCCGAGCCACCTCAATTGGCTCCTCTCGACGTGGAGAAGCAGGGCCTCTACTCTGAGTCCCTCCCAGATGACCGAGCTTCTCACCCTATCTCTAAGAGAGAGCCCAGACACCCTGCGGAGGGAACTCATTTCGGCCGCTTGTATCCGTAATCTCGTTCTTTGGTCAGGACCCAAAGCTCGTGACCATAGATGCGGGTAGGAACGTAGATCGACCAGTAAATCGAGAACTTTGCTTTTTGACCCAGCTCTCACTTCACCATGACAGACCGGTACTGCGCCCGCATCACTGCAGACGCAGCACCAATCCGTCTATCGATCTCCCACTCCATTTTTCCCTCATTCGTGAACAAGGCCCCAAGATACTTGAACTCCTCCACTTGAGGCCGGACCTCCCCCCATGACTCGGACAAGGCACTCTACCGTTTTCCACTCAACACCATGGCCTCGGACTTGGAGGCACTGATTCTCATCCCTGCCGCTTCACACTGCTCCAGTGAGAGCTGTAGATCACGAGCTGATGAAGCCAATAGGATCACATCATCCGCAAAAAGTAGAGTTGCAATCCTAAGGCCACCAAAATGGATCCTCTATACACCTTGCCTGCGCCTAGAAATTATGTCCATAATAGTTATAAACTGAATCGGTGACAAAGGGTAACCTTGGCAGAGTCCAACCCTCACCGGAAACAAGTGCGATTTACTGCCGGCAATGCGGACCAAGCTCTGACACCGGTCATACAGGGACCTAACAGCCCGTATCAAAGGGCCTGGTATCCCATACTCCCGGAGTACCCCTCACAGGATTTGGACATGGTCGAGCACCCTCTCCAGGTCCACAAAGCACATGTAGACTGGTTGGGCCAATCCAGTGGAACTGCCCCCGATGTCCATGTGATGCTGCAGAGTTGCGTTAGCCAACACAGCCCTACAACATCCAGAGCCTTAAGGAACTCCGGGTGAATCTCATCCACCCCCGGCGCCTTCCCACCGAGGAGCTTTTCAATCACCTCGGTGACCTCAGCACCAGAGATTGGAGAGCCCGCCCCAAGATCCCCAGGCTCCACTGCCTTAGTGGAAGACATGCCAGTGGGATTGAGGAGGTCTTCGAAGTACTCCGCCTACCAACCCACAATGTCCAGAGTTGAGGTCAACAGCACACCCTCATCAATGTAAAAAGTGTCGGTGGTGTATCTCCACCAACTTCTGCACCTGAGGATCAGACCGCCAAGGTCTCCTCTTTTGGCTGCCACCCATGACCGGCCGGGCTCCATGGGTGAAAGTCCGGCCACCAGGCACTCACCAGCATGCCCCACCTCCGGGCCTGGCTCCAGAGTGGGGCCCCAGTGACCCTGGCAAAGGAACACTGTGTCCATTTTTGGCAATCATCATAAGGGGCCTGTGGGCGGCGCTTTGTTTGATCCTTCCCCTAAGAACCTGTTTGCCTTGGGTGACCAAACCAGGGTCTTTATGGTCTCACTTCAGTCACTTATTAGATTGGTAAGATTACACAGTTATACGCCACATTGAACAGCTACAAACAATAAAACAGATAATTACTTAGCTGATTTAGATTTCTTTCCTTAGACAAACCTGTTGGTTCATTACTCAAACCTCCTCATAACAAACGCCTGCTCTGCTCTACCTTTAGACACATAGGCTTAGTACCAGCCTATGTATAAAATGTTGTCAAATTCCTCCCATACTCTGATCCAGGTCCTGGGAGCAATTCTAGAAAACGTGGTCATGAGTCAGAGCCAAATTGGGGCATTATTTGGATGAGGCACGGGGATTGTGTTGATCGAAACTGCAACATAAAATCCGTCCTCTGGGATATTTTTGGTCAGAGGTATTTTTCTGCTCCCACTCTTCTAATCTTTTGCACGGGAACATCCCCCAGTCACTCATTTCTCTCATCATTTCTTCTTTAAGATCTCCTCAGACCTCTCCTATTTTAGTATGTTTCACCAGGCATGATTTACCCTCTTTCACAGAGAGAGCGATAGAGAGGAAAAACCTGACTGAGTCCCCTGCCTACTCCCCAAAAAGACAGCCCTGTGTTATCTCCTTGCGGTAACAGTCGTGTTCCCAACCCTGGAGGGAGTTATCAGCTCTCAACACAGCAAGGAGGGAAGTCCACCCGGATTCACCAGCAGCTCTTTATAAGGACAAGGCTCTGGTGCCTCTATATTTAGATAGACTTTATTGGGCCTCTTGTCTTTGCTTAACTGTTCTCTCCTCCTGTGCACTGCTGCTACCAATCTTTCACCAGAGCCATGTGGGAGGGCGCCCTCAACCCCATCACACAGTGAGAGTGAGCCTGATAATGATCTCAGAGATAATAACACAGGAAAGGAAACAAGAGAGAGATGGTGGGGGAATGACAGTGGTAGGGGGTGAAAGAAAGGTCTATACTGCATCTTTTTCATTCTCCAGGCCCAAAAACACTCAGAAAGGTTTGTGATTTTCAATCATTAGACACAAGTAGGACCCTGTCTGATTCCTGCTGCTCTAGTTTACCTAGTTAAAGGTGAGGCTAGAAAAGCAGAAACCATATGATCTGTGTAGAGAGATGAGCAAAGGGGTTTTTAAAGGGGTTCTGTCTATACAGCTCTCCATTCTGGCCTTATCTCCAAAGCAAAGCATGTTTCTGAACAGCCTTTACCTCCCCTTTCAAAATAGCCCACCTGACTGACTCTTTCTGTCACATCATGGTTATTGTCTGGTGGCTCAAGCCAATGGCTTTGTGATAGCTCTTGAGAAATGAGGAACTGTGGCAGCAGTGAACATGATGAAGAAACTACTGCACCATTCAGCATCACATGGAGGGGTGTTGTTAATCTGCTAGGACATAAGCCCGTCAAATATATGCTTATAGTTTGGCTTATGGGTACATCAACATAACATGGCATGGCATGGCATGGCATGGCATAGATAGATAGATAGATAGATAGATAGATAGATAGATAGATAGATAGATAGATAGATAGATAGATAGATAGATAGATAGATAGATAGATAGATAGATAGATAGATAGATAGATAGATAGATAGATAGATAGATAGATAGATAGATAGATAGATAGATAGATAGATAGATAGATAGATAGATAGATAGATAGATAGATAGATAGATAGATAGATAGATAGATAGATAGATAGATAGATAGATAGATAGATAGATAGATAGATAGATAGATAGATAGATAGATAGATAGATAGATAGATAGATAGATAGATAGATAGATAGATAGATAGATAGATAGATAGATAGATAGATAGATAGATAGATAGATAGATAGATAGATAGAGCCACGATTCACACAAAAAGTCATCTCTAGACAACACTTTAGTTTATCATGTCAAGTGGTAAAAGGTTACGTTAAAGTTAGGTTTGCAGCAACCCCAACAGTGATCCAAAGCATATGGCTGAATTAGCAGTGTACTGGTTCATCTTCTAAGAGCAACTACGTCCTCAGACTTAGAACCTGCAGAAAACTTGTGGGCTAAAGAGACAAGTGCATAGGAGAGGACTGAGGATTCTGGATGATGTAGGGAGATTGTTAAAGTAGGCTCCAGTGTTTGAAAACGTTATAGGGGACAGCCGGCCTAAGTGCTTTGCAATTGTGTCACTTTGATTTTCTTAATGTTATTTTATAATTATTTAGTTGAATTTTTTCATAATGTAATAATATATATAATGGGACCGCCCCCACTCACCCACACACACACACACACACACACACAAACAACTATACTCAAACTGTTGATTTAATTGTTTTTCGTGTTGTGAGGGATTATGCCGCTGCAATAAAAAAAAATACTAATATACAAATTCATTAATAAACAAAATAATTTCTAATAATTATGATAGATACACAGTTCCTAGATTAATGGCTCACTTGATGTCATAGCATCTCAGTCTTATAAAACACTGATCCCTCCTTCTCTCCATGTTTAATTCTGTTATGTGGGATTTTCTATTTTGGAGACAAATTACTCTCAGTTGTACTTACCCTTAGACATTTTTCATGATTTACCTTTACGATTCCCTTTTCCAGTTTTTCTTTCTCCATTTTGTTTGTGCTTGATTTCAGTTTTCTGAATGGAGTGGAGACCATATTTGTGTCTGTGAATTCCTCCTTGAATGAGTTTGATTTATCATTTGCCATTGTTATAACTGCCAGTTTTCTCTAAATATACTGAACAATCCGCTTACCCTTTCTTACCTCTGACAGTAGGTGAATAGCTTGCCTGTGGTTGTCTGAGTCTGTATTCAGTAAAACAGCAGGCAGTCATTGTGACTCTGTGTACCACAGCAATGATAAAGCTCAGACAGGTGGAGCTTAGTTACACAGAAGTGCTTGTTTTGCATGTAAGCTGTCAATTTCAGGAGATGCACAAGAAAAAGCCTCAACTGCCATGTAAATGGGAGGCAAATAGTATTCAAATCAGGCTGATGTAAAAAGGGATGGGTGAAACAAGTGAGACCATACCAGTGTTACGCATATCATATACAGCTTGACATTGCAGTATCATACGTCAGTTTTGTTGTGTGTCTGACTTTTGGCTAAAAGGCCAGTCCAGTTTTACCACAGCAGTCACAGTGGCCTTTTGGGGAAGGACAAACTGTGACATCAGAAAGGGGGAAGCAGCTCCGAAGACAATAGTTCACTGTGCAGGATGAGGGCCAAGGCGTGGCCCTGCTGGACAGAGGCTCCTCTCAGGGGACCGGCCCCAGCAGCTGTCTTAGCCGCTGGATCTCTAATACGCACACACAATTTCAATTCAGCATGAAAGCTGAAAGGATCCGCGTTAAATCCCTCTTACACTCAAGTTTCTCTCCATGTGTGTGTGTGTGTGTGTGCATGTGTCTGGGCCATTGTGTGTTGGTGTGTGAGTGTATCTGCGAAAACACAGGCCGTTCTTTCCAGGCTCTCAGGAACGCGGGGACGGAGGTGGAGTAGGAGAGCCCCGGAGAAAGAAACATAGCTCATAAACAGAAGCAAAACAAAGAAGCAATGGACAGAAACCCTCACCCTCTTGATCTCCAATGATGGTTAGAGTGATAAATGTGCGAGTGTGTCTACAAACTCCCAGCACACAGGCTCCTCACAGAACATTGTGTTTACTCTTTATTTGTTGGACTCTGAGCAAGTTGTCCATCTTGCGCCAAAAAGCTATAATGATTTACAAGCCATGGCAGGGAGGAGTGAAGAAACTCACAGCATAGTTGAATTTCACATTAGGAGAGGAGAGAGTTTAGTGTGAGGGATTGGAGCTGGGGGCTTAACTGAGAGTGTCAGGGACCTACCTCTGTGGAAGCATAGTGGTGGCAGCATCATGCTGTGGTAATGCTTTTCTTTGGCAGGGACAGGGGAGCTGGCTGGAAGACTAATGGAGTTAAATACAGGAGAATCCTGGAAGAAAACCTGATAGAAGCTTTAAAAGACATGAGACTGTGGTGGAGATTCAACAACCCTAAACATGCAGGCAGAGGTACAATGGAATAGTGAAGATCTATGGCTCTTCAAGTGTGGTACAAGCACCACCAGTGGTATTTCGGCTGCCTTTAAATGGACTAAATGGACTGAATTTATAAACCCCCTTTTTAGTTGTACCTACCGCTCAAAGCCCTTTACACTAGCCGCATTCACCCAATCGTACTCACAAACACACAGACATTCACAAACAGATGCAGATCTGTAGGCAATATGGGGTTAGATGCCTTTTAGTTTTCTGTCAATCTTTTCGACTACAAGTTTCCAAGTTTCAGTTTCTGGGTGAAATCGATCCTTCATTCTTTAATCAAACAAGCAGTGCCAATAGAAAAGGAACATAAAGATGGTGGTAGCTGGAAATGAAGTATTTACTGAAGTCAATGTCTGAGAACTACTGATTTAGATCACAGCAATATTTATGGTAAAACACCTCAGTCAAATTTCAGACCCAATTCTAACCTCTAATCTGTGGCAAAATTTAAATACTTGATCACCTTCAAATGTGACTATGCTTGAGCTATTCTGCAGTGAATAATGGACTAAAACATGTGTCTAGATGTACAAAGCTGCTAGAGACATACCCAAAAGTCTTAAAGTTTGGGGATGAACTGGGACTCAGACAAAATACCTGAGTGGAAACAGTGGTGGCAGCATCATGCTGTGGGGATGCATTTCCTCAGGTAGTCGGATTTGAGTGGAAGGTGGACCGAGCTAAACTGGGGCAGAGGTTGACCTTCCAGGAAGTCAACAATCCTAAACATACAGTCAAGCTACAATGCAAATTTCAGATCAAAACATATTAATGCATTACAAAGGCCCATTTAAAAGCTTTTCTAAATCTAACTGAAAGTCTGTGTTGAGACTGTGCGAAGATGATTGGGCAAACATTTTAATCACTAGTTGTGGAAAGCTGGTAAGCGTACAGCTGGCGGCTGAACTTGCATCCCCAGAGTATCAGGGACGTATCACCTGGGTCATCAATAGAGAGCATGGCCAGCCTTCTTTTTCAAAGAGACAGATTATTATGAGATACGCAAACAGATGCTGAGCATCATTAAGCATGTATGAGTAGTGCATCAACACAAAACCCACCTGCCCTTCAGCTAAGGTCTAATGACAACAAACACAACAAAAGCCTTGGGTGAAACACCCAGCCTCAAGGGGCCGCCGTAGCTGTCTATTCAGCCTCTCATTCACCGGTGAGAAGGGCTCAATGGTGCCTCATGTTATTAAAAGCTTTCATACACGTGGGCTGATAGCATTATGATTTGTGTAAAGAACACAAGCTCAAACAACAATGGGTTTTTACATGATGACTGAGCTTTTTGTTGCAGTGTCCAGCCTGGCTGCAAACTCTTAATGCTCAAGAACACCAAACATAAGGCTTTCTTTGTTTTATATTTGGGATATTTTACTGTAAAACTGTAAGTTAGTGGATTTAGTGTGTTTCCAACATGGAGCTTGTAAATATACACCAGCCAAACACACACATACGCAGACAATAGACACGTTAACAAACTAACCAGAAGGTATGGGCTGGTTACCAGTAACAAGGTACACCCAAAATCTCAAACATTCTTCTATCACTTCGTTAACATGGTTGAAAGTCAGTCTAAAGAGACCAAGGCACCAAGTCTTGGGGGTCAATAATGTTTTACATCAACAAAATAATGATTTGGGGGATTTTAGTCTTACCTGACGGTCAGATGCTGTGTTGACAGCTGAATCACAACATTAACATCACACACAAATTACACACATTCTTGTTTTATAAAAGAAAGGCAACTTCCAATAAGCAAAAAGCAGGAAATCAAAAATAAGCGTGACTCCAGTGAAGTCTAAAACTTGATTGTTCATGGCGGACTTCTTCTCTGCTGCACACCGAGATTTTTCTGAGTCCAGTTCAGTCAAGTGTTGCGGGGGTTAGTTGCTGTTACCGTGATCATGTGACAATTTGGTCAGGAAGCAGCTTTTCTCTGATTGTTGTCTGTTGTGAAACTGCCGGTGGATACCTGTGCTGCTCTGTAACCCTTCAGGATGAACCGTGTGACCCCTGACACGCAGCTGCTCAGTGTGAGACACACAGGCTCCTGCTTCATCCTGGGATCAACATCAACAAGGATATCTTCAACTGTAGACTGGACACACACAACACAATGACACACATTGTGACAGGATAATGTCAACCTTAGGTCATGAGCTGTGGAGACTGCATGGCTGGCTCAGTCACCAAGCTGTTGCTGCTATCTAGTGGTGGAGGAGCGCTCTCAGTTCCAAAAACGAAAATGTTTATTTATAGATACTACTACTATTACTCCTGTAATAATAATACTGATCATTTTAAAAAGCAAGATATTCAAAGGCATCTATTAATAACTCAAGACGCTGTAACTGCAAATCCTAAAAATTAAGAAGTGGGAATCAGAACATGACTGTGCATAAATTATTCTGTGCAAAATATTGTCAGACTGGGGAGATGATGAAATGAAGGAAAGAAATGTTACCAAAACATGCAAAGTCATGGAAAGGTTTCCATGACTGTCAACACATTAATGGGAAAACTAACTCTTTCTTACTACATTGCTTCATCTCATTATTGTTTGCTGACAGTTGTTTATGCATAACTTTTTAAAAGTCCCACTGCAGAATTTCAATCAAGTTGAGGTGCTGACTTTGATTGGGCCCCAAGAAATCGACTCTATTCTTATTCAGCCATATTTTGTGGAGAAGGATAAGCAGGTATAGGAGGGATGGATTTGTTGCTGTGTTTAGGATTATTCTCCTGATGACCCCGTTTCAACCAGCTTTCAGCTGTCAGACTGATGGCCATGAATTTGACTCGAGAATACTTCGGTATCCAAAGGTGGTTATGGTCTACACACAATAACTGCAAGGCTTATAAGTCTTGTTGCAACAAGCCCCAATCATCACTCCTCCACCACCATACTTGACAGTTGGTTTGAGGAGTTTGTGCTGAAAGGTGTTTTGTCCAAAAGTAACATCGAGAATTATGGCCAAAACATCCGCACTTTGGTCTCATCTGTCCATATTGATCTAGAAGTCAGGTTAATTTAAATCCAATGTTGCAAACTAAGTTGTGCATCCTATTTCTTTTTAGAAAAAAATCCTTCTTCTGGTAACATTTCCAAACAAAACTTTAGCAAGTCATTTTAATTGTAGTCCTGAACTTAAACATTTCGGATGGAGACTGATGTCAATACAGACTGAGAAAGCGCTTTAAAATCTTTTTTTTGGAAATCACCTTGAAATCCTCTTCAGACTGATGGAAAACATTTGCTTCACTGAGATCCTTGCTGACATTTTTCCTTCCAGACGTAGTGTTTACACACGGCCACCTACCTCAGACAAGCAGACTGCTAAAACCCCTGCTTTTACATTTTCCAGTGATCATTCGATCAACTGCATTTCAATAGACCGCCTTCGTTAGTATTGTTCCTCTCAAATACGATGGAACCAGCAAGGATGTACTTAGTATTTCCCATGGTTGTGTTGCCTCTCATTGGCCTTAAGTTAAACTTTGTTTTACCACAAATACATAGTTCAGTTTAGTTCATCACATTTATGCTTTTCTGTAGCTCTACTTGATCTTTACTTGGGCAGATTAGTCGTTATATAAGATATAGCTAAATAAAATTATTATGTTAACTAAATATTTAATAAGGCTAAATATGCTTTTTTCACAATTCATGTTATAAAACAAATTTAACTGTTTTATGTTTACACATCGACACACAAAGAGCATTTCTGCTGAATGTTGATACTAATCTGATTAACAGATGCTGATGAGAAAATAGATACCAATCAAACAAAGCCACAAGTTTGATCTCCATTACTGGAGAAGGTGAAATAGTTTGTGTTATCCAGCTTCACACCGAGTATCCTGAAGAAGGGACCGCAGAACATGCACTTTTCCTCTGACTCGTTTATACAGCAGTAATAAAAACCGTAATCAAGCCGTTCTGTTTCATTCCCAATAGTTGTGTATTTTTTCATGACAATCATTTAAGAAAAGAAAAAAAAAGGGCAACATAGTGAAGAACAATTCCAACAAATACGGTACAAAAGATATTTACGCAAGGCTGAGTATCAATGGACTTCCTGATGTTACATGCTATTAGAACTACACCACATAGATTCATACTCTACAGGACAGCTTCTGTTGTCTGAGTGTGGAAGGACAGGGTGAGCTATGAAAGAAAAACAAAAGAACATTGCTTCTTTTATCCATCTAATAACTTGAGAATGCTTTCTCTCTCCTTCAGAGCTTTCCAGGCCTGATCTTTCTCCTTCTTGGTTGGAGTGCGTTTCTTCTGCCTGGCTGCCATGATCCGCCGGAATCCCTCCATCACCTCGTTGTCGGCCACCCTCACTCTCTGCCTCAGTTCCTGCTTGCGCATCTCTTCTTTTGCCAACCTGTGAGACAGCAGCAAGTCACAGGGTCAACTTAACATCTGGATTTCAAAGGGAAACTTCACATGGAAGGTAATGACAACAAATACAGTCCTCACCGGAGCAGCTCCTGCTTCCTGGCTCTGTTGTGGGCAATTAGGGCTTTGAGTTCTGCTTGTCTCTTCTGCAGCTCGGCGAGGACCTCGTCCTCCGAGTCTCCTCCCTGTCCAGGTCGCTCTTCAGAATCCAGCAGCCCCTGAGCTATCAGCTCCTCCTTGATCCGCGCCTCCAGGGAACGTGTGTGAGGAACACTGGGAGGAAAGAAAGGGGCATGAAGCTGCATTGCATTTTTTGGACCTAAATGAGCCGTGAACAGTATTTTTCTAGAGTAAAATTGTCATACAAGTTCAATCTATTAAAACTGGAAGTTGGAATTTATTGTGGATATATTGGATAAACACATAGTGGAAATTACTCATACAGGCATAACTACAGAGATGAATCCCTACTAATATTTGGATAAATGACCCTTAGCAACAGGCAGTGAAAACACTTTATAGCCTGGCATAACATCCACCCACTCTTCCTGGCAGAATCTGCAGAGTTGGCATGGCCAGATGAAAAGAAACTGAATAGGAAACACAGAAACCAGCAAGACTCCAGCCTGTCAAACTGGAAACAGTAAAATTAGTGACGCTGTTCACAATGAACCAAGGTTAACTTCAACAAGGATGAGAGTGTACCAACCCTGCTCCAAAATAGAAAAAAAAACCAAAAAGGCATTTAAGTTAAACTTAACATACTTTCAGCGGACAACAGTGACAAGCCAAATGCCTTCTGCAGACAAGTTTTAATCTTTAAGACATAAAGATTGAGCCGTTTGGCCACAATGACAAGAAAATTGTTAAGAGAGGTCAATGTGAGACTTTCAAGCATGGTAATGTTAGCATCATCCTGAGGGTCTGTTTCACTGAATGTGCAACTAGTCTATTACACAGAGTGGGTGGAATAATTAAATGAGAGAACTACCTCGATATTTTTTGAACTTCAGCTAGTTAATTGATACTGGGTCCCAAACACACATTACAAATGGTACTGGAATGGATAAAGCAGGTTTAGATAAAATCGTCATTAGAGGCTGGGGGCGGAGGAGGGGATTGAGGTCTGGGCCGGGGTCATTCGGGTTCAGGCGGTGCCGACACTAGTCTGGGCTGGTGTTGGGGCAGTCAGCCTGTCTCCTATCCGGAAGGAAAGGGACCACCTCCTGGGTCTGGGGGCTGGTTGCCCCTCTGGGATATCGGTACCTGGACCTGGGAGTATAGAGTATGTATGGGGAGTGTGAGTGAGTGTAAGGCGTCCATTGTTGTTTGTCTTTACGTTGGGTGCATGGGTGTGAGTGTTTTTATATGTATGCATGAGGGTGGGAATGTGTGATTGTGACTGTGTGTGCCGGTTTTGTGTCAAGTTGGGTCTTGGGCTGCCCCCTCTCCTGGATCAGTTTAGGCCCCCAATCAAACGTAGGGCCTATTTCCTCCCTGCCACACTACCTGCCGGTGGCGGGTGTCCTTGCCCGCTGGTGTATTGGTGGCTCTCAGATTTCCTTTGTGTCTAGCTTGGGTCCAGGGGGGCAGGTCTGTGGCTCCTCACATTTGCTATTGCTTATTTTTATGGAGAAACCTTATATACACAAACGAGCTCACACTTACACCCACAGGTGTTTGGATTCAGGTGTTAACAGATACACAGATGTTCTATATTGAGCCACAGTAACCACTAAATACATCTTGCATTCATAAGTACCGTGCACCTTTCGGTAACATTTTTCTTTTTTTTTTTTTACTGTGTCCTGTCCGGCAGAATATCACTCAGAATTGTTGTCTGAGTGCCAAGAAATTGCCTAACAAATTTACTTTCACAAGCAGAGCATCACAGCTAATGCTTTAAAGCTCTGCTTGATATTTATAAAAGAAACTTTATTATAAACTTCTTTGGGAATATTTCAATTGCTACAGGAGACTGAAATGAAAAGGAAAAAAGAAGCTCGAAAAAGAGAGAGATGGGGGAAAAAGGGGGGAAAAGGAGGAAAGAGTGGAGGAGAGAAAGAAGGATGAAGAGAATACAAGATTACACCCTGCTTGCATATACACCTACAGATGTTTTTTTTTTTTTAACAAAATAGTACACGGTAATTCTGAATGTAAAATGTACTTAGTGAGAGGTGCGGCCCAATATAGAACATCTGTGTATCTGTCAACACCTGAAGCTTAACACCTGTGAGTATGGGTGTGGACGCGCTTTTGTATACAAGGTTTCTCCACAAAAATATGCAATAGCGAGGGTGAGGACCCATAGGCCTGCCCCATGCTCCCTGGGCGGACACTGAGGAGATCCGAGACACAGACATCAAAAGGCCTCCCAAAGCACAGGAACCCCAGGAGAACCACCACCGGGACTACCGCAACTCCCCCAGAGAAGAGCAGTGGAGAGTCCCAGGGGAACCACCCAGCAGCGACAGTGCAGAAGCCCCAGGGAGCCGCAGCGACGAGCCCACAGGCCCCGCCAGCAGCTGTCCATGCCCGAGCAGATCCAGCCATGGACCCAGGGGCCCAAGACCCCGGGACACACCACCCCCCAAGCAGAGGCCCGACAGAGCCCAGGCCCCGGCAAGCAGCCACCGGGAGTGAGCCAGCACACACCAAAGCACCCGGACACCGAGAACCACAAGTACACCAGCGGGCAGAGACTCCAACAACCGGCAGGCGGTGTGGCGGGGAGGAAGCTGATCAAGGAGATGGAGCAATCCAAGACCCAACCTGTCGCAAAAAAAAAAAACAGGCACACACAGTCACAATCACCCACTCCCACCCTCATGCAGAGACATAAAATCACTCACACCCAACGTAAGGATAAACAACAATGGACGTCATACACTCATTCACACTCCCCATGCATACTCTATACTCCCAGGTCCAGGCTCCGGTACCCCCTAGAGGCAACCAGCCCCCGGAGGTGGTCCCCTTCCCTCCTGGGGCAGAGGCAGGCAGACAGCGCCGGTACTGCCCAGACCCGGGCGACCCCGGCCCGGCTCCTGCCCCCACGCCCCAGACCCAGTCCCCAACAACCCCCATCCACCTCCGGAGAGGGGGCTATGTACACAAGAGGGGTCCACATGGCCCAAAGCAACCCGCCAACCGGAGCCACCCCAGGACGGAGCAGTCCCGACCCCCCAACGAGCTCCGATCCCAACCCCATGAGTCTCACACCCCCAGTGAACCCCAACAAGAACCTCCCCACAGGGCCACCCCCAACAAGGACACCGATATCAAACACATCCCCCCGAACCCAAACGGCACGAATCCCCACCCCCACAGGGGCACATCCCCACAGGTGAACTCCGTGGCCGAGAAGCCACACCACACAGCGCAAGCTCCACACACAGCCCCGCTCTAAGAACCCCCGCCGCACCCTGCTCCCCCACCACACAGCGCGCCGCAACGGCAAGGCAAGGGCCCCGCGCAACGCCACCCCCGCCCACTGGCGCAACAGGGCAGACCCCAGCACCGCACCCACAACCGGACACCCGATCCCGCACCATGACGGGAAAAACTCATCCACCAAGAGGTCCCCGGCCATCGGCAGGCACCCAGGGCCAGTGACCCCACCACGCCCCCCTCAGCAACAAAAAACACTACATCACTGCAACGACCGCCCAGGGAGAAACACTATCCAGCTCAGCTCCACCATCGCCGCCCAGCCGATCCAAACGCCAGTGACCCCACGCCCTAGAAGTGGACACAACCCCTCCACCCCCCGGCCCACCACCCCGATCCCCCCTCGGACAAGACAGCCAGCAGAGCAGCACACCTCCAAGCCCGCCCAACCCCCCCCAGACAGGGCCAGCAGCCCCAGTCCACCAGTTCACGAAAGGGATACATTCACCGGCCGGGGACCTTTCGGTAACATTGCTGTTGGTATATACAGGGGTTGGACAATGAAACTGAAACACCTGGTTTTAGACCACAATAATTTATTAGTATGGTGTAGGGCCTCCTTTTGCGGCCAATACAGCGTCAATTCGTCTTGGGAATGACATATACAAGTCCTGCACAGTGGTCAGAGGGATTTTAAGCCATTCTTCTTGCAGGATAGTGGCCAGGTCACTACATGATACTGGTGGAGGAAAACGTTTCCTGACTCGATCCTCCAAAACACCCCAAAGTGGCTCAATAATATTTAGATCTGGTGACTGTGCAGGCCATGGGAGATGTTCAACTTCACTTTCATGTTCATCAAACCAATCTTTCACCAGTCTTGCTGTGTGTATCGGTGCATTGTCATCTTGATACACGGCACCGCCTTCAGGATACAATGTTTGAACCATTGGATGCACATGGTCCTCAAGAATGGTTCGGTAGTCCTTGGCAGTGACGCGCCCAAGTATCTAGCACATGTATTGGGCCATGGGAATGCCATGATATGGCAGCCCAAACCATCACTGATCCACCCCCATGCTTCACTCTGGGCGTGCAACAGTCTGGGTGGTACGCTTCTTTGGAGCTTCTCCACACCGTAACTCTCCCGGATGTAGGGAAAACAGTAAAGGTGGACTCATCAGAGAACAATACGTGTTTCACATTGTCCACAGCCCAAGATTTGTGCTCCTTGCAACATTGAAACCAACGTTTGGCATTGGCATGAGTGACCAAAGGTTTGGCTATAGCAGCCCGGCCGTGTATATTGACCCTGTGGAGCTCCCGACGGACAGTTCTGGTGGAAACAGGAGAGTTGAGGTGCACATTTAATTCTGCCATGACTTGGGCAGCCGTGGTTTTATGTTTTTTGGATACAATCCGGGTTAGCACCCGAACATCCCTTTCAGACAGCTTCCTCTTGCGTCCACAGTTAGTCCAGTTGGATGTGGTTCGTCCTTTTTGGTGGTATGCTGACATTACCCTGAATACCATGGCTCTTGATACATCACAAAGACTTGCTGTCTTGGTCACAGATGCGCCAGCAAGATTTGTCCTCTTTTGAACTCTGGTATGTCACCCATAATGTTGTGTGCATTTCAATATTTTGAGCAAATCTGTGCTCTTACCCTGCTAATTGAACCTTCACACTCTGCTCTTACTGGTGCAATGTGCAATCAATGAAGACTGGCTACCAGGCTGGTCCAATTTAGCCATGAAACCTCCCACACTAAAATGACAGGTGTTTCAGTTTCATTGTCCAACCCCTGTATGTTTCTGCAGATGTAGAAGCAGTCGTCAAGGGTGCCGTCTTGTATTCTCTTCTCTCTTCTGTTTTTTTCTCCTCTCCCTTTTTCCTTTTTGCCCCACCTCTCTCTCTCTGTCTCTCTTGCTTCTTTTTTCCCATTTTCGTTTCCGTCTCCGTTTCACTTAAAATAATCTCAAGGCAGATTCTAAAAATTGGTTGTTTTTTTAAATATACATCAAGCGGAGCATTATAGCGTTGGCCGTAATGCTCCACTTGTGAAAGTAAATCTGTTGGGCTTCTTCTTGGCACCAAGACAACAATTCTGAGCGGTACTCTGCCACACAGGACAGGTAAAAAACAAAAACAACAAGGTTGGTGAGATAATTAGCCAGAATTATGCCAGAAGCTTGTATATTGCTGTAAAAGGTGTGTGGTTGAGGTGCATTTTGCCCATCAGGGTCTATGTTTTTAGTCAAGCCTGCATGTATAATTTTGACCCTGTGTGGATTAAAGAAAGGTTCTTGCATGTTTTCATGGCTGTTATAGTGTCCCACTGTAAGCTTTTTGCTTTATTTTGTGATCTTTTAAATTACTGCAGAACTTAATGTTGTACAAGGGAATCAACCCATAAATAAAAACACGTTGTTAACTGATCTGGTTGTTACTGCAGTCCGAGGGAAACAACACACGTTGTTTCACAGCTTATAGAAACTTGATATGTTGAGGGGGTTAAGTTTTTACACATTCATTTGATGTTGCAAATACCTGAACGATTTTCCCTGACTTCGAGGAGAAGTCCCAGCTCCATCGTTAGCATCCTTTCCTGAAATATCCGGTATGGGAGAATCCTCCATGGGGGATATAATGTTCTCCTAAAACAGAACAGGAAAAAATGAATCAAAATTCAGATTATTTCTTTATATTTTATCTCCTGTGATTTATTTAAAGAGGTCTAAGCTTTTTGATCAGGATTTTGTTTAGATGTCAAGGATCTTGTAATTTATCCATGTAGAAAACATAAATCTGACCTCTACAAGGGCCTGAAGCAAACGCTGAGTGAGAGGACCAAAGGGACAACCATCTTCTGGTGATTCATGTTGGGATTCGGATTTCTTCAGCAGTGAGTCGACATCTATAACGAACACATTGATGAGTACAGCTATGTAGCAATATGATCCTGTGAGTTTAAAAACAAAACTCTTCAGCTGCAGACTGTACGGTTCTCTCACCTTTTGCATCCAGTTCTGACAGCGGTCCTCCCATGAGGTTCTTCTTCTTGTCATTGGCTCGTGCCCCTTCTCTCTGCTCCTCCAGCAGGTCCTCCTGAGCCCACCGCTGTGAATAGTGTTTCCCCAACGTTGGAATCTACAGTAAACACAATCAGGGCTAAAGCTCAGTCTACATCTTGAGTAACAATCCATCTCTTGCTGCACTGTCTAAACGGTTGCTGCCTTGAATTAAGGAGCTCGGTTTTGTTTCACGTCATACTTTAAAATACTCTGCCTCGTCTTCTGGAGGCTTCAGCAGCTCCTCCAGCAGTCGGATCTCTTCGTTTGTTATATCAGCACAATATGGCTCGACTGATGCCCAGAACCTGAAAAACAGTTGGCAATACCATAATAAAGTAGCACAAAAGCAGCAGAAGCATCTTCCTTCATTCATTTACGATGACAATCAAATAGCTCTGATATAACTTAGAAAAAGCTCCTATCTTTAAATGTAAAGTCGGTGCCGATTACCTGTTGGGAGCGTCATTTTTTGGAGTGCGGGGGATGTCTTGTGGATCATCTGTAAATTCATATTCTTGAACTTTTGGTTGCAGGTTTTTGGATTTGGGTCTGCCAGGCCCTGGGCCTGGTCCGTGGCCACCCTTGCCATCAAGTTTTTGCTTCTTTGGTTTATGGCGGACTGGGGCTGCAGGATCTGGGTCCTTGTTCAGCTTCAGAAAACGCTTGTCTCCCTTCTTGTCCTGCCACTCTGTGAGGATCTAAGATGGAGCACAAGATGATGAAGGCAAGGTGGGGTAGTTAGGGGAAAAGGTTTTCATTTGTCAGAAAACAGTGGCATGCATTTTTATTTAAATAGATACTCCTTGTATAATCCAGTATGAGAAATTGTACTTAGAAGTAATTTCATTATTAGACAGAATCCACTTGTCTATAATCTAAACTCAATATAAATACAGCAGTACTGTGAAGACCTCAGAGGTTTGTTAGAGAACATCAGTGAGCAAACAGCATCATGGAGACCAAGGAACATGTTAGAGAGGTCAGAGTGTAAGTTGTGGAGAAGTTGAAAGCATGATTAGGTTCTAAAATAATATGCCAAGCTTCGGCCATCTCACCGAGCACTGTTCAGCCAATTATCCTAGAAAATGGAAAGAGTACAGCACAACTGCAAACCTACCTAGGCATATCTGTCTATCTAAACTGATAGGCTGGTCAAGGAGCACTATATGAAGGAAGAGCACCCAAAATGTCCAGGGTAACTCCGGAGGAGCTGCAGAAAGCCACAGCACAGTAGGGAGAATATGTTGCCAGGACAACTACTAAGTGTGCATTGCACAAATCCGACCTTTATAGAAGACTGGCAAGAAGAACGCCAAAGGAAGTCTCGATTGCAGCCACCACAAGCCATGTAGGGGACACAAGTGGAAGAAGCTTGTTTGGTCAGATAAGACCAAAGCTGGCAAACGTGCATTAACAGCACGTCTGGCAGAACTATAACACTCCACATCTCGCTGAACACATAATCCCTATAATGAGTGATGGTGGTGGCACCATCATGCTGTGGGGATGCTTTTCTTCAGCTGGGAAAGAAAAACTGGTCATGCCTAACGGAGAAGACGCATGGAATTAAATTGGGTGTAAAAGATAGAATGGTTTAAATCGAAGCATATCTAAGAAGGGCTCAGTCAAAGTCCGCCCCCCGCCCCTAAATCCGATTGAGAATCTGTGGCAAGACTTCAAATTTGATTTTCACAGATGCACTCAACCTGCAGGTGTTGGTCTGAATACAAATGCACACCACATTTTATCAAATTTAGAACCAACATCTAACATTTTCCTTTCTCGTCTAAATGATCTGTTATTTAGTGTTTGACCTTCCACAGTAAATCCCAGTAGGTTTTAGTGGTATTGATACTTTTGCAAGGCACCGCAAATACAAACCACCCACCTGTCTCTGCTCCTCCAGGGCCCGGAGGCGACGGCTGGCTGAGGAGAGCAGGGTCTCCAGCTCCAGCTGCAGGGTATCCAGCTCCTCAATGCCGATGCCATCGTCCTCTGAGCGGCCCAACACCGCAGTGTAGCGGGGACACAGCTTCACATGCTCCACGGGTTTAAAGTCGTAGTATTTAAGCGGGGGACAGTCCTTCAGCTCGCTCATGATGCTGCCTGGCGGTGGGGGTCTGTGAATGTCTGATTTCACGGGCAGCGTGGTTAATTGTACATCTTTAGTCCCACGGACACAGAAACACGGCTCAGCTCAGTGCGGCTGTGCGTTTCTCATCAGAAACCCAAAGCACGTACAAACAGTGCTGCTCGCTTCACACGGCCCCAAATTACTGTTGAATTTTCATTAAAAACCGTTTCACTATTCATATTACGCACACAGCAAATATATATAAGAACGTTTTAGGAACTTATTCTTAGATGTTTGGGGAACATAAATATGCAGTTAAATGTTAAAGAACAGCAATATTTACCGTCAGTAAAAAGTGTCCATGATGGGAGAAACCATTGTTTTGAGGGGGTGTCTGCAACATCTATATACAACGTCATAACCTCGTGTAGATGTTGAACTCATTTTCAAGTAAAATCAGATTTACCTTAATACGTGTATAAAGGTTCAAACATGCGACATAGTGTGAAAAAAGTAAGCAAACTCACTAGGTTTCGATGCCAACAACTTGTAAGGCTAAAGTGGTATGTTCAGTGCAAACCATCTTTCCTCTAAAATATAACTGCATCAGTCCTTTCCAACAAAATATTTAACCGTAACATTTCTAACTCTTCGGCACGTTGTAAAATAATGACTTTTCCCGAATAACGGTCTATAAATGTCAAAAGGATCCTAAAACAAACCGCCAAAATGCACCATCTTCTCCTGTAACACCGTAGAATGGACTCGTCGCTGTGTGCGTTTATTTTTCTACTAACGACTCGTCCCCTGGGCGGTGTTATAAACTACAGCTATGTTTTTTTTTTCTGTGACCTGAAGACACCCGCCCCTTCAAACAAGGAGTTGTTTGAAAACAAGCGCATCTTACATGTACTCTACCATGTAGGATTTACGGAAGAGTCGTCTCAGGCGTGGCTGAGGAACTTCCTTCTTGTACAGATCAAAAATGGTAAGGCTCCTACACTACATGTATCTTTATGTTTAAAAATTTAGCTGTTTAATTCAACTTATCGCGGTTTCGTTCAATGCGATGTTAGCTAGCTAGCTGGATTCTGTGGCTGTTTGCGGTCGGCTGCAGGAAAATATGAGCACGGACATTGATAGGAAGATGTGCAGAAACTAGAGATTTAGCTGAGCTGTCTGTTTTCTCCAAGACCTTTTCCTCTTGTTTCTGTAATGGGTTTATGTTCTCAAAGTCTTGACATTTGTGGGTGACAATTGACATTTTTAATATATTGTTGGGGCCTTGATTGAAGAATAACTACGAGCTAGCGGCACCTGAAGGCATCATGTCCACTATCGCAAATAAAACCAATAACTACTTATTTAAATCTACACATAGCTGAATTATGTCCAAATAACTTGTTTTTAGTGTCTAACAATCAGTTAAAGGAAATCTAAAAGTTTAATGTATGTCCCCATGTCTCATATTAGTCAAACCTGACCTCAGAGGTCACTCTTTCTGAGCTGACAGGTTCAATCTTTTCCTGATTTGATCTACATAATATAACATAACCGGATCCCCCCTTTTCTCCTCAGACAGCGACTCTGCGCCCCTACCTGAACGCTGTGAGGGCCACCCTGCAGGCAGCCCTCTGCCTGGAGAATTTCTCCTCCCAAGTGGTGGAGCGTCACAACAAGCCTGAGGTGGAGGTCAGGTATGTTGATTGGCACAGGCTTATTTGGACACCCAGTAGTTCTCCGTCTTTATTTTTATTTTTGCTTCCCTCAAGCCTCCTGTGGATAATCTCCAGCTGTCAGATCAAGTATGGACTTGATCTGACTTGCATAAGAAAGTATTGGGAGGGACAAATATAACACAGGCTTCAGCAATGTGCCTGGAAGATGCTTGCTGCAGCCTGTTTACAGATGTCTGAGTAGATAGCTGTAGGTATCTGCAAAGAATGAATTATCTGAAAGCTGAGAATGCCATGTCCTGTTATGTTTACAGGAGCAGTAAGGAGCTGCTTCTCCAGCCAGTGGTGATCAGCCGTAATGACAAGGAGAAGGTTCTCATCGAGGGGTCCATCAACTCCGTCCGAGTCAGCATTGCAGTCAAACAGGTCATTTAACACAATGTGATGCTCTCTCACCTTTTCTTTTTAATCCCTTGTCGTTTTCAAATCTGAAAACACTTCTAATTAATTGTAGGCTGATGAGATCGAGAAGATTCTTTGCCACAAATTCATGCGGTTCATGATGATGAGAGCCGAGAACTTCTTCATTCTGAGGAGGAAACCAGTGGAGGTAAGGGACTAAAGTCGAGAGAGGAAATAGTTTCTTTTTTTTCAGATAGAACTGAAAGCTGTCAGTGACAGCAAAGGGTACAATCAACCATAAACATATAGAAGATAATAAATTACATTGTCAGCTTACTTGAATTAAAATAAATCATATCCCTATTGGTCTGGGAACCCTACAGAATAAGCTGGAGAGTGTTGCTGAGGAGAGAAATGCATTGATTTTGGATAAGCAGCAAATGACGAATGAACGGATTTTTTCATGTGCCGATTAGTTGTAACACCTCTCACATCTTCACAGGGTTATGATATTAGTTTCTTGATCACCAACTTCCACACGGAGCAGATGTACAAACACAAGCTGGTGGACTTCGTCATCCACTTCATGGAGGAGATCGACAAGGAGATCAGCGAGATGAAACTGTCTGTTAATGCCAGGGCCCGTATCGTTGCTGAAGAATTCCTCAAGAACGTAAGTCTTTTTCTTTTTTACTCTGCTTGAACATTGTTTGGCGTAATGGCCACGATTAATTTATCCTGTCCCTTCCACAGTTCTGATGACGCCGTTGCCTTTGGGACTCTCTAAGGGCCAATCAAAACATGAGTGGAGAACTTTAGGAGTAAACGGCCAATCAGCAAGAAGATGATAGTTGTGACCAAACCGACACATTTTGTGTCCGTCTTATATAATTCCCTGTATTCATGGAGATCAAATCCTGTATATAATGAAATATTTACCCGTTTCATTTTGAACAAATCCCCAAACAAAGGCGGGTCCTTAAAGTATGAATCAAGTTGATAGCCATGAATGCAGGGGTGCTGAGGATTTGTTGTTGCAGATAAAATGACCAGGTTTTTGTATTGTCTAACAGAGTCTGTATGTTCTGTCACTGTTGCTTCAAAGTTGTCCCCAAAGTTTTGAACAAAAATGTTTAAGGAAGCGATCTGTGTGGCATTAAATCATGGAGTGAGAAGCCTTTCTAAAGTTGCCACAGTAACCAGTGTAAGAAATGAAAGAGAATTAAAGTCACTTGTTTATACTTATGTGTTGGAAGTCAGAAAATGCCATACATGGTTTGTGCTGCTGCCGCTCCACCTATAAACAGCTTTTCTCGGTTTTGGAGGAAGTTCATAGAAAGGCGGTGAGGTCAAATCTGACATCAGGCACCGAAGGGGAAGTGCTGCAGACAGTGTAAACATGTCACTTCAAGTGAGATCCTTTTTTCTTTTTTTAACGTGGGGTTGAGTGAAGTAGTCCGAAACTATCAACGTCTTACTTGCAGTAAACAGCTGTGGGGGTAATTTCAGTTTGGGGAATCTTGATGGCAGTTAATGCCTGGTTCACACAGCAAGATTTTAAAATTGTCGATTTTCAAAACCTGAGACCCCACACGTGACGATAAAAAATCGTAGATATAACAAGTTTGCTCCTACAGTGTGGTGTCCAGCCCCACGGCAAGCACACACAGACCGATATCACTTACAAACATTCAGGTTTCAGACTGGAAATCAGGCAAACCCTCTCGAGATTAAACTTGCACTCAGAGTGATTCCCCTCCGTGTTTTTGTCACCTTGCTTTCTGATTGGCTACACGTCATTTTAAACAGGCCGCATGCTCATTTGTCCTCGGCGTACACCCCACATGGTGGGATATTGGACCAAGACAATCCAACATGTTGAACATCTCTGATTTGAGTTTGGAGCCATCCCAACATCCTTCCGAGCAGACTAAATCACTCTTAACACACCACCGCTATATAAATAAACTTACCTTACCTTACCTTACCTTACCACACATAGCAGGAATATCTCAAAAGATTATCTGAAGAGCCATCCGGATGATCGGGGCATGTCAGAAGGGGAAGATCGGGTCAAAAATCGGCATAAAAGGTACTTTCATATCATTGCTTCAAATGAATCAGTATTTTACATTGACACTGCTTTCTAAATAGAACAATAACCATCGCTATATATCTAATTGCTTCTGTTTGTCGTGCTAAAATTCAGTATCTTTGCACTTTCCCTTGTTTATTTACTAAAGCAACTATTCCAGGCAGTAAAAATGAGCAACGGTCTGATATATTAACAATAAACAAAAATATATATATATTTTGGCACATTTGCTGGGAGTCCTCTTGCCAAAGAACACTTCAGGAAAAAAAAATACTAGAACATTCAAAAAACAATGGCTTGCACAAATTAATAAAAAAAAAATACTCAGTGGATTAGAAAAATAACATCTTTATTGCAGTAAAGTTGGAACAAACATTTTAGGTCAAGAACAAAACCCTTATTTTGGCTAAAGATCCTGTTTGCATTTCTATTGCTTAAATGTGTTGCTTTACAACAACAAAATAACCAATTACCAAAGTAGCACTGCTCTACCCCATTCACTCCTATCAGCACAGCTAGTTTTTTTTTAAGCAGGTTTAAAACCTACCAATTGCACATAGTCACTGAAGCCACCTTCATGTGAATTTATGATTGCACAAGGTCAAACATGCAGCAAATATGATTATCGGATAAAGAACCACACAATTTAACACTTAAACACGTTACAGTAACCTCCCATTGTTAAATCTGCCTGCTGCACAATACACTGAAAACGGTGAATTTCACAACAGAGTGGACTCTGTTCATAACACCCCACCACGTGAAAGGCAAAAGGTCTGAATCATAAATACATGCATCAGCTGTTCTATCATCAAACTGTAACTTTCAGATATGAACTGTTGGGTCATAATAGTCCAGTGTTCTGGTTAAACTCCATAAAACCCCTTGAACAGGACAAACACGGGTCACATGGGGAGTTATACATTGTGGCAGTAGTGTGTCATCCACCCAATCGGTAAGAGGTGAGATGAGGTTGGGATGACTGGAAATGTGAGAAACACAACAAGTCCATTACGAGTGGGAGAGAACATTCAACTTCAGTGTCAGCAGATTCCAACACAGGCATCAGTGGTGAGCAGGGACAGTCTGAAGGGCGTCTTCAGTGGTACGATGGATGTCAACGTTCTGGAAGGAGGAATGCAGCTGGGTCAGAAGGCTTTTCATGCACACTTGTGTACTAAGTCATCGGGAGATGGAGTTTTGATGTATCTACTATCTAACACTCTCTGGCCACTGATTGCAGAGCATCTCATGTTTGTTGAGATAGTTTTAGGTAAGCTTGGCGTAACAACAGAATAATAGAAGAGTCCAGCTTTTTGACTGGATTTGTGGAAAGGAGGACATTTTGGTACCTTCACTTTTTTTTTCTCTGAAGCACCTTTTTTCAGTTTTTTCTAATAACACACCATGCAATTGGAGATGGGATTTCCTGCTTTCATATTACAAAATCTTTGTAGCTACAAAAAGAATCATAACTACATTAACATTATTTACAAGTTAAAACTAAAAGCAAGGCATAGTTCACCTGAAGCTCAACTCTGAGCAGACGGGTTTGTTCCAGTCACAGTGAGCTTTCTGTTCGGACCGAATGACAGCGCTCTGTAATTCAACCCCAGAGGAACCTTTGCTTATGAATGAACAGGAAACATCTGAGTCCTCAGAAAAGTGGGGCTGGAATAGATCCCTGAGGAACACCCTTCAATATTGTATATGGAGCTGATATATTGCTTTCCACACTAAAACACTATCTGAATCTCTTCTACATTAGTTTCAACCGCTAGAATAAATCATATAACAGCAATTATATAAAAACAGAAATGTACAATCTACAAAAATGTTTTAGCGAAAAAATTTTTGTAGTTTTTTTTATGTCTCAAACAAAGCAGCTGTCAATGGAGACTTTTTAAATGAAGAACAAGGAGAGTTTGGTATGGGTTAGTGGATGCTTGTGCGAAGTTTATTTAGAAACAGCAAACAGAAATATATTTCTCTTATTTATAATCATTATTAGGAATATACCGTAATATCTTTCACGTATTTGTTAAAAACAACTACATATATCCAGAATTTGTAACTTAACACTGTTTCACAGACTAATTAAAATGACTGCTAGGCACAATTTTGCAATGATGTGTAGACAGATTAGTTTTGTAAAAAAAAAAAAACTGAGGCACTGGTAAAAATTTGACATAGTCAGATCAGATCTACAGGCAAGATTAATAAATAAGCTACACATAAAGGTGCTTCCTCGAACAAGGTGCTGGAGCGTCATTGCTTCATGGTTTGTAGTGCAGCATCGTTTAAAAAAAATAATAAAAGCAACCCTTGTTTGCTTTTGGTTCATTCATCCAAAGATGGGATAGTGAGAACAACTAGATTGGTAATAGGAATAATAAAAAAAACTAAATAAAAACTGGAATCCAGTTAATCGCCACCATCATCACTTCTTTAAATAAAAGTGGAAGAAAAATAGAAAACAAGACCAAAGGAGGAAAGTTCAATCAAGGATTTTGGATGGTACATTTTGTGTGTCTTAAGGGCTCATTGTGCATAATCAAGGCTTAAAGAGGAAAAGGTTGAGGGTGTTGGGGAGGGCTAACTGCCTCACTGGTGAGCTGGCACAGTAATCAAAGCCTCCTCTGACATCCGTGTCACTTCTACGTTCTGTTTGATAAAAAACAGAAAGAGGTGGAGGAATCAAACACGAGGGAATTGTTAAATCCACGCCATACACACAAACACATTATTTAAAACAAAACAAAAAAAAAACCTTCCAAGTTTGGTTCTTCAAGTATTTTTTTCATAAGACAAGGAGTTTATTTCTATCAGCTGTCAGTTAGCAGTGTTAGTCAGGAAGATAGCATCTCATGCATAATGTTATGCATTTGATTTACGAAGTGCAATAACTGAAGCAGCAATGAAAGAACCAACTAATCATACATTCATTCAGCATCTGTTGCTGTCTAGAATAAAAAGATCTCTTAATAATATGCGCATGAGTGTGAAGAAGAGATCAAGTTTAAAATTGTACAAATTGTTTTCTGTCAGAAAAACTGCTTTAAGAAGTTGCTTCAATATTTTTTTAACCCTGCAGATAAACACCACATAACCATAATGCTCAGCAACTGAGACTATTACCAACCTATTTTTGAACCATTTTGGCTTGGGAAAAAAAAAGTATGTTTATGTGATGTAACCCACCTCTGGTTTTTCTCTGTGCGTGTTGATTGCCTCCACATTTAGGCTGATGGACTCCACTTTACATCCTGCGTATTAGGAGACAATGATTTATATATTTGTTGGTAAAAGAGTGGTGCTAAATGATTTTGACAGTGCATATCCACTTATTGAGCACATTAAACACCGGACAGCAGTCCTACCATAGGCCATAGGCGTCAGCTTCAGTACAGTGTGGAGTGGGCACTTCAGGTACGGCAGCTCCTCTATAGCAAAAATTACATCAGATCACTGAAACCACCAGAACTGTGAGAAAATGTGCTTTTCTGTAGCCAGTAACCACAGAGGTGCTTCATCCAAAGTCTTATTAAAGATAAGGTAGAACCTAACCTACACACAGCCCTGAGGTGGAGCTGGAAGCATTTTCAGGCATGATTCATACAGAAAGGTGTACGGACAAATCAGCTGCCCACCAGAACTTTTAGACTGACCAGAAATGAGATCTTTTTCTAATCAGTAAACCTTAGCATTAACTAGGTCGTCATGGTAACAACAAAAAGATGTCAGAAGCTATTTAAAAGGAAACCAGTATTTTATGATATGCTCACGCATGTCTGTCGCTCATTCAGCTTGCGAGTTAGCGAGAGAGCGAGCGAGACTTCAAGCAGATAATCTGGACATTACAGCAAAGTTGCTGTTTTACCCTTTTGAGCTTTAAACCTCTGACATATTGGGTGCTGAATTATAAGCCGTCTTTAGGAAACCTGAGAGTTAAGGTAATGGTTCCCATAAAGACCACTAATGCTTAGTGATGTTAGCCATGATAAGCATCATAATCATTAATATATGATGCTAAAGAAGATTTTTTTCTGGCCAAGACATTTCATACTGCATGAGAACTCATTGGAAATGGTAAATAAACTGAATTTATATAATAGCTTTTCCAGTCATACTACCGCTCAAAGCGCTTTACACTAGAGCCACGTTCACCCAATCGTACTCACTAGCCTGCACACAGTTATCATACGCAGATTGACAGGCAACTTGAGCTTAAGTGCCTTGGCCAGGGGCACATTGACATGTGACACGGGGAAGTTGGAATCAAACCCACAACCTTCTGATTGCAAGACGACAACCCACTGAGCCAAAATCACCTAGACGATACATTTTATGCATAACACACAATGGAGCTTAACAAGGTACCCATGTAGTTAGAGACTGCAAGAAAGGAACCTACGTTATTTCCCATAATGCTTTTAATGTTTATTTTGTGTGTGTGTGTGTTTTTCTTTGACTTTCACTGAAGTACCCACCTGCCGCCTTGTCCAAAAAGTAGGCCAACAGACAACGCATGACGGCCTGGTGACAGATGACCAGTACGTTCTCCTGCCTTTCCAGCTCCATGATGACCGGCTCCAAGCGCTGCACCAGGTCCTCATAGGACTGAGCATGAAACCATGTTAAAGAGGCCAATCAGAACATCAATTAAAAAGTTAAATGAATCTGCAAAGTTAGCCTGTTTACTATCACAGATAAACTCTGTAATCAGGTGGAAAATGGGCCCACATGACCAAATCCGTCTTCGCCTGCGAGACTAATGGAGCGGTAATGGGGTGAACAAAAGGTGAGAGCGGGCATTCGGCTCCACGGACAGAGAGCAACTAATGTGAAATCTTTGGTTACTGAGGTCTAGTGTTTAGCTAAAGCTGCCTGAGAGGCTGATTATCCGAGCGGAGTCTCATTAGCGATTCAGTGGTTAGCAGCGAATTGAATAATGTGTTGGCGGTTACTATATTAACAAAGGAGAGCTGATGCAACAGGCTAAAAAACTGAATCTGAGTCACATTTTGCTTAAAGGCACTTCAATTTAGACATACAACATTTAAAACAACAAATTAAAACATCATTATAGATGGGTGTAATGTGCAGCTGGGAGAAAAAGAAAAATCTCAACCCCTGTTTATTTCACAGACAAGCTCCTTCACAGTTTTTAATCAAGCATTTCCAAAGATTACAACCTGTGCACATTTGTACTGGTTTCCAGTGTGAAGGTGCATGTCAATAATTAGAATATTTTCGAAAGGTTAATGGCTGCGGTTGCTTGTACATCTTTTTGTGCCACACTTTTTCCTTCCACTCAACTTTCCATTAATACGTTTAGAAAAGCACTCTGAACCAGCAGCTTCTTTAGCAATGACCTTCGGCGGATTAGCCTGCGTGCTGGGATTGTCAACAGCTGTCTGCTGGGCGATGTCAAGCCTGCAGACCTACATCGACATTCATCATAATTTACATTAAAAAAAACATTTAAAACATATCACTATATGTTTAATGAACTGAATATGAGTTTGACTTTTAGAATTGAACTTTTAAGGTAAATGAACTGTTCAAATATATTTGCTGATATGCACAAATACATCACACCATGCAATTAATAACTAGGAATCCTTGCTCCATTTCTTGCCAGGACTTTTATCTCAACACATTTGATAGTGGGTTTATAGTTGTTATAGGCGAAGTCCAAGATAAGTATGTAATTAGCTGCCTGTGGCTGTCTCGGACTGAGCTGCTGTCAGTTGTATTTAATGTTTGCGGTGGGAGGAATTTTTGCTAAATGGAAAAGAAAACCATAACAAACATCCAAAGTTAAATGAGATTGGTGAGTACATTGTCATCTTGCAGTTTCTGCAAGTCGACGGTAAAACTCTAAACTGAGTAAACTGACCTCTCCTTTTGGATAGCGATAGCGGTATTTGTCCTGGTCCCTCAGGGCGAACTCCAGACGATAATTTTCCTGGATCTCCTCATACCTCATCTCCTCACACACACCCTAAAAATGACCACACACACACCAGTTAAACGTCATCAAAACTGCATAAAAAAAGTGTAAAACCAGGTGCTTAGAAACAGAGAGGGTTTGGATTAAAACCCTGGAAGGCTGCGTCAAAACCGAAACAGTCGGAATGTGAATCAGTGGCTCTGCTGCTGCGCCACGCACCACCCTGACTAGTCACAACTAAAATTCTGAGATTCTTTAATAAACTATTTGGATCTGAGGAACCTGTTTTTTTTAATATGAGAAACCAAAAAAAACTTGAGGATTGCGGTCATAAAAGAAAAGATCGCCCAAAGCACCATTTATGGAACAACTGCCAGAGCTTAGAAGCCAACGGAACAACGCTTACCGCATCGATCTCATTGAGGACCTTCCACTGCTCATAGGGAACATTGAGGGCCTCTGCTGTCTGGATGGTCCTCTTCATCTGACTGGTCCACACTTTCAGTTCACGTATGTTCTGTGTCTGGATGAACTGGTTTAGCTTCTTGGCAAACTAGACGAGAAGAAAGAAGTTTGTTTTACTCTATTGGGTAAAAAAATAAAAAAGACGACCACAACATTTCTAAGACATGTCCCTCCTATTTAAAAGTCTCTTCTACCTCTTTGCCCCCTGGCGTAAGACCAGAGTCTCCTCCAATCCGACCCTTGACGTTAAGCTCACTTTCCCCGTGGCGACACAGGTAGATTGAGCGAGGTGTAATGTGGATGTTCATGAGGTAGTAGACGATCCGGCTCTGGATGTGGTCCATCACCTTGTTAACCAAGTAGCGCTGGCCTACATCCATAATTTTGATGAAGGAAAGATCCCTGAAAGGAGATTATAAAAAGGAGTTATAAACAAACTAAGACTTCTGTTCAACTTTACTAAATTCCAGTCAGAAAATTAACAGAAAAAACAAGTAAACTCTAGTTGGATATAAACATTCATTTTGGGCATTTCTTTCCTTATTACTCATCTTTTATCCTCACCTGTCTAGAACCTCATCTAGCGTCTCATAAGAGTTTTCATAACACTTTATCCTCTTCATGAAATCCTCCACGGCTTCTTCTGTGTTACAGTTTGTGTAGTCAGGGCTTCCCAGCTTCACTTGCTAAAAGAAAATAGGGGGAGAGAGTACAATGTGTACAAAAGTTAATTCACCCCAAGGCAAAATAATCTTTTATGGTGCCTTGTTAAAGTATTCACACCTCTTCCTTTTTTTTTTTTTTCATTTTGTCTCCTTATAACCACAAATATCAATGTATTTCATTAGGATTTTATGCGAACAGGGAGGGAGCTAAATACATGGAAAAACATGAAGGAAAGGAGCTATGAATACCCTTGCAAGGCACTGCAAATGCAGCTACTTACAACGATGTTTTCCTGTATGACTTCTGGGTCTTCACACACTGACTCTACAAAAAAAACCTGAAAGAAAAGGGAGCCAAAACAAATGTGGTTCAGCCGGCGTTATAAATAGCCTCTTTACATTTAGGCTTTAAGTCGACAGGTTTACCTTGAAGCCGTTCTGTTCCGCAAACTCCAAGATGGTGTCCCTTCTTTCTCTGGTGGTGTTTGTCGCATCAAACACCTAAGAAATAGAAACCCAGTGCAATAATAGGTGAGCCTTTTAACATTAAATAACTTGCTTTAACTGCAAAAAAGACCTCTAATAATACAAAATTGAACTCACGGCGACCTGGCCTCCTTCCTCTGTTAGATATTGTCGCACATCATTCAGAGCTGCTGAAGCACACTGCCTGCACAGATTTCAAATATTCCAGCTCTTAATATCATAATTCCAAAAATTATTATAGCACAAACACGACTTATACCTTCTGATCTTCAACCCTTCCTCATTGTCGGGACGGAAAAACTCGAAGGACTTGTAAATCTTCAGGAACTCCCTTCGGTACTGTCCAACATTGAACTCTGCAGAAAAAGAACAGAGAAATGAAAACTCTCCCACCTCTCTTTCAGACGTGTTTGTACAGTTGGGCCTCATGTATCTGGTGTGTGTTAGCCTCTGCTCACCAGAACTTAAAGTGCTGAGAAATCATACCTCTGGTCAGCACTCCGATCCAGTTCAGGTAGCGGGTCAGCTTCTTGGAGATATAAGTCTTTCCTCTTGCAGGAAGGCCCACGGTCACGATCAGGGTGGGACAGTTGGTCATACATACTGGAAAAACCAAGGGAAAAAGAAAGCCTCCGTCATGTCCGGGTTCATTTTCATGAGTGTGGAAGACAGGCAAACTGATTTAAGCTTTAAAACTCATCAGTGTAATGAGTCCTGCTTATAATTAACTTCCCAGCTATAAAAACGACAGTATCGCTTCTGCAGTACGCTTAATTATTGCCTTTCATAATACATAATTAAAAAGAAATAGGTCATGTTAGCACTAGATTGTTTTTATCAGGGCAGATTATGGTGTAGAGGTCATGTCGATTCCAGGACGTGTCAGTAAGGTTGGGAAATGCTGCATCAAGAAGGCAAGGAGCAAGTCTCCCCACAGTGCCCACGTAACTCGGTCAGAGAGCACACAGTGTGTCCATTTATGTTTTAATTGTACGTCATGGAGTATTGTGAAGTATTTGTTTTTACTGCACACCCAACCAGCAGATATCCAGTAACATCACTCCACCTTAACAGACCCTATACTACTAAGCTGTGACGACTCTGAAGTTGGCTCTGAACACTTTTCTTAGTTGAATAAAGTTCAGATAAAGGTTGGGACGTATGCTTCGGATGATATTGTTATTCCTTCATTCCTGGATTCAAAAATACTTTTCTCTCTTCAAGAACCTGTAGCACTTTTTCCTTGTGTATGTTCTAATGCTTTTCTGGCATACAGATCACCTTAGAAGGGCTTTTACAGTACAAGTCAAACCTGTAGTAAATTATGCTGCGCTCCGATGTCACTGATTTTTCTTTCAATGGAGGTCAACATGCCAAAAATGGAGTCATCATTTTGTTTTTTACCAATAGAACAGAGGTTTCACAAATCACGAGCCGTTCTGTACAGAATCTGTTATCACTTTGGAATAGTTCAGTCAAGGTTGTAGTTGTTTAAGGCAGGGATTCCAAGTAGGACCTTCTCCTACAGCTCCTACAACTACAGTTTATTAAAAAGGCACTCTAGAGAAGAGGCTGCTCAAAATTGTATGGATGAGCTGACGTGGACAGTGGATTGATGAATATTTGTCATTAAATACGTTGTGGCTGTTCCTCGTTTGGTCCGGCAGTCACGTCCAGAGTAAAACGGTTCAATACCAACTCCGTGGAACCAGGAAGCAGTTAACAATGGCTTTTTATTTATTCCTTACTTTGTAGTTGCATTGTCAATTAAATGTGACTCCAGCACAGACACGGGCAACGAGTATAACTGAACTTGCAATAGCTAAATTAAACTGTTAACTATAAATATGTTCCTCTGTGTGACTACAACTAGTACAATGGACAGTTTCAGCAAATCCTAATGAATCTAAATTTTACATTTAGAAGAATTATTAACTGTTTTAGGCATACAAACAAATATGAACTGCTGAAGTCTTTATTTTGTGTGAGAGATCTAGCATTCTTGGGGAGCCTAAGCAGAAACTTTGTTTCTGCCTTGGACTGGTTCTAGTCCAGAGTATTTCGGAAGGTAAACCCCTCTTGCCACAGTAAGGTGAGAAGTGATCAGCTTGTGCGCAGATAAAATCAGTGATCTCATCCACAGGACAGGTCCTTGTCAAGAACGCGAAGACATAATTCCTGTTTGTCAACAACTGGTGCTTCACTTGGCACAAAAAGCAGAAACGAGAGACATGAATAGTGCGAGTCTTTTCTCCTCGGCGCGAACAGATTCATCAACAGGGAACATTACGTGAATCCTTACGTAACCGTTGGAACCAGAAGGTTGGAGCAGCAGGAGCAGCGCATCTGAACTCTGCGCACTGATACTCCACAACCTCATCGTTAGCTACACATCAAAACAGACGGACTGGCGCAGCGCTTCATCAAGTTAAAAGGTTCACCAACATACGGATCTCATTAAAGGGCCACAAAGATTAAGCCAACATAAGTGTCGACACGTCGTCCATACGCACCCATTCGATGAGAAATGTGTTTTTCAGGAAGGCCATTTTTATTCGGCATCCATATCTTCTTCAAGGGGTTTTGGGTAAGTTCCCGTGGACTGAACGTGGATGTGTCCTCCATGTCGCTCTGCAGTGAGCCTGCGGCGGCCTCGGCGGGAACACTGACCCGGGGTTGCTTCCCGTGATGCTGCTCCAAAGGTGACCGGTGCTTCATCCGCGCCGCTCAGTTCAGCCCCGCAGCTGCCTCTCGCGCTCTCTCTCCGGTTTGTGCTCCTGTCACGTGCTCACCTCTCGCTTCTGTGGAACCCAACGGTCGGCCCAGTTTGGCAAGACATTTTAGGATTTAATCAGAAACTCCCCTCGCCTCCCCAATACATTGACTTCTTCTGAATCAGAATCAACTTTACAGGTCAGGTTTATGCACACAAACTAGGGATTTGACGTTGGTTTCACTTTGCTCTCAATGTACAGACACTTAGAATAAAAAATCTAAAAGTTTTGTGGGAAATAAAAGTTTTTTTGTATCCACAATATCCAAAATTCCAGTTGTTCCACTTCAACTTAAGACAGAGGGAGTGAACACTATGCACATTTGCACTATTTCAACCATGTCTGTTTATTCTGCAACAACACCACTTATATACAAATTTATCTTAAATCCTCTTTGTTGCCCACCAATGTTATATATTTTTTCTTAAACGATTTGTACATTAAGAGCCAAGTGGAGCCAAAGTCAAATTTCATGTTTGTGTGCACAAATTTCGCCAATAAAACTGGTTTCAATTCTAAGACATCTCAAAAGCTTCTCTCCAGTCATGAAATGTAAATTGACTTGCCATACTACACCGTAACGGCGGAAGAAGAGGTGCAACTAGCTTCCTGTTCAACCGTAAGCCGTGTGACACAGTGAACGCTACTGTAAATGGCTAAGGCGCAGTAATTACTCTGAATAGCTTGAGTATCTTCAATAAAATCCCAGACACACTCAGTCATAAACGGTTATAACAGCAGAATAAGCACAGATACAACTAGTAAGTAACAACTAGTAAGTAACTAGCAGTAAAGTGAGCAGTAGGGTGACGTTAGGTAAAATGCACAATCTGCACTGCCTAGAAAAATATACCAGGGTAACATTTTTATATGTTTTCACATTACAACCACAAAGTTTAATAGATTATATTATATTTTTTTGTGATAGACCAACACAAAGAAACATAAAGTGAAAGGAAAATGATGCATGTTTTTTCTATTTTGTTTACAAATAAAATATTAGACAAATGTGACAGCTCATTTTTAGTGAGCCCCCTTCTGTGCCAATGCTTTGTACAAGCATCTTTTTATTCCAGATTCGCTCATTAACAGATCTTTTTTTTGCAAAACTCTCAATCTCAGATTAAATGGAGAGTGCCTGTAGGTGCTGATATTTAGGGCTATTGCCCCTTTTTACCCTGATACTCCTAAATGAAATCCAGTTTATCCAGCTGCCCTCGGAAGTTACACAAGTAGACAAAATTGTTGGTACCCCTCGGTTAATGAAAGAAAAACCCATTCTTTCATTAACCGAGGGGTACCAGCAATTTTGTCCATGTGTGTACCTAATTAGTAAATACAGTCCATCTGTGTGTAGATTAATCTTGGTATAAATGGAAGAAAGATAACACGTAATAAGTGGTGCAAAACATGGTGAAACATGGTGGTGGCAACGTCATGCAGTGGGAATGAGACGGTGAAGTTGTCAGATAGAGCTAAATACAGGTTCATCCTGGAAGGAAACCTGTTAGAGATGACAACAGACTTGAGATTGAGGGTGGAGGTTCAGTTTTCAGCAGGGCAACAACCCTGATCATACAGACAACTACAAGAATGGTTTAGATCACAACATACTGTTATTGTTACATAAGTATTTTCTAGTTAACTTTGGAGTTTAGAATTTTGTTATATTTGTTTTGGTTTTGTCTCATGGCCTTAATAATGTTTAATCGTGTGAATTTATGTCATATGTGTTTGTAATACAAAAGAATGACCCAGGTACAGTCCAGACCTAAATCCTACTGAAAATGGATGGATGGATGGATGGATGGATGGATGGATGGATGGATGGATGGATGGATGGATGGATGGATGGATGGATGGATGGATGGATGGATGGATGGATGGATGGATGGATGGATGGATGGATGGATGGATGGATGGATGGATGGATGGATGGATGGATGGATGGATGGATGGATGGATGGATGGATGGATGGATGGATGGATGGATGGATGGATGGATGGATGGATGGATGGATGGATGGATGGATGGATGGATGGATGGATGGATGGATGGATGGATGGATGGATGGATGGATGGATGGATGGATGGATGGATGGATGGATGGATGGATGGATGGATGGATGGATGGATGGATGGATGGATGGATGGATGGATGGATGGATGGATGGATGGATGGATGGATGGATGGATGGATGGATGGATGGATGGATGGATGGATGGATGGATGGATGGATGGATGGATGGATGGATGGATGGATGGATGGATGGATGGATGGATGGATGGATGGATGGATGGATGGATGGATGGATGGATGGATGGATGGATGGATGGATGGATGGATGGATGGATGGATGGATGGATGGATGGATGGATGGATGGATGGATGGATGGATCAAACTATTAGTAGACAGGCTGTAGCAACAAAACACAAGAATGTGATAATTGAACTTCACTATTTTGTCTAATGTGGTCTTTCAAGAGCCCTCAGCAGATAACTTGGATTAAAACCTAGCGTGTATAGTGGAAGTGACTTCTTTCCTTTAGGCATCATAAAAAAACTCTGAAATGAAACAAGCACAGACCTGCTGCAAGATCTTAGGTACACCCACACAGACCTAAGTTCCTCTGACCTTTGTCGAAGTGTGAAGATGAGTGTGAAGAAGTGCTAAGATGGAGGTACTGATTCTAAAAACTTTCCCCCGTCATAATTTAAGATTATTTTTCAGACGTAGAGCTAAAGTGTAAACCATGTGCATGTTTGTGCTTGTTTGTGTGTGTGTGTGTGTTCCTGTCTTGGCATCACAGTGAGAATCATTTTCCCGATTTCACCATCAAATTGAGGACTGTTTGTACCAAAGTGAGGACATTTTGCTGGTCCTCACAACCTATTTTGCTAACAGTTAGGTTTAGGACTAAGGTGTGAATTGACTTTAGGTTAAGATTAGGGTTAGGCATGCACTGGTAATGGTTAGGTTTATTGTCAGGGTTAGGGCATAGAAAGGGTTGAAAACGATTGAAAATCAATGGAAGTCAATACATGGTCCTCGCTACATATAGCAAAACAAGTGTGTGTGTGTGTGTGTGTGTGTGTGAAGGGCCTATGAGAAAACTTGTTTTCCTGTATTGCTCCAGCACCGTGTTGTGTTTGAGATTATGTTATCCGAGCTCAGTGGTTTTCTGTTGATATTACATCAGACATGACGCCAGACAAAGCTCGCCTGCTACAGCAGAAATATCTTTGCAGAATGAAATGCAAACCTTTAAGATCCGAGCTAATCTCACAGCACTGCAACCAAGAAAAAGTCGGTACATTCATTCTTGTAAATGTGATTCAGGTTGAAAGATCTCTGTGGGGCGTGCAAGGAACGAAGTCTGCCTGTTGTGTATTTGTCTGTGTATTGCTTCAGTGTAGGTATTTAACTGCTGAACCTTTTGTCAGCTGCAAAGTATTTATACCACTTGATATTTTGCACATTTATTCAAGTTACAACCAGAGACTTCAATGTATTTGGTCAGGATTTCATGGAATGGAACAACACAAAGTGGCACAAAAAGTGTGGCATGTATTTGTTTTCAGCCTCCCTGAAACAATACTTTGTAGAATCACCTTTCACTGCAAATACCGTTGCAAGAGACTAAAAGTTTTGCTCTTTATTCTTCTGTGATTTCACTTCACAGTGATGACAACTTTGTATTGGTCTGTGGCAGAAGTCTGCAACATTTACCATCCAACTTCAATTTTTATGTGTTAGAATAAAAGAAAAACAACTTTGCGAAAAGAGGATAGATCTAGGATAGATATATTTTCTTCTATAGGTAGTTGATATCAGTGGAAAATTATGTAAAAAAAAATTTTAAACAGTTACCATCCTAAAGACAAAAACTATTACTGGTACATCTAGTGTCATCCTGATGTGGAAATTCAATGCAATTATTCTATTTAAAAACTGAAAAAATGCAAAATCTGTTATTTATCTTTTTCAGCCAGTTATTATGAGCCACTGTGGAAGCTCCAGAGCCAGTTGTGGTTCTGGAGCCGCAAGTTGCAGACCCCTGGTTTATGGAATAAAATCTTAGCACAATACATTGTTACAAAGCTTCATTTTGATAGACGTTACTTGCGGACAGAGGCCATTAGGTGGCACTATTGCACTCCCTTCAACTGAGTATGAGGTGACCCAGGTCTGCTCATTATCACTAAACACTTGGACCAATATGTCTTAACAAAGTTGAAACAGAGTACATATTTCTAATACATGCAACAGCTACAATTACATTTCATCTCTATAACATGCCTTTGTTTTATTTTGAGAGTTTTTTCAGAAACACAGTGCATCCTGGGTGATCAGAAACCCTCAGTGTGTGCAGTCAGCGACAACAATCTGAAAACACCACACCACAACAACACAATTTCTCCCGAGCCAGACCAGATTGTGCAGGTTAATCTAAAATGTGAAAAGTCACGCATGTTTCCAGGTTAGTAGGCCTATCTGCTTGGTGCTTTTTCTTATGTGCTGATTATATTAAGCTCAAAGTCAGCAACAGAGCCTGTGACCTAAATGTGGTGAGATAGAGTTGTTTCTAATTAAATGCCTCCAACATCTAAAGTCTCTTACTGTTGGTGGATCGTAATTTATGTCAGGTTCATTGGGCCCACAAAGAAAAGTGGCTCTTGTAGATCATGATTTATTTTTAGAATTTCAGCTGGGTAAAGTAAACATGCCGCAGAGTTTTTAGGATCCTGTACAAACTTAAGACACCTCATATCTGCATGTGTTGATCTGGTAGTTTATATTTTTTATTTGATGGGCTGAAGCTCAACTGAATGGAGTGGCTTGTGAAGCTTGCCCCATGAACATTGTCAAAACATCTAGAAACCTGTTCAATTCCTTATCCAAAGACTGAAAGAGTATGACAGACCTCCAAACCTACCAAGACATAGCCGTCCACCTAAACTGACAAGTCTGGCAAGGAGAGCATTGATCAGTAAAGCAATCAAGAGGGCTATGGTAACACGGGCTCTGGAGGAGCTGCAGCGATCCACAGCTAGGGCGGGAGAATCTGCCGACATAACAACTTAAATCTATCCTATATAGAAGGGAGAAAGTGGTAAGTAGTTCTGTTTGCTCCATCGCATGTAGGGAACACAGCAAACACGTGCTCTGGGCACATGAGACCAAAATGAAGCTTTTAGCAACATGGAAAATTTAATTATTTTGGAATTAAATTAACATCGCAAATCACCCTGAACACCTTATCTCCATCGTGAAACATGCTGGTGGCTGCATCATGCTGTGGGGATGCTTTGTTTTAGCAGGGACAGGGAAATTAGAGTTCATGTGAGGATAAACTGAGCTAAACAGGGCCTTCTAGAAAGAAAATCTGTTGGAGCTGCAAAAGATTTTAGATTATTATATATTTTCATCTGCAGCCAGAGGTACAATAGAATGGTTAAGATCACAGCATGTTCATGGTTTAAATTAGGCCAGCTGAAGTCTAGATCTAAATCCTAGCCAGAAAACTGGAAAGCAGATGCTCACAAATGCTGTCCATTCAATCCGACTGAGCTCTCATTCTCTAGATGTGCAAAGCTGGCAGATGCATCCTAAAAGACATGCAGCTTAAGGTGGTGCAACTAAATATTGACATAGAGGAATGAAAACCAATGTTTTTATGTACATAAAAATGGAACCATGCAAGTTTTCCCTCCACTTTAAAATTATGCGCTACGTTCGGAGGGTGGGGGACTTCTGAAAACAAAAGCATTCCACATTTTTTGTAAAAAAAAAAAAAGATTGAAAACCATAAAGCACATAGAATCCAATAAAACCCACTAAAGTTTGTGGCTGCAATGTCAAACATTGAGGGCAAGGTTTAGTGTTTCAAGGCACTTTAGGACAGCTATTTATGTTAGAAACGGGTCAGATTCTTCTGCGAGGTGTCTTGCATAGTTTACACCAGGGTATGAACAGGAAGCAGAGCTGAGCTCCTCCTCCGCTCAGCAGCTGCCAGGCTCTGATTGCAGCTAGCTGCCATTTAGCCTGGACAAGTCACTTCTCAATATAGAAGTCTGTGATAACAGAACCCTTCAATAAGGACCCCGACCTGAAGGTTGCATTTGGGCTCAGGATGACATCACTGGACGTGTTGCATCGCGGCGGTCCAGTCCAATTAGAGCTGCACAATCACAACAAACAGCTGTAAACACTCAAACCACAGCCACGCATCAATCATAATCACTGTTTGGATCCGTGGGATCATAATGACCCGAGAGACAGAAGATTAGCTTGAAATGGACATCCTGTTTTTTTCTTTTATTTTTTATGAATCTAAAATGTTAGTTTGAAGCCAAGATTAATCCGCCTGCCTCTCCATCCTCTGTTATGGTCCAAGCTGTTGTTACCAGCAGGCTGCTTACTATAAACAGTAAAGATTATTGTCTGGTGCTGAATGTAGGTGAAAGGTGAAGCAGCAGCAGCGCCTCGTCGTGCACATGTTTACTTCTACCCACGTCGTGCAGTCCCCCTACCGATCGCTTCCTGTAACCCCGTTAAACGAACACCAAAAAGCTGCTAATGGCACGGATCTACTGGGGCGTTAAATAGCGACGTCTCTTACCCGCCTTGCCTTGGTTCTGAGTGGACTTGGATCGGCTGGAGCAGCCTCTCATGGTCGTAAGATGAGTGTCTGATGAAGCGCAATGCGCGG
Organism: Girardinichthys multiradiatus; assembly: GCF_021462225.1. Classification (NCBI taxonomy): domain Eukaryota; kingdom Metazoa; phylum Chordata; class Actinopteri; order Cyprinodontiformes; family Goodeidae; genus Girardinichthys; species Girardinichthys multiradiatus. The sequence continues at coordinate 39,726,055 of NC_061812.1, read as the reverse complement.
CGGTGTGTACGTGCCTCCAACAGCAGCCCACTCCGGCGATGCTCAGCGTACACCCCCCTCTTGGTACGTGAGAGTGTGAGGGACCTGCAGGTCGGGAGGAGACTGCTACAGAAATGGATGTGATGAAGGAGCTACCTCTACCTGTCAGTCGTCCGCAGCCTCCTTCACCCCACCCACCATCTGACAGCTGGGTGGGGGCTGTCCTCCGCCACTTTGTAGGGCTGGACTCTTTAAATGATATGGGGGCGGGGGCGGGGGGGGGACAGGATGTAGACAAGCCTTTAGATTAATTCATCTTGAACTAAATTAAAATGATCTCTTACTGAACATGTAGAAAAATACAACATTATTTGAACTTTTTTTTATCTTATGAAGTGGAGGGAAAATCTTATACTAGGATATATTTTTTCAACACTGGGTGAGTTGCACTACAAATGATCCCTTTAAAATAAATACAATTAAAGTATTTTAAAAAATACTTTCAATGTTGGACAACGTTTTCAGGAACCTTTTAAGGACGTTTTTCTGTTCCCCTGGGGGTATAAATATGATGTGGCACCTGCAGGTCAAAGACCCATCTTACCACCTCATTCAGGGAGCAGAGTGGTAAGGGAGCAAAGAAAATCTCCAAAGTTCACTACAGCAAAATTAACTTTTTTTACATTGTCCTCTGAATCCACAGAGCTAAATCCTACAGAAACTTACTAAGATAAGCTGAAGAGACGAGAGCATAGAAGAAAACTTAGGACACCGGACATTTTGGAGAGATAGTGTTAAAAGGGTTGGTCAAAGATTACATTTTATAGGAGAATAATTGATTCTAAGTTATTTAAGTTTACAGGTGTGCTTGTGTAATTTAAGTTCCTTTGCCAGTAGTTTAATTAGGTTCAGGTTTGTATTTTGCTAAGGCCAATGCACCGCCCGATTCTTACTCATTCAGCCATTTTGATGAAGACGAACTCTGAATTATTGTCACAATGAATGAGTCATAACTAGCCTCACCTGTGAGTCGGGAAGCCTTAGGAATACCTGTGGCCAAGTCCTTTCTCTGTACTGGAAAGGTAGTTCAAATCATCAGCATGGCTGCTGCAACTAGTCGATGTAATCAATGTGCTGGATTGTAATAATCCGTCGGCTCCATCTGAGCTACAGGTTAAAATCAAACATGGCGGATTGTATGTCTGATTCACTGTAAATGAGCCATGTCACAAAAGTTTTTCAAAGACCCAAATGGTTTGTAAGTACTTCAAGTTGTGCGGCAAATCCCTAAGCAAAAATAATGTTTCTTGGTAGATTAATCAGTAAATGAAACAATTAGTCAATGGTTTATCATCCACCCTCCACCTCCATGCCGACCAATGTGACGTTGGGCATTATAGTTACACAACTTCACTTTGGTCATGTACAGTACAGACCAAAAGTTTGGACACACCTCATTCAAAGAGTTTTCTTTATTTTCATGACTATAAATATTGTAGCTTCAGACTGAAAGCATCAAAACTATGAATTAACACATGTGGAATTATATACTGAACAACAAAGTGTGAAACAACTGAAAATATGTCTTATATTCTAGGTTCTTCAAAGTAGCCACCTTTTGCTTTGATTACTGCTCTCTTGGCATTCTTGGCATTCTGTTGATGAGCTTCAAGAGGTAGTCACCTGAAATGGTTTTCACTTCACATGTGTGCCCTGTGAGGTTTAATAAGTGGGATTTCAAGCCTTATAAATGGGGTTGGGACCATCAGTTGTGTTGTGCAGGAGGTGGATACAGTACACAGCTGATAGTCCTACTGAATAGACTGTTAGAATTTGTATTATGGCAAGAAAAAAGCAGCTAAGTAAAGAAAAACGAATGGCCATCATTACTTTAAGAAATGAAGGTCAGTCAGTCCGAACAATTGGGAAAACTTTGAAAGTGTCCCAAAGTGCAGTCGCAAAAACCATCAAGCGCTACAAAGAAACTGGCTCACATGAGGACCGCCCCAGGAAAGGAAGACCAAGAGTCACTTGTGCTGCGGACGATAAGTTCATCCAAGTCACCAGCCTCAGAAATCGCAGGTTAACAGCAGCTCAGATTAGAGAACAGGTCAATGCCACACAGAGTTCTAGCAGCAGACACATCTCTAGAACAACTGTTAAGAGGAGACTGTGTGAATCAGGCCTTCATGGTAAAACAGCTGCTAGGAAACCACTGCTGAGGACAGGCAACAAGCAGAAGAGACATGTTTGGGCTAAAGAATACAAGGAATGGACATTAGACCAGTGGAAATCTGTGCTTTGGTCTGATGAGTCCAAGTTTGAGATCTTTGGTTCCAACCATCGTGTCTTTGTGCGGCGCAGAAGAGGTGAACGGATGGACTCTACATGCCTGATTCACACCGTGAAGCATGGAGGAGGAGGTGTGATGGTGTGGGGGTGCTTTGCTGGTGACACTGTTGGGGATTTATTCAAAATTGAAGGCATACTGAACCTGCATGGCTACCACAGCATCTTGCGGTGGCATGCTATTCCATCCAGTTTGCGTTTAGTTGGACCATCATTTATTTTTCAACAAGACATTGACCCCAAACACACCTCCAGGCTGTGTAAGGGCTATTTGACCAAGGAGGAGAGTGATGGGGTGCTGCGCCAGATGACCTGGCCTCCACAGTCACCGGACCTGAACCCAATCGAGATGGTTTGGGGTGAGCTGGACCGCAGAGTGAAGGAAAAAGGGCCAACAAGTGCTAAGCATCTCTGGGAACTCCTTCAAGACTGTTGGAAAACCATTTCAGGTGACTACCTCTTGAAGCTCATCAACAGAATGCCAAGAGTGTGCGGAGCAGTAATCAAAGCAAAAGGTGGCTACTTTGAAGAACCTAGAATATAAGACATATTTTCAGTTGTTTCACACTTTTTTGTTCAGTATATAATTCCAAATGTGTTAATTCATAGTTTTGATGCTTTCAGTGTGAAGCTACAATATTCATAGTCATGAAAATAAAGAAAACTCTTTGAATGAAAAGGTGTGTCCAAACTTTTGGTCTGTACTGTATGTCTGGAGGAAATTTTTCCAGAAACCTGGCAGTTTGTTCTGATGCAACTTTGGAAACATAAACCATGCTGTAATGTTCATTTTAGAGATGGAGGAACCTTCTACTGGCAACAGTTTCAAACAAACCTTACTTGTTCAGTCTTCCGGTTATTATTAAGCCAAAACATTTATTTGTGTATTTATTGGCATTGTGAGGCCTACCCTCAATGGGAACCTTTCCTTATTTGCATCATGTTAACTCATCTGAATATGTGAAACAACCAAACTGCAAAACGTCTGCTTACACAATAAGCACACAATATTGTTCTTCATAATAAATATTGTTTGTTCAAATGAGCCTAAATTTAGCTAGCTTTAGGACCTGGTGAGAACCATTAGATATGGGAGAGGATGTGCATGATTTTTTCCATGACTGTCCTGGCTGCCCAATTATGGATTTGTTGCAAATTCAAGAAGATGTGTTTGGAAGTTTTCAAAAAACAACTTCAGCTTGAAGAACTGGTTTATCTGGTGTGCTGGGAATAAACCACTTTTTTTGCTATATCTGGGAAAAGTCAGACTGAGCCTGTGCCAACTTGTTACAATATTTGTTTAAGTTAAGACCAGGAATAACATAATAGGAAATAAATCTAGTTGGCCAGGACAGGCAGATACATGCTCAAAGGTCCCAGCCCCATGGAGGCTCTCTAAAGATAATATAAGCATCATGTGACCCATCTGTGAGGACTTGAAGCTATTTTAGTGGCAGTAATGATTCCGTTAGCAGCAGCCTGTGATAAACCATGGCTCTGACTGTAGATCCAGGGTTTCTATGCAGTCTGAAAAGGATGTGATTTGATTTCAGTGTTTTCCAGGTCTTGATAAATTATAAAAGGAACATAGGAGGATTGAATAATCTTTGCATTTCAGGGCTTTATGCATTTTAACCTAGTGTAATTGATGTCTATCTTTGAATCCTCCTTTTCTTTCTTGTGTCATTCCTTCTTTCTTCGTATACTGTACCTCCTTGAGTTCTCCCTTCATTCTTTACTCTCTCCCACCCTAATGTCTTTGTGCTGTCTTCTTGCTTTCTTCCTCGACCTTCTTTTCCTTTGTCCCTTCCTTCCTCAGGCCCTACTTTCCGTCTGCTTCTTTTTTTCATTTTATCATCTTTTTTTTTAAGATTTTGAGGCACTAGTTGACTATATTCATCAGTAGCTTGACAGGAATAAGGGCAGAGAGAGAAAGGGAAGACATGCAGTAAATGGCCCAGGGTCAGGAATCAAACCAAGGACAGTTGTGTCATGGATAATAGCCTCTATAAAGTATATAGTGTGCTTGCTCTACCACTGACATACACAGTCTTTCCTTCCTTCCTTCCTTACTTCTTTAACTCCTTCTTCCATTGTTTCCACGTGTCCTTTTTTATTTCCTTCCTTTCCTCCTAGTGTTTCTTCTCTCTCCGCAAAGGTCCTGGGTTGTGTCCTTTCTTCCTTTCGTTAAAATTCCTTCCTTCCTTCCTTGCCTCTTTGTGTTCTACCTCCTTTCCTTTCTTGCGTCATTCCCTCCAGCCTGTTTTCTTTCAGGTTCCATTTTTAAAGACCATAGTTGCATGTGGAACTTTTGGATAGTATATTTTGAAGTGAACATGACAGAACTGAGTCTGGAAAGCTGTGAAACGCTTACATGAAAACGTTGCAGGGTCTCAGAAAAGCAAATCGAGTGTCTGCACATCTGTGAATTGATGAGGTGATTAGATTATGTAAGCTAAACAAAACAAATAAGATGTTTTAGCGTGAACATAGAACAAAAACACAGCCAGAAGGCATCAGGAAAACTTCAGACTACATAGGCTCTGGATGACAGAGAGGAAAGGTCACAGTTGTAGGTCAGAGCCCCCCCCACCCTGACACATTCCTTCCCAAAAGGACAAACTGATAAGTGTCACTGCCCCTCCCGTAAGACACTCCCAGCTTTCTCCTGACTCCAAATAGCGAGCAACATACCAGTCCAACAGGTCTGTATTGTGCTCAGTTTGAGATCAAACTATTGAAATGTTCCTACATAGAATTACTGTGCAGATCGGGCTGAGTCATCAATAACATCAGGGAAGGCCAGGAGCTTCACCATCAGACCACGGAGGATCATGTCCTCTCCTGCTTCCACAGGCCGGGCCACAGAGCGCCAACGTCAGGCCAGCTTTCTTATTTTCGATGACTCGCTTGTTTGATAACCTTAGCTGCCGGTGCAGAGGATGGGCAGTTTGTGGAATTACACAAGTAGGAAGTTTGTTTTCCTACTTGAACCAAGCTCTTTAGAGCATGGACAACTTGTAACTATAGTCAACATCCCATATTTCCAGCTGGGGAACCGAGATGGAGTTTATGGTTTCCTAACCTATACCCCAAATACCGTACAACCTTGTGATCGAAGTGGGGAAAAGGGTCTTCACTTCTGAACATAATAACATTGACCTTTGGGAGTCCAGTGGCACGTCAGATGGCTGAGTCCAAAAAAAGTACTTCACTGCTGCTATTTATACCAACCTAACAAAGCCTGAAGGACCTAGATACAAAGATCAAAAAGTCTTGCATATAACTGTGCTTTCTGCTTGTATCGATAAGTCTGGTGTTCTGGGTTCAGTGTCAGAAAAAAATCAAATAAAATGCCCCCTTGCAGTCAGGATTCCCATCTAGAAAAGTCAGAGATCCTTGCATAACCTTAGGTCAGATTAAATATGGCTGCTGCGTGTATAGAATGTACTAAAACCTGTAGGTACAAACTATTCAAAGGCTGTAACACACTAAACTCAGGTGTTTCTCATTTTTAGTTTCCAGTTCTTACTTCTGGGAAAAACCACACACACCAGGAGACGTTTTCACCTTCCAGGTCAGACCTCCGGGGGATTTCTTGATGAGACGTTTTACTTTGAAACCACATGGATTCAAACTCTACTGCATGTCTGGACAGCATACACCAGCATACACTCAGCTGCCACACATCCAAAGATTCAGCGTTTCTTAAGTAAAATGTTGTAAGTCCATGTCACACAACAATTGCTAACCCACTGGCTCTTACGTAAAGCTCTGTTGCCTGACTTTTGTTGCTCCATTTACGGGAACTGGCAGTGTTTTGCGGAAATATTACACAGTAAAAACACTCACTCAGTAGTGAATGTGATGCCATGTTTATTGCTGCTTCAGTGAAAAACGTTCCTTCAGATGTAACTATGGGTCAGTATGGAGGCTACATGTTAATAATAAGACAGTCGATGTGAGACTGTGCTTTAATTCTAAAAGGAAAGCAGCAAAAAGACAACACAGGCAACAAGGAGTACTTCACAGTCGCTCTCTCTGTGCAGTTTGTTTCCTTCACAATAGCTCCAAATTTTAGGCAATCCAGAATTCAAATGCACAAAAAATATCATGTTTGCACACAGACAGTCTTATAAACAATCTAGCTCTAAAAACCGCACGGATAAAAATAATTAACAAATAATTAACAAAGATAAACCCACAGTGAGCAGAGTTGTTGATTTCTACAGCTGACAGGAAGAAATGTCCAGCTTTAATTCCCCTTTTATGTTCCCTCCTCTCAGAACACATTTTAACTTCCAGTCTCTGTCGGAGCTCCAGACCAGCCCTCAGACTAATTTCAGCCAACACCTCCTCCTCCTCATCTAGAGCTGCTTCTCTTAATCACCGACACCATTCAGTCAGGATTTTCCACAGAGGTTCTTGCCCATCTCACTGACTTTGGCAGACATTGGACCCGCCCTTGGCCCCCGCAGCGGCCTTCTTGCGTCTCTTGTTGAGAAGAGGGTTGCTGGATGTGTCGAGGTCCTTGATCTTCACCTGGTCGTAGTCCACACGCATGGTTGCTAAGGCGCTGGTCATCTCCTCCTGTAAGAGACAAGGCAGGGTGGGGAAGGGAACGTCGGAGGATTTTAACTGTGGTCTTTCAGGTAGCAAACAAAGCAATAAATTATTGTGGTACGTTCTCAAACGAGAACATGTTTTCCCAATCTTTGCTCAGAGTCAGAACAGCTCCTAGGAGACTCTAAGCCAATGAAATTTATCATTTTAGTAATTTATCAGTTTTAATAAATTATATTCCGAACAGAACAAAACTGATTTCCCACCCTCAAAAACTGTCCCTTTAATACAGCGCCTTGCAAACATATTTATACCCGTTGAACTTTTTTTTCACATTTTGTCACTTTACAACCACAATCATCTGTTTATCTTCTTTTGGATTTTGTGATGGATCAATCCAGCTGGCCCCTGAAGGCCTCAGAGGTTTGTTCAAGAACAAACGGCATCACGAAGACCAAGGAACACAGCAAAGTGACGTTCTAAAACCATATTCTAAGCCTTGAACATATCATAGAGAACTAGACATCTGTTAGTTGTGTGAATCACAGATTTAGCCTTTGTGGAAGACTGGCAATAAATTTTAGTCAGACAACTGATTTGTGACTGTTTAAATAAATCTTTATCAGCCAATATAGTGAAGGTTTCCCATGAGTCCATGGCCATGCTGCTCCACATGTCATGGAGTGATGAGCTCATCTCCACCCCCTGAAGATGTTCCTGCATGTCAGGAAGTGGGGAGAGGGTCGCTGACCTCAGAGTACAAGGGTGATGGGGTGGTGGAGGAGCTGGGCAGGCAGGCAGGTGGCATTGCATGAAATGCAGTGTAGCAGGTTGCTTCATAGCTTAAACAGACTGCCAAACTGGTAGGGCATGCTCAATATATTCTACAAAGTATGAGAAATATCACATGTGAAGCAGCAGCACAGCTAAAGTTGCTTGCCTGAACTAGCTTGCAGACATCGCGTTATGTACATTAGAAGTATAGCACTGCAGATCACCCTGAAAACACTGTTTCCATGCTGAAGCATGGTGGTGCCAGAATGATCCTGTGGGGTGCTTTCCTTCAGCAGGGACAGGGAAGCTGGTCAGAGTTCATGGGAGGATGAATGGCGTTAAATGCAGGGCAAATTCAGGAGAAAACTTGTTAGAGACTGCAAAAGACCTGAGACTGAAGCAAAAATGAACTTTCCAACACAACAACACTAAACATACTGCCAGAGCAACAGGTTAATGTGTTAAAACGGCCCAGACAAAGTCCAGATCTAAATCTAGGTGAGAATCCCAGGCAAGACTTGAAAATCGATGTTCATAGGTGCTCTCTATTTAGTCTGACCAAGACCATGAGTTTTGAAAGAAAGAATGGACAAAATTGAAGTCTGTTGATCTGCAAATCTGGTAGAGACATACCTGTAATGGCATCAAACGATAGTTGTGTTAGTGGGGCTGAATACAAATCCATGTCGCAATTTGCACAGTCCAACCACTTTATAATTATGCAGTACTTTGTGTTGGTCTGTCACATGAAATACCAGAAAAATACACCAAAGTGTTTGATTGTAATGTGACGAAATGTAAAAATGTTCAAGCGGAGTGAATACTATTGCAAGGCATTCTAGCTGCTTCTTTCTACAAAACAAATTGACCAAATAGCTTGTTGGGACACACCAGAGAATCATTTTCTAAACTGAGTGAAGGTGCTCCAAGCTGAGGTCAAGAGAAACTGGAGCCTCAGTCTTTTCCCATTTATCAGCCATGGTCCACTAAGCATGTGTAAAAAAAAAAGATTATATTCTTTTGGTTTTGGACCTTTTTTGTGCAGTTTGTCTGATTTTTACGCAACCTGGCAGTGGCTAGTTGCAACACAGAACAGGAGCCCTTTGTGAGCGTCTCATTTTAAAGAATGGTCTTTTCACACTTTATCACTTCGTTCATGCACATTTGGTTGTTATGAAGGAATGTGCAAATCTACATTTGGACATTTTGCTCAGTCCGTGTACAATTAGCCTAGCATGACTTCATGAAAGCATGGAGTGTCTTATCTCTTTGTGTACAGCAAACGGAAATAGTTGGAAGAATAGTTTAGTGTTACTGTCAATGTTTTAACAGGCTAATATTACAGGCTGGAACCGCTTCTTCCACCTAGTGGTAAACGAGGAACCATCAGAGCGTGACAAAATATTTTAACTGGCGTCACGTTCATTTATTAAGGGTTCCACGCAGTTTTACTGCACATAAAATATTGCTTAGAGGTAAGTAAAGGTCATTTTTCTAATTAAATATATGTTATGTATCCACTGTGGACTACATGGCAACAATATCAAGTGATCACTTTGCATTTTACATTTGAAGAGAAACATTACAAACTGAATGGAGAGGTCAACTCTCCATTCACCTCTGACTGAGACATCCATGTTTTATTTTATTTATTTATTTACACAGGACAATAACAAGGTCAAGGATTTGTCAGGAACAGGCTGTAATGGCAGAGTGTGACCAGAAGGAGTCAGTGTTGTTAGTTCTTTAGCTTACTTTCACATCCTCCCACAGCTCTCTGTCTTCATTCAGGACCCGGGTGGTGTGGAGCGGAGTGGAGGGAACCATCATGGACTGCTGCAGAGCGGGGAAGACACAAACACACACGTCCAGGTGAAGACTGATACAGACAGGTGATAACAGCAGGTTATCATGGGTCAGCTACTTACATTGATCCAGGGGTGGTTCATAAATTGAGTGATGGTCATTCGCTCGTTCGGGTCCGTCTTCAGTAGCTGTTGGATCAGATCTTTAGCTGAGAGAAAAAACACATTGCGAAGATAAGATTAGTAGCTGCAAACAGGTATATTATTGTATCTCTATGGGCAGCTTAGCCTACTTCTACAAATGACAGTAAGTAGGAGAGAATCACCTTGCACATGACTATACCATCATCCCGGTCCATTTCAGGACACACAGACACCCCTATTAATCCTTCTGTCTGTGATGGACAAAGATTGTGAGTACGTGCAACAGACTGGGCACTGACATCTTGTCTTATTAAAAAACAAGACATAAACATCAAAGATTTTAAAAGAATAGGCATGAGTGGTTGGAAACTACAAAACCATGATACTGATGATAAACTGCTGATAACCTGTATTGCAGACTGACCTAGAAATGCATCTCCGGGGCTAGTTACAAGAAGGGATGCAGCTAAGAAAAAGCTTAGGGTTTGTGGCGAGATACTGTAAACATCTTGCAGATCAGTCTGCTGCATCCAGAGCGGTTTTGTTTGAATCCATCTGTTGAGGCTTCATCATCAGAACATGTGATTCAAACTGCTGAATAAGGCTGGGGATGTATTTGGAGCTCCTCCAGTCCTTTGTGAAATGTATTCATTTTTTCCACATTACAGCCACATAATCACATTACTAGGATTGTATGTAACAGATGCCGCAAGGCAGCACATTAGTTTTACTTGTAAGAAAAATGCTAAATACATTTTCAATATATTTTCTATATTTAAATCTGGAAAGTGTCACATGCATTTGTATCCAGCCCCCCCCTGAGTCGACACTTTGTAAAACCACCTTTCACTGCAGGTAAAGGTATAACTCTTTCAGGGTATGTGTCTACCAGCTCTGTACATCCAGACACTTGCATGTTTGCCTGTTGTTGTTTGCATCTCAGTCAGATTGGATTTAGACCATCTGTGAACATACATCACAGATTCTCAATTTGATTTAGGTCTAGACTTTGACTGGGCCATTCTAAATCATCAAGATGCTTTAAGGTTGTTTTTCTCCACGAAGGGGAAGCTGGGTCAAAGTATCAAGCCTTCTGTAGTCAGCACATCCATATCAAGTCCAGTATCAAAGTTGTCTCCAACTAGAACTGATTTTGACAAAATTTCCCAATTTCTCCAAATAAACTACAAAAACCTAGAAGACATTGTACACCAACTAAGCTCTTTTTCCTGCTGTCTAGATGTTTTACCCACAGCTTTCCTTAAGAAAGCTTTGCCTGTAATAACATCTGATTTAACTCCAATAATAAACACATCCCTTTTGTCAGGTGTTTTCCCCCAGGCCCTAAAAACAGCAATTATCAAACCACTTTTGACAAAAGAGCAACTTGGACAAGCTGCTACTACAGAACTACAGGCCTATATCAAACCTCCCCTTCATCAGTAAGATTATTGAAAAATATGTGTTTCAGCAGTTAAACAACTTCCTAACAATGACCAGCAGCTTCGATGTCTTCCAGTCAGGCTTCCTGCTCACCACAGTACAGAGACTGCTCTTGTCAAGGTGTTCAATGACATCCGTATAAAAGCAGACTGTGCAAGAACCACAGTGCTGGTATTATTGGACCTTAGTGCAGCATTCGACACTGTTGATCACTCCATTTTATTAGAGCACCTGGAAAACTGGGTCAGCCTTTCTGGAACAGCACTCCATTGGTTTAAAATCCTACTTGAAGGACAGGTACTTTTTTGTGTCAGTAGGTAACTTTACATCAGAGACTACAAAAATCACATGTGGCGTTCCCCAAGGGTCCATCTTATCTACACATAATCTACACATAAGTTATTGTTTATTATAATCTGAGTTAGGGGGAGCATGTAGATATTGAATAGGAGGGGGCCTAAGATGGACCCTTGGGGAACACCACATGTGACTTTGACATAAGTTGTCCCCTCCTTTAACTGCCACCTTACACGGTGGAGGGGTTTGAGTGTTCGAATGATCTTAGAGGCTATGTTGTCTGGGGCTTAAATGCCCCTGGTAGGGTCTCCCATGGAGCAAACAGGCTCTGGGTGACGGGTCAGACAAAGAGTGGTTCAAGACACCTTCATGAGGACCACACAATCAGGGCACGTGATGTTGCCCGGTACGGCGGAGCCGGGGTTCCACCTGGCGCCAGGCCTGGGGTCGGGACTTGTTGGAGAGTGCCTGGTGGCTAGGTTGCTCCTCATGGGACCCGAGCGGGCCAAGCCCGAACGAGAGACGCGGGGCCATCCCCCAGTGGGCCCACCACCTGCAGGGGCGGGCCCCCTGGTAAGGCCTATGCCAGGGTATTGGAGAGGACAGTCTGGCTGGTAGTAGAACCTCGGCTTCAGGAGGAGCAGTGTGGTTTTCGTCCCAGCCGTGGAACACTGGACCAGCTCTACAGCCTCTGCGGGGTACTCGAGGGTTCATGGGAGTTTGCCCAACCGGTCCACATGTGTTTTGTGGACCTGAAGAAGGCATTCGACTATGTCCCCCGTGGTGCCCTGTGGGGGGTGCCCCAGGAGTATGGACTCAGGGGCCCTTTATTTGGGGTCATCCGGTCTCTGTACAAGCGAAGCATGAGTTTGGTCCGCATTGCCGGCACTAACTCGGACCTGTTCCCGGTGCATGTTGGACTCCGGCAGGGCTGGAGTTCATTCCTCTCACCGGGAGGTTCCTGCCTCAAGTGGAGGAGTTCAAGTATCTTGGGGTCTTGTTCATGATTGAGGGGAGAGTGGAGCGGGAGATCGTCAGACAAATCAGTGCAGCTGCCGCAGTAATGGGGTCACTGTGCCGGTCCATTGTGGTGAAGAGAGAGCTGAGCCAAAAAGCGATGCTCTCAATTTGCCGGTCGGTCTACGTTCCTACCCTCACCTATGGCCATGAACTCTGGGTCATGAAAGAACGAGATCCCGGATACAAGCGGCTGAAATGAGCTTCCTCCGTAGGGTGGCCGGGCACTCCCTTAGAGATAGGGTGAGGAGCTCGGCCATCCGGGAGGAGCTCGGAGTAGAGCCGCTGCTCCTCCACATCGAGAGGAGCCAGTTGAGGTGGCTTGGGCATCTATACCGGATGCCTCCTGGATGCCTTCCTCGGGAGGTGTTCCAGGCATGTCCCACCGGGAGGAGGCCCAGGGGATGGCCCAGGACACGCTGGAGGGACTATGTCTCTCAGCTGGCCTGGAAACGCCTTGGGCTCCCCCTGGAGGAACTGGAGGAGGTGTCTGGAGAGAGGGATGACTGAGTGTCTCTACTGAGTCTGCTGCCCCCGCGACCTGGTCCCAGATGAAGCGGAAGACAACGAGTAAGAGTACGAACATAAGTTATCATAATTATGCAGATGACACACAGCTATAAATTACGATGACTATGAACCCATTCAAGTGCTTGGTAAATTCTTAGAAAAAAATCAATGAATGGATGTGCCAAAATTTTCTTCAGCTGAATTAAAACAAAACTGAAGTAATAATTTTTTGAACAAAGGAAGAGCGTTTAAAAGTTAGCACACAGCTTCAGTTAATACAGCTAGAAACCACCAATCAGGCTCAAAACATGGGTGTAGTGATGGACTCAGACCTGAACCTTCAGAGGCACATAACAAGGTCGGTTACAAGGTCGGCCTTCTATCACCTAAAGAACATCTCCAGGAATAAATGACTAATGTCTCACCAGGACCTTGAAAAACGAATTCATATGTTCATCTTTAGTAGAATTGATTACTGCAACAGTGTCTTCACTGGTCTGCCTAAAAAGGCTCCACCTTTTAGGCAGGCTGCCCGTGTCCTCACTAAAACTAAGAAAGTGGAGCACGTCACCCCAGTTCTAAAGTCCTCAGAACCAGAATCAAACATGGAGAAGCAGCTTTTAGTTCTTATGCTACATTAATCTGGAATAAACTCCCAGAAAACTGTACAAGCACTGAAACCCTAAGTTGCTTTAAATCAAGATTAAATAAATATATATATATAAATAAACTTGCCTTGCCTTCTGCAGGTTTTTCTCCAGGACTGACCTGTATTTATCTCCCTCCATCTTCCAGCTACCCTGTCCCAGCTAAAGAAAAGCAGGGATGATGCCACCAAACAAACCACTGAGACCTTCACCTGGATTTATACTGTGATTAATACACAAAGGTAGAGTCTTTTTACATATTTGGTGGCTCCTGAAAACAATTGGTTGCACCGGATATAATTTATGGTCATCATGGTAAAAGGAGATAAATGCAAATGCAATTCAGATGTTTATCTGTAAAAAAGTGAAAACCATGTATTATTTTCCTTCTACTACACATGTATGCATTACTTTGTGTTAGTCTATGACATAAAAGCTAAATATAATATATTGAGGTTTGTGGTGTAAATACTTTTGCACAACACTATATTGTGGAGAGGAGGAATAAGTCAAAAAACACTCTTTGAATATCGTTACTGATTAAAAAGGGTTTAAAAGGGTTTTTTGTTATCAGTAGACATTTAAACAAAACTTGTACTGCAATATTATTCTAGTGTGGGGATTCTAAGAAGAAATTCAATTCAATTTCAGAGAGAGAAAAAAGAAGAACAAGCGAATCGAGTCATCCACCGTCATTGTTGGGTAGAAGGACATCAGCTGGTTGAGGTAAGAAAAAACAAAGAATACAGATGTGGGAAAGAAAGATTTTCTGATAGGTCAAAGAAGCTCAAGATTTCAAACTAAAGTAAACTGTAGATCTCAGCCAAACCATGCAAAAACAAGCCTGTTTTTATTCAGATGCCTGCTTCAGGGTGGAGGCTATAAGTAGAGGTGTCAATGCTAAGCCATGTTTGACCAGTAAGGTTATTTCTGTTATAATCTTTGTGAGTTAGTAGGTCACCCAGTAAAGCTGCATAGTCATTCTGTGCAGCCTCATGGTTTCCTGTTTCTGTTGCTGTACGCTTCAGAAGAAGGTCAGCAACTTCACACATAGGTGAGCATGATCCTAAAGAAGTTTCACAACCCGCTGTAAAACTTCCTTATCTGACTTTAGTAAGAAAAATGGCAAAACTAAATGGCATTTAGTTTGAATGTAAATGGCTAAAGATATAAAGTATGCTTTTATATTATGGAAACCTTGACATCAACAGAAAACATCCCACCTTTACTGTTTTTGAGACATTTTTCCTTCTCTTCATCATCTGTCTCAATGTTTCAACATTTGCCAGGTATCTGTTACATGAAAATAAGCAGCAACATCTGGAAGCAGTTTTGCTGGGTACATTGGTTGTTTTATGCAGATTGTGTCATCACTATAACAAGAAAAATGCATAGGCCTTATCCTTCATAATGTAGGCAAACCTGTCTTCTACGTGAAGCACTTCCAGAAGTGAGTTAAACATGTATGTAAAATAAATATTGCACCACACCTAAACAGATCACACTGTAGGCGTATTCCTGCAATCTGACTGAATTCACTGCAGATATTAAGCCGAGCTCCGTGTAAGGTCGTTTGTGTCATCCATGTGCTCTGTGCATGATCATAAATAATTTGATTTAGGTCCAGTTTGCTCTTATAGTATAAAAAAACATGAAGTCTCACACAAACAGAGGTAAATGTGTCCCGCTCCAACATCCACATACGTCGGCCACAGTAAACTGATTAATCTGAACTGGCTGCCTGAAGTTTTCCCACACCCGGTGAGGCTCAGAGTGACCTGTATTGCAAATTACTTCCTGTTTGACTTGGAGGTCGACAATATTGTCCTGGATGAGCCGAAACTCTCTAAATTCACATCCTGTCCTGGGGATTGCTCAATCCACATTTCCCCCTTATACTTGTCCGTTCAGGTAATCCCAGAGGTTTTCCTCTGAAAACTCTTTAATTCGTGACAGATTCACTTTCGAAAACATTTTTGAACTCCTACCTTCTTGCGACACCTCGGACCACTCTGGATTAGGGAACTCGTACTGGCCCATTCTGATCCTTCTCTTCATTCCTGGAGAAATAGCCTGACCGGTGTTGGAGTAGAATGGAGGGTAGCCACACAACCTGGGGAGACAAACACAGTGAGGACGGATATGAGCACTTTTAATTGTTCTCTAATATGCTTCTGTTGCACATATCCACAGTACCTTCCAAAAGTATTCATCCCCTGGAATTTCTGTCACATTACATACACAAATTGTATGCCTTTTATTTGGGATAGATCAACACAAAGTAGCACATAGGTGTGAAGGGAAAGAAAAGAGAGACATTGCTTGTCTAAAGCCTCAAGCCATAGGGGGCACAGCAAACATGTGGAAGTAGGCTCTAGTTGTATGAGACGAATCTAGAACATTTTGGCCTAAATGCAGAATGCTACGTGTGGTGGAAAACTAACACCACACCCTGAATACACCACCTCCACTATGAAACACAGTGGCTGCAGTTGTAGTCAGAGTTGCAAAAGGTTTCTGCTACAACGGAATGATTTGGATCAAAGCATATGTATATGTTACAACAGCCTAGTCAAAGTCCAGACCTAAATCCAAATGAGAATCTGCAGTAAGACTTGAAAATTGATGTCCAATTATACTCTTTATCCAATCTGACTGAGCTATACTGAGCTACACATATTGAACTATTCTGGAGAGAAGAACGGTCAAAATAAATTGTCACTAGATTTTCAAAGATGGTACAGACATAGCCAACACACAGCAAAATGTGCTTCAACACCACACTTTTCAGATAATTTTTGTGAAATTATGTGAAAACCATGTTATTTTCCTTTCTCTTCATCACTATGTAAACCCCAAATAAAATACATGAGAGTTTGTTAGACAAAATTTGTAAGAGTGAATATTTCTGGAAAGCACTGCATAAAATCATCATACCCCTTACCCAACGGAAACCCCTGAATATAACATCAGTACTTACAGGATGTACATGATGACGCCCAGAGACCACATGTCACATGACTTGTCATACTTCTCTGGACCTAAAACCTCAGGAGCTTATCAAAGGAAACACACCCAAACATATAAACAGATGTACTAGTGAATATTAGCAGTCAGAAAAGAATCACAACGACTGCAATGTTTTTGCTTTAAAGCAGGACATAAAACCCAGAAATCTTTCGAGATATCATTTTACACACCTCAAAAAGGTAATAAAACGTCTTACCCACATAGTACGGTGTGTAGCAAGGGGTCTGCAGGGGGTTATGTAACGTTGTCTCTTTCGCAAATCCAAAGTCTGTCAGTTTAAGAACTGCGTTTTTAGCTTTAGTGGTATAAAGCAGGTTCTCTGGCTGAAGACACAAGCAGAGAAATGGAGGGATTGTTTCAATGGTGAACAGAAATTACAATGTGCTTTATGATTTGGAGGTTCTCATCTTGATCTCTGTGTACCTTGATGTCTCTGTGGGCGATGTCAATGTTGTGAAGAAAGGCAATAGCTGTGCCAATGTCCTTCATAATCTCAGACGCCTCTGGGAGAAAACAGATAAACAGACTCTCTCAAACCAGAAGACAATCTGATCCAGCAGGATACAAAGTAGTGGTGAAGAAACCAAGCACAGGTCTACTTTAAGTTTACTGTGACTGTTTGGTTAAAGTAACATTTCCTATTTGCAGCTGAATTCTCAGGATTTAGGCAGCTTTAAGGAGTCGAGCCCTTCCAGGGAAGTTTACTAAAATCCAGCTGCTGTCTGGGCTTGCGGCTGAAGTGCATCTGGCTCGACGGATCGGACCTGTTTACTCTGTCCTTTCCTGTGGAATGCTGTCTAAGATGAGGATCTTATATGGATGGATGTTTATCACAGGGTCCACTCTCACCTTTTTCAGTGAAGGCCTGGTCTCCTCTGGCCTGGATTCTGCTGAACAGCTCTCCCCCTTCCATACTGGACAAACAGAGACCAGAACATGAGGTTTATTAGCTTTATAGGAAAGAGGAAAATTAAGCTTTATAAAATCTCACTTATTGCTCAACAGACTGACACGATGGGTTTTAAACCTGAGAACTCACAAATTACTTAATTATTTTTAAATTCTAAATCCTCTGGATTCGTTTTACTAAATCTAAGAGAAACTGGAATAAGAGTCAAGAAGGAAGTTTCATTTTGGCTTTTCGAATGGGTTTCCATGGCTAAGCAGATGCATCCCAAGTGCATTTCAGAGCGTTGAATGTGGTGGTGAAGGGGATGTTGCCAATGGAGTCTAGAGCAGTAGAGATATGTTCTCTGGACAAATCAGGCCTCTCTGTCTGTCTGCCAGTCAAATGTAGGGGAATCGGACTTATCTGACTGCAGTGTGTCAGGTGCAGAGATGATTGTGGTGTGGGTTGTTATTCAACCCTTTAGGTCAAGTGAAATGAACTCCTAATGCTATTTCAATACATCTTGGACAGTTTCATGCTCCCAACTTTGTGGGACCAGTTTTGGGATGACCCCTTCCTGTTCAAACATGATGAGCACCGGGAGATAAAGCAAGGTTGGGTGTGAAATAACTTGTCTGCCCTACACAGAGTCCTGACCTCAACCTGTCAGAACACCTTTAGGATGGATTACAGCAACATCAGAGTCTGACTTCACAAATGCTCTTCTGGAAGAATGCTCAGAAATTCCCATAAACACACTCCTAACATTTGTGGAAAGCCTTTCTAGAAGTGTTAAAGCTGTTGTTGCTAAAAAAAAAATGTGGTCCAACATCATATTAAACCCCATGGATAAACCAAACAGTGTTTGTTTACTGTAAAACCTTCCACTCAAAAAAGCAAACACTGCTTGACAATTGCATGTTTTATATTTACATGCAAAATGTTATGTGTGGGAAAAACACTAAGTGGACATCATCCAGAACGCAACATCCCCACAGTGAAACATGGTAGTGGTAGAAGCATCAGCAGAGACAGGGAGGCTGATCAGGATGGATGTAGCTAAATTCAGGCCAATCCTGAAAGAAAAGCTGCTAGAGGCTGCAACAGACTTGAAACTGGGGTGAAAGTTCACCTTTAAGCAACAAAAACCTTAAACATATACAGGGGTTGGACAATGAAACTGAAACACTTGGTTTTAGACCACAATAATTTATTAGTATGGTGTAGGGCCTCCTTTTGCGGCCAATACAGCGTCAATTCGTCTTGGGAATGACATATACAAGTCCTGCACAGTGGTCAGAGGGATTTTAAGCCATTCTTCTTGCAGGATAGTGGCCAGGTCACTACGTGATACTGGTGGAGGAAAACGTTTCCTGACTCGCTCCTCCAAAACACCCCAAAGTGGCTCAATAATATTTAGATCTGGTGACTGTGCAGGCCATGGGAGATGTTCAACTTCACTTTCATATTCATCAAACCAATCTTTCACCAGTCTTGCTGTGTGTATTGGTGCATTGTCATCATTATAGACGGCACCGCCTTCAGGATACAATGTTTGAACCATTGGATGCACATGGTCCTCAAGAATGGTTTGGTAGTCCTTGGCAGTGACGCGCCCATCTAGCACAGGTATTGGGCCAAGGGAATGCCATGATATGGCAGCCCAAACCATCACTGATCCACCCCCATACTTCACTCTGGGCATGCAACAGTCTGGGTGGTACACTTCTTTGGGGCTTCTCCACACCGTAACTCTCCTGGATGTGGGGAAAACAGTAAAGGTGGACTCATCAGAGAACAATACATGTTTCACATTGTCCACACCCCAAGATTTGTGCTCCTTGCACTATTGAAACCGACGTTTGGCATTGGCATGAGTGACCAAAGGTTTGGCTATAGCAGCTCGACCGTGTATATTGACCCTGTGGAGCTCCCGACAGACAGTTCTGATGGAAACAGGAGAGTTGAGGTGTACATTTAATTCTGCCGTGATTTGGGTAGCCGTGGTTTTATGTTTTTTGGATACAATCCGGGTTAGCACCCAAACATCCCTTTCAGACAGCTTCCTCTTGCGTCCACAGTTAATCCTGTTGGATGTGGTTCGTCCTTCTTGGTGGTATGCTGACATTACCCTGGATACCGTGGCTCTTGATACATCACAAAGACTTGCTGTCTTGGTCACAGATGCGCCAGCAAGACGTGCACCAACAATTTGTCCTCTTTTGAACTCTGGTATGTCACCCATAATGTTGTGTGCATTTCAATATTTTGAGCAAAACTGTGCTCTTACCCTGCTAATTGAACCTTCACACTCTGCTCTTACTGGTGCAATGTGCAATCAATGAAGACTGGCTACCAGGCTGGTCCAATTTAGCCATGAAACCTCCCACACTAAAATGACAGATGTTTCAGTTTCATTGTCCAACCCCTGTATATGGATATAAGACCTGGTACACACTACCCTACCCTCTCCTTATCTTATCCTTTTCCTGAGCCCTTCCTTCCTCTTCAGGAATGCATTCCTCCTTGGGTTTTGAGTTGGTATATCTGCCAAGAAACTAAAGACAGCCATATTCTGTCCCTCAGCTTATCTTCAGTATGAGCCTAAACCTCTCCAGTCGGTGTTTGAAGTAATGCACCTCTGTCCTTACAGAAAATAAAATTTTTTGTTGGAGTTGCAACAGCTGCCAGAAAACACTGTAGCACTGTATTCAGTTTCAAGCTCTTGCCATATTCCAAAAATCCTTAAAACAGGGACTGGTATCATCTGGATTTCCAGGATCAGGGTAAAAGAAATGTATATTTTACACTCATACTCTTGTATGCTGGGATAAAGAGCATTACTCTGTGATAGGGTGGTCTCCATGGCCTTCCAATGTCTCTAAAATACGATGCGGTTTTTTCTTCAAATGGTGTAAAAATGTGTAGGATTACAAATTGTGTTGTGTGAGGCAAAAACAGAGCAATAAGGAAGGTGCTTTAAAATCCTAAACACAAATATAGGGAATATCAGGGTAAGAAGCCCTTTCTTCCCACTCTCCCTTTATAGCATCTGTTCTGGGAAGGCATGTGCTCCATAGTGTTTACTATACTTCAGAGATTATAGGCAAACAGTTTAATGTCGCTCTCTAGCTTGACTGTTTTTTTCCCCACTTAAAGTTACGTAGTTGTGTTTTGATCTAGAAGTATCTGAAGAACCGACTCTTTAGGAGCCAAAGCTCCATTCCTTGTAAAGGTTGACAATATGACAAATTTCTCCTTGCCTCCTCCAGCTGTTAATGGTCTTGTTTGAGAATACAGTTATTCATAGTGAGCTTGTTGCTATAGGTAGTAAGAGTAATCCTGAAATTACCTTAAAAATGCTTTGAATTGAAGCACTATCTGTTGCCTACGTAGGTGATAATGTCTGTATTTTATTTGGATTTTATGTGACAGACTAACATGAAGTAGCACATAATTAGGATGTATTCAATTCCAGCTATGAAACATGGTGGTGGCAGCATTATGCTGTGGGGATGGGTACGTGGGATTTTAGCAGGGGTAGACAGGCTGCTCAGAGTTGATGGGAAAGTAGAATGAGCTAAATTCAGGACAATCCTGAAACAAAACTTGTTGGAGGCTATAAAAGACTTGAAACTGATGTGGAAGTTCATATTGAAAGGGGACAATGACACAAAACATACAGTTTCAATGAAATGATTTAGATGAAAGCGTATCCAGGTGTTAGAATGGCCCGGTCAAAAGCCAGAACTAAATCAAATTAATAAACTGGATCAAGACTTGAAAATAAATGTTCCCAGACACACTCTGCAATATGACTGAGGATGAACCTTTGTAAAACAAATAGGGCAAAAAAGTCTAAATGTGCAAAGCTAAAAGACACATACCGCAACGGTCTTGCAGCTGTAATTGTATTGAAGCTGACTTTATAAAGAATTGATGCAGGCACACCAAACTTTTCAGATTTAAAAATAAATTCAGGTTTTAATAACAATTTAATAACATTTCCTTCTATTTTGTAATTATGCCCAATTTTCTGTTGATGTATCACATGCCATCTCAATAAAATTCCTTGAAGGTTGGATTATGAAAAACATGAAATGAATACTTTTACAAAGCATCATATCTGCTTACAGTATGACGGGCAGTCCCCAGGTCCCAGGAGTGTCTTCTCACCAGGGTACAATAGGGCATATTCAGGGAGTCCAGTAAGAAAACCTTAAATTAGGCAGGGTCAGACTCCCCCAACCCCAAATGGTTTATGTTCCCAATAATATTATTTTTTAATCTGTGGGTTTTGTTTGATTTCTGATTTTCTATGGACCACGTCATCTAAAAATTCATGTTCGTTTTTTTAGCTTAACAACTAAACATTGACGATAAAAGAGAAAAATGTTCTGCAGGTTCCTTGATGGTGGTAGTAGTTTCGAATTTTCATAGCCAATTATGAGACTACAAGAACATCCCAGTTTATGCATGATGCAAATGTACCCAACCTTTTTTTTAATTTTTGCTAAATTCAAATTCATGAAAAATTGTTCGATTTTGATTACTGACTGATCTTTAGGAGGGTAACTCATTACAAAAATCAAAAGCAAGTGGACTTCTTGTAATTATTGAAGACGTTTCAACTTCTTCCAGAGATTGCCTTCAGTTCTGAGATAGGAGTAAAGGAAGCAATTTACATCAGACATGAGAAACCATCCCTTAACTGAGGAGGAGGACTGAAGTTTCACCTTTCCCCCCCCCACATATAACACATCACTGACACCTTCCAAAGACGTTACAGGACAATTCACACATTTATTCATGTGATCAGGGTAGAAGGCAAGGGATAAGCGGCACAGATTTGCATGTGAATTAAGCCCAAGAGCTTAAAAACATGGCTACTCCCCATCTAGAACTCAGGTCAGCAGAAGACCTCTGAAAGAGGTCAAAAGGTCTTCAAGAATTACAAGAGATCCAGAATCAGAATCAGAAAAGCTTTATTGCCAAGTACGTTTTTGGACATACAAGGAATTTGTTTTGGTGTAGTCGGTGCATTACAATACAAATTAAACAGTATAAACATATCTACAATATAATATAAATGTATGTGCACAGTTTTAAGTGAGTGAGAGTAAATGTAGAGCAGTACAAGATGCGAGAGCGGTACAACAGTACAGGTGATCAGTGTGCAAGTATGGCAGTGCAAGTAAAGCAGGAGTCCAAGCTAAGCATTAATGTAACGCCAGTTGCTTTTGATTCCGTTTTTTTTCGACCCATTCCATAATGTTCTGAAAACTAAAACGTTCTAAGGGAAAAATGTGTTTTGTTTTAACAACAACATGGCAATGATTGACCTTGTTTAGATTCTAATATATTTATGGCTTATTGGATATTTAGCCTGACCATATTTTACACAAGGATGAATAAAATCATTTACAGTTTGTGTGTTTTGATTTAATTCGTTACTGCAGCCTAATTGCTTAAAAGTTTTGAGACTAATATCGCCAAAATGTTCAAGTTCAGTTCTAAGCTCATACTCCCCACTCAGTGACTGACACCTGCAACTCCCTTCTGTTGTTGAGCAAAATGTCTCATTGCTAAGTGGATCTGTGTGCATTAAGTAAGAGTGTACTTTTTGTGGTTCACAGACAAGCAGATAGGCGAAGGAGAAATGTGACTGTTAGTCTGTTTGGAGGACTATCTGCAGAAGACCGCACGGCCGTCCTCCCTTGAACCTCGATTCATGTCAGAACTGCTGTAAACAGCAGGGAATCTTCCATTAGCTGCTGCTATGGTGTCAGGTTTATAGTTTAGAGTAGGGGCTTTTCTAAAAATCACTGACCATATGCTACACCACTGATACCCCATCTGCTTTGAAACATTTACATAAAATCACCATCAGCAAACTATGTATTTTGTCAAACATAACTACATTACTACCCATCACGACAGCTATCAAAATGAGCAAACTGTCTATCATAGTGAACAAAAGGAGAAATTGTAAAGGAGATCTGTGGAGAAATCAGCCATTTTTCAGCTCGACAGGTGACGGAAACCCCAAAAACCTACCTTTTTTAATAAGTGAATGCATCAGACTTAGGCACCTTGATGTGATAGTTGTTACTGATGAAAAAAGTCTTAAAGTTTGCTATTTTCAATACTAGTGAAGTGAAACTGATGTCAGAGGACACAGAGATGAAAGATAATGGAAACTGTCAAACTATAATTTATACAACATGTAAAGACATGTCTGTTGGTCATTTAGGCATACAGAAAGCAAACCATAAAGTAATAACAGGAAGGGTGGAAAAGGCACAGCAATGTTGCTCTATTTTGCTGTGTTTGAAACTTTCCACATCTAGGTGTCCAGAAACATGCTGAATTTAAAAGGGTTGGTAGCCTTTCAGAAGACTCACAGTTAAGGTAAGGATCTACATGCTCTAGATATACACATGGAGGTTGCTGTTCTAGTAATGCTAGCTTGCCCTGATCAATAATATGGGATGCTAAAGACAGTTTATAATGTCATAATTTGGTCTTTTTTAAAAAGATTAGTAAAACCTTATTTAAACAGAGAGCATTCTCTCACACTGACGGAGTGATGTTGTCTCTACTTTTAATATAAATAATTACTGACTGCTTACAACAGTAGAGCTAAAATATATCCATTGTTGTTTTTAACATCTTCTTATCGTTCTCAACCAGAAATCAGCCAGTTTGCACAGCAAAGCTTTACAAGAACTGGAGACTAATCCACTACAGACAAATTTATATGCTGAATATACACAACATGGATGAAATAACGAACTCATCAGAAGCTTGAAACCATGCGAATGGATTTGCTAGATGGGATTTTATAAAAATATGAAGCTCCACAGTCTTGTTTGGATTTCTCCAATATTTTTTACCATGCAGAGCTATTCTATCCTTGACTGTTCTTCACACTGCTTTCTGGCTGAAGGGAATAAGAATGCAGATGAGCTGCTTAAACTTGATCTTAATTACTCAGTTTCCTCTTTTGAACTCGCAGCTAAACCCGTGTTTTGACTTGAGATTGCATCTAAATAGAGTTAATCCTGTTAGTGAGAGGTTAAAGGTCAAGACGTGATGGTGTAAATGATACTTGTTCTAATAGACATTCAGTCACATGCATTTGAATCAATAGGGTAGCAGAACTACACAGACCTTTCAACTTTCACCTCGTTACGCACAGACAGACATATACACACACACAGAGCTGCAGCATGATTAAGTGTAAAGATAATAATCAGCCACTGTGTAAAATTCCCTGGAACAGAAATCATAATTTGCTTTTAGTTACTGTCTGTGATCTCACGTATTTCTCTGTGATATCGTTTTTCCACTTGATCAAGAATAATCCAGGATTCAAAGTTACATGCGTGTCAAAGCAAAAAAACAAAATAGTGCTGTCATTGTTATCGACATTTCATGAAAGAAATTCCAGCTGGTATCCTTTTTGTGTCTCACCTTCATTTTTTCCTGCTGAAGCATCCAGGTCTCTTGTTCTTTAGCTGGGATGTGTGCTCTACTCTTACAGATAAAGAGCCTATCCATTCTCACAGCTTCCACATACAAAATCTTCTGTTATCTATGCGAGGATATAGAAGCACTAAACAAAAAAATCCCATCCGTAAGAAAATGCCCTGACTTAATCCAAGGTAAAAGACCTTGAACATTTGCCTTGCTGATAAAACAGACACTGTACATAAACTCTGTAAAAATATGAGAGCAGCAGTCTTATCTTTAGATTTATGGCCTGGGACTGTACTATTGTTAGAAACATGAAAGTGTTGTGCACCTCCTTTATATTTTTTTACCTTAAATTAGTTAGGTGTTCCATCCGGCATTTGCTGGAATTACATGAGTGTTCCCGGCTTTGTATGAATCCAAAACTGTATTACTCTACAGTTGCAGAATATTTTCCAAAAAGTCTTGGGGATCATCAAGATATTTTTGGCAAATCTGAGAAATACTTTGTGTTTGTTTTGTGATGGAAGACACTTTTTCCCAGTCTCTTTCCTATTGCTGGATCTACAGTGCTTTAGATCTTGTTCTGGGTTCTTTTGGGACCTCCTTGACGAATCATCAATCTGCTTTTAGAGTAATTGTGGCTGACTGGCCACTCCTGGGAAAGTTCACCACTGTTCCGTGTTTCCTCCATATGTGGATAATGGCTCCAAGTCTGGTTCACTCAAGTCCCAAAGCCTTGGCGAAGACTTTGTAACCCTTTCCAGAGAGATGATCTGTTCTTGAGCTTCCTTGGATTGGGGCTTGAGGCCCTGCTTCTGGAGATCCTTTAGTCTACTTCATGTTGTCAGACAGGTTCTGTAGAAATCATGTCTTGATTCTACAGGTCTGGCAGTTAAACCTGGGTGTGGCTAGTGAAATTGAATGTAGCTTTCTAAAAAAATGTGGTTAATGATTTGTGATTTTACTTCAATTTCAGGATTTTTCTGACAGATATTTTCCCTCAATAAATTAAAGCATAATTTGAAAAATACATTTTGTATTTATTCAGGTTATTTTTGTCTGACATAAAAATGAGTTTGATTATCAGAAACAAAGTTTGACAAAACTGCAAAAACAGAAGGAATCTGTAGGGGGGGAAATACCTTTTCACAATAGTGTAGTTATCATTTTAAAAATTGTAATTTTCATGTAAGTATTGGACCTGTTGCTATGAAAGAAGCTGAGTTAGGTCAACATTTGTAAACTGTCTAGTCGTCCTACCACTCCATGATGATGAGGAGGCACTTCTTCCCGTGGTGCATGTTTTCATACAGGCTCAGGATGCGAACAATGTACGGCCCTCCTGAGACCCGATAGTGTAGCTCCACCTCTCGTCTTGCCTTAGGACTGTCGTAGAGAATCTGTTAGGTCAACAGACATGGAATAAATGAGGAAGAGACACTTACATAGTTTAATCATTAATGCATTTGGTAATTGGGTGAGTGGAAGTATGTTATAAATGTAGAAAAGCCAGGTCTCTCCAAAGATTTAAGACAAATGTAAACAAAAAACTTAAAGATCATTTTTTGTCTGTTATGATGTCAAAATTAATTTCTTTATATTATTATTAGCAAGGATTAGCTTGCAGTGCCATTAGGGGGCGAGCTAACTGTTGATGGCCTTAGATTTTTAGTGGTGTGACAGGCAGACAGCTTCATGACTATGGTGTTGTTAACCTCTCACAGATAATACATGGACCAATTATGCATAACAAAAAAGTTAGACTTTCAGCTGCTTCCATTCACTGCTACTATGTGGCAGCCTAAATAAAAATTGCTCACAGTGGTTCTGAAAAAAAGGGGTGCTCCACACAGAGCAGAGTAACAATGTAGTTCAGAAACGGTCACAAACGAGCTTTCACTACTGTAGTGAAGTAGTGGCTCACCATAGAGTGCTTTTAAATGCTTCGGTAGGGTACTGGTTTGTTAGGTGTCAAAGCTACCACTCTCAGACATTTCATGACTTCCTCTTTCTCACAGAACAAAGCAAGGAATAAATATTTTCCTCATAATTTCACATGTAAACCACAACTGAAAAAGCAATCATGTAAAACTAATTACATGTTCAAATTTTGCGAAATTATAAGCAAATCAGATGTCGTAAGTTAGTTATTTAGTTTTACTTTCGATTGCAGTTACAATTGCAAGTGTTTGTAATAGCCACCTATATTGTCACAAGAAAATTAGGTGATAATGCTAATTACTGCTCTGCTCAATTTTTTTAACACCTAAGAAAATCCTATATTGTTTGAAATGTTATGACTTAGGGAATGAAAGTTTAGATTTTCTGTTACTGTAAACTCAAGAAAAAACCCAGCTGACTTAAAAAGTTGCCAGGTTGAACACTGATCCACATAAAACGGCTAATAACATAAGGTTCTAAGAACCCAAAACAAACACTGAGGAACTGTCCAAAAACATTTGTGGTTTTAAACGGTGACTTACAAAAACTGCGAAACAGTAAATGCTTGTCATTGGGTGAGGTCAGTTTGTTGTGTGTGTGTTTCGTTTTAACTTTCATCCATCTTTTTGTTTTGTTTTAGAATATTGTTGGCCTTCGGTGTTTATGCGTGCATCCCCAAAAAACACATTCTTCTTTGAATTTGGGGGAGTCTTGGAGTCACGTTTCTCACTGTGTTTCCTAAAATCAGCTGCAAAAAAATAGATAAAAAAGACGGGCTAATGGGTTTTTGCAACTGTACAGATTTTTCAATGCTCCACAAGTGTACTCAGTGTATGTGTGTGTAGGTTTTAAAGGTCGTTGTTCAGATGGTGGGTGGTGTTTGACATATGTAGATGCAGGACATGATCACCCTCAGTCAAGCAAACATATAGATGTACAGAACAGGTGTTTGACTGTTTGACTATGAAACTGCGTGCAGTCAGTGTATTTTTGGATGCTGCACTGACGGAGAAAAAACTCGTTCACAAGGCCAAAAAAACTGAAGTTGATAAAACACACACACACACATCCGTGTTTTACTATCTTTATGAGGACTTTTCGGTTACTTCCATTAATTTTCCTTGATTTTTAGTGCCTAACCCTAACACTAACCCTAACCAGTTAATACCTAACCCTAACCCTAACAATAACTCAATTCATACCCTAGTCCTAAACCTAACCCCTGTCCCAAAAACGGAATTTGAAAAAGTGAGGACTAGGAAAATGTCCTCACTTTATCAAAATGTCCTCACTTTGCGATAAAAATACAAAAAATGGTTCTCACTCAGCAACAAGTACAAGAACACACACACACACACACACACACACACACTTTGACTCAACTGCACATGGCAGACTTGGGGAGTGTCAAACATGTTGAGGTGACCCCAGGGCACATGAGCCTACAACTCTGCCAGCAGTGGGTGTCTCTTTACTGCATGTCACTGCCTGGTTTTTGGTTCCATATTCCCTGCCTGTCTTCACTTCTCTATCTCTATAACAACAACAAAATACCACCGCTAAAACAGAAAGTACCTGCACCTGAAAAGACTGTTTTACGGCTTTCACATTCAGTTGGTAACTGAAAATCTAGGCTTCCTGGAAACTCCAAATGTCACAAACAACACCTTATTTTTCTAAGTCCATATTTCAGCTGGCTAAAAGAGGAAGTTAAGAGTTCAGAAACAGGGTGTTGAAAGAAGAAGTTAAGATGTCCGGTGACTAAAATTGTCTGACCTAGCATTCTATACGTCTCATTTTTATAGCTTCACTTACTTCAGGTTGACTTTTGAGTAAAGCTGTGCGCAGATTTGTTTCTAATTGTGTTATTTATGGCTTTATGACTTCCATCTGAGCGGACAATTTGCGAGCAGGGTTTCCTTAATTTCCGGAATAGAAAGAGAATGGGTTGTAATAAAACTGAATTAAACACGCCGCAAAAAGGGGGAAAGGGAGAGAATTAGACAGCTAATCTTATGACGGACTTTGGTCTTATGTGAGCAGGTGGACAAATAAACCAATCAAAATCGTCCTGGCACTTAAAGCCATACGTTTGTGTCAGGAGAGGCTTAACTCACACCGAAACACACGATTTACCTGATCACTCGCTCATTTTGATTGCACAGTACTTCTCACAGAACCTTAATTACACGCATGCACTCACTTATACTCTGAGATGTTTACATTCTATTAAACATCCGTGTGTTTCAAGGAGGCTGTGTGTACGGCTTCAATAAACTTGGGCTTATCTTTACAACCTTTTAACAATAAAGCAGCACTCATAAATGAACAACAAAGTCACCCAGCATGGGTTAAACATCCCATCTGCAATGGTTGATTAAGCAAAAAAAAAAAAAAAAGAAATACGGACCCTTCACAAAGACTTGTATAGTCAATATAAAAGTTTTCATACCCCTAAGCGACCAAGAACCTTAATGTAGTTTGTTGTGATGTATGAGGTAGACCAACACAAAGTAGTGTGCAAAATTCTTATGAATAACAATCTAAAAAGTGTGTGGGGTCCATTTGTATACAGCATTCTTTTTAATTTGAACCCCCGAAATGAAATCTTGTAGAGCAATTACCTTACAAAATCACATAGCTAGTAAACTGTGTGTAATTTCATCTCAGTATAAAATCCAGCTGTTCTCTGAAGACCTCGGAGGTTTATAGAAGAAGTATTAGTGAAAACAGCACCGTGAAGACCTAGGAACACAGGGAGAATGTTATGGAGTTGTTAAAACCAGAATTTGGTTGTAAAACAATACCTCAACCACTGAAAATCATGTAGAGCACTATTCCATCCATTATTCAAAAGCATAAAGAATATGACACAACAGCAAACCAAACTAAATATGACAGTCAATCTAGACTGACAGACTGGGCAAGGAGAGCATTAATCAGAGAAACTGCCAAAAAGGCCTGTGGAAACTCTGGAGAAGCTGCGGAGAGCCACAGCTCAGATAACAGGATCTGTCAAAAGGAAAACTATTAGTTATGCACTCTACAGATCTGGCCTTTATGGAAGAGTGACAAGATGAAAGTCATAGGAAGAAGAACAGGGTGCAGCAGTGGCACAGGGGTAGAGAACGCAGCTGTCCTGGGTTCGAGTCCCAACCCAGAGACCTTTGCTGCATGACTCTCTCTCCACCTCAATTCCTGTCAGTGCACGTTCAGAATGAAGTCTACTAAACATTTAAGGAGACAAAAAAAAAACAACTTCTGAATGCGTTGGAAGTCCACCTTCCAAATGACAACAACCATAAAATAAACATGAAGTGGTAATGATCAAAGCATACTCACATCTTAACATTTTCCAGTCAAAGTCCAGATCTTAATCTAACAGAAAATCTGTAAGAAGACCTGAAAAATGATGTTCACAAGACACTTTCCATCCAATATGACTGAGGTTGATGTAGTTTGCAGAAGAATATACTAACAGTTCAGTCTCTAGATGCAAAACCTGTAGAGACAAACCTGGATTTTATTTATGGGTATAAGAGTAAAGTGGGCTCAATCCAAGTATACACACCTATACCTAACCACAATATGTGCTTTCCCTTTCTATTCACAATTATGCAATTTTCTGTGTTAGTCTATCATATAAAATCCCAATGAATTGCTTTGAAGTTTGTGGTTTTGATGTAACCACATGGAAAAAAGTTCAAGGGCAATCAACATAAAGTTCCTGAAGTCAGCTGGAACAGAACCATGAGTGAATAAAGTCCATTTCTGTATTTTCCATCAGCTAAGGACAGGAATAGGAATCATTCAAACAGATTACTTTTCATTTTTTTACAATACCAAAAACACAGTTAGCCACCATGCTCAACTCCAAAGCTCCTGATCCAATCAGCCAAGACGATTCTTATCTCTAAACCTGAGAGACTGATTAACTTGTTTAACAGGATCAGCTACTAAGGGAGAGCATGTAGGGCATGTAACAGTAGTTTTGAACTTCTAGCTATTTTGTATTTGATTTGTACCACAGCCATAAACACACCCGTATACGTTGTAAGAAGGCTTTCCCTATTAATAGAGACCTGTGAAATCAAATCATTTAAGGCTATTTGTGCTTCTCCCGTCATGTGCAGTAAATGGTAGTGCTCAAAAGACCAT
Source organism: Girardinichthys multiradiatus (assembly GCF_021462225.1). Lineage (NCBI taxonomy): Eukaryota > Metazoa > Chordata > Actinopteri > Cyprinodontiformes > Goodeidae > Girardinichthys > Girardinichthys multiradiatus. Next base: position 39,695,030 of record NC_061812.1, on the reverse strand, counting down.
CCAAACAGCACAAGAAACCCTTTTGTCCTGTCACTAAGTGAGACAAGTCTGAGTTAAAAGACCATGGTAACTGAATTACATTAAAAGGGATGGCTCCTGGCCAGCGCGGCTGAAAAGTGGATTAAACCTAGATCCATCTATTACATTCAGGGCTCAAAGAAATTCTTAATTTAAAACACAGACGGACAACTCTTTTAAATCGCCTTCACATTAAACTCTTGCTCATTACTACTCAAATTCTATTTGTTTCAAAATGGAAATAACATCTAAGGCAGGTTCTCTTAAGAAACTTCACATCAACCCAGTAAACCTAGTTTGCATTGCCAACACAATGTCTGATTGTAAAATATCTTGTCCCGATACATTTTTTTTTTTTTACGCTTCCAAGAGGTGTCAGTTGAGCAGACCAATTTCACAAATGATTGTGGTGAAACATGTCACATAGCTCTGAGTGACTTGGCTCAATATGTAGCCAATATAAACGAGTGTGTGTGCGAGTGTGTGTATGTGTGTGAGTTAGGGGGGAGGGGTGCTGGTCTGAGTAAAAATCTGGGTGAATGTCGGTCCGAATAGAAGGGACACCTTATGCGATCTGTCAGAGCAAATGAAATATGAGCTCTCTGGACTGTCTGGCTCCCAGACAAAGCCAAACCACACACAACAGAGGGAGATCTACATTAGAGGAGTGCGTGTCTCTTCTTCGTTCTCTCTGAAATCTTTAAACAGATTTTTCTTTTTTAAGGAATTGGTCAGTTTGTGGTGTTTTCTGACACTTTGTGTGAAAATGACCCTGTATGAGCTAACACGGGTGAAAGCTAAAATCTGCCAATCATGAGGCTGTTACTTGATGAGACAAGAATTCAAAGAATTACCCAACAGCACTGTTTAGCCTTGACAACATTTCTTATGAACAGCTCATCGTAGCCTCAGATGTTTAGGCAACGTGCATTTTATCTTTTTCAATTACAACGATATTAGCCTCGCATTGCCTTCATTTTTTTCATCTTTTGTTTGTGACTTAATCTCTGTCATATTTGATCTTTTTCATCATTTCTCAGTCTTTTAAATTCACAGTTCTGGTTGTGTCACATTGCTGCTGCCTAGTTTTGGTCACTCAGATGCAGACAGATTATTATAAGCCTGCAAATCTCAGAGTGTGTGGCACTGTGGTGACAGGTGTGAGAGGTAAGTGACCTGGCCATGTGCCTGACTTTGAGCGCGCAAAGGGTGCGCTCATGTTTCAGCTGCTCGCGGAAAAAAAGTATCACCATCAAAATGCACGTTTCTACGAATACAGTGTGACCTGCCCCAGATATTTGCATCTGATTCTGGGATAGGCAGAACTTTCCACCACAGACATGTGAACGGCGTGCAAAGTTATTTACATATTTTACTTTTCACATTTTATTATGAGACAACAAGCTTCAATGTATTTTATAGAGGTTTTAGGATGTAAATCAACAACAGGTTGTGGATAATTGTGAATTGGAAGGAAAATTATACATAGTGTTCAACATTTTACAAATAAAAATCGGAAAAAATTGCCATGAATTTGAGTCAATTTGTAGAAGCACCTTTCTCAACAATTAAAGCTGCAAGTCTTTTCGGGATAAGTATCAACGTTGAACATCTGACATTTTATCCCATGCTTCTTTACAACATGATTAGATTCCTACCTGATTTCATTGACAACATTTCTGAAGTCTTAGGACAGACTCTCAATTGTATTTAGGCCTGGGCTTTGACTGGGCCATTCCAACAACATGAATATGCTCTGATCTAAATCGTTCCATTCTAGCTTTGACTGTATGTTTAGGGTTGCTGTCCTGCAGGAAGGCTAATCTCCACCCCAGTCTGAAGTTTGTCCCTTCCCTGCACAACAGGATGCCGCTACTGCCACCATGCATCACAGTGGAGATTATGTGTTCAGGGTGATATATAGTATCAATATTTTGCCACATAATAGCATTTTGCATGTAGGCCAAAATGTTTCATTTTGGTCTCATCAACCACATGTTTGCTTTGTCCCATATGCGGTTTGTGGCAATGTTCAAACAGGACCTCCAATGGCTTTCTCTTAACAGACGATTTCTTCTTGCTACTCTTCCACAGTGACGTCGTATAGGGGGGAAAAGTTTATTTAGAATTTTTTTTGATTTATGGTTGTACAAATGTATTCATGTTATAATTTTATAAAAGTTAAACTGTTAAAAATGCGCATTTAAGTTTTGTTTTTTTTATCTTTTCAGAATGTTAAGAGAATTTTTCATTTTGAATTTTCACAATAAATAAATGCATGGAGACTGTGAAAAATGGTTTTAGCATGTTTTTTATGTCCGCTTTGAATTTTGCATAAAATAGCGAATTGCATACTGAGTGCAGACTGTTGCATGTACAATTCACTATCAGTAAATGTTGTGCTTGTGCTGGTATTGAACTACTGGAAGTGTAGGGAGCGGGGTTCAATTCAATTTTTGTTCATGGGGCCCAAAATTCCTAGCAGCGCCCCTGCTCTTCCATAAAGGACTGATTTTTGGAGCGCACAACTATTAGTTTTCATGGGCTCCTCGTGTCTGCTGCAGACAGTTCAGCAACAGGTAGAGCTAATCTACATCTTCTCTAGACAGATGCACTGATGAAATATTTTTTCACATTTTGTTTTTTTCCAAACAGAGGATCTAAGTCTATTTTTGCTGTGCCGATAAAAAGGCTAAACCTTTAAACTTTTAAAACCGCCTAACTAAGAGAAAACTATGTGAACTGCAGCTTCCAAACAGAGCTAGTTTTCATTTGAATACAGCTTTCCCACATATTTGATATGAAGGAATTAATTTAAGAACAGCAACATTATCTTTTATCAAGATCTATCTTATGCACTTCTATTATTATAGTAAATATTATTATTGGACAGTTGACACAGGGACCACAGGCTGTAACCATCAATACTTCTTCACCTTTTCTACAGGATAATTACACCTTTAATACATACTGGTGTTGTCCAACATCTTTTCAGTTGGTGGGAGGTGCGAGCTAAAACATAATCTCACCTATGGCACCAAAATTGCTACAGCCGGCTTTGCTTGATAGGTTTACAGTTGTGCCATACCCTTTCCATGTTCAGATGATGGACTGAACAGGGCTCTGTGAGATATTCCAAGCTTGTTTTAAACTTCTCAGATGTCTTGTCTCTGACCTGTCTGACGTGGTCATCGTGACGATGTTTGTTCTGTCATGTTCTCTAACAAAAGTTCATGGTCTCCGTAACACAGTTGTTTTTATACTAAGATCAAATGACACGCAGGTAGACTCTGTGTACTAAGGGTGACATTCGAAAGCAGGTGGTTATATTACTATATTTTATTTAGTGGCCACAAGTACAAAAGCACACCACACTTTTCAGATACTTTTTGTAAAGTGATCAAATGTGAAAGGGGGATGAGTACTTTTATAGTTAATAGTTGTTCTGCACTCCTCATCTTCCTTTGAGTATTTCTGTCTGTGACCAAAATTTAACTCCAGTACATTTCAACGTTCTTGATACAACAGGTTTCTTATTTTCATAGACATGTGGAATACAGATACAGGGTAAGCCTTTCCAGAACCGATTCTATGACGGAACCAAGATGGCTCATGTAAAATTATCCTCAGATATGTTAGTATTTCAAAGAGTCGTGTCTGACACTTTAGGAAATCATCTTGTTATACTTTTAAATGTAATAAAGCCTTAATTAAACAGAGCAGCGGTCATTTGAACACACAAATATAGCTAAACATTTTCTATTTGCTAAAGTGAAATGTTTTTTACTTGTAAATACGGTTTCGATCTGCTCAACGAAATCTGAAAAAATGTCCTTATTGTACAAGGACACATTTAATGAGTGTAAGCAAACCTGCCCCTGTTCTACTGCCTATCTAGTTTCTATAAAAAAACAACTGATAAGAGTCAGATGAGCTCGGTACCTTCAGAGCGCACTTCTCTCCAGTCTTCTTATTGAAGCACTCCAGAACTTTGCCGTTGATCCCCAAACCCAGAACCTGACTGGAAATCTTGTAGTCATCAGTCACTGCGTTGCGCTTTATATCCACTTTGGGATAAGCGGGCAAAGGGAAATGTGTGGACCCAGGGTCTGTGCCCTTCCTTTCTTCGGCTGGGGGCGCAGGTTGCTGCTGTTGATTCGGGTTGCCAGCCGGAGGCTCTGATTCGGACCCATCGGTGTTTGTTGACTGTGGCTGTTTTTCCTTCCCGCTCCCATTTTGAAGCATGATCACACCAACCTGGAGCGAATCTGAGTAAATCACCAAAGTTACTTGATGACTCGCTAATCGCGTAAAGCTGAGAGGTTCCGAACCCAACCACTAATCAAACATTTGTTTATCCTGGACAATAGATCCTCTGGAAACACTCCACGAAAATCCACGCTGTCTATCTTTATAAGGCGGATCTCATTTCTAATTTAGTCGTAGAGCGGTCTTTAATATTTCCTTCAACTGCGCGCCTATTTTCAAATTGTTCAGACCAGGCCAGTCCCCTCACTGATTACTTTAACACACCAGAAATAAAAGCGAACATTTAAATCCTTTAAAGAGCGATCATCTGTTGGCCCCGGTGAGCTCAGTTTCCCGTTGATCTTGAGTTCTAGTTAAATTCACATGGCCAGACGCTGTCACTGTTTGTTTAAGCACCACCCTCTTTCAGTCAAGTCATGTTTCTCCACTGACCTATGAGACTGTCTTAAAGGAGCAAGACGGAAATTCATTAGGCTCTTACTCTGTAATGGACCGATACAAAGAGGCGGTCATTAAAAGTCCCGCCAGAAAACAGAGAAAATAAGGCTTTCAACCCGTAAAGATCCAGTTTAATAAAAAAAAAAAAAAAGACTCAACAGAAAACATTTAAATGACAGAAAGAGAACAATTTATTACACAAGCTGAGTTTGCGCCTAACATCACCTTGGACTGCTTAGCTTTATAGTGATGAAAGCAAAGACGAAAGCATGCCATGTGTTCAGTGATCCAGTGCACAGATTAGGGCAACCCCTCGTTTGATCCAGTGTCTCTGACATTGGTCTGTGGGCAGCTCCAGGGCCGTCACATAATTGCTGGAAAGGCCAGTGGGAAACAAGGTCCCTAAAGAGGAACAAGCAGAAGTTCAGCTATAGGGCGCCTTGCAAAACAATTCAGTATATTTTATTGGTGTTTTATAACATTAAACACCATAACGTAGCACATAAATGTGACAAAGAAGGAAAATGATACATGTTTTCCAATTTCTTTTCACAGAAACAAATCTGAAAACCATTGAAGGCCCTTAGTTTAACATCCCTAGATAGATTCCAGTGCAATCAATTACATTCAGAAATGACCTAACTAGTAAAGAAACACGATGGTGGCACTATTATGCTGTGTACATCCTTTTATTCCAAGAACGTAATGTGATGGGCTGTTTTTGGTTGAAGCAAAACAGCTAAAAACAGGCAGTGTTGCAGTGGGGCTGAGTACAAAATTTCCGATTTTTTGTTTATTAAAACACTTTAAAATCATATATTTTCTGTCCAAATCACAATTGTGTACTCTAAAATATGCTCAAGTTTGCGGTTACATTGTAACAAAAGTTAAAAAACATTCCGGAGGTATGAATACTTTTGCCAAGGTCGATGGAAGAAGTTTATGTTCAAGTTTATTTATATAGCACATTTAAAAACAACTGCAACGTTGACCAAAGTGCTGTACACAATGTATGAAAGAACACAATAAACAACAACTCCCCCGTATCTCTCATGCTGTAATGAAATCAAATTTATACACCCCCTTCTCTGCATTGTGTTAGGTATTTGTCATAGACACTGAGTCTGTGGTACATAAAAAGCTATGAAATATTTTTCTTCCCTTAGCCTATAATATCTGTAATAAAGGTCTAAATATTTAGCCTCTGAGTAAACTGACGAGACAGTGTGGGCTCCGTGCTGTGAGTGGAAAATGCAGAGCTGCACTTTCAGAGGCTTCATGAAACTCGACACTAGCTGGAGTCTATTTTGGATGAGTAATAAAACCACTAGAAGGAGGTGCACACAAACACTTGAGGAAGATCCTCAGCTGCCACGCAAAACATTCACATGTGACAGAGTTTAAACCTTGGTTTAGCATTGATTAAGAATCTTCTTTTTGTACAGTATCTCAGCTCTCTACGATCAAATTTATCCCAAAGGTGTTCTATTGGGTTTTAGAACTGCGCCGATCAGTGTGGCACCATGTTGCTCTGTTGTTTTTGTTCTGATATCTGATTTAAAAAAACTCAAAAACCTCCTTTTGTGGATAGTGATTTATTGATTTGGATGATTGTTACCTCCAGTGTTGGATGCTGTGCTCTTGGAAGGATTTTTGCTCATACATTTTTACTTTGGGACATTTGTTATGATGCATTTGTGGCAATATTTGGTGATTTTAACCACGCTTCACTCTCTGCTACACTTCCAACATTTCAACTGTTTGTCAACTGCTCTTACAGAAATAAACAAAGCGTTGGATTTGTTTTTGTGCAAATGTCAGGGACTCATACATCTCTAAAGCAAGACCTCCTCTAGGCAAATCAGATAATCTTATTTTTCTCTGCTCTGAATATAAATCCTTTGTTCAGAGGCAACCCGTAATAAAGAGGATTGTGAGAAGATGGTCACAGGAAGCTGAAGAAGCCCTGCGAGGTTGCTTTGAGGCTACAGGACATCAATGCCATGACTGAGTATCACTGACTATATAAACTTCTGTGTGGATAACATCATCCCCACCAGAACCGTGAGATGCTTCCCCAATAACAAACCTTGGATCACCAGTGACCTGAAGGACCTGCTTAACAAGAAAAAAAGAGCCTTCAGAGAGGGAGACAGAAAATTATTCAGGAGTTTACAGAAGCAACTTAAAGTCAAGATAAGAGACAGCAAGAAGGTGTACAAGAAGAAGCTGGAGAGCAAGCTCCAGCAAAACAATATCAGAGATGTGTGGTTAGGGATGAAGAAGATCACAGGCTTCAAGCAGAAGGATGATCAGACCGATGAAGGTCTGGACAGAGCCAATAACCTAAAAAAATTCTTCAGTAGGTTCAGATCTGAAACAAGCTCAGCATCCTTCTATCCTGCTCACAGCCAAACAGACATCCCACCCTCCTTTGACCCACAGCTTTTCTGTCACACATCAAATGTTTTATCTTCCACCTCAGCCATGGACCCTTCTGCTTCTACATCTTTGCCTTCAACCAAATCAGAAGATGCTGATGCTCCCTTTGCCTCCCACTTCCATCTGTGTGTCTCAAGGAGTCAGGTAAAAAAACAACTGGAAAGACTGAACTGGAATAAGGCTGCAAGTCCAGATCCAGATCATGTCAGCCCGAGGGTGCTGAAGGCCTGTGCAGAGCAGCTCCGTGGGATTCTGCAGCACCTCTTCAACCTTAGCCTGGCCCACATGAATGAATCTGGACAAAGCCAGCAGCACTGTGAGGATCATGTTCTTTGATTTCTCCAGTGCATGTAACACAATTCAACCAGATTTCCTTTGTCAGAAACTCCAGAAGACTCAGGTGGAGGCCTCAACAATCTGCTGGATCAAAGACTACCTGACATACAGACCACAGTTTGTGAGACTGAAGGGTTGTGTGTCTAACCGGGTAGTCAGCAGCACAGGAGCACTGATGCTGGTTGGAATCCATGCCCATGTCGAAGCTGTCTACTGAGTGGTAACAGAAAACCGGATGAAGGAGGCGTATGCATTTCTCGCAGAGTTTATAAAAAAACAGCTGTGTTCATTGTTAGTTGGGATTTCTCTTACAATTCTGTTAGGATCCCCCTGGTCTGATGCATCAATCTGTGATTCTGAAATGGGCTTAAATGAAATAAAATCCTCATGTGCTAAAATAAGTCTGTGCCAGAACAGTTCTTCCTAAAAATGTGCTATATTGGCTGGTGACCCCAAACCCCTAATTACACTTCACACGTTTGACACCATCTGAACCAAATAAGTTTATCTTGGTCTCATCAGACCACAGGACATGGTTCTAGTAATCCATGTCCTTAGCCCGCTTGTCTTCAGCAAACTGTTTGCGGGCTTTCTTGTGCATCATCTTTAGAAGAGGCTTCCTTCTGGGACGACAGCCATGCAGACCGATTTGATGCAGTGTGCGGCGTATGGTCTGAGCACTGACAGGCTGAAAGTCAACCCCGTCAACCCCAGCAATGCTGGCAGCACTCATACGTCTATTTTTAAAAGACAACCTTTGGATATGATGCTGAGCACGTGCACTCAACCTCGTGTTGAACTTCCAGTGACCAGGAGGAGAGCGATAACACCAAATTTAATACACCTGCTCATCATGCACACCCGAGACCTTGTAACACTAATGAGTCACATGACACCAGGGAGGACAAATGACTAATAGGGCACAATTTGGACATTGGCGTGCTCACTTTTGTTGCCAGCATTCTAGACATATCAAAGACTGTGTGTTGAGTCATTTTGAGGAGACAGCAAATTTACAATGTTACACAAACTGTACACTGACTACGTAACATTGTGTCCAAGTGTCAGATCTTCTGTATGTACTAACCGGCTCGACTGAGGGTCCTGTAGATGGGACAGAGATAGACTATGCAAGTTGGAGGTTTGCGGTTGGCTTTGGGGATCAGCCAGATGACAGGCATTTCTGTGTGGAGCTCCATGGGCTTGGATTCTGTGAGCCGACCTGCCATGTTATTCCAGCGAGCCCCCTCAAGGAAAAGACCATAGATGTAGCAGCCTGTGGTAGGCATTTCCGTTATCTCTGACACTGGCTTGACCAGCACCTGGGGGAGGAGCCATTGCAAAAGATATGGGAAAGATATGGAATTATGGAATAAATTCCTTCACATTTTACATGTAACACTTCCATACTTTTATGGAAGGAAGGATGAAGTCAGGTAAGACAGGATGAACATAAGAAAGGAAAGAAAGAAATAAAGCAGGATATAGAGGTAAGGAAAAAAGTACTGAAGAAAGGTATGTAGATAGGGCAACAGAGGGAGGAAGAAGGGCAGAAAGAAAGCAAATTGGCCACAAGAATGGCTTGACAAAAAGAAAGCAGTAAAGATACAAGGAGGGAAAGAAGTAAGGACACAACAAATGAAAAAAGGAAGGAAACAAGATGGTAAGGAAAAAAAGACAATGAGGAGGGAAGAAAGGACAGAAATAAGGGAGGCAGGACATGAGGATGGAAGGAAGGAGACAAGGAAGAAAATAAAAGAAGCAAGAAAGAAAGGACAGAAAGACTTAAGGAAAATAGGACACAAGGAATACATGGATGTAGGACACAAGGAAGGAAGGATAAGAAGAAGGAAGATAAGAGGGAATGTCACAACATTTTAGTCAATAAAGGGAATTAAGTCTGAAAATACAAATATGTTTCCATACTCTTATTTGATTTTTTCATATTTCCATACTTATCAAAGTATCAAAATCAGATTCCAGACTTTTCTAAACTGTGTAGGAACCCTGCTAATATTTCAGAGTAACTGCAAAAGTAGGAGTATACAGAGTTAAACCTAAATCTTTAATCCTGGAAATTGTAGATGAAAATGTTTTGAGCTAGTACAGCAAAGAAGAGCCTTAGTGACCTCAAAGTCAAATTCCACAGTTTCAATAGCTTGGCCGAAGCGACGAGCGTAATCCTGCAGGGTCCCAGTGAGAAAGGATTGTGGGAAAAAGAACCCGCTAATCCAGAACACAGGTGGAATGCCTTTGGAGATCCACCCCTGGAGGAAACAGATCCTCTGAAGAAGGTCCAACACCCAGGAAGCCAGAGGCTTCATAGATGGGTAGGCCTGCAGAGAGAAAGCAAAGCAGTCTAAAGTTCTACTACCAATGGGGAGCTCTGTGTATTCCTAGAAAGCCGAGACTTTCCTTATAAGACAGATATAGCACCAAGGCTATAGGTCAGCAATTCAGCTTGTCACAATTTTATAACTATACAAAGAATAGAGAAATAATTACAAAATAATACAAATTTGAAACTCTAATTTTAAATACATTCATAACATTTATGTATGTATTCATATTTTCTAGGAATATATATCAATAAATTCCTGTATTACACAAATGAGTAAGGCTTTGCACTGATTAGACAACATTATCAGAGAATTGAAGAGTTATTCCCAGTTCTCCGTGCCTTGCCTTGGATTTCCACATATCAGGCACTGTGTTGTTGAACAAGCTGAGGGCCATAAGCTCCATATTTGATGACATTACATCTGAATCTTTCAGAGCCTTCATCATATCACTGAGACTTTGAGAAATGACCCCCAACAACTTGTTGTATCTGAAAGACAAGAAATACAAGAATAAAACACATTTTATGTATTTATTGCACTATCCCAACTCTTATAAACACATCGAGGCACCACATTTCAAATGAGCATATACTATTTCTTAAATGCTGAAAATCTCACAGTAGTCTTAAATTGGGATATTACTGGTTTTTATTGGTTTCAGTTTGGCTTCTGCAGCACAAAGAACAACCACAGTGAAACATTCATTTCACTTAATCACAGCAAGGCAGGTAATTGTGATTAAAATATAGGACATTTTATACAGTAATGCATACTGTTTTAGTTGTATTAACGTTTGATCACTAGTCATTCTTGCAAAGTAGCAAACAAAAGTGAAATACCACTTTAGAAGTTTGATCTAAAAATGTAGAAACTGGTGTCTTATAAAGTACCTTGCAAAAGTATTTAGACCCTTTGAGCTTTTTCATTAAGAGTCTGTCATAGTCCAACACAAAGTGGTCCATAATTATGAAGTTCACAGAAAAGGATACATGATTTTGAAAAATATTTACCAAACAAAAGCTGTATTTGTAGTCAGCCCCCTATTAACCCTACATAAAATACTGCCCTTTGAGTCCGTCTGTGTACAATTTAACCTCAGTATAAATCCAGCTGTTCTGTGAAGGCCTCTGAGGTTTGTTAGAAAACATTAAGGAACCAAACAGCATCATGAAGACTAAGGAACACAGCAGACAGGTCAGGGAGAACGTATCTCAAGCTTTCAACATCTCACAAAGGTCTGTTCAACCCATCATCCAAAAAAATCTACCAATTTGCATATTTACCTGTCCATCTAAACCGACAGGCCAGACAAGGCGAGAAATAATCTAAAAAGCAGCCAAGAGGCCCATGGTAGTTCTGAAAGGAACTCCACAAATTTGCCACTTTTTCAGTTTGCTGCAAACCATGAAGTGCAGTGGTTCTCAACCATTGTCCTCAGGGCCCACTGTCCTGCATGTTTTAGGTGTTTCCCTACTGACACACACCTAACTTAAATGAATCAGTGGTAAAATTCTTCTGCAGCACTGGACTGCATGCTGTGGAGTCAGGTGTGTTGGGGCCAAGACAAATCTGAGCCATGAGGACAAAAGGTAAGAACCATGAATGTAGTGGACACAGGAAGGTGCTCTGGTCAGAAGAAGCCAAAACTAAAACTTTCTCACCTACAGGCAACATACTGTGTGTGGTGGAAAACTAACACCGTGCATCCCTCTGAACACAGATTGTGATTGTAACATGACAGAAAGTAAAAAAAACATCATTGGTTATGAATGTGTTCAGAAGACAATGTAGTGCAGCCTGATCTCACCTGATGACCTCATGGATCAGCACTGCATGCATGGACTGGTCATACAGAACCGGGTACTTTTCAGTCACCTCTTGAAGAAAGAAAGGCTGAGGGAGCTTTTCAACTATGCTGACCACAACCTCCTCCACTGTCTGAACCCCAAGAGGACATGCATAACATTACATATTACAAAATTACACATTTGCTACATTAACTACACTATTTAATAAATTAAAAACACATAAATGTCATTCATTCAAATAAAGATCATCAATCAGATTATGCCAAAACCTCATCCAATGTTTTGCCTCCAGCAGATGTAGCAGAAGCTTGAGGTTGGAGACAAACCAGAGCTTCCAACAGGGCAAATGTCTCATTCTGCGCAGACCAGATATTAACGTTGTCATGGAGACCGAAGATGTCAGGTGTATCATTGATAGGCAATCCTCGGATGTACGCTAAATAGCCCTAGCGTCAGAAGTAACATGACAGGATGTTGTCAGTCAGCAGGAGCTGATTGACACACGTGAGAACATTTCTACAGACACTATTTATAGATAACGTTTAAATAACGCATTTCTAGGCTCTGACAACCTTCACACATCCTTACTCGGCACCGACCATCACTACACTTCTTATTGCAAACAGAAAAATACTGACAGGCTCACCTCTTATATTTCCTTGTTTATGTTATGCAAACAGAACAGAGAAAACACTTTATTAATGTGAACTTATTGTTAGAGGGTCACACAAAGTGGAGCGTCTGAAGGCATTTGAAATTTGTGGTCAAATCTTTCTCGGGCAGTTCCTCCCGTGTGTGGCTGTTTGATATCTAAATGAAAGTGCACCTTTTAGGGCTGCTTTGTCTCGAAGAATTGTTTTTTTTATATCTTTATTTAAACCAATGAATGACCACAATTGTTGCTTTAAATTCCTAACATACTGTGTTAGTGTTTACTGTCACATTACATACTCATCTATTTGCAGCCCTGAAAAACATTTATGGCTTTGTATGCAACCTGATGCACTCAAATTCAATTTGAAATCCACACTATCAATTACATGGCTTTGTGTTTATCTAACCTTGATGTCCAGATTAGAGTCTACTTGGCGGTAGACACCAGAGTAGACGTGATCAGCACCAAGAACGGCAGGACAGTAGAAGTCTTCCAGCAGAGTGAGCAGACATCTTCTGTCCCAGTTATCTGTCACGTGGCCACCGTAATTAACCTCCCCAGCAGTGTGTTTTAGAACCTGGTCATGTGGAGTACAACAAGACAGACAGATAAATGATCATGCTTACAGACATACTTTTAGTCTCAAGAGTATAGAATTAGTTGTCTGGTCACACGTTCTACTTTAATTAGACTTTACATGAGAGCAACATACAGCACCTTTAAAAAGTGATTTTTTTTCACATTTTGGCACATTACAAGCACGAACTTTAGCATATTTTATTGGGATGTAATGTGATAGGCCAACAAAAGTAGTGCATAATGGTAGTTTGGAAAGTGAAAGATAAATGGTTTTTCAAGGATTTTACTAATAAAAATCTGAAAAGTTGGAGTGCATTTGCTGTGTTTACTTTTTATTTTTTTTTACTTATTGTTGATATATTTGTATAGTATTTTTAGTATTAATTAATTTAGGCCAATTAATAGTTTGTAGGAAATGTGTTTTGTATTGTATATGACATACGAACAAAGTATTTCTTAATATGAGCTAATGGTCAGTTTGTACTGTGATTTGTTTTATTGTGTACTCTTGCCCCTGCAGATGGAAAGTAGCTTTGCTAAGTCTGGTTCAAACCATCTCTTCCTATTGTGAGATTACTGTTTTTTTTACACGGTCCCTGACAGATAAATAATAAGCTAAACTAAACTAAACATTTGTGTTCTGCCCCCCTTTACTCTGATTCCCCACTGCAGTCTGAGATCCACTGCAATCAATTGCCTTTGCTTAAATATAAATCCCAACTCTGAACATCTCATGAAGCTCAATCCATCATTTCATAAACTGCAGCACTAGTGGCCTTCATTTTTTTGTTTCTTTTTTAAAGGCAGACAGGAAGTGGGTTGGAAAGAGGGACATGCAGCAGAGGTCTCTGGGTTGGGACTCGAACTCGGGATGTTGTGTCAAGGACTGAGGCCATATATGGGTCACGCACTCTACCGCTCCGCCAGCCACCGCACCCACTCAATCCATCATTTAAAAATAGAAAGAGTATGGCATGACTGCAAACCTACTTCGACCATCCACCTAACTAGACAGGACAGACAAAGAGAGCAATAATCAGAGAAGCTGCATATCAGCATAATGTAACTCTGGAGGAGCTGCAGAGATTTACAACTCAGATAAGAGCATCTGTTCACAGGAAATCCGATGGCTCAGAGCTGATGGGAAGATGGATGACACTTAATACCAGGCATCAAGAGCCAGAGTTCCAGTTTAGATCAATAAAAAGAATGGCCCAGTCAAAGTCCAGACCTAACCTCACTGAGCTCAAGCAATTTTAAAATGAAGAATGAGCAAACATTTTAGTCTCTACATGCAAAGCTGGTAGAGACATACCCCAGACGCTAATTAATGACTCAAATCAAAATAAATGCACACCACACTGTTTATAAGGCTATTGGTGAAAATGGTTGTGTAGGGCATGAGTGGTTTAAACAAGGCATTATGCAGGGCTCTGTAAGGAAATGTCATGCAGGAGAAGCTTTTTGTAGTTTTGAGAAATAATGGACAGTCATATTTGGTCCAACCACCTTGTAGGGAATGTCCTGGTACTCATCCAAATACATTTTCAGCTGGTTTACACAGATATTCAGATCTTCATCAGTGAACTCATAGGGTACGTTAAACCCCGGTGGGCCAAACCGACTTCGCTCCAAAACCATCCCATGGAACAGGCAGAGGGAGAGGAGCAATGACTTGAACTGAGATTCCTACAGCAGACAGGAATTCATTGTAAATATAGTGAGCTACAACAACCCATTGAAGTGAAACTTTCTGCTGAACAGACAACAAACAAATCCAAAGGGAAATGTATTAACATGACAAGTAAATAATATGGAGGTAAATATATAGGAAGGGTGACAGACCTTCGTTGAAGAAGACATAAATTCATTGGTGAATCTCAGGTAGGCTTTCTCTAGGCTTGCCCTGACTCCTCTTGGAGGCTCAATGATAATCCTTAAGCCATTCTGAAGAATAGATACTGGAATCTTCTTAAAGGGAATACTTGTTAGCCACAGACGGAAATCCTTGTGCACCTGTGCATAAAGGGTGACCCAGTAAAAGAGGCATTGTGAAAAGGCCTTAGATCTGTGCTTCAAAAAGATTAGTTCAGTTTTTGGTATTGTTCAGCTGTGTTTTTGTATATATACTGTATGCACATGCATGTCATTACTTTTACAGGACTGATGGATTCAATGAGTCGTTCAAGGGTCGGCAGCCAGCCGGGTGCCATGTGACAGTTCTGGAAAATGACCCAATGACCACTTTCAATAGCAGTACGCATCACAGCCTCAGCTAAGGGACCCTGATGGGATTGACAGCAGACAGTAAGAAAACAGAGTACGTAGACAAGAGAATACTCTTAAATCGGTTTAGGGAAGGTTTAACTGTTCACACTTCCCTTCATAATCCAGCTTCGGACCAGGTTTAAATGGCATAAACAGACATTGTTCTGCAAAATACCTTCTGAAATCTACAGAACAGCCACCATTGGAGTGTACAGTTTGAAAACAATTTCCAATTGGAGTTTCTTTGGATTTAGACCACGTTCAACTTATAACATGCAGAAAGAAGTTTTCTAAAAGATAGGTTTTAAATATTAGATTCTCACTGTAATGCTGCACGTGGTTAAGTTTGTTGCCTGTATTCATTCACAATCAATCAAGAGAACCGTTAGAACCAGGAGGTTCATTCATAGAAAAAAAAAATAGAAAAATAAGAATTGAAAGTTGGAGAGACCTGGCCTTGACCCAGCGAGATGTCTATAACTTTCTTAGAGAACTGCATAACATCAGCACACTTGTAGATGTCAGCAGCATGGTTAATGCCAGGAGGCGTGATCAAGATGATGGGGTTGATGGGGGATGACTCTTTGAAGACTACAGGCAGGTCTAATATCTGCAGAGAGATGGAAAAACAAATAGTTATAACAATTTGCTTATTAGACACCATTTAAGGTGGCAGAAGAGTCACCAAAAGCATTATGCCTGAAGATAAAAGTTAAATCTACATTTGAAAAAGGGTTTAGTCTTAATTTGTCTCAGTTAGGCATGGGCCATTTACTAGGATCCATCTACAGCCTGATTATAAACAATTTACCTTCATACGGTTCTTACAATCCAATTTCTCTAGGCCAGTGCTGGAGTGATCAAAGTGTTCTCAGCCTTATTGCAGCACAGTACTATCCCTCCCCCACCTGTTGCTGATACTTTGGCTCCCACACTTATTTCTTGTTTACAAGAAAGACAAATATGGCTACTTGGAAATATTTTGAGTCCTGAAAAAGGACAGTTAAGGTGCATAACTAAAGCAGCACCACTCACCCCTTTTAATAAGGTGATGTATTTTGAAATGCAGGTAGCAAGCTACAACCAGCAAGTCTGATAAGCAGCTAACTACTTGAAAACTACTTCTTAATTTAATATGTATTTATTATTCTACATTTTGCTTAAGTCTGCAGTGCTTTAAAAAAAGTATTTGGCCCCAAATTCTTTTGTCACATATTAACTGTTTCAGACAGTCAAATAAACATATCCGACAAGGAATACCTGAGTAAATACAAAAAAAACAATTCTGATTTCATTTATTAAGGAAGAGAAGCTATTCAAACCAAAATGGTCCTACGGGAAAGTTTTTTCTAATTTAATTTACCTACCACACCTTGGCCTGATCACTGTCTTATATGTAGAATTAAAAAATCTGTTAAATATAACCTGTCTGACAACATGTCTGTCTGGGAAAAAATACAAAGCCATTTCTAAGAGTGAGACTCTGGTGAACCGCAGTAAGAGCCATTATACAAAAAAAACAAAACATAGAACAGTGTTGAGCCTCCCCAGAAGAGGAGAGCCTATCGAAGTTATTCCAAGAGCACATCAACAACTCATCAAACAAACAAAAAAAAAAAACAGCATAACATCTAAACCACTGCAAGCTTCACTTGTCTCAGTTACAGTCAGTGTTTATGATCCAACAGTCAGAAAGAGACTGGGCAACAATGGCATCCATAAGAGAGTTCCAAGGCCAAAATTCTTGCTGACCAAAAAGAACATAAAGGCCCGCCTCACACTTACCAAAAACATCGGGTAAACATTTGATCCCCAGGACCTTTGGGAAACTATTATGTGGACTGATCAGAAAAAAAATTTCCTTTCTGAATGTTGTGTGTACCGTTACACCTGGAGTAAAACTAACACAGCATTTTACATCATAGTGACAGTTAAACAGGGCGTGGCAAAGTCAGTCTGGGGTGGCTTTCAGCTAGAGGACCTGGACGACTGACTGCTATTGATGGAACCATGAATTCTGCTCTCTTACAGAAAACCCTGAAGTAGAATGTCTTGAAATCAGTTTGGGATCTAAAGCTAAAGTTGTTTTGAGTCATGCAGCAAGACAATGATCTGAAGCACATATGTAAGTTTACATGTCAAAGAAAACAAGAAAGTTAAGGTTTCGGAGTGGCCTAGTCAAAGTGCAGACTTAATTCCAATTGAAATTCTGAAGCATAACAGGTTGTTCATGCTCCAAAACGCTTCAACTAAATTGTTCTGCAAAGACAAATAGAACAAAGCTCCCTACCAGTGATGTAAAAGACTCACTGCCAGTTACTGCAAATGCTTGGTATTAGAGAAAGAATATCAGTCTAAGAAAGCGAATGACGCCAGGGACAAAACCATGTTTGTATAATAAATGCAATCTACTTCTACAGTCAGCAGAGGGAGACAAACCTTTCACAATTAAAAAATGACAGCTCATAGCCACTGCTAGAGAGATCAAAATAACTTCAGAAATACTTGACTTGAGAAGAAAATAAACACGGCAGGGAAGGGAGGGACTTTACCTGAGGCTCTATGTAGCGGTGACCCAGCTGAGCAGACACAAAGTCCTGCACGCCGTAAATCAGGCAGTCCGGTCGCAGACAACGAAGGACCAACAACTTCTGGAATGAGTTTAGTCTGACATCCCATTCTCCTGGCAGCAACTCTCTTTAGACAAGCAGACACAGAAAGTCACCTTATAAATTGATATTTACGTCAAATTCTAAACAAACAATGGAAGGCTGCATGTGTTTAAATAGTGGTCATCTTTTCATGCCTGTGGGGGTACTTGCTGTCAAAAATTCTGTTGAAACCCTGCAGATGTTTTGTGAAGCTTTCTGCCAGTTCCCCAAAGTCATCCAGAACGCTGAGGTCTAAAATGTTCTGCCGGGCCCAATCCGACATCCAGGCTGCCCCTGAGCTGGTCAGCTTGTGGACAGGCATGCTTCCAGAGAGCAGGTACCTCCACTCAGTCTACCACAACAAAAGAGAACGGAGATTAAGCAAGTGGACATGGGCTAGATCAGTTGGAGACTGCTCAAAAAGAGGAAGAATCCCACTGACTCTGTTACCGTTTTAATTTGATTCTCGTTCATCATGATGCGAGCACACAGATAAAAAGCAAACATGAGTTTGTGTTTCTCAAACAGGCTGCGGCACACGTTCCTGTACAGGCTGAAGGTAAAATGATCTTTTATGTTGCTGATTCTCTTCTCCACTGTGTCTGTTCAAAAGACAATGAAGATAGAAAACCTAAATCATAACAATGTTTTATACTTAAACTGATTTTATCAGATACATCGTAAAATAGGTCTTGTTTTTGCACAGAACAGCCAGTTCTCCACAGAATTTCACTGTAAGATTTGCTTTGTACCTGCTGCGTCACAGTTGCCAACAGCAGCCATGAAGACACCTAGGAACCATTCCAGAGAGTACTGGTACATTGGGTCAATATTAGACAGCTCTGACACGCAAAAGAACAGAATCTGAGCTCGCACTGCCACTGGTGAATACTTGAAACGAGTGGCATCGATATCTTGCTCCATCTTCTTTGCTGCAAGCATTTTAGCCTGCCATGAAAACACAAATGAAGAGCACCAAATAAAAACCAACCAATAGTAGTCTTAACATTTAATACAGTAACTTAAAAAATATTAGTAACCATTCTACATTATATTCCATTACAAGAAACCACAATTTACTTTAGTGGGATATTCATTGTGACAACCCTTAAGTGCATTTTTATTAAGCCTCCTTTAATAGCCCTAAATAAAATCCAATGCAACCAACTGTGAAGGCCTCAGAAGTCTGTTAGAGAACATCAGTGAAGAAACCTCAGAGTACAGAACAACTGAGTCACCCAGCTTCAGCGCTGTTCTGTTTTCCTCCTTAAAGGTGTAGGAGTAATAAATACAGATTAAACAGTTCAGTTTGTCTTACATGTTCGGTCATGAAGACTGAAAAACACCGGACAGGTCAGGAATGAGGAACAAGTTTAATGCAGAATTAGGTTATAAAGCAATATCCCAGCTTTAAATGTCTCATGGACGACTATTCAATCTATGATCAGAAAATGAAAAGGGTTTGGCACATTTGCAAACCTATCAAGACATGGCCGTCCATCTAAACGCATGGAGAGGCAAGGACAACATTCATCTCATGTCACTGTTGAAGGAAACCCCAAAGAAGTCATAAGCAATGTAGAGGAAACAGCAAACATGAGACTGACACTCCGCATTAACCTGAACACAACAATTCCATGGTAAAACACGATGCTGGCAGCATCATGCTGTGGGGAATCTATTCTTCAGCAACCCTAAAACATACAGCCACAGCTCTACTGGAATGGGTAGATCAAAGCGTAATCATGTGTTAGAATGGTCCAATGGTCCAGACCTAAATCCAATCTGCATTTCAAACTGCTTTCAAGACTTAAAGAAGAAATGTTCACATAAGATCTCCTCCAACATGCCTGCGCTTGTATTGTATTTTGCAAAGAGGAACTGGTATCGATTTCAGTCTCTAGATGTACAAAACTGGTAAAGGGACACCACAAAAGACTAGCATCTGTAACTGCAGATGTCTTGTCTGAGAGGGGCTGAATAGAAATGCACAGCATGCTACTTTTTATGTATGATTTATTGTCCATTTAATTAAATGTTCTACTTTATGTTGGTCTGTCATATAAAATCACAGTAAAACACACTGAGGTTTGTGACTGTAACATGGCAAAATATGTAATCCTCAAGATAGGAATATTTTTTAAAGGCAGTGTATATTAAACATTCAAACTTTCTGACCTTTATCTCCACAGCTCTGATCTTAGAAGCCTCCAACACTGGATTTAAATCCTCAGCCTTGGAGTTTCCTTCTGCAGGACTGAGATGCAGGATCTGATCCTCGATGTCTTTCAGTTCCTGGGTCATTTTGGCACTGCCAATTACTAGCTGGTTCTTTGCCTCCTCCAAGTCTGGATGTTCCTCAGCTACCACCAGGCTAAGCAGCAGGTCTTCCAGACCCCTGATTTCACGCAAAATGTCCAGTCACACACTAGAACTCACACACCAAGGTTGTTTGAAAACATAATTTGTCTCTTTATAATACAGAAGCAAAACAGTTATTTTCAAATTTGTCTTAAAATTGTTTATGAACACATCTTTAGAACATTTTTAGGGTGTGAAATTTGAAGAGCATGACACAAAATATCTTTAAGAACAGTATTTTTTAAATTGTGGGATTGCTCATCACTTTTCAAAGTTTCTATTTAGGAACCATTATTCCTGACAGATCATCATCAAAGCATCTGTACTTTGCCTCTGATTCTCCATAATGGTGGAAATGAAGATAACCAACAAAAAAACTAAGCTTCAATGATGCCGTTTTCTTTTATCTGAAAGTGTGTGTTACCTTGGTGACACAGTAAAATTAATGAGTGTGACGCTGGCAGAAACCTCTGGAGAGTAACGTGGGTTTGGCAGCTTGGTGGTAATGTACAACCTGAAGCCCTCAGAGTACGGAACAACTGAGTCACCCAGCTTCAGCGCTGTTCTGTTTTCCTCCTTAAAGGTCTAGGAGTAATAAATACAGATTAAACAGTTCAGTTTGTCTTACATGTTTGAGTTTCTGCCAACAGTTGTAAAGGATGAATGTGCAACCCACCTCTAGCAACAAGACGGGTTCTAAAGCGGGATCCAGCTCCTCTCCTGCATTCTCCAACAAGCAAGGTTTACCCTCAAGTAAAGCCATCTTCAGACCTTGGAGGTAATTACTGTCACTGAGCCTTAAAACCCTCAGATCCCTGTCCCGCTCCTGAAAAACAAAACAGGAAGCAAAAAAGAGCAATGCAACTATGACTGCAGGTTAATAAATGACCTTCAATAGCCTTTTATGGATATCAGCAACCCTAAGTAATTAAGGTACAATTTGAAATACTTCACCATGTTTTTGATCCATCTGTTTGCTTGACCCTGAGGATCTATGAACAGTGTCCAGCGGAGAGAATACTGGGCAATTATACTGTTCTCCAATGAAAATGTATCCCTGGGCAATCCTGAAATCTATGAACATGGAGATAAAAACTGCCAATAAATTTATAATATTCAAAATTCAGATCATTTGTGGTCATCAGATCATTGTAAGCGTGTATAGAAGAGTTCCATTTGATCGTAGAAAAACCGATCATGGTCTGCATCTGACCTTCCAAGAGTTGATCTTGACAGGATCTCCTAAACTGTTGATCAGGTTAGCATCAGCAGAGTGTGGAAGACTCAGCTCTTTGAAACCTTGCAGCCATTCTTCTACCATAGCTGCCCGGTATTCTCCCTAAAAACAAAACCAGTGTGTAAAAATTATTTTAGTGACACCTGCCTACAAATATACAAAGCTCTGCAAAACTATTTACACCCATTGAATTTTTTCATATTTTGTCACACTACAACCATCTTTAATATATTTCATTCAGGTTTTGCTGTAAAAGATCAATGCAAACTAATCTAAAATTTTAAGAAAGAAATAGAAACTTTATTTGTCTGACACTAAACGTAACAATTTGTCTTTGACAGTGCTCTATACATGCAAATAGATGTTAAAAAGAGAATTACACCAAAATGAACACAGAATACACACGATACAAAATTAAAATCATAAAAGGGTTATTGAAATCCCTCTGCTGTTGAGGACTGTAACTGCGGTTGGAATGAGGGATTTTTTGTATATTGCCTCTCTGGCCAGTGGGACTTTGTATCTCCTGCCTGATGGGATGAGACTGAATGAGTAATGGAAGGGATGAGAGGGTTCCTCTGTGATCAGAATGGCTTTCGTGATCACAGAGCGCTCATACAGATGGGAGAGTGAAATTTGCGATGAACCAATTATTTTGCTTGCTTGATTTGTTATGCGTCAGAGTTTTATTTTCTCTTTGTTAGTGATGAAGTTGTACCAATATGTGATACTGAAGGTGAGAATGGATTCTATAACCGGTAAACCATGATAAAAATCTTTTTTGCTAACGTTAAATTATCTCAGCTTCCTGAGAAGATAGAGGTGCTGGAAGGATTTGTTATAAATCCTGTCAGGGTGTATTTGGACAGACAGAGAGGTGTTTATCTGTGTCCCCATGCAGATACTTAAAGCATTACACCTGTTCAACTAAAGTGGACAGAAAAGTATAGTAATAGTGTTTGCATTCAGTCCCCCAATACCTTGTAGAACTACATTTTGCTGCAATTGCAACTGTAAGTCATTTAGGGTATATCTCCACTGGCTTTGCGCACAGAGGAAAATACAGTTTTGCAAGTTTTTGAATTTTTTTTTAAAGTTTTTAAGTTTTGCAAAATAGTTCAAGGTCAGTCAGAATGAATTGAGAGGATCTGTGAACATCAGAATCCAAGCCCTGCTAAAGAATATCTGCTTACTCTCTGACTTGTAATGGACTTGATTGCCTTGGATTGATGCATGCTTTCATCCAGCTCATTTCTAAATGTTGTCCTGTTCGAAGGAGAACCTCGGCCCCAGAGTCTTATAGGTTAACTTTCAGGATTGCGATGCCATGTATATTTAGCCCCATCCAATTTCCCATTAACTCTGATCAGCTTCCCTGTTCTTGCTAAAGAAAAGCATCCCCCAGCATGATGCTGCCACCACCATGTTTCACTATGATGATGATACATTGAAGGTGATGTGCAGGTAATCAGATTTGGTCTCTTCTGACCAGAGCACCTTCTTCCATGTTTGCTGTGACACATACATTGGCCATGGCAGATTGCAAACTGGACTTCTTTGGGCTTTCTTTCAATAATAGCACTTATTGCCACTCTTCCATCTTCCAGAGTAAAGATGGCTATACTGAAATGCACACCAGTTTTTTTGTAAAACCCGTGTATCCTTTTTCTTATTTGTGAATGTAAAAAAAAGTCAAACCATAAAAAGACTTTTGTAGAGCACTGTATACAGGCACATATCCATTTAGAAACAGTTAAGGACTTTTTTTCTTAATTCTATTAGTAAATACAAGCAAAGACAAAAACTCATTTTCTTGTACACTACCGAAGCTCCACCAAACTTACAGAAAAGGGCCCAAGGTATGCGATGTAGCCTGCACACAGAAGCATGTCTCCTGCTAAATTATAAACCATATGGTCAAGATGTTTCACTTTCTCCTTCCAGCGCTCCTCTTCCTCAGCTAGCCCATCTACCAACTGGAGAGCAACACACAATGTGTAACAGAAGCTTAATATTTTCAGAATATTAAACGTTTTCGTGTCTTCCGACTGTTTTTTTCAACTTGTTTATAAATTGTGTCTGATTTTGGTCGGTTTCAGTAATTTTAATGTTAAACTATGAGGGTTTTGTTTTTACATGTAAGCGTCAGTCTTTGTTCTGACCTCGTTGGCTCTGACGAGGCGAGTCTCAGTCAGTCGATATTTGTAGTCCAGGTCTTTCTTCCTAGCCAGACATTCTTGGTGCTTGGCCTCTAAAAAGGGAATTCTTTCTTCCACTGCTGCCAGGTTTGTCCTGGCATCGTAAAGAAACAGTTGGGTGGCTTTTAAATCCTCTTCAGCTTCTTGGAGAGCTTGCTGCAACAATGTTCACATTTCCAACAGTTTAGAGGCTCTCTTTTAAAATATGAGTATGTTTGTATATCTAATATTTTGCACAGATAATTCAGACAATGTTGCGAATAGGTATTTCAGGTTTTACCCATTTTGGTTCCACAGCTTTGACCACAAAGTGATAATCGTACACGGCTCGAACCCACTGGCTAATACAGCTACAGGCGGTGCAAATCCTGATAATGGAAGCAGGCTGAAATTCTTCATGGTCAATGTAGGGCTGGACAGAACGGATCACATCATCTGGGATGTTGTCCTGAACAACAGGCGTTGGGGGGGGACAAAAAAATCTGTTTTTAGTGAAGCAACCAGCAAATTAACAAATCTAAATTACACATTGTTTTAATGGTTAAGGTTACAAGTAAAAGGGACATATATACATTTGCAGTTTCAGTGCTGAAATTGAACCTGTAACCTACTAATGTGGAGCTTTAGAATCTGGCATCCAGATCATGAGAACATTTTTACGCCTCTCAGCAATACAGGATTTTACCTCCATGGAAGAGCATGTCCTTGAAGGATTAGCAGCTCTTTTTAAAATAAATTTAAATGCTTCAGAGCAGTAAACTGCCAAAAAATATTTTTACAAAGGTCATCCCGCATACATTGCCATGAAGAAGGATTCAAAGCCTTTGAATGTCTTGAGATTTTGTCACAATACAACCACAATTTATAATATACTTGACTTTTTTTCTGTAACTTTTTTATTTTAGTATTTTAATGAACAGAAACTTTGTCAAACAATGAACAAAGTGGGAGATTTTCCTGATTGAATCTTCTAGATGTCTCGTATATAACATGGTCTTTCGGTCCTCTTTGTTGCCCATCTTCCTTTTGAATATAGTCTATATTAAAATTTTTCTTCAATTTGGGTTTCCGACAGTCTTATTATGTATCAGTTTTTCAATTATGTAGGTTTTATTTTTTGCTGTTGTAGGTTTCTTGAATAATGCCAGTTCATTGTTTAAAAGTTGGTGGATCTGCCTGGTTCTATTACCTTTTTCTCCAAGCCACCATTAGAATATTAACCAGATATCTATCTTTCCCCTCTATATTCATCTGCAAAATACCAAAGTATATAACAGAAACAGTCAAAACAAATTGTATCCAAGGTTTTTATTTTTTCAATTCACTGTTTATGTCCTATAAAAAGGTTTTTATCTTTGGACATGTCCAGAATTCATGACTATGGCTGGCATTTAAGAATTCATGTTTATTTAGGTCACATTTATCCCTAATTTCATGGAAACCTTTTAATCTTCCTTCTTTCCCCAAAGCTGTCCATGTTGCGATTTATTTTGTGTCCATAGTATAAATCAAAAACCGCAGTGATAGCCTTAAATTTACTGTCACACAATATCCACTTTAGAGATTGTAGATCACTTTCAGTTTTGTATTTTTGGCCACTCTAAACCAAGTTTTTAAGGTAAAATTCTGAAACAATTTTGAGTTTTTATCTTACTCTTTATCTTCAATCACATTTTTAATTGGGAAAAACTCCTAACTTATTTATATATTTATTTATATTGGCTTCATAGTTTGTTTTACACCACAAGTAGATGAAATAATAATCTTATAGTAATTCCATCAGGGCCATTTCGCCCTTTACTTTTGGTAGTTTAAAAGACTTGTATTTAATCCTGAGGTTTCAAATATTGACCAGAATTCATGGTCTTTCCAGGGGTGTGTTTGGTGTGAGGAGCTTTTTCCACCTGAGGGATGGATTTCTGCAGCTCCCACAGAGTTACCATGGCCCTCTCGGCCTCTGCTTCTTTGATTAATGAGATTTTCCTTAAGATTTTTTGATATTTGTTTTTAATCATCTTTATCATTTACTTAGTTGTTTTCTTTGTGTTTTTAATAGTTTTAATGAACTACTATGTGGAGCACTTTTTTTTTAACTGTAGTGTCGAAGGTGTTAAATAAATAAGATCTACCTACTTACTTGCTTATTAAAATTCCAATGAAATCTGGCTGTAATGTGACAAAAAACGTTCAAAGGGTATGAATACTTTTCCATGGCACTGCAGAGTGCATTAGATTAGGATCATCTGGCTGCTAATTAGCCCTTTATTCATCTGTACTGTTAGGGTTTTGTCTGTTTTTGCAAACAGCTTCTGCATTTTGATGTTGTATTTTATTGAAATAACAACGGTGTAGGGAAATATTTGTGTTTAAGTTTATCTGAGGGCTCCTGTTAATGGATAATAGACCAATTTAGGAACAGGTCGTTTGCATGTCCTCATATGTCAAGCCTTATTATTAATGTAATTACTCTTTAGTTTACCTGTATAACATCAATGTGGTCTACCTTGTCATAGTTGTAGAGGCTCTCCAAAAAATTGCTTGGCTCTTGTAGGAGACCTTTAGCAGGTTCCAAGTAGTCTTGAAAGCTGGTGTCAGGCTTCTCTCCAGGAACCTTAACCGGTCCGATGCCTATAATGATGCAAACCGCTTCAAGCACAAGCTTTACCCCCAGGGGAGCCTGCTCAGTGATTTGGACCTGTGAAATTAAAATCAGTTAGATTATAGTTAAAAAGGTATAATCCAGGGGTGGCCAACTCCAGTCCTCAAGAGATGGTGTTGTGCATGTTTTAGATGTTCAACACAGCTGAACTAATGGTTAAATTATGTCCTGAGCAGGTCATCAAGTTCTGCACAGACTTGGTGATGTGGCATTTATTTAATTCAGATGTGTTGAACCAGAAGAACATCTAAGCTCTTGAGGACTGAAGATGGACACCCTTGGTATATTCAATCATCATCTTACCTCCTCTTACCTCAGTGATGCTGTTTTTGTCGAGGCTGGCAAAAGCTTTATCCACGGATTTTAAAGCGTTGTCAATGTCTCTCTGTGCATTTGCAGAGATTGCCTTAACAAAACGTTCTTTCTCTAAAACTTTGGATTCTTCTTCTTCCACTGATTTACGGGTCTCCTCTGCGACTGCTGAAGTGCTCTAGTAATATAGATTTTGAGGACAAAACAGATCTAAAAATCTGATGATAGCATTTATTCCAGTGCATAAAGGATGGACCATATATAGATAACATATCAGGGTTCGTTATTGTGTTTGTTGTTATACATGTCAGTATGACTCATGCACTTCTAGTGATATTTGCTTACATGAATGGTCTCCATAGTTGCTTCCACCTCTTTAGCAGCCTCCTCCAAAAGAGGTCGCATCATCTCCTGCTCCTCTTGGAACTTGATCACGTCCTCAGCTGTGCTGCAAAGCTACAGACCCACCATTCATTATTCATTCAGTTACTAATGCTCACTCAATGCTATTTAAATGTATATAAACCAATCAGTTATTCAGTTGCTTTCCAGTGTGCCTTGCCTTGTTGAGGCCAGTTTTTACGTGCTGAAGAGCAACGCACAGCTCTTGTTTCTTGCATCCAGTGAGCTCTGAGAAGAGTTTGAGGAATTCTGTATAGCTCTTAGGTGTGACGTAGTTGTGTCGAGATAGCTCTGCCAGGTACTCTTCACTCTTCGTGGCCACCAGTTGGTGAATCTTCACACATGCCAATGTCTGTGGAGAGAAATTCAATAGGAATTTACTATCTTTAGACAAGGCTTTCTTGTTTCAAGGTTTCATGATTGCTGCAGACAGTTAAGCTGCACTCATTTTGTTTGTCTTTAAAAATCTTAACATATAGTAAACAGAGGTAATCATTGATTCTGCAGACAGTAAATAGACTATCATAACCTTGTGTAAGGGAGATTTTGGTCTTCTTTGTGTTAAATAAGAAGCAAAGACAGCTGGGGATGGGAGCCCCCACTTCTAATGTGCAATAATCCATGCAGAGGAAGCCCATCTGTACCTGCTCTGCTGTCACCTATAGGACAAACAGTGCCAATTTTCATTTTAGCAGATAAACTAAACTTGCCCCCATCAGAATATTAGCTAATGTGCTAATCAACGGAAAACTTCAGCATCCAGCTGACCTGTTCCCACAGATAACTTTCTATATTCATTATGATCAGCTCTGGCCAATATGTCACAGCTTCAACTGAGGAAAGAAAGACATGGAAATAATTTTGTTGTACAATGTACATGTTGGTACAAAGGTGACAACCTCAACCTTTAGGATTGACTGCCTGAAAATGAGTGAGTGATGATCTGTCAACACCTCTCTGAAAAGTTGAGAAATTTTCTTCCAGTAGGATCCAAAGAAGACTTACAAAAAAAGATATTCCGTCATTCAGCAGGGTACACGTCATCTATGAACTTTGATTACTTTTGATAACTGCTATTAACATGCAGTGCTGATCACATTGATTGGTAACCCTGGTAAAAATGTATTAAAAGCCCTACATTTTTTTTCTCACATTGAAAATCCAAATTGAAAACATGTAATCTGAGTACGTTTTTTCAGTCGGAGGAAAATATTATACTAATATACTATATTAATTATACAGATTGGGACCACTGCTGTCAATCCTTTATACAGCCTCTTTTTTCCAATATGGCAGCACGTTGTCTTCTCCTGTAACATTTTAGAAAACGGCCCACAGCATCATGGATCCTCCACCGCACTTAACAGTAGACAAGAGATGCTTTCCCACGTATTCATCAAATGTTTTATGCCACACCCACTTAGAGTGTTTGTCAGAAAAAATTGATCTTAGTCTCATCTGACAACCAATAGCCATGTAGATAGCATTTGATGGTTGTTATGGAAATTTGCTACCACAAGGCACCACTCTATGGAGTAGTTCTTAAACAGTAAGCTTTGGAAAGTTTTTTAGACCCCTTACCATCCTTTCTTACCATCATCGGTGTGGTTAGTGGCAAGATAAATATGGGACATGGTTTTAGCCTAGTGGCCAGTAACCAGAAGACAACGCCCTCAGTGTTACTTCTTATTTATACCCCAGGGAAAAATCACGCATTACCAGTCATAATTTCCTAAAAACATAATCATACATAAATGTATAAATGTTAAGAAATGCATTAGTTAGATTTTTTTTGTAGGGATTTTAATGGGTGCTGCACAGTTGAGCAGTTGCTAGGATTGTTGCCTTGAAGCAGGAATGTCCTGGGTTTGAATCCCGAGCTGGGTCTTTCTGCATGGA
Organism: Girardinichthys multiradiatus; assembly: GCF_021462225.1. Lineage (NCBI taxonomy): Eukaryota > Metazoa > Chordata > Actinopteri > Cyprinodontiformes > Goodeidae > Girardinichthys > Girardinichthys multiradiatus. Next base: position 39,666,156 of record NC_061812.1, on the reverse strand, counting down.
GTTTGCATGTTCTCCCCATGCATGCGTGGGTTCTCTCCAGGTAATATGGCTTCATCCCACAGTTAAAAACATGACTGTTAGGTAACTAGTCTTTCTAAATTGCGCTTAAGTGAGTGTGTGGGTTGTTTGACCTGTGTATGTGTGTGTTGCCCTGTGACAGACTGGCAACCTCTCTAGGGTTTGCCTCTCACCCAAGATAGGGACCACCCACCCCCATGGACTGCAGGGATAAGTCAGTATAAGTAATGGATGGACTGATGGTATGGTTATGAGAACAGAAGATGATTTTGTGAAAAACAATAGATTCTTCGCATTAGACTCCCCGCTCTAAGAATACTCAAATTAAAGGTTAGATTTTTCTAACTTTCTTAGTGAGCGATTATCTTATTACAATAAAAGATGAATTTACTTTAAGGCTTTTTACACATTTGTACACGAGGTGCCAATAAACGCGACAAACACTGTACACAAAGTACTGTAGGAACTCAACAAAAGAAAAATACAGTGGTTCACAAACAGAAGTTCATAAACCAGATTCTTACCAGAGCGTTCTTTGTCATGGGACTGACTTCCAGCTCAGGTAGCTCATTTAAAAATGATCCAGCCACAGCCTGCAGAGCCTCCTCTGGCCAGGCATCAAACCAATCTATGGTGCAGCATTTCACCAAAGAAGGAAACTTCCTCAACCGTGCACGAAACGTCTCACCTACAGGGCTGAAGACGTAAAAGAGGTAAAAAAATTTGCAAAAGGAAACATTTTCATTGACAGAAAGTATAAAACAAACAGCTGGAAGATTTTTTAACCTTTCCTGACTAACCTCATGCAGAGAACCAGGTGAAAGTTGCTGTTAACTTTCCGCTTGTAAGCAGCCATAAGATTAGCTTCTGTTGGCTGCTGGCCTTGGACTTCCACTGCTTGCCTCATTGCCTTTAAGATCTGCTCTTGTTCCTCTGGTGTATACAGGTTGGGAACTTCCCCACTGATCAAAATGTTGCAGATATCATCCAGAAATGACACCATCTTAATCTGGTGAATGAATAACAAACCACTGTTCTTGTTTGTAAGTGGAAGTGGGTTTGGTAATTATATGATTATAATTCAAAAATACAGCAGCAGTTGGTAACAGTCATACTGTATACCTGAGTTTCAACAAAGAGGAATGTAATCTTCTGGTCCTGAAGACCAGCTGAGAGCATGTTGTTTTTAATATCCTTTCTCCACTCGGTTTGACTGTAGTTCTTAGATGCTTCAATTTGGAAACATTTATATCCAGATCTAAATATGAATAAATGAATTAAGACTGTGCTAATACATCATATATCCCAATGGTCTTTGTGCATGTTTCATAAAATTAACACTAAGTCACATCCAGGATCTCCATAAATTATAACATCATTATTCAAGTAATTCAATTAAACGTAAAATCATATATTGATTCATTACACACAAAGTGATGTATGTGATATACTTTAAGAATTAATCTGTACTTTTAATGTTTAACACTTTTAATGACTAATGATATAACGTAAGGCCAGAGCAATAAAAAGTATTTTATAATAGCAATATTGGCTTATGGGTATATTATGGCCTATACAACACTGCAGAGTTGACAGGTGTTGAGCAGATAGTGTGATTATAGACAGGGTCCACAAGGAAGGCAAGCCAAAAAAGTTCATTGCTAAAGAAGCTGGCCGTTCAAAAAGCGCTGTATCCAAGCATGTTACCAGGAAGTTAATTGGAAGGAAAATGTGTGGTTGGACAAGCAAAAGCCCTGAACTCCAGCTAGTCCAAGAGGTATTCACTACAACTGGTGAATTCCTTGTGTTGAGCTACTCGTGAAGCAGAAGCAACGTCAGAAGTGTCTTACCTGGGGTAAGGAGAAAGAAGACTGGAATGTTACTCAATGGTCCAAAGTCTTTAAATATCAAAGTAAATTTAGCATTTCATTTGGAAATCAAAGTGCCAGAGATTGGAGGAGGAGTGCAGAGGTACAGAATCCAAGTTACTTGGACATCCAGTGTAAAGTTTCCCATCAGCAATAATTTTGGGGTGCCATGTCATCTGCTGGTGTTGGTCCACTGTGTCTATTTAGGTCCAAAGTCCACACAGCCATCTACCAGGAAATTTTAAAGCACACGATGTTTCCCCCTGCTTTTGCGCTTTATGAAAGTGCTAATTTCATTTTCCTGTGGAAACCTGCCCACACTGACAAAAACACCAATGCCTGCCATAGACTGTCTTCAGCAGAAAAATGAGAGACTCCAGAGCCAACAATGCAGACGAGGTGAAGGCCGCTATCAAAGTAACCTGGGATTCCTTACCTCAGCACAACCACACACTGATCGCCTCCATGCCACACCATACTGATGCAGTAATTCATGCAAAAGAAGCCCCACCCAGGTATTGAGAGCAGATACTGTACGTGACATCCACATGTTTTTAGAAGGCCCATTTCTGTTTTAAAAATAATTACAAAGGAATGCTATCTACAACCCTGAACATACATTACATTTTTTTAAAGTAAATAAAAATCATACAATAACTCATTTTAAAAAGCTAACATTTGAAAATAATTTTCTTAAAACGTATGGTTTAAATTACAGCTAGTTAGAAAGATTACATGAAAATATAAAGACTTGCTTGAGTCTCACATATATGAGGCTAGTTTGGTGAGTGACCGGCGGCCACTGCCGTGCACTCCAAGCAACAGGGCATGACAGAGGGGCTGGCGCAAGATGCGGCTGATCCGACACACATGCTCAATGGCGTCCATGAAAAGCACCAGTTGCATCTTGGCCACGCTGCTCTGATTGTAGTCTTCAACATACTGTTCCATCACTTTTGCAAGCTAGACGGGGTAACACAATATAATATTTCAAATACAACATAAAATATAATTCACTTTAGAAAAATCTGGTTAAATTTGATATAAAAAAAAACACCAGAATCTTAGATTCCAAAACTGACTGGTACTACTCACATCTTCCTTGTTTTCTATAACTGTGTAGACCTTCTCGTCAGATTCAGGACATGTGAAATCTCCATACAAAACAGGATGGCAGGGCACAACGTCTTCATTTTGCCAGTCAAAGCCTTGAATGCAGTCCTTCAGCAGACTGTTGAACCAGTTCCTATCACTAGCACAAACCAGACGATCCTGGAATACCCGGCAGCTTTCATGGTACCACAGACGAAGTAGCTCTAATTTATCCTACAACCGAAAATGCAGTGATGCTGCTTTAATATTTAGGATTCTCATGAATATAAAAAAACTCAATTTCTGTTCCCTGTTTCTATTCCTAAATGCTTTTTGTTTTGCAAATCTAAGCTACAATGCATTACAACCCATTTGAAATGTATCCCATGGAATAAATACAAGTTATGCCTCAATTTATTTATTAACGTGACGATTTAATGACCACCTTTATAGTGTGTGCCTCGGCCATTAGTATCCCCTGAAAGACTTTAGACAGGTCTCGGAGGTTAAAGGTGTAGTGGCACTTTGCTGGAGTTGGAAGGAGGTGGGAGGTTACGGCGGTGTAAATTTGAATAGTAGCATCAACAAGAGGCTCCAGCAGCTCCTGGATTGCTGGAGCAGGTCCTGATAAAAAAAAAAAGAGGCACATAAATGAAAACTTGTTAAAAAGTCACAATTTTAAAACAATTTCTGTAAAAACCTATTGTACTTTCATTCCCTTATCTGAAAATGGAAATAAGATGATACAATTGCGACCTGACAAACGCATGGCTGTCCACTTGAACTGACAAGCCAGGTAAAGAGAGCATTAACCAGAGAAGCAGCTAAGAGGCCCATTGTAACCCTGAAAGAGCAGAAGAGATCCACATCTGTCATGAGGACAACTTTCAATCAACCTCTGGGTTGCTGTGACTTAGATGAACGGTAGCTGGACTGCAATTGAATGGTTGTGAGTTAAATTCCGGCTTCCCCCTATACTTGTCAATGTGCCCGTTGGCAAGGCACTTAACCCCAAGTTGCCTACTGATCTGCATATATGTGTATGAATGCGTATTAAGAGAGCCATGAAACATGAGGAGCAGGACAGCAAAATTCAGCAACAGTTTCATCCCCCAGACCATAAGCCGACTAAACTCTCAATAAATAATAAGCCAATCTGACCAAGACTAATGAGAAGGCTGGCCAAATATTCCCCCTCTAAATTTGCAAAGTTGGCAGACCTACCCCAAAAGACTTGAAGCTACAATCAGGATGAAAGGTGGTTCCACTTTTCATATCTTTTTTCCACTTCACAGTTATGCACTACTTTGTGTTAGCCTATCATATAAAATCAAATTAAAATACTTTGAAGTTTGCAGTTTTATTGTGAGAAAATGTGAAACAGTTCAAAGGGCAGCAATACCTTTGCCAGGAACTTTACCTATCACTTAAATGTTTGAATTTCAATCAAAGCTTTGACTCACCCATCCAGCTTCCAAGAATGCTTGAAAAAATAGTTTTACTTGTGCCCTCCATGCCATTAAAGGACAGGATGTGGAAATGCCGTGTGAAGCGTTGAGTGATGGCATGTCGGTCTCCTCCTGAGCTGCCCATGGCACAAACTAAATTTACATCCACTAAATGGTTAAATGTTCCTGAGCAGAAGTAGCAAGAACACACAAGATAACTCAGTCTTGTGGATGTATGTCTCTCTAATAATCTAATGTTTCTTTATATAACAAATCATATAACAATAATCTAAATGTTTTTAAAGCAAAGAGTACCCTAATCAAGTTCAGAAAACATACCTATCTGATTCCTGTTGTACCAGCCACCATGACCCAGCCACTGCCTCAGAAGTTCAAATGGAGGCTGAGCTCCGCACATTTCTGACATGGGCATGCTGAGGTCATCAATAAAGAAGATAAAATGCTTCTCCATCGGAGGTCCCAGCACACCCCTCCGCCTGAAAGACATTTACAGTTATATTCAATAACTAAAATATTGATGTTGTTTAATTCAGTTTAATTCATTCACGAAGTTCACTAAGTGAAACACGTTATATAGATTAATTACACACAGGCTGATGCTTTCAAGCCTTTATTTCTGTTAATTATGCTGATTTTCTGCTTACACCTAATGAAAACCTGACATTTAAGGTCAGAATATTACATCAGACCAAAAAAAACATTTTAATACAGAAATACGGGCTTAATGAAAAGTATGTTTAATTCCTGCTTAAAGGTTGGTATTTTTAAAAGGTACTTTTAATCCAACAAACGAGCCTCATTGGAACGCATATTGTAATTGAACGAATATGACTGTAAGTGCCTAAACTGCAGGTTATGCACACAGTAAGAGAGAGGTTGTGTACTGTGCAGAATTTAAATGATGACTGTTGCAGCACTTGCATGTGTTTTATCTTATGTAATAATCAGTTTAATTGAAAGGGCTTAAAAATAAAGCTGACAGTTGCCATCACCTGGTTTCCAACCTGGAAATCTGTTTAGTTTTATATGAAAAACGCCGTCTGGGTATGGATGAAAGTTTTCACAAAGAATGTTTAAAAAGTAAGCTTTAATATGCTAAAGGTTAATTACAAAAGTGTACCTTTTGTTTAGTTTGCTTTCAATGTAATCTTGAGTCTGATTGGCCGAGGTGCTTGCAGTGAACAAGAGAGCATGCGTGTTGAATTCAGCAGGCATGTTCCTCAGCAGCTTGTTTGTCATGGTCAGAGTCTTTCCTGCACCGCCAGGGCCAACACACAGCAACTGGATCAAATACACAACGTGAACACTGAAATAGAAATAAGCTCTCCAAACACAAATAAGTAAAATGTCGTATCTGCTGTGGTTACACTACCATACTTACAGGTTTCCCATTGGTCAATAACAAATCCATCAGGAAAGACAACCTCTCTGTTTCAGCAGTTCGAACAAATATGTCGGCATAATTTGCTTCTGGAGTGATGACAACACTTTTCGGATGTTTCATCCAGCTGATCCACTGTACCTAATGCACAGGCAAAGCAGGTATATGGAGCAGAACTGCACTTCTACCTGAAGACTTAATAAATTAATAAATAACAATTCAAGGGTTTAAATATATATTTACTTTTCTCTCCTCATCTTCATCTTCATCAAGCCTGTAATCATAAACTAGACCATCCTCAGGAAAAGATAATTTTATCTGATGATAACAAGTATATATATTATTTTTTTCAACATAATTCCATCACTGAAACCTGACAGTTATACAGATTAACAAATCCAAACAAATTGTAAGAACCCCTTGGCTTTCTTTTTATCCCACCAACACATTCTGTTTGTTTCCTTTTAGATTTATTGTGATTTCATGATGTTTTTACTGTGCCAAAAAACATTTACACTAAGCTAATCTGACCTGTTCTTTTGCCATTTTGTTTTTGAGCCAGGCACTGAAGCGTTGCCGGCTGGCTGCATCTGCTGTGGCTCCTACGCTCCACACCAGTGAAAAAAAGAACCAGGGTTCTATCAGCTCCGTAAGACGATCCAGTTCCTTTTGAGTTGGTGGCTTCTTGAACCAAAAAAGAACCAAAGACCACACAGAAGGGTGATCAACAATATTCACACATGCAGGACATGTAAATAACAATTAGTAGAGATGTAATTTCAGCTATTTCCTGCTTCCTGTAATTGTTAATGGAAACTGCTTTTGAGTGACCAAGGAGTCTAAATAACAGTTCAGTTCAGTGTGTTGCTACAGGATTCATAACCCTTGACCTTTTTTACATTTTGTCACATTACAACCACAAACTTCAATGCATTTTATGAGGATTCTATGTGATAGAGTGCATGATTGAGAAGAGGAAGAAAATTTGATAAATGGTTGAAAGAAATTTCCACAAATAAAAAGTAGAAAACGTATGCCCCAGAGTCAATGTATTGCTGAATCACCGTTAACTGCAATTACAGTTTACGGTGTTTTGTCTTTGTCTCCACCAGCTTTGCATTACATGTTTGCATTATGTTTTTATTATACAAATTGTTTTTTTTTTTCTTTTTTCACAAATGTTCTATCTGTCTGTCTATCAACTCTGACCAATTTCCCTGGTTCTGCTGAAGAAAAGCACCCCCACAGCATGATGCTGCCATCACCATGTTTCACCAATGGGATGTTCTGTTCAGATTGATGTGCACTGTTAATCTTCTGCCACACAAAGCATTTTTCATGTAGACCAAGATTCAGTGTAGTTATTGTCTGACCAGACAACCTTCATCCATATTTGCTGTGTCTCCCACGAGGCCTATAGCTACAAATGGGAATTCGGATGTCTCTCTTCTAGCCACCAATAGACTCATGCACTGCACAATTTACAGATAGCCTGTCGACAGATTTCTCCCACTTGAGTTTTGTAACCTAAACCTACTTTACATTTCTCTACAACCTCCCTGACCTGCCTGCTGTGCTCCTTGATGCTGTTTGTTCACTAGTGTTCTCTAACAAACACCTGAGGCCTTCACAGAATAGCTGAATATAAACTGAGATTACAAGGTTATATGCAGGTGGACTCTATTTATTAAAAAGAGATTTTCTTAAGCCAGTCGGCTGCACTGGATTTTTTTTAGGGGTTTGAGAGTAAGGGGGGTAAACACATCTGCACCCCACACTTTTCACATTTTCACTTTGAAATAATTTTGAAAACCAAATTTTTTATAATTTTCCTTCTACCTCATTACACACTAAAATATAAAATCCCAACAAAGTACATTGAAGTTTGTGATTAAATTGTCACTTGACAATATTTGAAAACTTTTAAGTAGTATGTATACTTTTCTAATGTAACAGATGTAAAAAATACATATGGCAAAGTATTTTCTGTATTGTTCTTCTACAATGAAACAGGCCATCTCCATTTACAAATCAAAGACCGTTCTCAGGACAGGAAAGCAGTTTTCTATGGTTGTCGAACTTTAAATGAGGCTAAAGATTTAGCATGAACAGCTGAAGAATTTTACACAAACCTCTTTAATGTTGTAGGGACAAAAAAAGCAATCCATGAGTTTAAGGAGACTACAGACAAGGTTGCTGTCCAGAGATGGGCTGACCTCTTTTACTGATGAGCGCACAAATGTAACTGAGTCCTGTATAAGAACATAGCAAAACAAGTGCTTTGATCATTAGTAGGTGCTGAGCTGAAAGAGCGTTAATACTACTTCCTGGTCCAACTCATACAGACTCCTCTCTCACCTTCAGGAACCTGGAAAACAGTGAATTCATCTGCTCTGTGTACGTTCTCAAAGCCTCAGGAACCTGCCTCAGCCAGCATTCTGTGAAGGAGGGGAGACCCAACATACTGGACTCCAAGTAGACCACACCACAGCGAGACACTGTAGCTGGAGATGCCCCAGCCAGGTCCTGCACCTCAAACATTATGGTCATTTCCTATCGGTTAAAAACATGGGATGTTGTAGTGTAAATGGGAGAAGAGAAAGCAATGTAAGAGAAAATACACACTGAAGTAAAAGAAAATCTCCTTACTTCAGTGAGATTTATAATTTCCCCAGAGCTAAGGCACATTTTTTTGTTGTCATCCAGAGTAGTGTTCAAGCCATTCATCCACACAGGATCCAGAGGTCCATCCAAGATGTACCACCGTTTCTTTTTGTCCACAGATGCTGCTCCTTCACGAAGAAGAGCTGGGAGGATACCATCTTTCCTACATGGTTTGAGATAAGCCAAAGTTTGGGTATTGTTTTTATTAGTTGTGTAGATAGTATTTTAAAGGAACATTTTGTTACCAGAGATAGTTGTGAGGATCGTAGTTTCCATAGAGCTGCGGCACAGTGATGGAGTTTGGGTTAAGGACATAGACCTGGACGGCCTGATAAACACTGCCCCTTGTAGACGGCTGGCCCTCCAGAGCTGTTAATGCAGCACCTAGAAGCTCGTAACACTAAATAAAGTGAACATATGAATTCAGTTCAGCTTTAGTGCATGTATCCATTGCAATTACAGTTATTCAACCCAAACTGCAAATTAGGTTTACAGGGAAAGATAGAAAGGAAAAATAAATTAAATCCAACTAATGAAACAAAAGCAATTTAAATAACTCAACACAACTAGTACTGAAAGAGGTTTCTCCAAATTCAACACAAAATACCATCTATAATAACTATTGAGGTCTGACAGATATTCCATCTCCTCAAGCCAAGCTTCTTTAGTTCTTAGTAGAGGAGCTTTTTGCTGCAAACCTGATTCATAGCCAGGCATCAGCTTCTAGCAGCATTCCTGAAGAATCTTCATCCTCATGGTCAAATGCCTCCACTTGACATTCATGTTCATGTTCTTATGTTGCAACTGCTTTTTTCAAATCCCACCAGAGCTTTTCAATAAAGCAAGTAAAGGAACCATGTTGGTCACTCTAGTATCTTCCAGGACCTCTTCTAAAACCCTGCCTTTGTGAACTTTGAGACATGTTTGGGGGCATTGCCCTGTTTGAAAATCCAATAAAATCCAAGTTTCAGCTTCCTCGGAGAGAGTATGGCATTTCTCCTAGGATTTTCTTAAACATGACTGAATCCATCTTGCCTTCCACATGCTGCAGATTTTCAGTGAAGGAGGAAGCCAAGCACTCCCAGAGCATCACTGAGCCACCACCATGCTTCACTGAAGGGATAGTGATCAGTAGTGGTGTATGTCTTAAAGGTTCCAGTCTTTCTTATGTGCCTTACTGTGGAAACTGAAACCATAATGGCTGCTGCAGGTCTTATCCAGTCAGTCAGGTTTTTGACCACCTGGCTCAACTGGAATCGTTAATAGCTTCCTCTATTTGTCAGCAGGTGGCGTGGGAATTGACGTAGCAATCCTTGAATTTTAAACTTGCAAACACTGCTTCCAACTGTATCGCTAAAAACATTCAGTGCCTTTCATTTAGCTTTGAAACCTTTTCCTTATTTGTGATTTCTTCTCTGACCTTTCTGGACAATTTCTTTGACTTTGCTTTATTTCTAACATGCAGTAAAAGGTTACTAATCACATTCAAGTATTAATCAGTCCAGGTATATGAGCTGAATCCCTAAAACGGTTGCATTCGATGTGCCTGAGACCACACTTGATTTGTGAATGTGTGCTCCTACAAATAAATCTTCTCAGGGGGTTATTTTGAGACTGCAGCAATGACTGAAAGTAGGACCTAGTGTTGAATTTAGATCAAATTCTTGTAATTTTAGATTTATTATCCTATTTAAACTTTTCTTGTTAAAATTGCTTGCTGTATATTAGAGACGCCTAAATGATTTTGAATTTTGTCAATAAATCTAATTTGTTGTTGGGGTCAATTGCAGTCGTAAATACAACAGTTACATGTAAGTTACTTGTAATGACTAAGTCACCCATGCATAGGTGTTCATGCTTATAGAACCTTTTCAGATTTGGTCCTTTTAGAGCCTGAAACATAAATGTGTATAGCTGGGATTTTATGCGACAGACCAACACAAAGCAGCACATGTGAAGTGGAAGGAAAAGGATCCCTGGTTTTCAGTATGTTTTACTAATAAGAAAGTAAAAGTATGGTGTGAATCTGATTCTAAATAAAATCTGTCCATCGAAGAGTGGCAAGAGGATAGCAATTAATGAAAGAAAGTCATAAAGAGTTCAGTTTGCCTCAAGTCATGTAGGGATGCAGTAAACATGTGGAAGAATGTGCTCTGCTCAGGTAAGTTGAAAAAAACACCATTTTGATCTATGTGTGCAGAAAATAACACAAACACACCATCCTCCCGGTAAAACATGGTGGTGGCAGCATCATGGTGTGGCAATACTCTACATGTACAAAGCTGATAGAGACATAAACCAAAGGCGGTTATGCAAAGTACTAATATACGAGGGCTAAATACAATTGCATGCCACATTTTCAAAATTTTATTTGCAACAAAATGGAAAACCATCAATAGTTTCCCTTCCTTTTCCCAATTATGAAATACTTTGTATTGGTCAGTCACATTAAATTCCAATAAAATGAAAGGTTGCAGTTGTAAGGTGACCAAATGTGGAAAAGTTCAACCCTGTGAGCTTTTAAATATGAATACTTTTGGAATATACTGTACCTTGGTTTTACCAGATCCAGGAGGTCCCACCAGCATCAGACCATGTCTCACCAGAGTGGTCTGATACAGCTGAATGCACTTGTTAATATACCCTGAAATGACCACAATACTGTTATAGACTTACTCAAAAAAGAAGGGATAATCCTTGAAGTTTTTTTTCCAAAGAAGATACGAACCATCCAAATCTCTGAGGTTCTTCGTGATGCAAATACTACGCAGGGACTGCTCCAGAAAGCCAGAATTCATGGGGACTTGTTTTATGTTACCAAAAAGATCAGTGAGAACGGCTCTGGAATGTCTCAGGTCGTCCAGTGAAAACTGTGGCATGCTTATTTCTTGAATTGCCTGAAGACAGATTAGCTCCTGGGAACAGAATTGGCAAGGAAGGTTGGTTTTATTGGTGGTAAATTAGATCTACACAAAAGAAAAAAAACATCAAACCTCATTCATGTTGGGGTTGTCCCTCCTCAGGTTTCCAGCTACAGAGATCACAGTCTTTACAGCTCTTATTCCCAAATTATACTGATCCTTTAGATTAAAACAAAAATATATATTTCTTTTTCCTCAAAGATTACCCAACAGAAAATTATTATTTTTCAGTGTATATAAAACGTAATCAACACATCTCTTCAAAACTTCTACCTGAGAACCTGATTGTTCCAATGAGAGCCTGAAAAACGCATCAATCTTCTTGGAGAGGGCTTTGGCATTAGTGAAGCCTAACGAATACAAGGAGATCTCAGCGATCACAGCATATTCAGGGATCATCATGGACACAGGGCGGAACAGGGCCTGCAGGAGATGTTGAGCTATTTGTTGAATCCCACCTACTTTTTCCTTAGTGTTGCAAAGTTATTTGGATTTAAATCATTATTTCATACCTTTAGATTGGCAGGCATTTCTGTGCAAGCAGCACGACTCGAGTTCATGGTGAAGAATATGGCACAAGAAGGGACAAGAGGAATCTCCACTCCCTCAAACACAAAATGATCGGCCTAGGAAAAAACATTCACTTTTCTATTAGAGCTTGTTTTTTTGCTTGACTTCCAAACAAATGACTAACAATATTCTCTGTTCAGTTTTGACAAGAATCAAATAAAGAACTTATCAAAGATACAGAGATGAACCAATCACTGAAACAACATCGGAATCGGGCAGTTTTTCCCTGATCGGCTCTGATCAGTGATCAGCAAGTCAGTTACTGAAAAATCTGCTTATCTCCGATTCCTTAAATGGATCAAAACTGAGAACTTTCGCCATTTTTGGTCTATAAATGAATCAAGCAACCTAATGTACATTGACGCACTTTATTGAGTTTCATAAAAATCAGATAAAGGTTAGGGACATTTGTTTTGATGCGTATTGGGGCTAATTTTGTAATTCCTTCATTTTAAAATGACTACCTCTATCAAAAAATCTACTGCTATTTCTTTCTCATTCATGTGTTACAGTCTGTAAAATAAACATCATCATTGATAAAAATCAAAATTGGCAGGTCAGACCTGAAAAAAAGGAGATTTTCATTGGCCAGGACAAGCATGATTGGTAAATCTCTTATATGCAGAGCACAGGTATGAGCAAAATGTGATTCTAATAGGCAGTAGAATGTGAATTATCCAGTGCTTGCCTGTTGCTGCTGGGCCTTTTGTATTGTGGAGATCTGTTGTGCCAGAACAGAGAGAACCTCCACAGCAATGTGAACAATGTCATCCAAGCAAGCCCAAGCGCCTGAGCTGTAGCACAAAAACAGATAGGACATCTTACATGAATGACAGCACGTGTCAAGCTTTTTCATGATGTTTTTTGCAACTGACAAGTTTTTACCTGGCTACCCCTTTAAGAAACTTTCCCACTGCAAAGGTATTGAGCTGATCGGAGCAGTTGAAAACTACGGTGTGGATGGCCAAAGCCTTTCCGAGATCTTTAATGGTTTCTGTCTTTCCTGCACCTGCTGGGCCTGCAAGTCCACCCCCAAGCTTGAGATTTAGTGCTCCTGTAAGGGTGAGGTAGCACCTAAAAGAGCCAGAAGTAGGTATTCAGTGGATGTACTCCATAACAAGCAAAAAGCACCAGTAAACCATCATACTTATTTTATTATTATTTTTATTTTTTTTAAATAAACAAACCCCATCATACTTAAGCACTACTGTACCTCTCAGAGAGTGGGGTGATGACCAGGCGACGAGAGTTGCCAAGATATTCATATCCATATAAGAATTCTGCATTCATATCTCGTATGTACAGGTCCTCTTTTGTCCAGTAATATCTGCAACAAGTATTTGATAAATATAATAGTCAAACATATAATAAGCAACAATATCAGGGGGTAAAAATTTATTTTTTGTTAAGTAAATAAAGCAAACTGATAACCTTAGCTGGCTGATCCACTCAAAGTCATTGATGGTTGAAACCTCCTGCTCCACCAGTTTGGAAATTACATCCTTTGTATGGACTCCTATCACAATAAGGGAGGACAACACAGCTTGCTGCATCTTAGAGTGATGTCCTCTCATTAGCTGCACTAAGTCACCAAGCTTCACAAACAGAACGACAAAAAGGTTAGGATTGTAGGAAACTGTCTAATCGAGGGTGCACACTGTTCAGTTGAGCTGTGCATGAAAATGTATGAACTTTATTCAACAAACTGTGGCTAATCAAACTGGTATGTAGTTTTAGCGCCGGCAAACCTGATTCTGTAGCCGGGGATGAAGATTAGTCAAGTCTCCCTTCTCCAAAGCTTCAGACACCTCAGCAGTCCAGAAAACCTGAAAGCTAGCTATCACCACTTGACCAGGCCATGATAACACCCACTCAACATGAGGTTGCTGAGGCAAAAAAACACACATATGGAGCTTTTAAAATAAGCCTTCAATTTCATGTGGGGAAAAAATGTAATATCTGGTGAGATACAACAAAAAAGTCGACTAACCTCCGAATAAACTTTGAGAGCACTCTCAATGCTATCCCTCAGGGTGGCCTTCATAGACTTTTCTAAAGCCCTCAGCCAGATGTCCACATTCCCAACTGGTGCTACTGGCAGGGATAGTTTGACCTGTTCCTCCTCTTTGGAATACATGTGTGTGATCTGTAGGTCTGACTGAAACTGCAGCTAAAGACAAATGGAGGACTTAGCTTCTATTCATTTTCCTGTTATATACTATATGAGGGGTACTTGAAGAATCATCCAGCCAAAGCAAACCTGTGAAATGTTCCCAAAGCATTTGTGCAGTTGCAGTTGAACAGCAGTGGGATCTTTGGACTGGGACAAGATCTCCAGAAGCTCAACATCTGATAGAAAGAAAAACCTGCATACAGAGGTTATATACACAGTGTCAGTGGTATGTTTAGCAGTCAGTGTGGAACAATATAGTACAATTGGCCTATCACTGATAATCCTCACAAATACACTGAAGTTTGTTGTTGTCATGTGACAAAATGTGAAAAAGATGAAGGAGCATCAAAACTTCTACAAGTTGCAGAAACATCCAAGAAAACAAATGTATTGCTTCACTCTACCTGAGAGACACTTTCCATGTTTTATATTTATATACAACCACCCCCTCATCGCTCTTACCTTGGAAAGGAGCTTCTTTTTTTCTCCAAGTAGTCACAGAGACCTTTCTGAGCATTTTCCAAAAACACATTGCAGCGCTTCAGTTTGTTTAGTAGCTGAACATTCTGGCACAATTCAATCACCTAAAAATGAACACAAATGCACTTGTTCATTATTGCCATTGGTGCCAAGTTAGTGTACTATATGTTTAGCCCTGCTTTCAAAAATGCGAAACGTAAAAGCACAGACATTTTGATCACTAAAGTCAATGCTCATGACACTTTTCCAACGTTGCTCTAAATGCTCGTATGTTCTTCTTTGCTTCAGCTGCTGTTTGACATCATCAGAACTAAAGATGGGCTCCAAGGTCAGCCAAGCATGCTGGCATGACAGCCACTCTTCCAGCACCTCCTGTATTAACAGAAGATGGCAGCAATAGAAGATGAGACACAGGAACAATCTTGTGAATCTAATGTTTGTTTACGTGTGTACTTGAGTTAGTCTGAGCTTTCTCTCCCAGTTGCTAAGGCGCCCCTCAAAGAATTTTTTGACAGGGGAGAAGGACATGTTCTGAGTTTTGACAATATGGTCATCCAGCAAATGGAATATCTCATCTGGGACCTTCAGGATGAACGTTTCTGTGTCCTTGTAGGGAAACACATCACAGACAACTGTCGCCCATTCTTTTTCCATCTTTTCCAGAGCCTAGGTGAGAAGGTGGAGAGAGACGTGTAACTTTGACTTTAGTCAAGTTATGCACAAACAAAAACTGAAAGTTCAGTCTTTTATACCATGACAGTAGCTCTCCTGTCATATTGCACAATGCCAACAAATGAATTTAAACCTTTTAATTTTGTCAATTTGACAACAATTTACAGAGATTACATAATAAAAACTGTGGATCACTGTATCTAGCACCTGTTCAATGCTGTATTCTTTCCCAGCAGTCTCGGCCACGCGAGATATTTCATCCAAGTGGTGCTGAAGGCCAAGCTCCAAGTAGCGATTAAGATTCATGTTTGCTTTTGGTATAACTTTGGTGTTAACGCATTGTGAAATCATCTCCCAGTGGTGGCTCTTCATTCCCGGGTTCCTCAGGCACTGAATCAGAAGGTAGAACGGCTGGAATTTCTCCATCTTGCCAAGCATTACACTTGCCACTATTTGGACATCTAATATTGTGTTGACAACAGAGCATCCCAGGACACACACAAAATAAAAACAGTCAAGTTAACGATCACTTTTTACTTTTGGCAGGTTTTCTAAGGTAATAATTGAGTTACCAACCAGGATTTCCCTTGAACTGTTCAATACAATTGCTCATTGTTTTTTGGGCAGCCGTGAAAATACGCTCAAGCTGCTCAGGGTCGATTGAAGACAATGGGTCATTAAGCCAGCTTTCATTCCAACGTAGCCAGTCAGAGGTGGTGGTCCAGAGCTCTTCAAAGGGCCGGAAGTCCTTAATCAGGTTTTGCAGGCAATCGAACTGTAATAAGCATTCATAATTTGCAGCTAAAAAAAAAGGAGAAAACCAAGTACTCCCTGCTGTAAATTCATTGAGTGATTTAAGAACTTTCATGCACCCACGTTGGAGACTGGTAAACCAAGCAGACGCTCTCTGGCGTTGTAGGTTAGCGCCAAGGTTTGGCACTGCTTGAGTTGTGTTCTTGTGCCCTTTGCCTTGTTAGCCATCTCATGGGCAAGATCAATGTCGTCATATCTCGCAAACTCAACAATGGTATTCTATAAACAGTTGTATATAAAATGAGAACCAAATCAATATAATTAGCTGAATGCGACACTGACCACTGTCAGACATGTACAGTGTGGTGCAAAAATATTTACACCCCTCAAATGTTTTTTCTAAACTTTGGCACGTTACAACCACAAGTTTCCATGTGTTTTATGGGGAAGAAGTAACCAGAAAATTATCCAGACCTCATCAGGATAATACTTCTTTCATATGGAATAGAAATGTATTGACATTTATAAAAAGACAGGAAACACCTTCAAAGAGTCAAGTTGCTCCTCAAATTTGTTTCGGTCTGCTAGTTGGATCTCGTGGAAGCACTTCTCATCCTCTTCATGCTGGATGGTTACCATCTCCATCTGGTACATTATCCTTTGTGGCCACCAAATAGCGTTCCACCTGCACAAATAAGCCCCCGCAACAGTACCAATAACTTGACAGTTCAATCTTAGAATGGAACGGAAAGCTAAATGACATGACCAAAGCAAAAACAATTCACAGCTAACTGAGGGAGATGGATGGATGGACAGATACATATTTGGTATATAAAAGCCGACGTTAAACTGTTCGGGTTGGAGGAGCTTCTGTTTATCACGTGGACCACATGACAGGAAGTAAAGTCTGATTAAGCAGTTGTTTTACCTTCCTCTACGTTCATTTCTCATACTTATCCAGATCTGTAAAAATGCTAAAACTCAAACTCAGAACTTTTCCATACTTTTCAAGACTGCGTATAAACCCTGCAACGTTGATACATATTGTTGGAGATAATGAATATACACTTACTTTCTGTTAACATCCTCGTTTGAAAAACTGTAGTAAAATTCTACCAGAACCTCAAGATCCAACAAAATTTTGGCAAGATGTTCCTGTTGTCGACAGGTTGCAGATGTTATTTGTGTAAAACTTAAGATATTATTATTATTATAATACGTAGAAATGTTATAATATCCACTTAGTTGTTGAATTTTGTACCGTGTAACTCTTAAGTTGCTCTGGGATTTGCTTCATCCATTCCCTTTTTTCAGTCAGTTCCTCAATGCTGTTGGGTTTCTCCTGTAGCGCTCTGCTTATAATGTTACACTTTTCGCTTGCCTGAAAACAGAAAATCCCACGTGCTATTTAGTAGTGGCAGTGCAGCGAAGTCCACACACCACAGGGTTAGGGTTTCTGGCCTCCCAACAAACGACTTACACTTTCAATCTGCTTGCGTAGCATTAGAGCAAGATTCTCCAAGAGGGCGTTGGCCAAAGACTTTCGCTTTCTGATGAGTGACTGTCGTACTGCCCCCACACAGACAAAAAAGGGACCAATAACAATGGAAGAAGGCAGGGAGTATTCAAGCTTTTCCATTTCTTTAAGATGTTGTTTGACCTGTGTCTTCACCTCTTCAGAGGTCTGCTCTGCATTATGAGACCTGAAGCATAGAGGAAATAACAACTCATCATTCAGAGGAAATAATCATTTCATTCAGTGCCAAACCAGAAATAAATATGACCATACAGTGAGCCACAGAGTTCATTTTGTGTAAGACTGAATTGTGTCAAATAATAAAAATAACAAGAAAGGTGCAGAGGAAAATCTGATGTTGCCTGCAACTTGTGCAAAATGTTTAAGCTATCAAATGCCGAACGGTGACAAACAAATTAATTAACATTGTTCTTTAGAGTCACTGGAAATTTGGAAACAACTCTCTTCATAATCTAACCCATAAAACAACAAGACTTTTATTTTGAAAATTATCTCTGAGTATGCAGCCCAAACAGGATCTATTTTCATTCCAGGCTTAGGTCCACAAGGAGCCTAGAACCTCCTTTTGTAATTACAAAAGATACCATATTATGTAAGTGTTAATTTAGAAAAAAAATGTTTTATCACTAATTTACTTACATTATTTATGTGAAATCTGCTTTTGCAATAATCTGTTCTATGGAGTATTACAGCTTTTATTTTGAAGAATATTTTACGTTCTTTTTTTTTTTAAAAGGTCAAAGTAACCCTTTTCCTGGTTTAGTTCCGTTAGTATTTTTTTAGTCTGTTCTTCAAAAGGGATTTTAGAGCAATTTCCGCCTGAAATTACATACCTTAAATAAATCAAGTCTAACTCCACAGTTATAAGGCCTACATGCAAATGTTTGGTATCTGCGTAAAGGTAAGACATAAAAGAATATTTTTCCAGTGGAACCACTATTGTAACTGTTACTATGTCTGATTTATTTGTGATTAAACAAAGAAAAAAGAAACATTTTTGAGCCTCGCCAAATGTTTTTTCTAAATGAACATTGCAAAACACTATGGAAATCCTTTGGAATTCCTAGGAGAACCCCCAGGTTGCATTAATCCACATCTTCATTATAACTGCAGCAAATTTGGACTGAATAAGTTGAAGCATATATGTTCAACAAAAGTTTTAGAGAGCAATGTGCCAGGCAGAAATGGCAGTTAGGCATAGGGTGCCAAAACTTTCCCAAATGTGTTTTTTACCTCATGAAAAGCAAATAAAAGGGAATCTGGTCAAATAAAAGTGTTGATGTCAATTGTAGACGTCCTTCTGGATATAACATAACCTTTGATTAAGACATTTACCCTGTGTATTATCAAAATGTACAGTTGCAAACATAACTGGAAGCTAACTCTTTGTTGAAAAGTGTCCACGTGCATCAGATCCGGGAGCCACGCACTATTAATCCAAGGGCCACCAATCATATGGCCTCTGGAACGCACTTTGGACACTCCTGATTTAATGCATGAAATATTAATCTGCTTTAAATCTGAAGGTTACCAGCAATCGTAATCAGTGGTTTTGGCCCATCGGGAATTTGAATCCTTCAGTTGTTAAAATGTCCTCTAGAAAATAGTTACTCTTATTTTGGAGGGTAGCTATGAGCTTTACTTTGAAAGTCCAAGTTTAAACTTTCTCCTGTCAGGGATGCACTTAGTACATGCATAGTATCTGGTTGTCATAGTTTTCAAGATTATACTGGGTTTAAAGATAATCTAAAAATCGCAAAAGATACAGTGAACCAAGCATTTTGAACCATTACTGGCAGCAAAGTGTGGAGCTATGCCAGGCACCAAAGGAAACAAACTTACTTGAACGTTTCAATGTCCAAATTTTGTAGGTCCAAGTGTTTCTCATACTCAGCAGCGTAGGCCCTAAGAGGAGTAGCTGTTTTTATCACAGCCTCCCGGACTTTTTCCTCCAGCTCTGCTACTTCTTTCTTCTGGAAACTCATTGGCTCAATTAGCAAACTGCCCATGGTAACCAAGTTCTTCATCACAAACTGGTAAGAACAAGAACCAAACAGTTATGTCTTTGGCACACATGCACATGTCATTATCACCATGGAGAGAGCCAAGAGCTTAATTTTCAAAGCAAATCCACATGAAACGTGTGTTTTATGGTTACCTTATAAAGCTGCGGAACTTTGTGTGTGACCAAAATAGCAGATTTGAACAGTTTTGCGATTAATGTCTCTAAATCTTCTAGTGAAGGGCTGTAATGAACCCCAGTTTGGTCCAAAACCAGATCCACAAGTAACAGAGGATTCTTCTTCGGCCTCGATAAAGAAGGACGTAGAAAAATGACTGACAAAGTACTGAATATCAATATGACCAGTAAAAGCACCTTAAGGATGTATTATGTTAATTTTTCATCAGACGAATTGTTTCACCACTAAAAAGGAGCATCCATGTAACTGTGCTTTATCTTACTTGTAGGGGCTTCTGAAGAGGTCACTTCCCCAGACCATATCCGGAGGACACGACATTACACTGTGACAAGCTTCCAGAAAAAACTCGCTCAGGCTATCCAGTGAATCTAGAACAAGGTCGTGCAAGGAGCTCCTCATTCTGAAGACCAAGAGTTTCATCAGTCTAAATATGGTGAAGCGAGACTCCTTCCCAGCGCCTCCCTTGGCAAGGGAATTGTTAGTGGAGCGGATGCTGTTGCTGAGTGAGATGACCCACTTCTCCTGGAGATACTGGATTACCTGGAAAAATTAAAAGGGTCTCTGTGCTTCTTTTATCATGTGATGCAAAATGTGTGTGGCAAAAGGTATTTTCAAACGTTGGGTTTTAAGGGTGGGCTTGACCCTAACAGTTCCTTTTATTTATTAATCTATCAACAAATTCTGTGATTTAACTATTTTTCTGAAAGATTATTAATCCTCCAAAAAGCTCAACAAAACGTTTTCACTTTTTTGCAAAATACATAATAAATGTAAACAAAGTTTTGCACTTTAAATTATGAATTATAAAAATATTATAAGCAAAAATCAGTTTTTATCCCAATTTTCCGACTACTATTCATTAACCAGACTATTTTGGAATTTATGTTGATCATATTGGATTCATATTATTTTCTGCACAATTAAATGTAATTAAACAGGAACAGGAACATAAGCAAGAAGGTCTGTATATTTGACCTTCTAAAAATGTATTTAAATTATTTATCAATATCTCAGTATTTGACGTCTCAAAATATGGAATTTGACAGGTTTTCTGGTGAAAGAAATTTAAATCTATCTTTTTGTGTATATGTTGTGGTTCTATATATGTCCTTCTGCTTTTAACTTCTGTAAAGCTCTTTGCATTACACCAGACTGTATGAAACGGGCTGTATAAATTCATTTTGATTCATTTGTATGTATCTGATTTTTCCATTTTGTCTCACGATCTTTCTTATTTGTTGAATAAATAATTACAGTGTAAAGTGAGGTTTAAATAACTGCAGAAAATTAACTCTGTTAATTTCAGAATTAACAGAGAGTTTGCTTTATATTTATCGTTGCTGTATTGATGTTGTATTTTTATTTCAATCATTAATTGTTGATTTTTTTTATTATTATTAACAGGAAATTAGCAGAAAAGAGGTGTCGCTGTACTCGCTCAGTGCTTAATTACCTCAGTGAAAACTTGAGACTGGACAAGTTCAAATTCGTCCAGTCGAATTGGTTTGGTCAATGTCACGTTAAACAGCCTCATGTTTGTTATTTTGTGGCATTCAGACAAAATGTGAGGTAACACACAGATCACCTCCGGTAGGTTTAGCAAAGAGTTCAGGGCAAATTCAGCTTGCTTCTTTTCAAAGTCATAAGGAGGGACTGGAACATATCCTGTATGAGTAAAAGAAGTAAGTGTTTAGGTTCTGAGAGTTCTGGCTGACACTACATGTCCTTAATCTTGACCAAACAAGGTACATGTCGATAAAAAACTACCTTACCATTTTGTAGTATGCACTCTGTGTCTCTTTGTGGCAAAGAGATGTCTGAAAACTCCTCAGGGTGGCTCATCACAATTTTGTCAAACACCATGCGGTTCATAATCCGGTCATATTCCAGTTTGACCTCCTTCTCCAAGTCTTTTATACATCTCTCAAATCTGCACATAAAACATCGCCTTGTTATACCCTTTTCTACAGTGTACTTCATATCGAGCTGTCCGAAAAACACAAAACAAAGTCAACAATGAAGGGACTCACATTGTCACCTTAAAGCCACAAGCTGACTGGACAAATATCTTGATGCGTCGCAGACTGTCATCGCTGAGGGACGGATTTCCCTCCCAGATGGGCATGCAGTCCACAGAAGTGCTGTACAGGAGTTGAACCTCTGCACGCTTCCTGAAACGTACAGCAAACTCGATTCGTTCCGCAAAGACTCGAGGATCCTCAGCTTTGAATAACAGTCTGATTCTCGGCACCCAGTGCTCAGAGCCTCCATGTAAAAGGTCCATCTCTGTGAAAGCAAAGTGTTGATTGACTGAAAAATACAGCTGAAAACAAATGTTTACATATGCTGTGCATAAAGATAAAACCTTGTTTTCATCACTCTCTGGCATTAAATCAAACTAAACCTTCAATTGTTTTAGGTCAGTAAGGATGAAAATAATTTCTGTTTGCTCACTGTCAGAATTAAAAGCGAATGAATTTGGGAGATGTTTTTTTTTTTTTTTTTTTTGCCTTTTTAACCTTATGACTTGGTTCAAATTTTTTAGTATCCTATCTCAATAGTTTGCTGGAACTGTCGCCCATTTCTCCTGTTAGAACTAATTTTTACTGAGTCAGGTTTGTGGGCCACCTTGCTAACAAAAACCTTTTCAGCTATGCCCACAAATTTTCTTTGGCACTGAATTTAGGGCCTTGTGATTGCCGCTCCAGAACACTGACTTTGTTGTCTTCGTGCCGCTTTGTAATGAATTTAGTGGCATACTTAGAGTCAATGTCTGTTCGGATGCCATCTATTCTGTGAGGTGAGCCACACATTATTACACTACCACCCCCTTACTTACGTACAGTGAGAATTGTCTTCTCCGACTTGCAATCTTCCCCTTTTTTTCCTCTAAATGTTATGATGGCCATTATGGCCAAACATTTTATTTTAGATTCATCAGACCACAGAACATGGAAATTAAGGTCTTTGTCCCAGATTGCTTCAGCAAACTACAACCTGTTTTTTTAATGTTTTTGGGAGTAATGGCTTTTTAATCTCTGAGTGGTCTTTCTGCCATGTTGGTACACTCTGACTTTCTTTTCCTTTGTTCTGAAATTCAAATGCACAATTCATACCAAAATATGAAAAGTTTAGTCTGATTAGTCAGATAGTGAGAAAAATATTATTTTGTATTCATATAGTTTTTGTAAATATCTGGTTTCAACAGTTTATTAAGTATTGCTACTACGCTACACAAGAAAACAAACAAAACAAAGGATTTACTTTTCTTGTGTCCTCTTTTTTTAATAGGTTTTACTTCCTCATCTTTCTTATTGCTGTAATGGAGAGCCTTCTGCACTAAGTACTGACATTTTTCTTTAGAGTAGTCCAGAACCCCAACTAAATGCCAGCTGTACTCAGGGCACGGACTTCCTGAATCATCTAGGAATAAAGAAGAAGACAAATGAATAAAAAATGACATGAACAAATGAAGACGTGAAAAAAAGAGTAAGAAATGTCTATAAATCTATAAAGTAGGGAAGTAACATTTATCCCAAAAATCAATTTATCACCTTTAAGCAGCAAGGCTTTGGCAGGAACAGGCTTTTGACCAGGTGATCCTTCAGTTTTGCCCAGAGCAAGCCAGTCTTCTGGTGTCCGGCAGTCGTAATCCTCATTGTCAAAAATCTCATAAAATAAAAAAAATAAAAATAGATCAAATAAGAACAAGAGAGATATGGACATTTTATAGGAGACAGTACACATATTTGGAATAGTTGCCAGAAAGCAACTGCAGCAGAAACACTATGGATTTACCTCAAGTGGAAGGATGGGTGATAGCACATTGTCTGATATAGGATCAGTACTGTTCAGATGTCTTGGCATCAAGCTGTTAGGCTCTATGCCTTTTTCTGCCAGAAGTTGCTCCAAGTCAATAACCAAGTATTCTCTACGAAGTCTGTTAACAGAGATGACTTAGGTTTAATTATAGTTTCATGAAAAACAATGTAAAATAAAAAACACTCTTCATCAAAAACAGCTCATACCTCTCTACCACTAACTGGCGAGCAGCATGGCCAGGGAGGGTTTCGTAGGGAATTTGAACTTTAGGTACATCTCCACCAATACCGAAATACGAGGATTCCGACTGCTCTGCACTATCATGATGATTGTTGTCCATGCACTCTTCCCATGCAGTCTTGACAGCTGGACAAAAGCGTGGAGAAGGTTTTTTTTTTAGACAGCAACAAACATGTTTTAGTAGAATCACAGTCTGCTTATTTGAAAAATACAATCTGTACAGCGATTTACAAACTATTCCGACCCCTTGAACTTTTCTATGTTTTATCATGCCACAACCACAAACTCCAAAGGTTTTGTTGATGTTTATGTATTTGGAAGATGCTTTTATCCAGAGAGACTTACAAATGGCAATATAACAATGCTGTTAATATCGAAGCTAACAATAAGAAGGAAGACCACTGGTCAGGGTCTGTCAGAGGAGACCGTGTAGAAAGAGAGAGCAGACGGAGCGTGCAGTAGAGGGGCTAGGGTAGGAGATGCTCTCTGAAGACCTGGGTGTTCATGAGTTTCTTGAAGACAGACAGGGACTGCCCTGTTCTGGTAGAGCTCAGTAGGTCATTCCACCGATGTGCAACGACACACAAGAAGAGTCTGGATCGTCTTGAACGTGGTGTAGGCACTGCTAGCCGACAATCCCTTCACGATCGGAGTGAGGCAGCATTCAAGTAGACAGGAGCCGTTCCATGAAGCACTTTATAGGCTAACATCAGGGAATTTAATTCGATGCTAAGGGTAGCCATTAGACCTCAATGAACAGAGGGATGACATGTGCCTTATCAGGATTTTGTGACATACCAACACAAAGTAACATATAATCGTGAAGTGGAAAGAAAAGGGAACACGTGAACATTACAAACAAGGCAAAAGGAAATCCATTGTTGAAAGAAAGCCATACATCTATAAGTATATACGTACATGTGGAGGTATAAGCTTTGGTCAAATAAGACCAAAACTGAATATTTTGGCATATATGCATAAACGCCACATGTGTCGGAAAACTAAAACTGGCCATCATGTTGAGCACACCATTCCCATCATGAAACATGGGGGTGGTACCATCATTCTGTGGCGATACTTTTATTGAGTATGGACAGGGAGGCTGGTCAGTGTTGATGGGAAAGTAGATGGCGCTAAATATAAGGCAGGACTGGAAGAGAACACAAGTTACAGTTACATTAAGTAGTGCAGTTGTCGTGCATTTACACCTGCTTATTCCCTGTCAGAGTCATGGGGGCTCGTCTGGTTTCTAGTTCCACTGAGTAAGAGGTGGGGTACAATCAGGACAGGTCACCAGTCCATCAAAGGCATCGGCAAACATAATAATGAAACGGCTCTCCAAAGACAAATAGCCATGCACTCACACACCAAGTCTGTTCTTTTCACATAATTATTTTGTTTTATTTCATGGGGATATTTATTTATTTCATGGAATATTTATCAATAATTTATCAATAGCAGTATTTATTTATATTTATTAATTTTGAGTGAAACAGCTCTCCATAGACAAATAGCCATGCACTCACACACTAAGTCCTGAGGGCAATTCAATGAAGCCAGTTATGCTAACATGGCCTCACAGACTGGACTGTGGGAGGAAGCTAGAGTACCCAGCATGGGAAGAACATGTAACCTCGGGACTTTCTTGCTGCGAGGCAACAGCAAAAATAACCATGCAGTCCTGCAGAATCCTGCAAACCCATCAATAACCAGTACATGACTGCATTTAATAATTTTTTCAGTCATATCGACATTTAGTGATGATCTCATGGAACCGACAGTGAAAAACACAAAATCATGCTGTCAGTTTGTGGGGTTTGCAAACATCATCAGTTAATAGTTATTACAATAAATCACAATTATCAACGCAACAGATTGTTCTCCCATAACAATACATACAATAATTGCCCATTCTTAATGCCTACCACTTTTCATTTGTGAAAACTTTGGAAAACCTCCAAATTTGGAAAACTATGGATCACCACCTCATAATTATAGGTTACTTTGAGTTGTATCATTAAAATCCCAATAAAATAAAGTGATGTTTGTAGCTTTAAAGTAAAGGAAACCTGGAAATAAGTTCAAGGAATAGGAACGTTGTTACTTTATCTATGCATCATTAAACATACATTTTATCAATCACTTATGAGCTAATACAGCATGCTCACCCTCCGATGAGTTCAGAACAGCACATTCCAGCGTGGAGGTGGCCTGGGAACTCTGCTGGACAAAACGCTCTTCCTCACCAACCAATGGTGAGTAAATGTCCGACTCAGTGGTCGATGGGAGTTTAGCTCTGTGCCTTACAAAAGCAGGCTTCTGTTCAGGAGGTTTTCTGGGGATCATTAGAGGCTTCGGACCTTTCTTTTGCATTTTACAAGGTTATTTAAAGCAGTGCTGCCACACCATGATCTTGGAGCTAATACGCGCAAACTGAACTTCCAAACGGCTTGCTTTTCTTATTCTTTGATACAAAAAAGACAATAAAATAAAACGACTCCGACGTACCTTAGTTTAAATTAAATTGAAAGCAAGCGTAGCGTTGAACGCAACAAATCTCGGTTTCCTTAACCACAGTAACAGTACAGTTATTTCCTGTTGCCATGGAGATTCAGAACTCGCGCATGCCCATCTGGTAGGGCAGACCGTTTGAGGATTTTACTGGCGTCTTACCTTCGCGACACCATTATTTATTGCATGAAACAGCCTATTATTTGAAAAATGTGACATAATCGTTTATCAGCTACGGAGAAAACCAGCGTGTGGACCTAACAATATGAATGCTGTCTTTCTCTCTTAGCCAATTAAGGTGAACTTGTAGATAAAGAGGTTATTCTGTATGTGTACATGACTTTAGGAGAAAATGAAAGGTTAAAGTGTCACATTTTTCTTGTCACTTAAACTATACAGGGCTCCTACGACATCTTAAAAAGGTCTGGAATTTGCTTGTATAATTTTCCATATTTGTTTTTTAATTACCAGTCTTCTCTTCCTTCTTCTATTTTAAAAATTTTCTTCCACCTTCACATTTTACTTTACACAACTGTAAATTCAGGTTAAACTGCCCCTGTGTTTCTTCTGGGTAAAATCTCTAAAACAGCTATTTTGTGGTAGCTTTTACAACCTCAACACATGTAGCAAAGGTCCCAAGTTATGAATTAAAGAATCTGCATTATGTTTAGGACACTCCAGTCCTTACTTGACAAGCTATAGAATTTCAGGGTCTTGGTAGAAAAAAGCAGTAAAACGGCCCTTTTGTAAGGGATCTGCGGTTGTCTATGAGGTAATCTGTTCTCCCTCTCTGAGCTGCAGTTTCCCTGGAGGGCGAGGCTGAGCAGCGTTCCTCTGCACACCCTCCAACGCCCCCCACTAAGCTACTGTTGGAACACAACCCACTACACAAGCCTGCACTCAGCCCTCTTTGACTCTGCCCGCTGCAAAATACTAGTAAGATTCTATTCTACTATTTCACATCAACATCATCTTCATCAGTTTAATCTTTTATCTCCAAAGAAGGCTGCTGCTGTACACCCTTCCTGAGATCCGCCAGTCAACTCCTTCAGCCCTCCAATAAGCGTTTTAAACCTTTATTTTCTCTTGAGGGTTCTCTTACATGTGGGCCAAAAGAGTTTCAAGAACTATGACACTACACCCCATTGATAATAAGAAGGTAATCTCAACATTTTGCTATGTCATTATTTTTGAAACCTACAGTTAAGACCTGAATACTATTCAAAAATATTTAAGGTTAATATTTTGCACTCAAATGTACAGAACTTTTCAAAAAATGCTGAAAAATCCATATATCTGTGTCTGGCAAAGTATGAAATCTTAAAATAAAAATGTGAAGGAACCCTGCCTGCCGTTGTTACAATATACAATCATATTCAATAGATTAGAATACAATTGAAAAATGTAATTTTGAGTGACTCAATTCACGAAGTGAAGATTGATTACACACAGACTGACATTTCCAAGCCTTTATTTCTGTTAGATTTTTTTACTTAATGCTAATGAAAACACATTTAAAACTAGAATATTATCTCAGACTAATAAAAAAACTTTTAGTACAGAAATCTGGACCTAATTAAAAGTATGTATAATACCTGCTTAAATGTTATTTTCAAAAATTACTTTTAATCTGACCTAATCAAAACATATATTCTAATTTATTGAACATGACTGTAAATGGAGTTGGTAGCGCTGTTGCCTTGCAGCAAGAGGGTCCTGAGTTCAGCTCCTGGCCTGGGGTCTTTCTGCATGGAGTTTGCATGTTCTCCCTGTGCATGTGTGGGTTTTCTCTGGGTTGGTCTCTCTAAATTGCCCTTATGTGTGAATGGGTGTGTAAATGGTTGTTTGTCCTGTGTCTCTGTGTTTCCCTGCGATGGATTGGCGACCTGTCCAGGGTTTACCCCGCCTCTCGCTTGTAGACCCCTGGCAATAGGCACAAGCTCCCCGGTGACCCTGTACAGAAAATAGATGGATGACTGTAAATGGCCATCTTTTTACCCTTTCATGCCATAAACGGATTGGCATCAAAAGAGAGCAATGGTTTAAAATTGGATCAGTATTTTAGTTTTAAGTAGTCCTCTGAAAGAAACCTTAGGCGGGATTACACTTCCTTAGAGCCTAGACCTGTTAAGCTAAAACCACTTGGAGCTACCAGAGATTGGCTCGCTAAATACTGTATAAATAAACGGCTACATTTAAAACCTCATAAGTAATTTTTGAGAAACATTCTGATGTAAATTGAAGACAAATAGGGGGCACAAGATTGCTGAAGATGTGGAAAGTTAAATTGGGTTCATTGAGTATGTTGTGGACAGAATGCTTTACAGAGGAGCAAAGGTTAAATGCAAAGAGTGACTTAATGTAAACAACTTGTATGTTGCCACGTTTTGTTTTTCACCCAATCAATAATCAAGACATATCTGGTGAAATGTTTATTAGAGCTCTACTGGTCCATTGACTTTCTCCCAGCAGAGCTGAATTTCCTAAGAAATGACCTCACAGCCTCCGAGGATCTAAACAACCCACATCTAATAATGGGATTATTAAATCAGAGTAGCCCCAGTGCTCAGAACATCCTGACCACAGTAGATTATTAATGATTGCCACATGTTAGAGCTTTTAAATAAATCTGTGAAAAACAACTGAAGTTCCAAAGAAAACCACATCAGAACCACGAGTCTCTGATGAGGTGGTGGTCTTTGAAACATGGTTTCCTACCAATGTTTGGCTGACAATCCTGCAACAACTGTGCAGCCAGGAGGCCACCATGGAGATGAGACCTAAATGTAAAGTTGTGATCAGTGGCTCGGGTTGAGCCAAACCCATTAAACCTTAAACAGCCTTGAGCCGCCCAATAATCCTCTTTCTCCTGAAGCTGCAAGCCCAGCAGAGGTTCTGCTAGCATTAAGGTTGGACAGATCATCATTCTTAAAAGAATGTCAGTGTGGGTCACTTTCATAATTACTAGACGAACAATACATCATCACATCCCTGATTTTTAAAGAAAAAATCAGCTATCTGTCTTTTCTGCTCCAGCAGCATCAGGATAACTCCAATTGCACATTAATAACATCAACATGGGTTGCTAAGTTTAGGTTCTCCTGAGGACCAGATGTTCACCAACAGCATCAAACACCAGCTAAGCCCCCTCTTACTGTAACAATTGTGGGCAAGGAGCAGCTGCACAGATTACTACATAGACCCTCCGCAGAAGCTCACATTCTGCCGTAACCACAACTGTGAACTGGCAAACTCATAACTGCATGGGCACACCCATAATTGTGCATTGGCATACCCACATGGCATTCTATGACTGCATTTTTTGTCTGTGAGTCCAAATATAGGAAAATAAAAGGGTTGGCTCAAGAGATCCTGTAAACTTTTCAATATAGCCTCTTTTCATATGAAGTAAAAATCTGCTTATATATTTCAGAAAAAAAATCAAATTTCTCTGTGCCTCTGTTTCCCCAGGTATACAGTAGCTTGAATATTTACATTGAACGTTTCACATGTATTCATTTAACCAATATAAACTTTAATGTATTTTATTAGGATTTTATTTGATAGACTAACACAAAGAAGTGCATGGTAGTGAAGTAAAAGTAAGATGATAAATGGTTTCCAAATTATTTTTTTTCAAATGAAAGTATGAAAAGTATGACCCTAATTTGCATTAAATTTATGTCCACCGACACCCCTTAAAAATACATTGCAACCATTTGCCCTTTGAAGTCAGGTGATTAGAATATTCAAATCAACTCAGTTTTGTTTATATAGCGCCAATTCTCAACACGTCGTCTCAAGGCACTTTACAAAGTCAATTCAATTGAATCATACAGATTTCAAGTCAGTTGCATACATTCCTATTAATCCTAACTATCATACAGTGCAGTCAGAATCAGTTTATTATTCAAATTGGTTAAATGTTTTTCCTTCTAAGGAAACCCAGCAGATTGCATCAAGACAGTGGCTTGCAGCATTCACCCTTGGATGAGCATGTGGCAACAGTGGGCAGTCGCTTGCGTTGACTTTGCAGCAACCCTCACACTGAGCATGCATGTAGCGACAGTGGAGAAAAAAAACTCCCTTTAACAGGAAGAAACCTCCAGCAGAACCAGAATCAGGCTCAGTGTGAGCAGTCATCTGCCACGACGAACTGGTGGTTTGAGAGAACAGAGCAGAGGCACAAAAAGAACACAGAAGCACTGATCCAGGAGTCCTTTCAGAAAAGTAAAACATTAATGGTTATAGCTCCTTTAGTGGCTTCATCTAGGAGAGAAAGACCACTAAGCAGATACATTCTGAGCCAGTTTTCAAGTCTTGAGTATGAAAGAGAGAACAAACAGTTAGTCACAGTAACAGCTCAGCCAGTAGCTATGTCTAGGAGAGACCAGGTTAAACACTGAAAGACAGGGCAAAGTGTATCATCTGTACAAGGTGAGCATTTCGTTGTTGGAAGCAGGAGCTTGGACGATGCCCCCCTCCAGGAAGGTGCCACAACTAAACACAGAGCCAGGTCAGGTTTAGCTTCTAGGAAGAAATAAAAACAAAGACAGAACATAGAGTTAAAAGCTGAAATAACAGCAAATAATGCAAAATTGGAGAGTAGTATGAGAATGTAGCAGAGAGAGTGAGGGGGGTCGTTATGTCCTCCAGCAGCCTAAGCCTACTGCAGCATAGTTACAGAGATAATTCAGAATAACCTAACTACAAGCCACTCTAACTATAAGCTTTATCAAAAAGGAAAGTTTTAGGCCTAGCCTTAAAAGTAGACAGGGGGTCTGCCTCATGGACTAAAAGTGGGAGCTGGTTCTGAATCCAGTGTAAATTCTATTATCAGTTAATTTCTGTCCATTGATTACTAGGAGCGTATTATTATTATTTTTTTGTAGCAACCAATCACAGTTCTCAGAAGATGGTGTCACACCTATCAACGGGATCAACCACACCTCCTCACTGAGATAGGAATCTTTGTCGTCTCTTAGCTAAGTCGCTCTCAGCAGAGAACTGAATCCCTCTTAAGCTAGGAGTCCTTGGCAGGAATTTTTAGGCTAAGATAGGAGCTCTCTTAGAGGACTCTGACAATCTTTGTGAATATGGGCCCTGATGTATCTTGGAGCTTGATCATTAAGGGCTTTATCTGTGAGATGGAGAATTTTAAATTATATTCTGGATTTAACAGGGAAGCTAAAATAGGTGAAATATGATCTCTCTTGTTAATTTTTACCAGAACTCTTGCTGCAGCAGGTTGGATCAGCTGAATGGTTTTAACTGCATTTGGTGGACATCCTGATAGTAAATAATTACAATAGTCTAGCCTTGAAGTAACAAATGCCTGGACTGGTTTTTCATTGTAATTTCTGGATTGGATATTTCTAATTTTGGCAATGTTCCAGAGGTGAAAGAAGGAAATCCTAGAAAGCTGTTGTTGGATGGGTGCAAAAACTTGTTATCACTCATGTAAAAACCTTGGGTTGGAAGGCACCTGCACTATGCCTTCCTCCCTGTGTGTGTGAGATCATTGTTATCTCTGTGTGAACCAGCCTCCTTTCCGTCTCACACACACACACCCTGTCTGAACTGTCTGTTGAACTGTGTATATAAATAAAGAGATAGGGTGTCAAAACTTTGTAGTTTCACTGCAAAGTGGGCTACCCTTGTCACAAGTAACTCTGACTGTATCGTTCTTACCTCTGAGTTGACTAAATA
Source organism: Girardinichthys multiradiatus (assembly GCF_021462225.1). Taxonomy (NCBI): domain Eukaryota; kingdom Metazoa; phylum Chordata; class Actinopteri; order Cyprinodontiformes; family Goodeidae; genus Girardinichthys; species Girardinichthys multiradiatus. Next base: position 39,634,075 of record NC_061812.1, on the reverse strand, counting down.
ATACCTAACATTTATTGGTCCTTCGAAGCCGGATTAATTCAATAACCTTATTTCTCTTTGCTTTAACAGTGACTCTGGGATCCGTGGGGGAAGCCTGACGTCGAGCGAAGCACCGCTGCACAGCCTCCTTTAGCCGGAGTGGCTGAAAGTCCCGGTGTGTGTGAATTCACACCTGGCCAGTGGGTTATTGCCTTCCTCTGCACGGGGTGACTCTCACAGGGTCCAAAGAGTCACCAAGAAGTCAACTCCGAGGTGAGACAGTTTTAAAATACAGTTCATAGGAAAAGTACTTAACAGTCGTTGGTAGTGCGTCGCCGGTAAGGACGCTGCATTCGAATGGTTTTATTCCACCGTGAAAGGAATAGTGACAAATTTGGTACAATTCCGCCGTGAAGGGGATTAAAGAAAACGACTGAGGATTATTCCCCTGAGAGGGAATAGAGTAAAGCGCTATATAAATAAAAGAAGAAAAGTACTTAAAAGTCGTTGGTAGTGCGTCGCCGGTAAGGACGCTGCATTGGGATGGTTTTATTCCACCGTGAAAGGAATAGTGACAAATTAAGGTAGGGCCCCGCCAAGAAGGGGGCCAAATAAAACGACTAAGGGTTATTCCCCTGCGAGGGAATAGAATAAGCGCTATAAAAGTAAAAAGAACGGAGTAAATTGAGCTCATAAAATAACACCAAGTTAACTTAGAAAAGTTACAAGGTACCTGAAACTAACTGTGTGACTGTGTTGTGTGTGTTTGGAGGACTAAGCATTTTAATAGAATCATAGCAGGATTCTGCTAGTCCTGTGTTTTCTTTTGCCCAGATTAAAACTACGTACTGGTGACTTTGGAGATTCAGGTCGGATTTCATTCCAGAAAATTAACACCGCTGCGAATTAGTCGCAGTAGAAGGCCGTGTTAATGTCCTCTCCTTAAAGTCTCATGCCAGTGACCTTTTATCTGGGACATTTATACTATAATTAAACTAACATAAAACATAATGGGGAAGAAACAAAGTAAACTAATTGACTTAGAAGGGGAGGTAAAGTTTATGGAGAACTATGTAAAAGGAGCAGGTATGATCTGTCATAGATGGAATAAAAAATAAAAAACATGGGTTTTTGGGCAAATTAGATACAAAGGATGTCTTAAAATTACAAGGGGATCTAAAATTAGCAATAATGAAAACTAAAAAGAGAAAAATAACAAAGAACAATGGGGGAAGAACAGAGAAAAAGCTCTGATTTAACAGAAATATGTGCACGATGGCATAAAAATATGGATTTTCAGGTAACTTAATTATCACTGAAATCCTAAAACTACACGGGGATCTTAAACTGGAGATTATGCATTCAAAAGATTCAAGAGACAATAAAAAACCTTGCCAGATTATAATTTCAAAGGGGACTTTTCAGTCCCTGAGTGCACACAGTTGATAAACAGATTAAAACAAAAAGATGAATTAAAAAAACAACAATAAGAGCAGCTTTTAACTGACATAGCCATAATACTGAGGCCTTAAGAAAAGCACAGGAAAAAACTTTCAGCTTAACTGAAAACAAATAAAGGGGGGGGCGGACTGCCACCCATCCCAGGTTAGAATACCAAGGTAGCCCCAAATTATAAAGACTAAGAGATGGTTTTAGAGGACGTGGTAAAGGAAGTTAAAAGAGGAGGTGACAATGTGGACAACATGGAAACTGTCCAACTGGACAACCCAGTGAACAATGACTAGAGAAGAGAGAACAGAATGTTGTTAAAGAAGTAATCTGAGAGTAAAAGATTTTGTAGGCAAGCATTAGTGAGAAACAGGTGCTTTAAAAATCATTCTATGGTGTTATACTACCAACGATATCATGATAAAATGCAAAAGATTCATTTTACAGGAAAATAATTCCATATTTGGCTCAGATTGTGTGCATTCTTGATTTTTCCTCTTTGAGAGAAGTTAAATTTCAGCTCTGTGAAACGACCTTGACAAAGAGATGCAGCTGCCTGAAAACAAAGATAAAACTTCTGCAAACAGCAGAAGCCTGTCTCTGCTGAAAGGTCTGAAATAAATTGTAACTCTACCCTGCATGTGTCAAACTCAAGGTCCGCGGGCCAAAACCGGACCCCAGAAGTTTAGTGATTCTCTAGAAGTAGAGCCTTTTAATATGGTGATTGTGTGCTTGAATGTTATTTTGTCAATCAATAAGCAGTTTTGTCTACATTCTGCCACAATCTGCCTTTTGAAAATGTTTTGAATCTTGCTCTTTATGTATAAAAAAAAAAAGAAAGAAAAGAAAAATTGGCTAAAGTCTGCAGACACAAAATGAACTTGGATTGAAGCTCTAACTATGTTTATTTAATCTGAGATTTTCTCCAAATGCAACAGTATATGTCAGTCTACATGAGATACTAACAACTTCACCTACTGGTATAATATAAAGATCTGAGTGAATATGTGAAACAAACAATGATGAAAGTTTTTCAACAGGTGATGCTCATCCAGGAGGAAGACAGTGTTCCTAGGAAATGCAGCTCATTCATTAACAATCAATTTTTCTCCTATAGGTGGAAGTTTTGCTGACTAATCATAGGATGGATCTATGAAACATTATGTGCACAGAACAAATGACCAAGGTTCTGACTGACTTATGAACCTCACTGACCTGACAATGATAACATGACACCCAACAGACAACACCTTTAAGGTGGACCCACTAAGAACACCTTATTGATTCTTGGTGAATAAAAAAAAAAGAATTGAAGCGTTCAAAACAGACCTTGTGGAAACAAAAGGGGTTATGAGGAAACAATGTGCATTTTAAGAATAATAGAAGTCAAATTATGTTCAAATCTTTGCAAATAAAAATTACTCTGACAGAGAAATAAGTAAGTAGTGTGTGAATGTGTGTGAATGGGAATGACTGATTTCATTGTAATGCATCTTTGAGGGACATTAAAAGCGCTAATAAAGGTCTGATGTTCTGATGATCTTTGCCAAATTTATATCTTAATAAGGTTTCCAGAATCTTTTTCAAAAAATCATTTAAAGATGGCAAAGGTTCTACCTCTACTGAAAATACTGATAACCATAAGAAAGTTCATAGACCCGTCTTGAATTTTTCCTAATTCTTTTACAAACAGGTTATTTAAACTTTCATGTGGCCAAATGTCTGTGTTTGACTTTCTGTTTTTGTGAAATAAATGTCTGTTTCATGTTATGTAAAAATTAGAGTCCTCAACATTACCATAATAATATTAGGTCAGTTCTCTATGGTAAAACAAAAAGATTTTAACAGATGTTTAGACTTTTTCCAGTCAGGTTCAAAATGATTGAATTAGACTCAAACTTAACATAAGATTAAATTAACCTTAACAGAATTACTGAACTGGACTGAAATAGATAAAACTTTAGTTAATTGAAACAAACTTTAGTTACTTGAATTAAATACAAAGCTGACTGAAAGTGTATGTTGTATCTATAAAACTGGGTAAGATAAACTAAGATTATAAGATATAATATGCCCTTCATTTTTTTGTGTTCATCAGTGAGTGAGTTTTTATTTTTTATTTTTAATAAGAACTAAACCAAGCATTATTTATAATAATAGCAACTACCAAAAATATTGATCTCATTTTTAAATGTAATAAGGACTTACTTTATAAAATATAATAAAAAAGAATAATAAGAATTTGGAAAAACAGAGGCTTTAAACCTCTGCAGGAACAGCACTGACACTGTCAAAGGTAGATCCTAATACAGGAATCTGGAAGCTCATTCTGGCGTGGATAGTCAAAGTCCATCCAAGGATACATTTAGATGAGGCAGAGGGACAAATACAGGGCTTAGCTGAGAGCAAAGAGAGCAACATGCATCCTGCCCTATCTGCTGTCCCACCTGAACTGTGGTCCCAATCATCAACTGATGTAGGACTTATAAAGGGGTTCCCACCATACAAGGTTAAACTAATATCTGAAAAAAGGCCATTAGTCCGCCAATACCCCTTAAAGCCAGAAGCTGAAGAAGGTACTAAGCCAGTAATACAAGATATGTTGAAGTCAGGAATATTAAGAGAAGCACCTGACGCTACATGCAAGGCATATCACACTGACATCACTATTATTATCACAGCCAAACATAACTCTAAAAAGATGTGCCCTTTAAATCCAAGTACTCTAATACCTACTGCAGAAGATGGAAAACCACATTCTTATAAAGCAAAAGTTGAAGAAGACACCAAACCCAGGCAAGACATTTCTCAAACCCTTATACCAGATTCATGTGTTGTGTTTGTAGATGGCTCAGCATCTAAAGATGAATATGGAAAGAATAGAGTTGGTTATGCAGTAACAACCATCGATAGGATAATAGAAGCTAAATCTCTACCCAATACATGCTCAGCCCAAACAGCAGAATTATATGCTGTAGTAAGAGCATGTGAATTACATGAGGGACAAATACTTACTATATACACAGACAGCCAATACGTTTTCGGATCAGTACATCACCATGCTAAGATTTGGCAAAATAGAGGTTTTAAAACATCATCAGGGACAGAACTAACTCATTTCAACCTATTAAAGAGACAATGTCAGATCTGCTATTTATAGACACGGACGTGCTGAAAGACGCCCAACAGTCAGCACCCGAGACAGAAATAAAGGCCTGGCTAAAGAGAGGAGCACAGAAAAAAGATGACATCTATCAGATAGAAGATAAACCAATCCTCCCAAAACATTTATACAACACAGCAGCTACAGTGACACATTGGGAAGACCCACGTGTCAAGGGGGGAATATGTCACATCTGGTAAAGCATTAATGCTACACTATAAATTTTTCTGACTATGCAAAGAATTTTTGCAGATCATGCATAATTTGTTGCAAACACGGGGGAAGAAATATTGCCTAGTTGTAATAGATGAACCTAGTGACACATTTCTTCCCCACATATGGTATCCCACAGATTATAAGGTCAGATAATGGAACTCATTTTGTAAATAAATTAATAGATCTAAGTTCTAATGCATTAGGGTTTCAGTTAAAGATTAAGGAAAACAATGGAAGAAACAGGGAGGCCATGGCCCGAATGCCTATCCCTGGTTAATTATGGATGAGAATAACTCCAAATCAAACTGGTCTTACTCCATTTGCCACCTACTGTACATCATTGTATGGCTCCACCCACTATATTCTGAGTCTGAGATCACGTGACACCAAGTTGCTGATGTGAATTTGTATTCTCAAAGAAATAGTACATGGCAGACCGTTTTCTCTGCCCTCTGACATGAATGAAATAGAGAAAGCACAACAGGAACCTTCATTAGCTGAGTGGATGAATAAAATGTTGCAGACAAAAGAAGAACAAATGTCCAGTGGTCTGCCGATAATCTCTGCTCCTATCCCACAGAATGAGGCCTGGAGACCTGGTCCTGATTAAGACACTCCACCGGAAGGATTGGAGCACTCCTTGGTGGAAAGGGCCGTTTCAAATACTCCTAACAACGCCCACAGTTCTGAAAATAGCAGAGAGGCCTTCCTGGATTCATAAAAGCCACTGTAAGCCAGTTTTGCCGTTACAGGAGCCAGATCAACCGACGGGGTAGCAGAGGAAGTCCGGGTTCAAAGATGGCCCAGCGTCTCAAACCGGTGAAGAAAACAGCTGATCTGCGCCCAATTATAAAATGGCTCTCTGTAACTTGTGGACAGGACTGATAAGCCTGAGTTTAATTCTGGTAGCAGGACTCTTTCTCTATCTAAAGCAGGATCCACAGGAGGTGATACCGAACCAGAAGAGATGGACATCAGACGGGACCCATCTCAGAACACTGACGGAAGAACATGACGCACATCCATTCCTACAGAATTTCTGGTATTGTTCATGGTGGCATATGCAACACTGAACTAGGTAGAAATGCACGAAAATGAAGGGGACGATTATGATGACATGTTGTAAATAAATCACATCAAAAGCCTGAGTGTACTCATACATTATATTTCATAAAATGACCTTACAGCAGAAAATCGAAAGAAGTTGTTGCTTAAGTGAAATGAGAAAAAGTACAATGATGACATAAACAGGGCAGATTTTTTAATTCTTTTATTTTTATGATTTCAAGTATTATTCTTTTATTTTTATGATTTCAAGTATTATTCTTTTATTTTTATGATTTCAAGTATTATTCTTTTATTTTTATGATTTCAAGTATTATTCTTTTATTTTTATGATTTCAAGTATCATTCTTTTATTTTTATGATTTCAAGTATCATTATTTTATTTTTATGATTTCAAGTATCATTATTTTATTTTTATGATTTCAAGTATTAATCAACATTTAACTTTTAATGGTCGCCGAGGGCGGCGGGGCCGTATGAGTATTTCCCACAAAATATAATCTGTTTACCGTCCGTGGGTTTTCGCTCATACAAAGTATTTTTCTTACTCGTTTTTATATTAAATGTTTTTACTTGTGATAAAAGGAGGGACTGTTGGATGGGTGCAAAAACTTGTTATCACTCATGTAAAAACCTTGGGTTGGAAGGCACCTGCACTATGCCTTCCTCCCTGTGTGTGTGAGATCATTGTTATCTCTGTGTGAACCAGCCTCCTTTCCGTCTCACACACACACACCCTGTCTGAACTGTCTGTTGAACTGTGTATATAAATAAAGAGATAGGGTGTCAAAACTTTGTAGTTTCACTGCAAAGTGGGCTACCCTTGTCACAAGTAACTCTGACTGTATCGTTCTTACCTCTGAGTTGACTAAATAATACCTAACAGCTGTTTAATATGGGATTTAAATGACATGTCCTGGTCAAAAACAACACCAAGGTTTTTTTTAATTTTATTACTCTTGGTCAGTTTAATGCCATCCACATTAATTGATTGACTAAGAAGATTCTTTTTCAAAGACTCTGGTCTGCATATCTGTATTTAACACTAAATTATACAAGTATGAGAACTGATCTAAAAATTGAGAAGGGGCCTGGTGGACGGTACAAGACAAGAAACTGAAGTGGTTTTAATGCTTTGCAATTTGGATGAGGAAAACTGAGGATTAATTATATTACAGTTGTAGCTATTGGTCCGGGACTAATCAATAAATCGGACTGAAATATGGTTGCTATATAATTTTACATAATTTTCTTGCTGCAGCCAGGTTTCTGTGAGACAAATAAATCAATCTGTCAAAAATCAAGTCATTAACTAGTAAAGTCTCTGAAAAGTGAGATCTTATGTTTAATAAGTCACAGTTAATTGTTTTATTTTTGTTTTCAGTCTGAGTTATGTTTATTTTTATGAGATTTTCATGTTTCCTCCTTTTATATATATTTTTTTAATCTATTCAATTTATTCAATCTATTAAAAAATAAAGGCCACATGTTCAATCTCAGCACAGCTACAGAGCATCAGTGAACAAAAAAACATATAGACCAAGGAACACAACAGACAGGTCAGGGATAAGGCAGTGAAAAAGTTTAAAGGAGATTTATGTTATAAAACAAAATCCGAAACGTTCAACATCTTAGAGAGCCCTGTTCTGGGCATGATAAAAAAATGGAAAGAGTCTTGTACAGCTGCAAACCTACCAGTATTTGATGTCGCACCTACAACTGACAGAGTGAGCAAGGAGAGCATTAATGAGAGAAGCGGTCAAGAAAACCATGGTAACCTCAGAGGAGCTGCAGAGGTCCACTGCTCACGTGGGAAGAAGAAGAAGGAAGCAATTCCTGCAAAAACAAACTCATAAGGAGTCCAATTTGCAGGTTTGGGACACAGCAAACATAGAAAGATGTTTTCGGGTAGATAAGAATTAAAGAGAGCTTTTTGGGCTACCTAAAAAAATGTTGTTTGTGGCAATAAAATATACTGCCCACGACCAAGGTGAAACCTTGTAGTGTAAGCATCATGGTGTGGGGATGCTTTTCTTCAGCAGGGACAGGGAAACTGGTCAGAGTGGATGGGAAATATTCATGGAGCTCACTACTGGTTGGAGGGTGCAACAACGTGAGACTGGGACAGAGGTTTGACTTCCAGGAGGGCAGCAACCCCACTCGCATGGCCACAAGGAAACTGTTTAGATCAAAGCAAATTGATGTTCGAATGGCCTAGTCAAAGTCTACATCTAAAATTATGTACATGGATGCTCATTATTCAATCAAAATTGAAATTGAGCTTGAGCTAGTTTGCAAAGAAAAATAGACAGAAAATCCAGGTTTCTACGTGTGCAAAACTAGTAGAGACATACCCCAAAAACTTGCAACTGTTGCATGGGAAGGTGCCTCTACAAAGTATTGATTCATGAGGGGTGAATATAGATGAACATCACATTTGTTTTTTAGATTTTTTATTGATGATAAATTTAGAACAATCTTTTTTCCTACTACCTAACAATTACTGTATGTATTACTTTGTGTTTGTCTATCCCAAAAATTCCAAGTTAAATACTTTGCTGTTTCAGGTTATAAAGTAACACACTGTGAAAAAGTTCAAGAACGAATACCCACTATTTGACGATCATAATGGCTTACCTAGGGGTTCAAAATAGAAGAATTTTACAGCCAACACCAACAAACTCCAACTCATCACTAAACCCTGTTTGATGGAAGACAGGTATCTGTTAAAAGATGCAGCATAAGCCCTGTTAGGCCAGCGAATGTTGCTTTAACATCACTATCTTCTGTCTTTGTTTTAAAGGAGCCAACCAGCTCCCATCCACACATGAACCAGGCCTCCTGCATGCAGGACAGATTTTTGATCTTTCCCAGGTGAGATGATGTACTGTCACTGAACAGTGACATGTGCATTTAACCAGACATTTAAACTGCCATTGAGAGTTGGATGGCACACAGGTGGAGTTGGCATATCAATAAAGAAGGGGTTTAAATGGCTGAGAGGGGCCTCATAGCCCAGCAGCCTGCTGAATTAGGCAAAGGGAACAGTCTGGAACCCCCAGCCTCCACCCTGCGACCTCAGACAGCTGTGTCTGATTTTTCCTGTCGTTAACTACGTTTCAATTTGTGGCTTTTGGAGAGAAACCAAAGTCAGTCAATATCCCTTCTGACTTTGCCGGAGACCATGGAAATAAATCACAGCACAGTCAGTGTTCTTCATCAAAGTAAGTGTGAAGCAGCAGAGAAAGAAAGCAGTGAGCACAATCTTTAACAGATGACACTTGGTGTTATTGTAGTGAAAATAAAAGTTAGCTTGTCTAAATGGGAGGGTGATGGAAGGAGTTATCAAATGACTGTCTTTGTTTGGATGTCTGCCCACTGATGCTTATGTTAATGTGAGGGAGTTGGTGACAACATGAAATCTTGAGCTCCTTAGTATGTGACGTAAAATATAAATAAAAGGGTCCAACAGAGACAGGAGACTGAGGGGTGCAATATTTTGAATACAAATTTTTTTTTTGTTGCTTTTTTTTTACCGTGTCCTGTCCGGCCGAGTATCGCTCAGAATTGTTGTCTGAGTGCCAAGAAATTGCCCAACAGATTTACTTTCACAAGCAGAGCATCACAGCTAATGCTTTAAAGCTCTACTTCATATTTATAAAATAAACTTTATTATAAACTTCTTTGGGAATATTTCAATTGTTACGGACATGGAGACTGAAATTAAAAGGAAAAAAGAAGCTCAAAAAAGAGAGAGATGGAGGAAAAGGGGAGAAAAGGAGGAAAGAGTGGAAGAGAGAAAGAAGGTGAAGAGAATACAAGATTACACCCTCTTTTCTTTTTTTACAAAATAGTACACGGTAATTCTGAATGTAAAATGTACTTAGTGAGAGGTGCAGCCCAATATAGAACATCTGTGTATCTGTCAACACCTGAAGCTTAACACCTGTGAGTATGGGTGTGGACGCGCTTTTGTATACAAGGTTTCTCCACAAAAATATGCAATAGCGAGTGTGAGGACCCACAGGCCTGCCCCATGGTCCCTGGACGGACACTGAGGAGATCCGAGCCACAGACATGTAAAGGCCCTCCAAAGCACAGGAACCCCAGGAGAACCACCGCTGGGACTATCGCAACCCCCCAGAGAAGAGCAGTGGAGAGTCCCAGGGGAACCACCCAGCAGCGACAGTGCAGAAGCCCCATGGAGCCGGAGCGACGAGCCCACAGGCCCCGCCGGCAGCCGTCCATGCCCGAGCAGATCCAGCCATGGACCCAGAGGTCCAAGACCCCGGGACACACCACCCCCCCAAGCAGAGGCCCGACAGAGCCCAGGGGGCCAGGCCCCAGCAAGCAGCCACCGGGATTGAGCCAGCACATACCAAAGCACCCGGCCCCGGACACAGAGAACCACAAGATTTTGAATAAATTTTTGCATGTAGGAAATTAATATGTTGGCAAGTATTAAACACAGATCTCAAGCATAAATAAGTCATCCTCATCTCAACTAAAGCTTCTTTTAGCAAGCTGCCTAGTAAAACTCCTGTAAAATCCTGCTTAAGAATTACAATTATGGTGTAAAAATGGATGAGCTATATGTGAAAAACTAAGTACACCCCATAATTTAGGAATTTCAAACAAACTTCAGCAACAATAGGTTAAAATCATTGTTTTCTGCATGCATTTACAGCTGGCTCACATGATTGTGGGGGAGCTTAGTCCCAGTCTTTTATTTCTACATTGCTTCCGTTTTTTTCATGTTTGCAGACATTTGTTTTGCCACAACTCTCCTAAGGTCCCACTGCAGCCTTTCTGGAGAGTTGCAATATGGACCTGGGCCAGGGACTTTGCAGCACTTTGATTCCCTTCTCTTTTGGCTATTCTATTGTAGCTTTGCTGCTATTTTAGGATTATTGTCCTGTTTAAAGACCCACTTTGAACCACGCTTTAGCTGATGGACAGATGGTCTCACATTTGACTTTAAAATCATTTTTGAACAGTGGAGTTCATGGCTGTCTAAAGGACTGCATGGAACCAAGGACCTATGTCTGTACAACAGTTCCAAATCTTTACCTCTCCATCACCATGCCATGAGGTCTCAGTGCTGATATGCTGTGTTGGGTTTTTACCAAACATGGGGCTCTCCATTATTGCCACACATCTCTACTTCAGTCTCATCTGTGCAAATAACATTGTTTCAGATCTCCTTCTAGTTTATTCAGATACAACTTCACAAGCCAAAGTTGTCCTACCATATTTTTTTTGGAAGAAGAGGGTTTCCACTGGCATCCCTACCAAGCACGTTACACCTGTCCATCCATCCATCCATACATCCATCCAACAATTCATCCATCCATCCATCCATCCATCCATCCATCCATCCATCCATCCATCCATCCATCCATCCATCCATCCATCCATCCATCCATCCAACAATCCATCCATCCATCCATCCATCCATCCATCCATCCATCCATCCATCCATCTATCCATCCATCCATCCATCCGTCCATGCGTCTGTCCGTCCGTCCGTCCGTCCGTCCATCCAGTCATTTATTTATTGTCTTCCACTGATCTGAAATCAGGTCCACCAGTGGAAACTCAAACATTACTTTCTGCAGAGACACTTTTTATCTCAATCTGGAGGATACCAAGGTATCCCTAAGCATTAGGAATTACACAATACCTTCAGAACGTTATGGGCCTAGCTGGGTTCTCCTTTAAGTGGGAAACTTCATGAAAACCTGCAAAAAGATCAAATGCAGATAGATTTTAGTTAGGCACAATAACATGGTTAAGTTGTGCTTGATGTTATTCAGAGATCCATGTTCCAACTTCATAGGTAAAATGAGTAGCCATGAGCACTTGATCTTAGTTCACAGCTGTCTGCTCCAGTTTAAGCTTGTTCTTTGAAATGTCCTCCACTGCATTTCATATTTGAGAAGTGTCTGTTTGAAGCAAGGGCCATTTTTTTCCTTGACACTTATTTTGTTCCTCTTTGACTATAGCTTATTAGATACGTAAAATGATTTCATTTCTTTAAACTGTATTTACATTAAATGGATGATACCAAAGTTTCCTCAGAGTAACACTAAATGTACACCATGAACAATCACTGTTTAATCTGGTGGTATTCCTAGTGTGATTTTACAAATCTTTGCATGGTAGCAAGAAGCACAAGGAGAATTTACTGGGATGCCACCTTATTGGCTACTGTCAGGATGTCAATGCAAGAAAAACACTGAAATGGAAAGTGTTCTTTTTGATACTGCTAATTTTCTTTTTTGTGCAGCTGTAAGCTACTTTCACTGATATTGCCAAAAATCAGAAAAGCCAAACAGGTCCTGTCATCCTCATTAGCCTCCCCATGTCACTGGTGGTTTGCCTGCATGATATCGGGGCCTTGCTGGCTCTCAGACAGCAGCAGCATGTTTATGATTCCTTGGAGCTTATTTTAATGTTTTAATGTATTTAGTCTTTAGCTTTTCATCCCTATCAATACATTGAGTTACTTTTTTCCCCCCACAACTGTTGAATCGCTCAAGCTCCATCTTGTGATGTTCTTTTCTGTATGGTATGTCTGCATGCCTGTTGTACAAGAAAGAGGGCTGAAACAAACCTATGATTTCCAGTGCTGTTTTATGCTCTCGCCTTTGCTCAGTTATCATAAATCTATCTATTTCATGTTTTTTTTTTTTTAGGTATTTTGTATGAGACTTTACCTGAAGTTTTTGCTCACTTAACTTTACAAAATAGTTTATTCTCAGTCATATTGGAAGGTTAACCTCTGCCTGAGTCTTAAGTCATCTGTTGCCTCTAACATTTTTTCTTCCAAGATTTCCAGTATCTAGCTCAATTCGTTATTACAGCAACTCTGACCATCTTCCATGTCCCTGCTGACAAAAAAAATTCCCCACATCATGATGCTGCCACCACCATGTTTCACCATAAGAGGGTGTGTTCAGGTTGTGCATTTTTAGACTTCCACCACATGCTTTACATGTGGGCTATAAAGTTCAGCGTTGTTCTCATTTGATCAGACCACATGTTTGCTGTGCCTCCTATGTGGCTTGTACCAAACTGTAAACAAGGGTTATTATGGATTTCTTTTAACAGTGGCTTTGTTTTTTTGCCAGTTATCCATAAAGGCCATATTTATGGAGTGCACAACTAACCATCGCCCTGTTGACAGATTTGTTCACCTGAGCTGTGAATCTCTGCAGCTCCTCCAAAATTACCATTGGCCATAGATTATTTGACAACATTTAAAGAAACAGATAAAACCAGTGCTGTGGACATGTTCACATCAATCATTTTTAAGTTAAACTTGTAGATATTTGATGGTGATCTGTCAAGTATAAGACTGAGGTTGTTTTATTTTTGAATTTCATGGACCTCTACATAGGTCTGCTACACTATCGTTTAAGATCCGTATTTGTTACTCCTGTGTGCAGAGATATTTCAAATTGGATCATGTTGGCCTTTGTGGCCTCCATGTAGTAAGGTCAAGTAAGCAAGCCAGTTATTCCTCCTTATCTCTGAAGAAAGTTGCATGCTGACACATTTAGCACCTAGCTTTACAGAGGACATGGAGGGAGAAGAAGATGGAGAAGAGCAGCAGGGGACTCTTAGGTAAACATATGGATTTACATGGATGTTGCATGTTTGGACATCCTGGTGACCTATCTGGGCGAGTACATGATCTGTAACAACTGAAAAGCCTCAGCAGAGACACATTTAAAACATTATTAATTCAAAAGGTAATAAAGACACTTTTCAACCTGTACCCATACTGGGACAAATGTTTACCACAGTTCGTATGCTCACGTTTTAAACAAACACTTTATTGGTTATGGGTGTGTCTGCATTCCTGCATGATACAAAATTATCCCTAACTACAGTCTTGTCTTTTTAGGATTTAACGTGTTGCATTTTAAAGCTCAAATGAGCAGCTCAGTGTAATTTACTTGCACAGACGTTTATCGCACTTGCTGCTCCTAAAAATGTTTTATGGCCCTGCAGCAAACTCCAACCTTAAACTTCAGTGTTTTATGTTACATTAAAGCCACAATTTTAAAGCCTTTTCAAAAATCTGAAAACACACCAAAGCAGGGTAAATTCTTCCAGAGCTAGCCAGACTCACATCTGTGATTTGATTTTATGTTTTACCCATTTGTTCTCTCTTTCACGCAAATCCACACAGGTCAACAGTAAAAACATGGAAATCTCATATCCGCATGTTGGGCTGAGCCAAAAGCTGGCTCTAAATCATTTTAAACCAGTGCAAAGGTACGTCTGTCTGGTACTTAAAATAATGAGCAGCTGCTCACATGTTTTAAACGGGAATAACCTGGTCTTTCACAAAGACTTTCTTGGTATATTTGTATTTGCACATGAGTAAAACAAAAAGAAAAAATGTCAGATGTGTAATGACAAAATGGGATTTATTGTTTATAGGTTTTCCAAAAAAGGAAAGAGAGACAGGAGAAAAGAAAATCCATAAGATGTCATAAAGATATACAGTACCTTAAAAAAAACCTCGAACTTTTTCACACTGTGTCACACTGCAGCCACAAACATAGACTGAATGTAATGTGATGGGAATTGGTTTTCAACAGTTTTTACAAATAAAAGTTTGGTGTTCATTTGGATTCAGTATTTACTGTAGTACCCCTAAATAAAGTCTGTTGCAACCAACTGCATTTAGAGCAAACACCATCACAAAAGCCAAGGAACACACCAGACAGGTCAAGGACTAGGTTATATGTATTTTATTAGGTTATTATGTCATAGACCAAAACAAAGTACTGCATACTTATGAAGTGCAAACCTATCTAAGCTGGTTGGTTGGGCAGGGAGAGCATTAATCAGAGAAGCAGTCAAGAAGCCCATTGTAACTCTTTAGAAGCTGTTGATAGGACACCTAATGATTGTAAATCCCACAAATCTAGCTCTTTACAAGATTTGCAAGATGAAACCTGGGACAGGAAGTCCCTTTGGCGGTTTGCCTCGAGCCATGTGGGGGACACCTCAAATGTGGAAAAAGGTGCTCTGCTCTGATGGGACTAAAACTGAACATTTTAGTCTATGTGTAAAACACCATGTTTGTAACACACATTCTAAACACATATTGCCATAGTGACTCATGGTGGTAGCAGCATTATGCTGTGGGGATGCTTTTCTTCAGTATAGACATGCTGGTCAGAGTTGACAGGGAGACTGATGGATAAATACACGTCAATTCTTGATGAAAAGAACTGAGGTTGGGATGGAGGTTCACCTTCCATCAGGACAAAAAGCCTAAACAACTGGGTTTGGATGAAGCCATTTGCGGCCCTCAATGATTTTGTGAGGCCCGCAACCCCAATTTAAAAAAGGTACATATTTAGCCCACCATAACAGGTAGCTGATGTAGATGGATACATTTTTAGGGTGGGATAGTGCCTAACAAATGAACATTTTTTTAACTATAAATGTTAGAGACACCACAATGTGTTTGTCTTTCATAAATCACGTGTTTTGCTTATTTATATGTTATTTATATGTTATTGCTTATTTTAATTTCACAGTAAATAGCCCCACAAATATTTAGCGACTTTTATTCAAAAACAGACCAGGGCTCACCCATTCATGAAACTTGTCTAAACACAGCAAGCGTTTAAAAAGAAAGGGTGACCAACATCCTGCTTTTGTCAAACTTTTTTAGAGCAAGAAAAAAGAAAACAACAAAACGTTTGCTTTTCTATAAATAGGGGAAATGTCTGAGGCCCTTTTTATATTTTAGATCTACAATGATGCACAAATCTTTCTCTACAAAAAACTTATACTTTGTTTATTTCATAATATTATATGCTCAGCTGATCTTTGAGCCCGCAAAATAAGTCACGGTCAAGTTATATTTGGCTTTTTTATTTACAAGAAAAAATAATTTTCTGTGGCCTTTTAACTTGACTTTTTTGACCCATGTGGCAAAACGTTTGGACTCCTTTAGATCAAGCCTCATCCCTGTCTTGGAACGGCTCAGCCTGACTGAGACTGAGACTTTTTTCACTACTGAGCAAAAATATTTAGTGCCAGCCACAAAACATGCAGCTGTGTTTGTTGCAAAAGGCGTGAAAAGCATAGCGACTGAATATTCCTGTATAAAACACCATTCAGATTTACAGGTCCTTCTCAAAATATTAGCATATTGTGATAAAGTTCATTATTATCATTCGGAAATCAAGGTGCCAGAGTCTGGAGGAAGACTGGGGAGAAGGAAATGCCAAAATGCCAGAAGTCCAGTGTCAAGTACCCACAGTCAGTGATGGTCTGGAGTGCCGTGTCAGCTGCTGGTGTTGGTCCACTGTGTTTTATCAAGGGCAGGGTCAATGCAGCTAGCTATCAGGAGATTTTGGAGCACTTCATGCTTCCATCTGCTTAAAAGCTTTATGGAGATGAAGATTTCATTTTTCAGCACGACCTGGCTCCTGCTCACAGTGCCAAAACCACTGGTAAATGGTTTACTGACTATGGTATCACTGTGCTCAATTGGCCTGCCAACTCTCCTGACCTGAACCCCATAGAGAATCTGTGGGATATTGTGAAGAGAACGTTGAGAGACTCAAGACCCAACACTCTGGATGAGCTAAAGTTAGCTATCGAAGCATCCTGGGCCTCCATAAGACCTCAGCAGTGCCACAGGCTGATTGCCTCCATGCCACGCCGCATTGAAGCAGTCATTTCTGCCAAAGGATTCCCGACCAAGTATTGAGTGCATAACTGTACATGATTATTTGAAGGTTGACGTTTTTTGTATTAAAAACACTTTTCTTTTATTGGTCGGATGAAATATGCTAATTTTGTGAGATAGGAATTTTGGGTTTTCATGAGCTGTATGCCAAAATCATCCGTATTAAGACAATAAAAGACCTGAAATATTTCAGTTAGTGTGCAATGAATCTAAAATATATGAATGTTAAATTTTCATCATGACATTATGGAAAATAATGAACTTTATCACAATATGCTAATATTTTGAGAAGGACCTGTATATTTGCAAGATTATATTTGAAGATTTTGAAAACCATGTATCGTTTTCCTTCAACGTCCAAATTATGTTAGTCTTTTGGTCGAATGTAAAAACAGGAATGAATACATTGACGTTTGTGGTTGTAAAGGGACAAAATGAAAAAAATTAATTCAAGGGATATGAATACTTTTGCAAGAGAGTGTATAGAGAGCTGCTCTGCACAGGAAGAGAAGAGGGAATTCAAGCTTTAAGTAAATCTAATTAGACAAAATTCAGATGATGGTGGCAAAATGTGACTAAACTGTCAGCTTCTTCTAAAGTTTGGTCACAATAAGGCCAAACGCAATTAGTGTTATCTTTTGTTGTCAGTCTTTAGTAATTAGGTTTTTTAATCTTGTTTCAGGAGAAAAGCATGGAGGCAGGTCTGAAAGCAATTTCTATCTCTCTGAGAACGTTTATTAAAACCCTCCTGATTCCGTGTGTCTATTCTAATTAATCCCAAAGGGATATGAGTTCCCTATGCTCCCAGTTAAGCCAAGAATCTCATCTGACATTGCATATATTCAGCCAGCTCAGTCTGTGTGAGCTGGAGGAGAGAAAGAAACATCAAACTCATCAAAGGACTATATGTTTCACAAAGAAGCACTGTCATGTATAAGATTTTGTGTTTATGATCTATTTTTACAATAAGGAATGGGAAAGGAATCTCAGAGAAAGGGAAGCACCTGGAAGAAAATGCCTTTTTCTCTCTGGACATTTGCATGAAACTGAAAGCTGCCAGATTCTTTTGGTGCCACATCGCAATGCATTGAGCTGCTTTTTACAGCTCTAAGGGCAATTTTCATCTGAATGCTCAGGTTTCTGCGTTCCACTTCAAAGCAGGTGGTAACTTGGAATTGCTGCAGCTAAAGATAAGTGGGAAGAAGTTGATAAACACTTTTCCAAGCATCATTATGAGGCCCCGGGTTATGAAGGGACTGTGTTTGGATGGTATGCGCTGTGATGCTGGTTTAAATTAGCAGTGTGGGTGAGCCCATGTTAGTAGCAAGTCTGTCCCCAACGTGCTGCCAACCTTTGGAAAGATTGTGCTGTATGTACAACATGCAGAAAAAGAAAAGATTAGGTTTGTGAATGGAGGAGACCTGTGTACAGAGGCAATTTTTGATTTGGGCAATGTGGCTTTCTGCCCAGGACAGTGCTGCTCAGTTTTATCATAAATTAGTTTTCTTGCTTCTGTGCTTTCTGCTTCTTTGCATACCCAGTCAGTAAGGCACTCTTCTGTGAAGTGCAGTTTTGGCACAGTTGGTATCATCTATCTATCTATCTATCTATCTATCTATCTATCTATCTATCTATCTATCTATCTATCTATCTATCTATCTATCTATCTATCTATCTATCTATCTATCTATCTATCTATCTATCTATCTATCTATCTATCTATCTATCTATCTATCTATCTATCTATCTATCTATCTATCTATCTATCTATCTATCTATCTATCTATCTATCTATCTATCTATCTATCTATCTATAACTTGTTTGTGGAATTAACTGGGTAGGTGTGTTTGGTAGTTGCGCACAGGGCGTCATTCGTGCAAGAAACGCCATTGCGCATGTATAAATAGAGCTCAAACGCAGAGAGAGCGCATTAAGAGAACAATGAAGATTTTAAGCTGGGGACAAAATTAATGATAGAAGTCTTTACTATGGAGTTTACACGCTTTTTTCTATCAAAGAAAGAGACAATCTCTCTGTGAGCATGAATGAAAAAAGTAAACAAATGTTTTAAAATTGTTTTTAGACTTTGAGCGTTCCTTTATCAATCTTCTAACCCAGCGACGAACCATCCGCCTCTGTCCAGGATCTCTTGATGGTGCATTAACTTTATATTTTGGCCGTGTTTTGGGAGGATGCTGATTAAAAACTTCCGGATTCGCCTGGACCTATTGCGCGTTGCCTAACACCGGCAGAAATTTGTCCTTTAATTGGGGAAAGCGCAATGCGGGGACTTTTTTGCGGGAAGGCGTTCATCGCACCAAGTGAGTTGTGACCTCAGCAGGAATAAAGATGACGGGGTTTAGGGTGCTGGACAGTGGAGGACAGCACATGCTGGTGGCGTTTGGGTGGCTTCTCTTATTCGGGACGCGTAGCGGATCAGGTGAGGAGCGCCTCTGTCTTTCTGTGTTGATGCTGTTTGTCTCCTTTCTTTGCAGAAAAGCCATCATGCTGATTCCCTTTCTACAGCCGTCGTCCTGCGTTTTTCTGTGAAGGAGAAAAGTAAAAGTCATACACCTTGCTTATAAATAAAGAATATTTCCATCCAATGTAATCTGATGCTGCCCAGAGGGTCAAAGAGCTGGATTTTGTGATGGCAGCATCAGTGACACCATGGTCATCCAAATTAATAATTCATAAAGAACACAATGAGGTTGACTTTGGTTTCCTCTATGATGTCAGCGGTGGCAACTGTATTTTGGGAATTTTATGTGACAAACCAACATGAAGTAGGGTATGATTGTGAAGTGTAAGGAAAATGACTCGTTTAAAAATGTTACAAATAAAAATTTTAAAGTGTGGAGTGCTTTTATGTTCAGCCTCTGAGTCAATACTACAGTACTACGACCAATTGCAAGTATTTTGAGGGTATGTCTCCATCAGCTTTGCTTATCTACAAACTAAGATTATTTTTTGTTGTCTGTTTAGCACCTTCTTCCACATCCACGTTGTGTCCATGGCTTGTGGTACACTGCACGCAAGAGTGCTCTAATAAACCTCTGAGGTCTTCATAGAACCACTGTATTTACACATGGGTGGAGTCTATCTACTTTACCTAGACCTTTGAGGGCCGTTGTTTGCACTGGTTATGGGTATCAGTTAAAGAGGGCAGAAAAGAAATGTTCAAAACACTTTGGAGTTTCTTTTTACAAAACAACGTTGGCAATCATATATAATTTTCTACCAGTTTGTTGTTTCTGTTAATTTCCCTTCACTTTGTGTTGGTCTATCACATAAAATCCACATGAAACATATCAAGGTTTATGGTAGCAATATGAAACATTTGGAAAAGCTCAATTTGTAAAAATACTTTTGCAAGGCATTGCGTTCTCCTTTTGTATTTTTACTAGCTCTTTCACACTCTCTCTCTCTGTTTGTTACAGTTTCTAGGTGTGTAGACCAAGCCTGCAGTCCACCCATTGGGAATCTGGCTAGTGGCAGGGTACTTCTAACCTGGCCAAACTGCAGTATTAATGACAATATCAACCAGAGTTTGTGCCCCAATGCCCCTGAGACACCCCATTCGTACCAAGAGGACACTCATCCTTCTTCTCTCATGACCGACGACCCTTTTTTGCATCCCGATACCTGGTGGGCATCAGGAGGAGGCCACAAAGAGCAGGATGAGATCCGGTTGGATATGGAGACAAAGTTCTGTCTGTCTCATGTAGTTTTGGTGTTCAGGTCCCCCAGGCCTGCTGCTATGGTCATTGAGCGTTCAGCTGATTTTGGAATAACCTGGGAGGCTCTTAGGGTATTTGCTCACAACTGCAGGGTGGAATTTGATTTGGACGATGACCTTAATCGACCGGGCTCACTGTGCACGTCCCGTTATTCTAGTCCTCAGCCTTGCAGTGGAGGGGAGGTAAAGGAACTTGCACAAAGATGAAAAAGAATTTTCTGAATTTACAACCAGTGCTATTTACCTCTCTCCTTCTCTTTCTGCTAGGTAATCTTACGTACACTGGACCCAAGCAGTGCTAAAACCTTTGACCCCTACAGTCCAGAGGGCCTTGTCCGCCTGACCATCACAAATCTCCGCATCAGACTGCTGAAAGCTCAGACTTGTCCTGCATCTCTGAACTTGACAAACCCAACAACCACATCAGAAAGCCCACCCTCAGCACCATATGCTATTTATACATTACTGGCTAAAGGGACATGCCTGTGCCATGGGCATGCTGAATATTGCTTACCATATAAAAGCAACAAAGACAAAACACAAGATAGTGACATGGTAATCTTGCTTGTTTTTTTATTATTATTATTTTTAGCCTCTGCCCTAGATTTAAAGTATTTTTTCATAGTAATGAGACAGGAAATAGTGTGGAAAGCAGGGTAGGGGAGTGCTGAAAGTTTCAACAGGCCAGGATTTGATCCCACAAGTTGGCTTTGAGGACTAAGGCCTCCACACCTGGGTCACACACTTAAACCCCTGCTCCACAGGCGGCGTGCTTATTTTGCATTTGTGCCTGACGAGAGGCTAAGACATAAAAACGTGTGTCCTCTGGTTGATGTAAAATTCCTTTTGAAGCACGTTAAATCCAAGAGTAAAAATGATTCTGAAAGCAAATATATTAGTAAAAAGGCTTTAAGTCATAATTTCGCCTACACTTTCATCTATAAACCCTAATAATAGACTCCAGTTTGTTCATAATTCTGCCTTATTACCAGAAGACCCTCTACTAGTCATTTTAAGGTACTCCTGTTCTTCAAGATCTCTACTGGTTTTCAATTTCAGATGGTATTTACTACAAAAGGCATCCATCTATGGAGTTAAATTTGTCTCAATATTATTCAATCAAACAAAAAACTAATCTCAATCAAAAAAAAACTAATCACAATCAAAAAAATAATATTCAATCAAAAAAAACTAATCTCAATCAAAAAATATTAAGTTGTGATTAAAACTTTCAGAGTTTTTTCTCACAAAGAGGAAAAAGTTATTTGCAAAACATAAACTTTTATTTGCGCATGTCAAATATCTTTGGTTACGAGTCTCGCTTTTTTTGGTTTTGACGCTCTTTGTTTTTGGTTGAACTCAACGAATTTTGAGTTTTGGAAACATGAACATCCTGGGCGGGGCGAAGAGATTGTGTTGTCACCTCTCATGGTTTTGGAGAAATAAATTCCTGAATGTGGGACAAATGCATATAATGGTTGAGCATTTTGAGGTACTTTGACAAGATATTTCTCCAAAACTGTACAGTAAAATATAAAATATTTATTCTTTTACATAAAACATGAATGTGAAAGTTGTAAAATTGTAATTAATATAAATGTTCTGTAGGTTACTTTTCTGTTTTCCTCTTATTTTCTCAACCGTTGCCAGGATCGGGTCCTTTCTGCTCCATTACCGTAATGCGCCTTGTATGCGCGACGCTAATCTTTAAGAGAGAGCTGGTGTCGGCTGACGTGACCGCGTATTTCTGACTGTCGGCTCACTTGACCGCAGTTTTCTTCTGTAGAGTTGATGTCTCCTCACTGAAGCGACGCTGCAGGCCCTGCAGTTCGAGCAGAAGTTCAGAGGTGGGAGGGATCAGAGTCTGCTGCTTTAGTCAGCGCTAACCAATAGGGAAACGTCTTACACCGTTCGTCTTTAGGCCCCGCCCAGGATGTTCATGTTTCCAGAACTCAAAATTTGTTGAGTTCAACCAAAAACAGAGAGCATCCAAACCAAAAAAGCGAGACTCGTAACCAAAGGTTTTGACATGCGCAAATAAAAGTTTATGTTTTGCAAATAACTTTTTTCTCTTTGTGAGAAAAAACTCTGAAAGTTTTGATCACAACTTAATATTTTTTGATTGAGATTAGTTTTTTTTGATTGAATATTATTTTTTTGATTGAGATTAGTTTTTTGTTTGATTGAATAATATTGAGACAAATTTAACTCCATATCCATCATGCCTGCCTAAGCTTGTCTGCTTTAACACACCGTCAAACTCTCAGGTCTTCCTCCACCTTTCACCTCACAGTACCAACCTCCCACCGGACAGCATGGGAGGCAGATAATCGAGACACTCTGCATCCCATCTTGGTAGCTTTCCTTAATCACAACATTTTAAAACATTTGCTCCTCCACCTTCTGTTTGAGGATGCCCCACAGATGCTCAATAGGGTTTAGATCTGGAGACATGCTTGGCCAGTCCAGCCCCTTTAGCCTCAGTTTTTGTTAGCAAGGCAGCAGTCGTCTTAGAGTTATGTTTGGGGTTGTTCTTATGTTGGAGTACTGCCCTGCGGCCCAGTTTCAGAAGGGAGGGGATAATGCTCTGCTTCAGGATGTCACAGTGAACGTTCCAAATACACTCATGTTAAAGGTTGGATTTTTCAATAAATGCAAAGAGGGCTATTATATATATTTTGATATTCTGTGTATATTTTACCATTTTTTTGTTTTTTCTTCTTGCTCTGAAAAGTTGGGTGCTTCCAAAAGTACCTGTAGATAAAATGATCATCATTATGACTTTCCACTCTTGTGCCTTAAACTGTTTTATCAGGGTCTCTAGAAAACAAGTGTCTGTAACAATAAACAAATGTTTATTTGTTTTTAATCAACTTCTCACATTCCTTCCAGGTATTTGGAAAGTGTCTATGCGTCCACCACACTGAGGGGGACCACTGTGAGAGGTGTGGCCCACTCTATAACGATCGACCCTGGAGGCCTGCAAATGGCAGCAGTGGTGAGCCAAACCCATGTCAGAGTAAGCAATCAACAGTACTTTTAGATTGTGTAATTAGATCTTTTTAGCCTCAAAGTTCTGGTCACTTCTCAGAGTTGTGTTTATGACCAGTGGGTTTTCCTCCTTCACTCTCTAACACTAATGATCGCCCTCACCGCTGCGCCTGAAGAGTGTGAGTGCCATGGCCATGCAGACAGCTGTCACTTCTCTCTGCGGGCATGGATCTCCTCAGGTGGGATCAGCGGAGGTGTCTGTAACGACTGTCAACATAACACAGAGGGCCGCAGGTGTCAGCGCTGTCGTCACGGCTACCATCGGCATCCGTCCAAGCCCCTCAGGTCTCCCCACGTCTGCACGCGTAAGAGTCAGCTGATCATGAGTTAATCAGAATGGAAGGTTTTAACATTATATTGGGTATATTCTGGATGGACAGACGGATGCTCCCAATCTTAAATTAAAAAGTTAACAATGATTTTCATGATCGCTCTGTTCCTATTGGCATTAGGTCAAAATGAATGTGGATGACATGAAACAGTTGAAAGGCTCTCCCTGCTAATATATTGAAAGGCTTCTATCTATAAGTTACAATTGAATAAAATTACCTGTTTGGTAAATATGGTAACCCACTCTGTATCTGTCCACCTTAGGCTGCTGGTGTGATCCTCGGGGGTCATTGCCTCCTCCATCTGGAGAGGTTGGACCCTGGTGCGACCCTAAGAGTAGCCAGTGTCGCTGTAAGTCCGGTGTAAAGGGCATGAGCTGCAGTCACTGCCTGCCTGGCTACTGGGGCTTTGGAGAGGATGGCTGTAAACCCTGTGCCTGTCCACACAGCTGTGATCCGACTACGGGGCACTGTCTGAACAGGTAGATATGTAAAAACCCTGGCATAGAAGATGGAATTGCCATTCGTGGAGGAAGTTCCTTCATCCTTCAAATGAAAAAAAAAAAACAATTGAAGATGGATGCAACCATGCATACACTATTTGAAATTTGTTTTACAAATTAAAATCTAGGACATTTCTTTTCAGGTTATTAATCTGATACTGTTTAGAGCCACCTTTTGCTGTAGTTACAGCTGCAAGTCTTTCAGAGTATAACTCCATCAGCTTTGTATATCTAGCGATATTTTAGACCATTTCCTTGTAAAACGGTCAAAACTCAGCCAGACTGAATGAAGAGCATCAGTATAAAAATCAAGTCTTCTCAATTGGATTTACATCTGGCCTTTGACTGGGACATTCTAATACATGAACATGCTTTGGTTTAAACCATAGCATTGAAGCTAAGATTTTTATTTCAGGGCATAAGAGTAAAGGGGCTAAATGCCCTGTGCACTTTTCAGATTTTGTATGTTAACTTTTTTAAAACAATGTATAATTTTTCTTCCTCTTCAGAATTATGCATTACTTTATGTCTGTCTATCAAGGCTTTAGCTGCATTATTTACAGAATGTGCAAAATGCTTTCATTCCACATTTGCAGCTACCCAAACAATCATGTACTAAATGTGCCGATTGGTGGAAAAATCCCAGATGCGGATCACATATTCACAGCTGAAGAAATACCATGGTCGAAGAAGCTTGCAGTCTCTGCTTTACACTATACAGGTGATGTTTGTCTGCACTGTCGGGAATAATCTGGAGATACAGGAGTAAAAAATCAGAGCATAACCTATAGTCTTTACACAGGAAAATGCAGGTGTAAGGAGAAAAGTCTGAGAAGTGTCTCTGACCTCTGCAAGACCAAACATGACTACGGTGAGAAATGAAACGTGCTTATGTAAAACTGCTTCTGTTTATAATATCTACTGTTAGCCGTGCTTCAAGGAATCTTCTTGATCTTCTTCCTCTGGGGCTCTTGACAGTGATCAAGGCGAGTGTGCTGTCTGCTCATGACAAAGGCAGTCATGCAGAGGTGCGGGTCAAAGTTCGTAAGGTGCTTCGATCCGGTCAGGTGGCGCTGCACTTGGGGACCGTCAGCATGTACCCTCTGTCCTGGACCAGCCGCGGCTGCACCTGCCCTGTCCTGAACCCAGGTAAAGGCACGCTGCCAAACTGTGCTGC